>NC_143509.1:15945970-16600345 GCF_031878675.1 Megascapheus bottae
TTGGCAGAAACCTAACAGTGGCCCATGGTATCCGGCAGCCCAGTCCCTGCTGGACTTCAGTCGGTGTTTCATCTCTCCATGTGAATTGACCCACCTCCTGTACCCGGGCAATACCACCTCCTCCATCCACCAAGGCCCCTCACCTACCCACCTGCCCACCCTCATCAGATGGGCATTCTCTCCACAAGGCCCCCAGGATGGCCGCCCTGTGGCCTTGTACCACACCAGGAAAAGGCTGTTCTCATACTTTTTGCATCTCCACTAAGTGACTTTTTACTGCAGTTATTTACTGCCACTGGTACGTTTGCAGGTTAATAGGACTAATAAAATAAAGGACAAATCTCCATGGGGAGAATCTTGGAGGAACAGTATAAAGCATTTGGTCAAAATAAAGACCCCGCCGGGACCATGCAGCCTCCCCTGGGATGTCAAGGTCACCTTTGGCCCTCAGCTTGTACAGTCACCCCAATGGGAGCTCCACCCACACCTCAGCCAACTGAGTGTCTGTGTCTGCTGACGGCCTGCCTTGTGTTTTCCCGAATGTGTTTATGCTTCAGATCTAACTTCCCCATAGGAGAGGAAGTGTGTGCCTTTTGCCGCTGGGAGCCTGACTTACTTGACTCAACATGGCTCTCCAGGGTCATCCATATCCCATAGGGAGATAGTTAAAGATACTTCCCCGGGCCTTCCCTCCACTCAGGTGCATCAGAGTCCCCAGTGTGGCTGTGCTCCTGGGCCCTGATCACACGATCCCCAGGGAGAGGGTCAGGAGCTGACAACCAGCTATAGAAAGGACAGAGTGTTGACAGTTTGTCAGCTTGTATTTTCCCAGTGACACAAGACATGCTGCTTTCTGCTGAGGTTATGGAAACAGGCTGGATGTGCACATGGTGCAGGAAAATAATTAGAAAACACAGGACTGGTGGTGTGAGATGGGTGAGTGTTACTGGAGAAGGATTCTGGTGTGTCAGTCTTGGACAAGCAGCTCCAAACCAGCTTCGGGCACCGCCGCAGCCCTCGGGGACCACGTATCTCCAGTGCTTGCTCATCAAGGGTAGAGTCAGCCATGGGACCCAGAGCCCTTGTGGGCAGGCTTCCCACCAGGCCCCGGAGCAGAGGTAACCACAGATGGGGCCGATGTCCTTTCAGTTACCAAGGCTAGAAACAAGGGAAATGGTTTTTGTGTTCCACTTTGCTGTGGTTTTGATTCAAATAAAGAAGTTTTCAGCATTTTTAAATGCTTTGCTCTATTTATAACTCTCCATGTGTCACTTCAGAATAACCCATAATAAATTAAAAAGAAAAAAGTCTTCATGAGCTTTGTGAAGTTGGGTCTGCTGACAGAACGGAGGCATTCTCACTGGACTCTGGGTCTCCCTGGAGGCTCTGGAGAAGTCGTTAATCTTATAGAGCTTCTGCTGGTTCCAAGAGTCTCTTTGTCAGTAAAGGCCGAAGGGGAGCCCTGTTCTGTAGGCTGCACGTCCTCCTGCAATCATCTGACAGGGGCCGAGGTCACACCACTGCCTGCCACCACCCCAAGTCCAGAGCATCAGAGTCCTGCAAGTCAAGGGTGAGCCATGGAGCCTGGCACCAAGCGTGTTCTCTCAAGTGCAGAAGCGCCAGCCAGCAAGGGCTTTGGATGGGCCCACATCTCGGAGGAACTAATCAATTGCCATGGAACTCCCTGCAGATGTCAGAAAGAACGTCAGGTGTCGATAGAAAGCAACATTGCTGGAAGAGGAAAGGATGGATGTTAGAATGTACCTGCTAAGTGATGGAAACCTGAACCTCATCCTCCTGTGAAGAAGGCAAAGGGGAGATGCCAGACAGCCACTCACCCCACTCACCTCACCCCACCCCACCCTGCCCTGCCCCACCATGAGGAACCAGCCAGACCCCTGTTCTTCACCACAGTTCAGTTACCTTCCTGGTGCCAGGAGGCTCAACTGTTTCCTGTGTGTGGTCCCTGAGGTTCCTGGTTGGTCACAAAGATAACACAGATGGGGACCCGGCTGCGTGGCTCCCCCACCATGCCCCCTGTCCCCCCCGCTACCCGCAGCCAGCACCCAGTGCGGTCAGGAGCAGAAACTAACATCACTACCTTCAGATGGCAGATGCTGGCATTAGCCTACTGCATGCCACCTCCACCTCCCTCCAGAATGCTCTCCCAGAGTGCATGGGGCTGGTGAAAACCCAAACCTATCTCAAGACCACAGATAGATTCGTCTTCATTCCCAGGCAATGAATTCATATGAATTGCACCCTCAGGTGATAAACGAGTTCACTGAGCATCTCCTCTCTGTGGGTCGCTTTTCCTCCAGCTGCTCTTGTATCCACTCCTTCCTTCATAAAACTCTGTACCGCCCCCCCCCCCCCAAGCAGGATTTGGACTTTCTACTAATACCTCAGGGTGTTAGTAGACTCTGTTTAAGAACAATCCAAAGTTCTGCTGCAATACAAATGCATTGATACCTGTTTAACTAAAATCATGGATGATTTTCCATATAGTAAGTTAAGAAATTACACTCCAGCCCTGTACAACCAAGATTGTGTGGCAATAATAGCACAGCCTTAAGGCCAAAGCTTTTCTAAGGAACCCGCAGTGTCTAGCTATGGGAGCTGTCTCCAGACCAGGCTGTGCAGTGCTGCTCCATGCTTCCCAGCCTTCATAATTAAGTCTTTGCTAACGTGTCTTGTCTTGAGGCAGCAGGGTTCTCTGGGTTTTGGATTAAATGAAATCTTCTTTTATGTACGTATTTTCATTAAGCAGTTGAACAGCAGGGTTTCGATTCCACACAGCGGTTCAGGAGTAGAACACATCTTGTTTGATGCCTTCTCCCCCTCTCCCAACCCACCTACTTTCCACTCTGCTACTTGGTTCCTAAATGAAATTGTCTAAGACAGAAGATGTATCAATAACATGGTTTTATGATGTATAATTGGCCCATTTCCTTCTTTGACATACTACTTTCCCCCATATAATTATGGAAGGAAGATCTCCACTCTTTAGTTGGAAGTAGTTAATTGATTAAAAAGAAGACTCAATGGGGGATCTAAAAGTGCCCCATCCACTTAACACATTAAGAAAAGGAGATTACAGATCTTTTTTAAAAGCTGAAATCAGGGGCTGGGAGTTTGGTCTAGTGGTAGAGTGCTTACCTAGCATGCACGAAGACAGACTGGGGTTCGATTCCTCCATATCACCTACATAGGAAAAAACAAAAACAAACTGGTGCTGAGGCTCAAGTAGTAGAGCTCTAGCCTTGAGAAGGTCCAAGGACAGTGCTCAAGGCCTGAGCTCAAGCCAGGACTGGCAAAAAACAAACAAAAAAAAAAACTGAAATTATTAGCAGTTGATATCCATTGGGCACAGATGAATAAGCTAAACCTTACATGGAAGTCCTAAAATCTTCATCAAAACATAGAAAGTGAGTTCATTTGAATGACCTATGGTTAGAAACCTTG
Organism: Megascapheus bottae; assembly: GCF_031878675.1. Taxonomy (NCBI): domain Eukaryota; kingdom Metazoa; phylum Chordata; class Mammalia; order Rodentia; family Geomyidae; genus Megascapheus; species Megascapheus bottae. The sequence goes on from NC_143509.1 coordinate 15,949,436, forward strand.
ATATTTTTAGGTTTTTGCTAAGTTATCCTTTATATATTTCTTCTGTTTTAATTCTTCCACATTTTAAAAACAGTGATTATATTAACAGAAGGAAATATTGAAAATACTTGAAATGGCTTTAAGAATCAGAAATGGCCTTTTGGCCCTGGCATCCCAGCGCCTGTCTGGTGTGATTACAATACAGTTCCTCTCGCAGTGCCAATACTTTCACACAGCTCTCAGAAGACTTCTTCCAAAAACAACAGGAGTAAGATGATGCATGCTGAGAAAGTCATTGTTTAAGAAAAAAAGGAAGGTTCAGTATATAAATACTATTACAAGAAAACCTGAGGAGTTGTACCCAAGAAACTTAGAACCAAATACTAACAAACATGTATGCATTGCCTCTTTTCATGTTCAAGAAGTAAGAGGAACTGTAATTTGTTGAAGCCCTTGTTTGTGAGTGGATTGTCCATTAATAAGGATTTTTAAATATAATTTTTTTGTTATTATTAAGGTATCATACAGCAAGAACACCATTTTATAAGCCAAGTAATGAGTACATTTTGTTTTGGATAATGTCTTCCCTTCCTTTGCTTTTCCTCAGTTTCTTCCTCCTTTCTTATAAGGATTTTTAAAGTAATTTTTGTTTCTGATTACAAAAATTAGTATTTGTGGGGCCGGGAGTTTGGCTTAGTGTTAGATTGCTTGCCTAGCATTCACGAAGGCCCAGGTTCGATTCCTCAGTACCACATGCATAGAAAAAAGCTGGAAGTGGTACTGTGGCTCAGGTGGTAGAGCTCTAGCCCTGAGAAAAGTCCAAGGACGGTGCTAAGGTCTGAGTTCAAGCCCCACGACTGGCAAAAAAAAAAATGTTTTAATAATGTATGGAGAAAATCAAAAGAAGACAAAATTATCTAGGGAGTTTTAGCCTTAAGTTTTCCTAACAAGCGTAAAGGTAGGTACTAAGTCCATCTGTTTAGGAGTTATACCTGCATGAAGAAATTCAAAGAGGTGAAGCCATGGTTGAAAATGGCTACCTGTGTTAATTCTGACCTCCAGGTGTGCAGGGCAGGTCTGTGTTGTTGGGAGAGATTCAGTATACTGAAAGTTCAGTCCTCATCCGTTCATATATCCCAGAAGAGAAACTGGGTTTACAATCGAGAATATAATATATATAATATAAATTTCTAAACTCCATGCCCTCTTCATTTACTCTCTTCCAAAGCCACTTCCTCTCCCTGGAAATTGCACAGACCAGATGCATGACGATGCGGTTCCAGCTGTCACAATTTTAGTGTGAAATAGTCCCCAGGTGCAGGCGGCCCTCCTGGTCCCCGGACAGTGGCTGCGTCTGGTGGGGTGGGGTGGGGGTGGGGCCAGGGCAGGACATGGCTGGAGGAAGCGGGCCACTGGAATGTCCTGTGGGCCATGTTTGCCCCCCCCACCTCCTCACCCACCCCTTCCACCACACATCCAACTCTCCTGAGGGGAAGTGTCCCCCCCCCATCCTGGGCCCACCATGCTGGCCTGCCTCACCCACACTCACAATCAACAGTGTTTCTGGAACCATGAACCTGAACACAACCATCTCCCCTTGGGTGGTGGCACTCTTGGATGGTTTTTGCACAGGCAAATGGGCCTTACCACAAATCGTAATATAGAATTGAGCTGAGAGGATCCCTTGGCACCAAAATACAAAAACCTTAAGAAAGAAATCCAGTATCAAATAGTTTACATTCTCTGTTTCGATCAAGAAGCACCTCTGTCACCCCCCAGCCACTTCACACTAAAATCCTCAAGCTGACACATGGGCTGCTTAGGTGTTTCTGGGAGATCAGACAGTGGCCCTGCCAGCATTGCCACCCACAGGCTCCCCCTGCCTCCAGAGAGCCTACCCGGGCCCAGTCTGGGCCCAGCCCCTCAGAGGCAGTGCCTGTCCGGTCCTCTGCCCCGGCCTCAGGCCCGCCTCAGCTGGGCTGAGCCACAGGTGGTTCTGCAGGTGAGATGTGAGGTGCTGAGACAGCTCTCAGGTGGAGTTAGAACACGGGATTGGAGAGGGGGCTCAGAGGTGTGGGGACAGGCCTTCTTCGTCCCCAGATGGGCAGTGAGAGGAGAGGCTAACCATCGCGAAGGAGGCGTCCGTGGAAGAGGGCCACAGGCAGAGCAAGCACTGGGCAGTCTGGACGGCTGGGAAGCGAGGGCTAGGAGGAGAGGACGAGGCAGGCATCGCCCTCCAGGACAGCCTCAATGCTGTGGGAAGACCAGTGAGTGCACAGTCTACCACCAAGAAGCCACTACAAGTCAGGTCTCCACCACTCGGCCCCCATCCAGAAAACAGGTGGGATGATTCAGATGCTGCCACGCTGCCGAAAGGATTAGAACTTCTGTGCACCGGGCACAGAGGCATGGAGAAAAACACGTTGCATCCATGTGGTGAGCTGAGAATTTCTTCCTGGTTTGGCGGCACTTTCCTATTTTTCTGAGCACTTACAGAGAAACCCCACATAGCAGAAAGTCTTAAATAGTATTTAGCCCTTTAAGAAGTATGTGTGTGTAGGTGTGTGCTCTTAACCTGTGAAAGAGAATGAGGCTCGCCCTTCAGCAGCCTCTCCCACCCTTGACTTGGCTTTCTTGCTATTTCCAGCTCTTTTGTAGCCTGCAGGTGGGAACCAGCCCCACCCCCTCCCTCTGAGAGCCTGGGAGTATTATTGGTTCCTGCAAGAAAAAGTAATCAAAGGAAAAAGAAAAGGCTAAGCTGTTACCACATTTGTTAACTCTGGCCAGATGCTCATTAGCAACTCATTGGAAGCCAAAAACTGGAAGATCAGCCTGCAGCTTGTATCCAAAAATAAGGGCCAGGCTTGGTGGAAAACATTGACAGATGCAAGCTAGAACCAGGGAACTGGCCTTGCAGGCATCACCCGGGGAGACTGGAGAGGCAGCCAGTGCCATGTTCAGGCGCCCAAACACACCTCAGTACTCAGTGCCTCCTGCAGAACCCCAGCAGGGTTGCTCAGTAAGCACCCCACTTCTAGATCACCTGGGATGTTTATTAAACAGGCAGGTCACATAGTGCATGTCAGACACACAGAACAGAGCTGGCATTTGCAGGAGATTCCAACACACAAGACAGAGCAGAGGCGTTATGGCAAGCACTATGGTAGAGGAGACAGTTCATCTCTTACCAAATTTCACTCTGCCTGCCTAAAATCCTGCAGAGGACTCATTTTGGTTACCACACCTGTTGACTTCTCCACCCAGCAATCACTAGAGGGTGAACAGGGCGAGAGGCCAGGGCCCCATCTCTGCCACCTGTCTGTGTATCCCAGAGCCTTTGGCAGGCAATTCTTCTCTGGCCAGGCTTCTAGGACATTGGTTTCAGTTCGATTGGTTGTGATCTCGAGGTGATTCTCCCTCTTGTTAGAAGAACAGAGCTCTGTGGGACCTATCCTTCACTAAGGGAGGAAGTGTATGGGCAAGCTATGTTCACTTGGTTCCATTCTCTGTTACCTTCCGGTTATATGAACTTTGGACATGTCACTTGCCCTTTGAAATATGGGGGGCAGTAGCTGAACAAAAGAAAAAAAAATGGAGACAAGCTAGTGAGAGTGCAGAAGAGTCTAGAATGTGGCTCTCAGCTCAGACTGCAGTTAGACTGCATTCTAGTTCCCTAGAGTGATCTAGGGAACGTGGAAGTATGTTCCTGTGAAGATACATACACACACATCACACACACATACATACACTACACACACACACACACACATACACACACACACACCTCCACTAAGAAGAAACTTGATTCCACTGGTCGGGGGCAGGGCAGGGAAGCAGTGACAGTGAAAGCCCTGGGGGGCCAGCTGTGCAGCAGTGAGGACATTGGGGGGTGATGATTCCTTATTGGTGGAATAGTGACCCCTGTGAGGTGAAATGAACTCCACGGAGATGGCCCAGGTCAGGAAGAACACAAACAGCAGCAAATGCCAGTGCAGATGTGCGGATCCCTTCATCCCTCAAGGCAGGAGTGTAAACCAGTGCAGCCACAAGGGGAATTAGTATGGAGAGTTCCCACAAAACTACACTAGGACCTACCACATAGCTAGCAGTGCCACTCCTGGGCATCTGTTGGAAGGAGTAGTAAGTCTAGATGCAGCAAAGCACAGGAGTGCCCATGTTATTACAGCTCTAATCACAACAGCCAAGACAAGCCAAGTTGTCTGCCACGATGCCAGACAACTGATAAACGGATCAGTAAGTATTTCACACACACACACACACACACACACACACACACACACACACACACACACACACGGATATTATTCAGCCATAAAGAAGAATAAAATCATGTTGTTTGCAGGGAAATGGATGGAACAGAAGCTCATCCTGTTAAGTGAAGAAAGTACAGAAAGACAAAGTCACGTTTTCTGTCATGTGTGGATAGTAATCTAAAAGAGAAACACAAAAACAGACAAAGGATCTTAGATGTATATATCTAGAGAGTAAGGGCAAGTTTGGGACTTTTAGGAGATTGGAGAGCAGGGTGGAAAATAATGAGTGGCACACTGGGATATCACCGGTGCCCGGGGCATTCACAGGAAATACTAGGAAACTCGATGCTGCATTTTGCACAAGATTCCAGAACAGAAAAACAGTCATGGTGTTCAAAGACACATAGGTTAATTTTTTAGCAACTTAATTCCTGGGTTTGGTCACTGAACTGTGGTGATATAAAATGTTAACATTATTGCACCTAAACCTTGAAATATGTCTTCATTTGCAAAGCAAGAATGACATTTAAAAGACACGAGTGCTTCTGAAGAAACAAACAAGAAGCAATTATCCTGTGAACAACCAAAAGATAATTAAGCAACCAAGGCTATGCCTGTGCACGCACGCGTGCGTGCGTGTGTGTGTGTGTGTGTGTTCAGTCTTCTTTTCACGTTTCACCAGTCACTTTCTTATTCACAGTTTACTTCGAAAACCCTGATGTGCTTTCAAAGCACAGGTGCCCTGGTGTCTGAGGGGGTTTTATCTGAAAATCCAATAACAGTGCCACCCTTCTGCTTCTGCTCTATTTGCTTTCAAGATGTTGGAAATAACAAGTGTCCATTTAGGAAAATGATCTCGAGTAATATCCCATTAATTTGAGATTTCACAGTGAAATTGTCATAGTTGTCCAAGCATGTCTCCATGAGAGGCATAAGGATGGTGATGAAAGCTATCACCTGTCACGGAGAGTTTTGAGAAACCACATAGCTCTTCCAGAGGGATGTGCGGTGGGCTGAAGGTGTGGGCGCAGATGAGCTCCTGGGTTGACATGGGGACACCCCAAGTGGGTACCTCGCAGAAGGCAGACTCCTGCGTGGGTCAGCTCTCCCTGGACTCCCCCCTCCTCCCTGGAGCCTGGCCTGCCCCTCCCCCCGGAGGCCTGCCCCGGCCCCTCCAGGAGAAGGGGAGAAACACAGGAACATGGACTCATGTAAGGAGGACAAAAACTGAAGAGGATCCTTGGGCCTGCGCATCTTCCTATAAATCTAAACAAGCGTTTGTTTGGAAGGAAATTGCCCGATATTGTGAAGATCAAATATGCTCAAAGGGTAACGATTCACTTTAACCAACACTTACCAGCCATCCACTAAAATCCCTTCTAGGGCTGTGGTGACAGGAAGAGAAATAAAATAAAAGCTTGACCATCAGACAGCTTACTTGCTAGTAAAAGATAGAAGTCCATAAATGAATACCTTTTAAAAATGAGCCTCAAGTATCTAGTGGGCCAGGGAAGTAGCCCCTTGGGGTGTAAGAATGGAAAACTGCCAGAAATAGTGACCTTACTTTCATTTAGTTATGATGTTGGTTGTTGCTCCTCTCCTCTCCGGGGCAGCAACACGGGAACGGGGAGGGACACACAGGGCCAGCCTGTAGTCCCCCGGGAGCCGAGCGAGATGGTAAGTGTCGAAGACCCAGCCCTCCCCCAATCACCGGGGAAGAAAAAACCACGCTGAGTCAGAAGCAGTGTTAACCATGAAAGCGCATCAGATCTCTCTGCTCATCTCTGCTGATCTCTCGTTCTCTCTGATGCTCTCCTCTTTTATTGCGTCAGACAATTAGTTATATACTGTTAGGGTAGGAGAAGGTGGGCACTGGGAAGCTAGCCAATAGGAAGAGGGCCTCTGTGCTACCACTAAGGGTCTGGGTGGGGCTTTCAGGTAGTGGGCAGGACAGGTGCAGGAAAGCGCGCGAGACTTGAGCTGCTGCGAGACCCGCGAAACTGCGGGGGGTTCAATCGAGTCACGTACACAGAGATGCCTTAAGAGAGGTATGCAAAGGACCGAATGCCTAGACAAAGCCCTTTAATTGTAGCTGAGCCAGAATCAGGCTTCAGAGATGGAGGCTAGGCCCCAACAGTTGGTCATGACAATATTGGAATTATGTTTTATCTTATACATATTCTATATTCTATATTCTATTATTGTAATGAAATAGATATATACTATGGAATGAAATAATATATACAACTGTAATAGACTATATAATAGTTTGTATTTATCCTATATTATTATATAGCATATGTATTCCATTGTGCTACTATATTATTATATTGCTACAATGATACCTATCATGGTATGGGATATCTATATTACTATAATTAAATATGTATAATATTACATATAATACATTATATAACTATAATAGAATGCCTGACACAAGTTACTTATGAAGAAACTTTAGCTCCATGGGTCCAGGAGGACAAACTGGGCCTGGAGAGGGCAAAGGCTCGGTGGGCCTCTGATGAGGGCATCAGGACAGAGATGTGGGGAGTAGCAAGGGAATGACCACAGCCCAGCCGGGAGCAAAGAGAATACACCACACTTGTCATAGGACGTGCTGGCGTAAGCCCCTTTGCACAACTACTTAAAAATAATCATTTCTTTAACTCACCTGACAAAAAGAGAAGCAAACGATTCTATTTGTGCAATACAATTTTCAGCTTGTAGTGCATAGACTCTATTTGTTTTGACCTTATGATGGCATAGAAACAGTACACTCAGGTGGAAAATATTTCGTGTGTGTGTGTGTGTGTGTGTGTGTGTGTGTGTGTGTGTGTGTGTGTGTGATGGGGCTTGAGCTTGGCCTGGGTGCTGTCCTTGAGCTCTTTAGCTCAAGATACTGACCTTCCCTTGAGCCAAGCCTCACTTCCCATTTTCTAGAGGTTAATTGGAGAATACCCTTTTGTGCCCCGGCTGGCTTTGAACCTTGATCCTCAGGTCTCAGCCTCCTGAGTAGCTAGGATTACAGGCATGAGCCACCACTCCTGGCAAAACTCTACTTCTTTTAATTTTCCTTTTCCTTTGTCCTTTTATCTTCCATTGTTTTTTGTGGTGCTAGGAGTCAAACCCAGAGCCTCATGTTCTGCTGGGCAAACACCCGGTTCTTTAAACTTTGTCCCTGGGCTAGCAGCATGATTTAAGACTCTCTAGTGGGGGGCCAGGAGTTTGGCCTAGTGCTTGCCTAGCATGCATGAAGACCCAGGTTCGAATCCTCGGTACCACATATAGAAAAAAGCCAGAAGTGGTGCTGAGGCTCAAGTGGTAGAGCTCTAGCCTTGAGAAAGTCCAAGGACAGTGCTCAGGCCCTGAGCTCAAGCCCAAGACTGGCAAAAAAAAAAAAAAAAAAAAAGACTCTCTAGTGGTGCTGGGATCCAGGAGCAGGGACAGCTCCAGGTCGCCATGGGGGACACAGCCAATGACCTGCAGGAGACTATATGGCTATAGGAGACTGTGCTTGACAATGACCTGCAGGAGACTGTGTGGCTAAGCTGTGGTGCTTGACGGGTTGAGTATGTTAACTGCACTTGACCTGTATCATAAGCCCACTGTAAGGAGGAGTACATCAGCATTTGTGACGGTTCCTCTACAAAAATATTCAACAGGTACAGAGGAGTGGTGATGTCATGCCTGGGCGTCTTTGCTCAGTGAAAAGGGGACAATTCTGAACCACTTAAATGTCCTCATCTGCATCATAGTACAAGTAAGCCAGGAAATTCATTAAGCACACAGTGACCTGATTCTACTTGAAGACGGAGATGAAGAATAGCTAATTTGTGATGATAATTACTGAACTTATGGCTTGTCCCACTTTAGTGCTTTAGCCCAAGGCAATTCCTGATGATGAGGAAGTTGAGAGAGGCAGACCTCGTGCCCACCACCCAGTGCTATGGTTCAGATGGCAGCAACCACCCATCCTTCAGGCTCCGTCTAGGTTGACTAGTGAGTTCTACTGCCGACCATCTAAGACCTTCTTCATCTCACAAAGCAAGCCATTCCCTGATGTTGTGGCCTGTCCTAACTTCCCTGTCCAAAAGCCCTTTGACCCCTCCGAATTCTTACCACTCCACAAGTAAATGCGGTCGTTAGTACTATGCTATGATTTCATAAATAACGATTGTAGCAGTTTTTCACTTGCTGCGATAGCAAATGGCACCAATAATTTAGCTTGTCCTGAAAGTTCGCAATCATTTTTCAACATGCTGAGTTAAAAAGCTGGTGGGCATGCTAACGTCTGCAAAAGCTTGCTTACACTTCATCTCTGCAGCATTCATCCAGGACTCTGCTATAAATACATTATCAGTAAAAGAAAAAAAAAAGATTTGTATGCCAAGGCAATTCTTTTTCACTTAGTAGACAGCAGAATTCAGAGCCACTCACTTAGTTTATTCTTAAATGCTGGGCTGGGAGTTTAGCCTAGTGGTAAAGTGCTTGCCTAGCATGCAGGAAGACCCTGGTTTGATTCCTCAGTATCACATACATAGAAAAAGCTGGAAGTGGTGCTGTGGCTCAAAGTGATAGAGCTCTAGCCTTGAGAAAGCCCAAGGCCAGTGGTGAGGCCCTGCGTTCAAGCCCAGGACTAGCAAAAAAAAAAAAAAAATATATATATATATATATATATATATATATATATATATATATATATGCTGCTGTTTCTTCAGCTCACAAAGTTTTTCAGAACGCATCTTTTCTGGATAGTAGTCTCAGGTGCTTTTATTACGGTGCCTTTGGGATGGGGTTTTTCTGTGCAAACATTTTTCATTTGAATATTCTTCCCATCTACCAAAAAGGAAGTGCACTCCTATTATTTGTTCTCAAAATGCACAATGCTGTGTTCTCTTCCAGGAACATGGGTGACATTTGGAGGGCAAATCTCAGATGAGGTGAGTTGCTTCGTGTCTACTGTGAAGGGGGCCATGGGGCAGCAGGGCTGGGGTGGGGCTGGGAATCCTCCGGGGTGGGGAGTGATGTGCAGGACACAGGGAGGATAGACTCAGTCCTCCCAGTGCTGCCATTCTCTCTCCTGCCATTGTCTCACACATGCCTCTGAGGCAGCTCCAGCAGGGAGAGAATGAAACCTTCCGGAATGAATTATTTGCCATTTTGTGAAAAGATTTCATTGCTGTTGCTGAGTGTTTCTGATCAATTGCTCTCCTTATTCATCTGAAGCTGCAACTCAAGTGAGCAGTGGATCTCAGTTCACAGGAGAGTCTCTCTATTTTAGCACCAAAAGCTCAAGTCACAGAAACCCTCTCCGTCCTGGCAGATGGGGCAGTTGGTCACTGTGGCTTGGCGGGTTAGCCTCACGTCTCTTTAGACGAGGATAACGATGCTGATTTGGATTCTGAGGATAAGTTAACCATCATGCATTGCATGGGCCTGAGGCTGCACACGCCGCACCCATGGCAGCGGCAGTAATTACAGTCATAGAGAGGCCCCGCGCTTGCTGCCGAGATGTCCTCCTCTTCACTGTGAGGAGAGTGAGGCGTCAGGCACTGAGCACCATGAATCCCCCAGGAAAGGGAGGAAAAGACAATCATGAGCTCCTCCTCCTGTGAGCTCAGCAGCCACACAGCAACAGCAAAGCAGACCTGTGACATGCATCTTACCCCATACCTGCCCCACATCTCCACAGGAGCCCTGGCCTTTTCTCCTCCTGTCCCTCCTCCCTTCCCCCTCCTTCCGCTCCTCCTTCCTCTCTTCCCTCTCCTCCCCCTTCCCCTCTTTCTCCTCCTCCTCCTTCTTTGCCAATCCTGGGGGCTTGAACTCAGAGCCTGGACATTGTGCATTTGCTCAAGGCTAATGCTCTACTACTTGATCCACAGTGCCACTTTTGGTCTTTTCTGTGTATGTGGTACTGAGGGCTTCATGCATGCCAGGCAAGCACTCTACCACTAAGCCACATTCCCAGCCAAGATGGCTTTTTCAAAAGCAAGAAGTCTCCATCTTCCCCTTTGCTGGTTCAGTGACAATAAAGCTCATTCTTTACCCACCAAGAGAAAACCAGAAAAGTCCCCTGAGAAGAGAAAGTGAGATGGGAGAGAATGGCAGAGGGGTAAAGCTGGTGGTGCTAGATTGTATACAGGTGTGGAATGTGGCAATGAAAGATCCCGTTGTGTAACTAATGTATGCCAATAAGCGAGAGGAAAGAGAGAGGGAAGGAAGAGGAAGACAGGAAGGAAGGAAGGAAGGAAGGAAGGAAGGAAGGAAGGAAGGAAGGAAGGAAGGAAGGAAGGAAGGAAGGAATCCCTCCAGGTTAATGCTGTGTCTCCTCTGACCTGGCCTGACTGTAAGTGGGGGAGGGAGGGCAGAAATACTGAGTGTGAGTGTGTGCACAGTGTAATCCAGTCCCCTCTAGCACTGAATAGCTACCACCTTTGTGACAGGGTCTGTATGGACTCTGTCTTCTTAGATTTTCAAAAGAACAGGAAACGGGTTTACCTCTGAAATGCCTAACTTCACAAAAGAAAATAGATAAATAAACATACATAATGAGAAAATCAATTGCAATTACTTGTGAAGTGGGTATTCATCAAACAAGGAATAAATAAGATGGCAAAAAGAAAACACATTCCCTGAATGCTGTTGTTTATTGTGTCCCTGAGCTGTTGCTTCTGCACTCTCTCCTGCCCCGCTGGCACTGAGGGACAAGGGGTGCGGTGTGTTGGTGGCTCTCTCTCCCTCTCCTCCTGCGATCAGGACAGGGCTCAGGTCTGTCTGCAAGCTGAGCAGGAAGGACTCCATCCTGGTGGGTCTGGTGACTCTTGGCCTCCCTGCATGGATTCAGCCTCCTTCAGATGACACCGGGCTGCAGGAGTTTCACAACAGTCAGGGCTCTGCCTGCCTGACGGTTCATCCATACAGTCCACTAAGCATCCACTAAAAATACCACAAGCTTTTAGGTCAGAACTCACCCAGCCGCGGTGACACACGGGTGTAGAGAGGAGAGTGAGCTGTGATACAACTGATGCTTTGTTAGAGAGGTTAGATGACACAGGATGTTGTCAGACCAGAGCAGGAGATGCCACTCTGCCACTGGGTGAGGCATTCCCTTAGCTCCAGCCTTGTAGTGAGCTGAGCCCTCGCCACCCCGGGACCCAGTCTCCCTCCTCCCCTATGCCTGACACCCCCACCCCCATTACAACTGAGAGAACAAGGGGCAGCTGGTGGACTTTCGTGGGCTTAAAGACTGGCAAAGGGATTTCCGAGTGGCCCCCAAGCTGGGCGGCCCTGGGCCCGGCCTGCTGACCTCCAGTCCCCTTGCAGGTGGCTGAGCGCCTGATGACCATTGCCTACGAGAGCGGCGTCAATCTCTTCGACACTGCTGAGGTCTACGCGGCTGGAAAGTAAGTCTCGACCTGCCTGTGTGCACTTCAAGAGGTACCTGAGACGTCCCAGACTCCCCAGGGCGGCTGGAAAGGGGCTGCACTGGGCCCTGCACCCCTCTCCGCTGCCACCATTAGCCCTGGACACACTGCCCATCCAAACTTCCCTGATGCAACGTGGACCAGGGAGGGAAGGCGGGAGGCAGGCCGTAGTTTGGTGTTTGGGGCCAGAGCAGTGACTGGGAAGGCCGGCAGGCTTCGCTGGGTCACAGAGGGAACAATATCCCTCATGGTGAAAGCCAGCTGCTCTCCTGGAGGTCATCCAGGGGCACAGAGGGCAGCCTCCCCACTGCCAGGACGCTGACTGTGGTCTCCCTGCTCACCAGCCTGTGCCAAGACCGGGCCGTGAGTCAACAGCTCTCATGAGAGCACATTGCAGACACCTAGAGGCAGAGAAGGCCGCGAGAGGAGTCACCTCACTGGTGCCTTTCCCTGGGTCCTGAGCAGGCGCACACTCATGGGAGATGTCCCCCTGGGGCCTCCCATGCCCACCCTGCCCAGGTCGCAGGAGAATGGGCACACTTGAGCGCAGACCCAAGGCCCAGCCTTGTAGGATGGGGAGGGGAGGGCAGGGGCTCTCTTCAGTCGAGCTGTTCAAACTCAGCCTCGGGACAGCACTCTGTAGTCCCTCCTTGGGCCTTGCTCCTCTGAAGTCCATCACAGGACCCCAGGACATCTTCTCAGGCCCACTGCATGCTGGGAACTTCCGGGCCCATCACAGGTTTCTGGTGATCCCTCCAGATCACCGAGGGGTCCATATTTCCCACCTAGACCGTGTGTGGCCTCCCATCCTCATGGCTGCAGCTGACTCGCTCCACGCAGGGAGAAAGATCACCTGGAGCCCCTGTGTGCACCGGGTCAATTGCCTGAAAACCCCAAACTGCCAAGTGCGTCTGCCGTTTCTCAGTATAGGCAGTCTCCTGCTAGCCTGTCAGGACTTGGCAGGCCCTTCTGGAATGCTCTATAGCAGAACTGTGCTGGCACAAGCAGGAATCAGTGGAAAGCATGCTACCCACTGAGAACACTTCTATTTCGGGCTACGCAGGTTCTGAGAGTGCCAGCAAGGAAAGGCGCTGGGGTTCAAGTCGGCCCTTACTGTCCATCTAAGACATTCTCTGCTTCTCCCCAGGGCCGAGGTGATTCTGGGGAGCATCATCAAGAAGAAAGGATGGAGGTACCCTGTTCCCCACCACCCTCTGTTTGTTGATTGTTGGTTTGGGTTTTTATTGGATGCTGATCCTGGGACTTGAACCTAGGGCCTGAGCACTGTCCTTGAGCTCTGGTGCTCAAAGCTGGTGCTCTACCACTTGAGTCACAGCTCTACTTTTGGGTTATTGTTGGGTAATTGGGGATAGGAGTCTCTTAGACTTTCCTGCCCAGGCTGGCTTTGAACTGTGATCCTCAGACTTCACCCTCCTCAGTGGTTAGTATTATGGGCATGAACCACTGGCACCAAAAAGTTACCATTGGGTATACCAAAAGAAAAAGATAATGTCTTATGTGCTTGATCAAAACCTGTCAAAAAATCCACTCTTGGGTCGGGTGCAGTGGCTCACGCCTGTAATCCTAGCTATTCAGGAGGCTGAGATCTGAGGATCAAGGTTCAGAGCCAAGCCTGGCACAAAAAAACCTGATACTCTTATCTCCAATTAACCTCTAGAAAATGAGAAGTGAGACTTGGCTCAAGTGGTAGGGTGGTAGCCTTGAGCTAAAAAGCTCAAGGACAGTGCTCAGGCCCAGATTTCAAGACCTATGACCCACAAGAGAAAAATTCACTCTTGATGAAGAAATGATTCACAGTGGTTTAAAAACCCATACGTCAAATACCATCGAAATATCATTGCTGGCCACAGCAAAATACTGCAGGCCTGGCCAGGGAAAGAGTATTTATGAGATACTTGTGCAGAAAGAGGGGCCATTTTCCTAGCCTTCATGACCTTTGGGAGTAACTAGGTGAGGGGAGCAAGTGTCAGGGAGAGGAGTAGCCATGCATAGACGTGTACAGCCACCAGTCACTCAATTAACAACTCTAAGTGCAAACAAATAAATGAGAAGCCACCAGGCTTAGCACTGTGGAGCTGCTTGTCTGAGCAGTCAGGCCGCACCTGTCCCATCTACCCAGGCACTCAAAAAACAGCACCTGTCCCATCTCCCCAACTATTCAGAAAACAGCACCTGTCCCGTATACCCAGGTACTCAGAAAACAGCACCCATCTGTTCACTGTGGAGCCTATCACCCAGAAAATGCCTATCACTCAGAAAAATGCTTCACTGATACCATGCAAGGGTCCTCAAGATACGCCGGGGGACTATCACCCACTGTCACCTTCTGTGCCCCAAACCAGGGGTGGGGAGGGTGGCTGTGGTGTCTGCAGGGGTAAGCAAAACCCCACACACCATTGTGGTCCTCACACCTGTGCCCTCTGGCTGTGATCCTCACACCTGTGCCCTCTGGCTGTGGTCCTCACACCTGTGCCCTCGGTCTGTGGTCCTCACACCTGGGCCCTCTGGCTGTGGTCCTCCCAGCTAGGCCCTCTGGCTGTGGTCCTCACACCTGTGCTCTCTGGCTGTGGTCCTCACACCTGGGCCCTCTGGCTGTGGTCCTCACACCTGGGCCCTCTGGCTGTGGTCCTCACACCTGTGCCCTCGGTCTGTGGTCCTCACACCTGGGCCCTCGGTCTGTGGTCCTCACACCTGTGCTCTCTGGCTGTGGTCCTCACACCTGGGCCCTCGGTCTGTGGTCCTCACACCTGGGCCCTCTGGCTGTGGTCCTCACACCTGTGCCCTCGGTCTGTGGTCCTCACACCTGGGCCCTCTGGCTGTGGTCCTCACACCTGGGCCCTCTGGCTGTGGTCCTCACACCTGTGCTCTCTGGCTGTGGTCCTCACACCTGGGCCCTCTGGCTGTGGTCCTCACACCTGGGCCCTCGGTCTGTGGTCCTCACACCTGGGCCCTCTGTCTGTGGTCCTCACACCTGTGCTCTCTGGTTGAGGTCCTCACACCTGTGCCCTCTGGTTGAGGTCCTCACACCTGTGCCCTCTGTCTGTGGTCCTCACACCTGTGCCCTCGGTCTGTGGTCCTCACACCTGTTCCCTCTGGCTGTGGTCCTCACACCTGTGCCCTCTGGCTGTGGTCCTCACACCTGTGCCCTCTGGCTGTGGTCCTCACACCTGTGGTCTCTGGCTGTGGTCCTCACACCTGTGCCCTCTGGCTGTGGTCCTCACACCTGTGCCCTCTGTCTATGGTCCTCACGCCTGTATTCTCTGTCTGTGGTCCCTATGCCTGTGCTCTCTGGCTGTGGTCCTCACACCTGTGCTCTCTGTCTATGGTCCTCACGCCTGTATTCTCTGTCTGTGGTCCCTATGCCTGTGCTCTCTGGTTGAGGTCCTCACACCTGTGGTCTCTGGCTGTGGTCCTCACACCTGTTCCCTCTGGCTGTGGTCCTCACATCTGTGATCTCTGGCTGTGGTCCTCACACCTGTGCTCTCTGGCTGAGGTCCTCACACCTGTGCCCTCTGTGAGGCAATGACAGAGATGATCAAACTCAGAGTCTCTCCGTTCCCGGCCCTCCCAGGAAGAGTCCCCAGGCAATCCACAGATGCCAGAGTCTCAATGAGTGTTCATTAGTGCTGTTTGTTTGCACTGATACAACATTCCATCCTTTAAGGCCTGTTTCTTAACTTCCCATGCCCCATTCCGACTCCTGCAGAACTCTCTGCCACCTTTGCCTGCTGTTCCCCCCCTCCACCTACAGCATGTCTTTCTGGAGTGTGACTCCACAGCACACGCCTGCTTCCTTTGCCCTTAACGCTCCTTGAGGTAAAGTCACAAGCTTGCCTCCTTGGTCTTTAGAAACGTGAGACAGGCTGGCAGCATTGCAAGGTTTTCACCATTTCTCTGTTGCCTGTTTGAAATACAGGAGATCCAGCCTGGTCATAACAACCAAACTCTACTGGGGTGGAAAGTAAGTTCAATACTTTTTATTTTCCCCACTGTGAAGGGAATAATGAGTACTTTGTGGGGATTCTTTTCTTTCCTAAAGCACTACTTTACATTTGAGTTATGTTAAAATTAATTAGTTCAGAGAGAGACATGTGTTGTTGTTGCCTTTTATCTCCTCATGCTACAGAAATAGCAGTCTGCCAGGATTCCGTTTTAGCAAGGTATTCCCAAAGAAATTAAAAAAAAAAAAAGCATGTGGTCACTTGTTACTAAGTGATTCATGCAGAATTTTCAAATGCCAGTGTCATACTTAGAACCACTTCCAAAATAGAGTTCAGACTTCAGAGGAGGAAAATAAAGCATCTGTGGAAGAAAAGCTACTCAAATCTGCCAAAACTCAGAGGCTTCCACAGAATACAAAGATAAAAATAACTTGTCTGGCTTTGCTTGTGGGTCTCTGAGCCTTTTCTGCAGAGGGCTCAGAGCTGGCTGATCAAAAGGCCCCTCTCCTTGGGAAAAGGCAAGAAAACGCACCTGCACCACTCATGTCAGGCCAAATGAAAGAGAGGTCTGCCATCTGATGTGGGATGCAGAGCCCATTTCACAGCAGGAGGACCAGACTGCTAGGGTTTGAACTTGTGTTTACATTTGCTAGCAAGATCCAAAAGACTGCCCTCTCCCTCCCCCTTTTTTTTTTTACAAACTTAAGAAAACCAGCAAGCCAGTGCAAATACCAGAGCCACGGTTGACACTGTGCCTCTAATGGAAATCTCCCAGAGTGTTAGAATCTTAGCAAAAAAGAAAAAAAAATGGAAGCAAGTAAAACCTTGTTTACCTCTTGGTAATTGGTAGAGAGTTTGGTAGAGAGTCTGTTCTTTTAAATAGGAGGTAGGGACCAATACTATCGGTGTGTGTGAGTATGTGTGTGTATCACAAGACATATTGCATACTCACACATGTCCATACACACACATACACACACATACCCCTGTAAGTATTCTTCACCCGGTTAATTTATGACATAAATGGGATGGAACTTGCATTGTAATTCCTACTGGCGTTTCTATAAAAATGAAACTTCATGGTACCTGGTGAGGAACATGGATTTCTGTTACCTGTCTTACAGCCCACAATATGATTGGTTGGTCTGATTGTAATGGTAGGCAAAGCTTTGCCAGTGGTGAACCAGGAGGTAAAACAACCAACATGCAAGAACTCTATCTAGTGCCATTTTGCATGCAATACCTAAATACACTTCTTGCAGACACATTCACTTGGGTAAATGGCTAGGTTTCTAAAGAGTCTGCTGGAAGTACGGATGTTAAAGAAACAGTTCATTACAGTTTTGAAATAAAACAGCCACACTTGTTTACTAATTGCCCATAGCTTGAGACTCAATGGATAGGGTAAAAGTCTCTATCAACAAGTTTTGTCTTCATTTATCTACTGGTTTATCTTATTGCTATTATTAGGTGATGTACAGAGGGTCACAGTTACATAGTCAGGTAAAGATTACATTTCTTTTTGGACAATGCCACTGCTTTCCTGCTTCTCCCAGTTCTTTGTTTTGCCTCCATCCCCAACCAGAGTTGTATCTTTGAAGAAAAAAGTTTTGTCTTCTCAGGAAACTAAAGAAAAACTTGGCTCATCACATTCTCAAGAAAAACAGTTGGGAAGTTTCTTTGTAAATTCTCTTTTCAAATGTGCTTCAGAAGTGCACAGCAGCAACTCCTCCTCCTCCTCCTCCACTTCCTGCTCCTCCTCCTCAAGCTTCAGGCAGCTGAGCAGGTGGGAGCACGGGACAAACTATAGCTGGAGGATGCACATGGCTGATGGTTCATGTGAGCCTAGAATGCAGTGGTTCTAACAGTGTGGCCATAATACAATCCTTTCATCACATGGAGGCTTTAAGAAAAAGAAGTGCCCAACAACCATTCTTGTAGAATTCACCAGAGACAAGGGTATTGGATGAGACATGAAGACTAAGTGACAGCTATTGTTTTTCTACATTTTGAATCCGATTTTTTTAAAAGCACACTCCCAATCAAGTCACAAACTGCTTCCTCTTTGCAGAGCGGAGACGGAAAGAGGGCTGTCAAGAAAGCATATCATTGAAGGTGAGTTCTGCTGCACAGCTTCATTTTTGTCTGTGGGCTTCTAATTCAAGAGAATTATCAGCCCAATAGGTTCAAATCACCATAGATGAGGAAAAAGAAACTATAGAAGGACCACAGTCAACCAAGTTCCTTCCTGGGGTTGAGTGCAGGGACACAGAGGGGAGTAGTGCCTGAGGACCCAGAAGGATGGGCCGGGACTATAGAGCCAATAACAGTACAATGAAGTATTCCTGTAAGACTTGCATAAAGAACTCTATTGATGCACTCTATTGATACCACAAAAGTTTACTGAAGTACACAGTGTGCCCCTTTTGAACATAAAGAGTTGGGTTGATAGTCACAGATGATTTCAAAAAGAGTCAAGATTACTGTAAGTCTAGATTCATGATTAATCATTAGACATTATTTTCTCCTTTCTTAGAAATTTTCATTTATGAAATACAAATATCACTCAAACTGAATGAACCATTTTGGGGAAACACGATTAGTTCTAGAAGGGTTAGCAATAAGCCAAAGAATAAGGCATATTTTAATACAACTATGTTCCAGAAGTAATATTCCAATTTGTCAGATGAATTGGTTTTACTTATTTACTTACCCACCTTGTATAACTTCATTCTTCTTATTCTAGGAATTTACCTCTTTGTGTTTTAAGCTGTTTTTCGATTGTGTTGTCAGGCGTGGTATTGAATGTTTCCAGAGCTCTTCAAATAGGAGCCCCCTCCTTCCTCTTCGGTTGTGTGCTGCAAATGCTTTCTTCTGGGTTGCTGTTTTGTTGTGAACATTTTTCAAAGACTCTCGTCTGAAAGACAATGCTTAATTTGGGAGGACTTCCTTGGCCTTTAAACACAACTCAGAAAAATCCCAGACAAGCAATTTAAAAAATCAGTATTCAGTCATTTCATTTAAAATGAAGACTTTCTATGATCTTAGAGTAAACACATACTCTCTGAGTGATGGTGGCTCACACCTACAATCGCAGCTACTCAGGGGACTGTGATCTGAGGATCCTAATTTGAAGCCAGCTCAGGCAGCAAAAGTCTGTGAGACTCCTCCTCCAGAGTGGAGCTGTGACTCAAATGGTAGAGCACTAGCCTTCAGCAACAACAACAAAAAGGCACTTTCCAGATTCTGAGTTCAAGCCCCAGGATTGATAGGTACACACACACACACACACACACACACACACACACACACACACACACTTTTAACAGTAGTGCTCTTATTTGAACACTGCAGGAGGGGAGAGAGGAGAGAGGGAGGGAGAAAGGAGAGGGAAGAGGGGGGTTCAGGAACCTGGCTCTTCTTTGAGCACTGTGGGGAGAGGGTGGGGGAGAGGAGGTTATCCAGGCACCAGCCAGGGCTGTGGAGAATGCATGGTCCTACAGCCCACCCAATACTGGACCCAGTGGTCCCACAGGAAGCAGAAGGGGCATGAGGAAGGGCTCTGGCGTTTTTGCCTTCTTCAATGCAGGTGGGAGAGAGGGGTCTGTGCCAAGCATGCTGGGTCTTCACCAGCACCATCTCCATGGGAAGGGTCCCTGGAGGGGTCCTCACAGGTCCTGGCCTTGGTTTTGAGCTGACTGGCAGCACTGTGGTGGTCTCAGGTTGCTGGAGTGTGAGGTTGCTGGAGTGTGAGGTTGTTGGTGTGTGAGGTTGTTGGTGTGTGAGGTTGTTGGAGTGTGAGGTTGCTGGAGTGTGAGGTTGCTGGAGTGTGAGATTGTTGGAGTGTGAGGTTGTTGGTGTGTGAGGTTGTTAGTGTGTGAGGTTGTTGGAGTGTGAGGTTGTTGGTGTGTGAGGTTGTTGGAGTGTGAGGTTGTTGGAGTGTGAGATTGTTGGAGTGTAAGGTTGTTGGTGTGTGAGGTTGCTGGAGTGTGAGATTGTTGGAGTGTGAGGTTGTTGGTGTGTGAGGTTGTTAGTGTGTGAGGTTGTTGGAGTGTGAGGTTGTTGGTGTGTGAGATTGTTGGAGTGTGAGGTTGTTAGTGTGTGAGGTTGTTGGAGTGTGAGGTTGTTGGTGTGTGAGGTTGTTAGTGTGTGAGATTGTTGGAGTGTGAGGTGTTGGTGTGTGAGGTTGTTGGAGTGTGAGGTTGTTGGAGTGTGAGGTTGTTGGTGTGTGAGGTTGTTGGAGTGTGAGGTTGTTGGTGTGTAATGTTGCTGGAGTGTGAGGTTGTTGGTGTGTGTCACTGCCTGCACTGGTTCATGTCCCAGCCCAGCCATGGGGCCATTCTCCCCTTCTTTTCTTTTTAAATTAATTGATTGGGAAGGAGAAAGGTTCAGAAAATGGTTCACACTGGAAGCAATAAAGATTACAAGATCAGATTTTAAAAAGGAGAATAGAGAAGCTCTGCCATAGTGCTCATTAACTCTGTTGTTTACATGCTTACCAATGCATATGAACAACTTCACAATTCTCTTCCTTTCTTTAAATCAGTTTTCTTATGGCCTCATCTAACTTAATAGAAATGCCTCAGATTTCTTCTTCCTTTAATTAAGCCAGGAATTCTCTCAGGAACTAGTCTCTTAGGTTAGATAAACCAGTTCAGCTGACATCTAAGCTGACCCAGATTCAAACTTCAACACAAACTTTCAAACTTTTGAGATTGAGGTCACTTATTATTATATTGTTATTGCTAGTGGTATTTTGCAGTTTGTGGTTTCATCTGAAAGCCAGGACTCATGAGTACAGGAAATACCTTACAGGTTATTTGTAGGAAAGCTGAGAGTAGAGAATTAAGTAAATTTTGTAGAAAACAAAGGTATTTCTAAACCCAACATAAAATTTGAACAAGTTTATAAATATCTACACTGGGGTTTTATGGGACTTTTATGTTGAAATTGACCTTACTTACCAGTGATTCAGACATACAATATGCTTGAAAAACACCATTAGATAATAAGAGCCCAGTTCCTACAGAATTTAGGCCACTTACATGCAGGGTGACTTTGACCATTTGAATAAAAGGAGTTTACAGAGTAGTAAAAGAGTTTGGCATGTGCATTAATGTAGTTTGTTGTTGTAAAAGAACACTTCTATAAGCCCAAAGTCCTTGACTTACTCTAGTTAATATAATGTTCTCATTAGATTGCCAAGGAGGGAGAAGAAATTTCACTAATTGCTCTGTTACATCTACTCAGAATCCCAGGGTCATTTCAAATCCTAAAGTCCTGTTTATTCACCCAGCCAGTGTTAGAAGTTGGCAGATAGAGCTCCTGGAGTATCCAGAGTGGAACAGGAATACTTTCAAAGTCATGGTATAAGAATAAGATTCTGCTGGGAGTTTGGCCTAGTGGTAGAGTGCTTGCCTAGCATGCACGAAGACCCAGGTTCAATTCCTCGGTACCACATACATAGAAAGCTGGAAGTGATGCTATGGCTCCAGTGGTAGAGCTCTAATCTTGAGAAAGCCCACGGACAGTGCTCAGGCCCTGAATTCAAGCCATAGGAATGGTGAAAAAAAAAAAGAAGAAGAAGAAGAAGTAGATTGAGGCTGTGAATATTATGGTTCAAATGTTATTTCTATTTCCACATTTGCCTTTCAGTCTCACTATGTGATTCAAGTACAGCCATGGTTATATAAACAAAAGAGGAAAAATAAACTGCAAAATATCAGCTTGACAGTTTTTAGTGAATGACAAGAGTTACCTTCCCTCTGATCACTGAAGACGTCTCAAAGTTTAAGGAAAAGATTCACCCTAGTATTCCTTTCCAGCATACCATGTTCATGGAAACTAACACCACCCAGGATAACTACATTTCAAAGTGAGAAGTACAGATGCACGTGGTTCTTATACCACATCACCTTAAAAGAAAATAGAGGAGGAGGAGGAGGAGTACATTTTATTAGGAAAGAAACTGGAAATTATGCAATAAAGTATTTTAAACTATGACTTCCAAACTAGTTAGGAAATCAAACATGTGACAGATGTAGAAGCATAAAGATTGACAAGAAGGAGTATTGGAGAAGTACCCTTGTAGAATCTCTAAACTTCTAAACTTGCAACACTGACCACTTTTAACCATTCAATTCTGCTTAAAGTCTTTGGAAATCTGCAGGCGTATGATGAATTAAAGTTTACCTTCTATACAGTATGGTCCTTTCAATGCTGTCCTGAGTTTGATCGGCAGATGCTGTACAGTGCATGACCTAGGGTCTCCAGCTTTCAAGGTCAAGTGAGTCACTCACTCTCTGAGGTGGCCGGAGCTGTCTCATCCTGAGAGACCGGCCATTCAGGAAGAGCAGGGTTAGAACCGGTAGCACCTGTCTGCCCTTAGTCTCTTCACCAAGGCGTTGAACAAACGCCATGGCAGACAGCCCTTTCTCAGTACATGCAAAATATTTCTATTCAAACACTTCATTTTCCTGTCAAGGAAGTAATTGTGACTATCCAATAAACCAGTTTGAAAATCAAATTTAAGTGAGCCAAATTTAAATTTATAAGAGCCTCATTTAACAGGCAATTAATTTTATGCTTATAATAAAAAGACAAAAATCTCCGGAAAGAAGCAGATGAGACAAGGCTGTGTCTTGCGGAAATGAGAGGAACTAATCTTGAATGTCACCCTGCTTCAGGCTGCATAGCGTCTCCTATAATATCCTATTTTAGGAATATTTTACTTTTACTAAAATTAATTAATTTTAGGAATGTGGCCAACTAGTTGGGGCTGAAACCTAGGACACTGGTTTTTAGGGCCTCTCTTTGTCCCTCATAACACATCCGAGGATGTCATGGCAGCTAGTATTTTTGTTCCTTCTCGAATGATGAAGAATGTATGTCGCTCAACTATGTTTTATAGGTTCTGTCAATGCTGAGGCCATGAGTAAAATATTGAGCAGAGTCTTCCTTTACTCTCTACTTTAGATCGAAATGAATTTTAGATGAGCTTTATTAAAAGTCATGTATAATAGTGTCAAGGCCGTCATTTCCTTCTGATTTATAGTAATCCCGTGGGTTTAATTTACAACAAATACATCTCCATCTCACTGCAAGTTTGCTAAGTAACTCACAATGTAAATATCAATTCGCATTCTCCACGGGGATCAGGAAACTCTGAGAAGCTCCTTGTTGTTTCTGCCTGTGTTCCCTGGAGGCGAAGTGATGAAGCTTCAGCTCTCTAGTAGAGTCGTGGAAGGCTTAGGATTTTCAGGCAAGGTGATGAAACTTCAGCTCTCTAGTGGAGTCGTGGAAGGCTTAGGACTTTCCCTTTGAGAGGCTAAGCCAGTCTTCATTATATTCTTGGAGGTTCTAGAAACACCTCGTCACAGATCGTGTCACTCTTCTTAGTCTCAATTTAAAAATGTCCTAATTGACACAAAACCTGCACACATCCCCCAGTAGCCATAAAGCGTAGCCATCTCAAGCAGGTCTTCTTTCTTTGAAACCCCTTCTTCTAGCTTTTCTAGAGCTTGTCTCAACATCATCTATCTTCTCCCACCCTCCCCAGGGTGCTGCTCTTAATTTCTATGGCATCCGTGTTGTTGGATCCACTTGTGAGTAAAGTATACTTTCAGTGGGCTTTTCTTTATTCATCTATCAGCCGATACAGAGATTGATTCCATTTCTTGGGTACTGTGAGTTGGGCTTCACTGAAAGGGGGCACAGAAATCTCGTCAGCCTAATGATTCCATCCTCTTTGGGTTTACAGCCAGCAGTGGGAGTGCTAGATAGCTAGGGAACTTTCCTGAAGGAAGCTCCACATGGTTTTCCATAAGGGCTTCCCAGATGCAGCTCCTCCCCCCCCCCCCCCCAGCGCGTGATCCTCCCTCTTCTCCACTCGCCTCTGGCTGACTGGAGGGAAGATATCTCAACTCGAGCTTCATTCACATTTCTTGTTGATTGGTGAGGATAAGCGCGGTGTCATGTACCTGTCAGCCGTCTGTACATGTGATTTGGAGCTTTCAGTCCACTGTCCATGTCTTAAAGATGATGAGGACAGTGAGCATTTGCTGCTGCGTATCTGAGGCATGTGAGATGGTGGTTCTGCAGACACCATCTCTTCCCCTGTTGTGCTTTCTTCAATCTGTTGTTTCCTTTGTAACACGGAATCTTTGTAGTTTGATATCATTTATTTTTGTTTGTTTCCTGTGTTTTGGGGAAGTCTTATTTAAAAACACACACGCACACACAAAAAAACCTCTTTTTTAATGCCAAAATTCTGAAGCAGTTCTCCTCCAGTGAGTAATTCCATAGGTTCTGGTCTTACAGACAAGTTTCTAATGGTCTCGAGTTGCTTTTCCTGTACATAGTAAGAGAAGAGGGCGCCGATCCCGTTGCTCTGCCTGTGGATAGATACCCAGCTCCCCGCACCCCAGCCAAGAAGACTCTCTCCTTCCCAGCACTTGTCCTCAGCGCTCTGTTGACTCCGTGTGTGATTTACTTCCAGTCTTTTCTATTCCACTAGTCACTGTGTCTGTTTCTCTGCTGGTGTGGTATTGACGTGCTTACTGTCACTGCAACAGTATACCTAAAAAAAGACAGCTGAGCTCAAGAGAAGACGGATGCTTTTGCCTCCTAGTTAGAGAAGTTACACTTGGCGCCCCTGCTTTTAGGTGAGACAGAACATGATAAAGAAGGAATGGTAGAACACAAACTTCTGCTGGCCTCATGGTGGTTGGATGGAGAGAGAGCGGGTGGGAGAATGAGACTGGGGAGGCAATTGACCTCTGTGTCCACAGTGGCCTGCACCCTGCATGTAGGCCTCGTCCCTGGGACACTGCACCAGAGTGCCACCCAAACCTCGCCCCGTCCTGGACAAACCCAGTCCTCTCTGAACTCGATTTCATTGAGGAACGGCTCTTCCTCACAGGAGCCTTTGAGGGGCCTCCCAGTTCCAAATTCTAACAAGCATGACAGCTTTGTAGTGTCTTTTGATGTCAGGAAGTAAAGTGTCTCCTCATTTGTTCTGTTTGTTCAACATTCCTGTAGCTATGTCAGAGGGCGAAGTATCTCCATTTGTGCTTTAGGATTCTACTCCCACCCCTGTAGATAATTTTCTTGATATTTTAATAGATAACTCCAGATGGGACATTGTAGTAATGTGGATTCTTTCAGCCATGAAACATGTGGCCATTCCTCTTTGTTTTGTGTCTTTTCAATTTCCCTTACCACGGCTCTATCACCTTCATTTCAGAGATCTTTTCCTTTTTCCTCTACCTTTATTCCTTGGGAGGATTCTTGTTTATTTGGGTTTTTGTTGGGGGGAGGTGTTTGTTTGCTTGTTTGCCAGTCCTGGGGCTTGAACCTAGACCCTCGGTGTTGTACCTGAACGTTTTTGCTCATAGCTGGCATTCTACCACTTGAGCCACAGCTCCACTACTTTCAGCTTTTTGGTGGTTAATTAAAAATGAGCGTCTCATGGCTTTCCTGCTCAGGATGCCTTCAAACTATGATCCTCAGATCTCAGCCTCCTAAATAGCTAAGATTCCAGGCGTGAGCACCCAGCATCCAGCCCGGTGCTTTCTCTCGTGGCTGTGAGTCAGGACTCTGACCCCTCGCTGGGCTTCCTTAGCTCTGCTGAAGGCAGTGTCACGCGTGAACCCCTGTGAAACCACATCTCAGGGGAAGAGGACCCCGGGGTCCCTGGGCTGCCTCCCGGCCCTGGCCCCTCCTGACCCTAATACAGTATTTATTTGAAGTCGAATTTCTACCCTTTCTAATAGTGCTTGCAGTACCTGGTCTCTGGGAGTTTCTGTGTTTTGCTTGACTTTGCGGCTCTGTTCCCAGGACTGAAGGGTTCCCTGCAGAGGCTGCAGCTGGATTACGTGGATGTGGTCTTTGCGAATCGCCCAGACAACAACACTCCCATGGAAGGTAAGGAAACCAACATGCCCAGTGCCCGCTGTGTGCCTGCCAGTGTGAGTACACTGCAGTCACAGTAGGAAAGAGATGAATTCAGACTGACCAGGCTGAATGAGAAAATCAAGAACTGTGGTGGTTTTTTTAGCCAAAAGATTGGCCCTGAAAGCGTGTTCTATATTCTTCTTATGATTCTGACGTGTATTTTTCGTAATCACTTGAAGGCATTAGGCTTGCGCTGGTTCCAGGGTGTGGGCATGAACTCCCTTATTTTGGAGAGAGATCCACAGGACACTGGGGCTGTCCCCGCTCTGTGGAAGCCAGGGCTCAGCCAGACTCCATGGAAGTGGCTCAAAGTCAGGCTTCTTCGAAGCTTGTTTTGAGCTCCACAGAGCTGCACGCCCCCCACCCCTTTGTGCTTGTCCTTAGGCCATGATTTAAGCTTCTTCCTGAGGAAGCTTGCAAAATGTTCCTAAAACCAGATTAGCTTCATCCAGCAATCATCCTTTCACAAGGTGACTGAGAAAGGTGATCTGGGGCTCTACCAGGAGAATGCTGGTTGAGACTTGTAATCTCAGGGTTATATCACTTCCCTGGGGTGAATAAGAATGGTGATTCTTGAGGAAAAGGATTGAGAAAGGGAATTATGTCTTGGGTATTTAAACTTTATATTGCAATATGGGTTCTTCATTTTCAAAGACCAACAATACCAACTCCATATGAAATTACACTGAAGGTAACTGTGCCTTTGACGATTCAAAACACAGTTGCAGGTCGTGGAATAAAGTGATGATTTGACTTTTGATGTACAGTTATAGAAGCTGGTTGGATTTTTCTAGTTTGCATTTCTGACCATGAGAATTTTCATGGAAACAATATTTTCCATTTATCACTTCTCTACTACAGAAAAATATATGTGCATATATCATATACCTTAGTCATGTATATATGTCTAATTTTCTACTAAACTTTTCTCATTTCTTGATTCTGACTAAATTAGGAATTAACTATAAGGCAGTATCAGTGTTGTGAAACCTCAATGAAAACGTATGGTTTTATCAAAGCAAAGATCAAGTGTTTGATAAAGTAAATCATAAGCATTTTATTAGACTCAGAAATGTTTATGGCCAGTCCAGGAGTTTGGCCTAGTGGTAGAGTGCTTGCCTAGCATGTATGAAGACCCAGGTTCAATTCCTCGGTACCACGTACATAGAAAAAAGCCAGAAGTAGTGCTGAGGCTCAAGTGGTAGAACTCTAGCCTTGAGAAAAGTCCAAGGACAGTGTGTTCAGGCCCTGAGCTCAAGCTCAGGACTGGCCAAAAAAAAAAAGGAAATGTTTATGGCCAGGCACTGGGGGCTCGTGCCCTTAATCTTAAATATTTAGGAGGTCTAGGAATCAATGTTCAAAGCCAGCCAGAGCAGACAAATCCAACATCTCCAACTATTCAGCAAAAATCCAGAAGTAGAGGCATTGTTCAAATGGTAGAGCCCCATAACAATTTGAACTCAGAGCCCATTATTGTTAGGCAGCTTGAGCCATATCCCTGGCCCTTTCTGCTTTAGTGATCTTTTTGCATGAGTTTTCATTCATTTTCTTTCTTTCTTTTTTTAATTTTTGTGCTGGACCTATGGCATGAGCTCAGAGCCTGGGTGCTGTTCCTAAACCTCTGAGACACAAATTCACTTCCAGCTTTTCTGTTGTTAATAGGAGATCAGAGTCTCATGGACTTCCCTGCCAGGCTGGCTTAGAACTGCGATCGTCAGATCTAAACCTCTTGAGCAGCTAGGATTAAGGCGTGAGCCGCTGACACCTGGCTGGCTTGCTTGCTTCTTTTCTTTGAACCAGTGGGGAAATAGGCTCTTACAGTTTCACTACTGACACTAGCCTGGACCATAATCCTCCTACTTACCAGGCCTGTAGTAGCTCTTGTGGTTTGTGTGATAAGGAGATACACCGCTGATTTTCTTCTGAGCAGGCCTCGAACCACTTGCTCTCCACTGCCTGTGTAGTTGGGGTCACAGGGTTAGCCACCATACTTGGTCCTTGCTCATCAGTGCCCACTGTCCACTCTGGCTCCACGGAACCCATTTCTGCTGGCTACAGGTGACACAGCAGTGCTCGCCCATGTGTACTGTGTTCACATGTGAACTCTGTAGATCAGGGCAGACCCACAGGCTGAAGATCACTGAAGTTGGTTTTAACTATTCCCTGTCAGGGCACAAGCTAACACCCCACTTCTTAGGGTTTCCCAGCCAGGGCGCCGGCCCTTCCCTGTGGTGGGTGAGGTGGTAGGACGGAGCTGGCCACTTAGGGACACTGGAGCCCACCAGCCAGTCGCCACGGCCTTGTCCAGGGTAAGGTCTGGCCCTGTGTGTTGTCTCCAAGCCGCAATTTGGACCACTTCCATTTAAATAGGATTAACCTGCCCTTCCATTCCATTTGTGTGGTGTGTGCCATGCCTCAGCACTAATTGAGAGATTTTCTAAAATAACCCGAGGGGAGCGGTGGGCAGCGGAGCAAGCAACTGAGCCAGAAAAAGAGGAGGGCAGCTCACATGCTCTCAGAAAGGACTGGCACCAGACATTCAAGCCATCCTTGTCGCTCACTCTCCCAGGCTCACAGCCCACAAACAGCAAGCTCTACCCAGAGTGGCTGTGACTCCACATGTGCAATCAGTGGGGACAGCAAGAGAGACCTCATGTGCAGTCTGCAGCTCAGTAGGGTTCAGGTGGACATTCCAGGGAGACGGGAAGTGGGGTTCAGGCGGACATTCCAGGGAGACGGGAAGTGGGGTTCAGGCGGACATTCCAGGGAGATGGGAAGTGGGGTTCAGGCGGACATTCCAGGGAGATGGGAAGTGGGGTTCAGGCGGACATTCCAGGGAGACGGGAAGTGGCCCCAACAGCTGGGAACATGCTCTGTATCTTTCTCGTCCATCCTTCTTGTTTATATTGTTCTGGCTCACCTCACGATACAGCGTCTGCCATGCCATCTGCCTCTTCCACAATTCCTGGCAAAAGTGGCATACTTCCCCACCCCAGAAATCAACCCACCCATGCCCACTTCTTCCTGATCACAGATTCCAGGGAGTCTCAGTGGCCATCCTTGTGATCTCTGAGGCACCTATGGTTAATTGTGTCATGGTCATCCAGCCCCAAGAGTGTATTTCAAAATCTTCACTAGTAAGAGAAGGTTGGAAGCAACTTAAGTCAATACTGCCCTATAGCGGTGTGCAGGCCCAGCGTCTGGTGTGCAGGCCCAGCGTCTGTCTGTGTGCCTGAGGCCCTGGGCGAGGGGTGGGGCAGGACCTGCTGTGTCCAAATGCCAGGAGGACAGAGCTGAGCTCAGAAAGAAGGCCAGCCGGGTGGGAACTATGTTATGTAGTGGCCCAGAGAATGGATTCCCATTCTACTGTAGGTAGCCTTATCTACCCCTGTGCTGGTCTGAGCATGCTGGGAGCTTAACTAACTTTTCATTTAAAAAACACTTGCAGGGCCGGGAGTTTGGCCTAGTGGTAGAGTGCTTGCCTAGCATGCACAAAGACCTGGGTTTGATTCCTCGGTACCATGTACATAGAAAAAAGCCAGAAGTGGTGCTGTGGCTCAAGTGGTAGAGCTCTGGCCTTGAGAAAGCCCAAGGACAGTGCTCAGGCCCTGAGCTCAAGCCCAGGACTGGCAAAAAAAACAAAAAACAAAAAACACTTGCAGATCAAGTTTCACCTTTCATTTACCACTTATTGCCAAAATGAAATCTCTTAGAATCCCTGAGTCATTAACTATTATTCCATTACTAATTAGTTATTTAAGTTTATTGTCAAGTTACTTAGTCCCTAATCCCTTTTGAAGGTTAATACAAACACGATGCAACTCAGATTCCTTAAAGGAAAAAAAGGGGGAAAGATTGGCAAAGCAGAGCCTAGTAGCTCACACTTGTAATTCTGTGTCCTTGAGAAGAGAAGAAAGATTAGGAAGAACACTGTTCAAGGCCACTCTGAGAAAAATGTTTGTAACCTCATCTCAACAGAAAAAGTTGGACATGGTCATCCCAGCTACAGCAAGAAGCAGAAATAAGAGGATCACAGTCCTGAACAACCTAGGCAAAATAAGACTCTATCTCAAAAATAATCAGAACACATCATCATCATCATCATCATCATCATCATCATCATCATCGGTAGTTCAAGCAGTAAAACATCTGCCTAGCATGTGTGGTCATGAGCTCAAATGCCCGTCCCACAAAAAATATAATAAAATAAAATCTAATGCCGGAGCCAGCCAGTAGCGAACTGGGATTCCTGACCTTGGGGGTGAAGACTGGGAAAAGAAGAAGACAAGAAAAAGATGGGGTCGGAGCAGCCTAAGTCAGCAGCCCAAGACTCCAGCCTAAGGCGAGCTTAAGACTGTAGCCTAAGGCCTAAGGCAGTGAGCTTAAGACAGTAGTGCAGTTTATTTCAAGTTCCAACCTTAAATACTTTTCTTAAAACCAGGAAACTGCCAGGGGTTACATCCCTACAAAACATCAGTCAAGTCTCAAATAGGTTAAATGAGAAGCTATTGACATCGCTCAAAGTCATCATGATAACAGCTTACTTCCTAGTGTACTCAACTGTGCAGGTCCAAGATCACTGCCCCATACTCGGTCCCCAACAATCTAATAATAAAGTTATCTTTGTTTTAGTTCCACAATATCAGGAAATTTTCAGGAAGTCTCTATATATTTATTCCTTCCTAAATCATCTTGTATAGTATTGCCTTAAGCAAATAGTCATCTGTGAATATTCAGGAATCTAGAATATCTAAGGACAACTCAGAAAATTCCAGGAAGCATCAAACATTGATTGTAGCACCTCAAATTAATTATACAGGGCCCAGTAATTAATAAATAATCTGATCACCTAAAACTTACCCATATCATTGAGCCACAACAGGGTTAGTCTTTCTGCCTTTACCTCTTTTATTATTAATATTATTTTGTTATCATAGAGGTGATTTATGGAGGGGTTACAGATACATGATATGAGTACAATTCTATTTGAACCGAGCCTTCTTTCCTCTCCCGCATTTTCCCTGTCTCTACCTTGTATTATCTTCTCTCAAAAATGGCCTCAACTTGTCCCAAGAAACAATAATGGCAAAAAAAAAAATGTGTTCTACCAGTAATGTAATAGTATTTCCCAACAGAAACACAGTGCAAGCCACATAGGAAATATAAATATTCCACTAACAGGTCCTGGAGTTTGGCCTAGTGGTAGAGTGCTTGCTTAGCATGCATGAAGACCCGGGTTCAATTCCTCAGTACCACATACATAGAGAAAGCAAGAACTGGTGCTGTGGCTCAAGTGGTAGAGCTTTAGCCTTGAGAAAGCCCAAGGACAGTGCTCAGGCCCTGAGTTCAAGCCCTAGGACTGGGGGGGGCTGAGCACACTCAGCTCCTCTTCCTACTCCTCCTCTGCAGTAACAGAGCATCCACATGTCTGATTGACACCAGGTGACCCAGAGAAGAGAGACAGTCCCTAGCAGCAGAGCCACTCCCATGGTCACCACATCAAATGGAAGTCGCTGCACACATTCCCTTCCTGAGCTGGCTGGAGGCGCCTCAGGGAGTCTGCATCCAATTTAACTTCCTGGT
The DNA here is from genome assembly GCF_031878675.1 of Megascapheus bottae. NCBI lineage: Eukaryota > Metazoa > Chordata > Mammalia > Rodentia > Geomyidae > Megascapheus > Megascapheus bottae. The sequence continues at coordinate 15,980,612 of NC_143509.1, forward strand.
TTGGAAGGCTGGGACAGCTGAGCTTGCAAGACATTAATTCGGAGGAAATTACTTTTATAGTCACAAAGATGAGCCTGTGGCAAAAGAAAATGAAAATGAAAAAGCAGTTCCAAGTTCACTGAAGTTATTTCCATTTTAACTAAGGATTCACCAAAAAATACACTAAAATCCTATTCAGCTAACATTTTACCCTTCCCAAACCACTGATTTGTGCCATACAAAGGGAAGTCCACTTTAATGACCCCAAACAAGAAGAGGTAAGGGGCCCACATGGGGTCTTCCCATCTCTTCGGTGGCCTATATGTCCATCCGTTAGCAACCTCCATCAGGGGGCGATGCTGTGGCTAGAACAGGAGAGGGCCCAGCTCATAACTTGGCTCCCCTGCCAGGCACTGATTGCCTGTGGCAGTTTCTGCCTCACAGGGGCCACGGAAACAGCAGCACCTGATGGGGAGTGGGTAAGGGTACCAGGAACCTCCTTCTTACTGGGGCAAAGACAGAAGCCTGCTCCCCAGAGGCCTGTGGACACACCAGAACTGGCACTCGAATTTCCTTCTACTATTTCTCCTTGGGATTTTGTTCTGAAATCTTTCCTGCCCCTGAGTTATTTAATCCCCATTTTCCATGACTCATCTATTCAGATGGAAAAGCCATCTTGTTTCAGTCTCTAGAAAATAACAAACCAAACCTCAGTAATAGGATTAGCTCTTCCATTCCATAAATGTTCCTTGGACACCTGCTGTGTGCCAGCCTTAGGCTGCGCAGAGGTTAATAAATCAGAATAATAATGATGAAAGAGTGATGAAAGGAAGGAAGAAAAGTGGAATCCTGGGAGCCTGGCAGCCTGCGGTGGGGAGGTTTGGATGGACGACAGAGGAAGGTCTAGCTGAGAAGGACACAGAGGGACAACTTGATCTTCCCAAACTAGCAAGGGTATAGCTTTAGACGTAAGCAGCCACTATTGTTTTCATTTCTAGCTAATGGATCAGAAACAAGTTGTGCAGCTTTTCTGCCTGTTTTCTTGCCTGCAAAATGCAGGTAATGCTATCTGCTATGAGGATTTGTTGAGATGCACAAGCGACTTAGGGGTTACCTTGTGTGTAGTGACTGCTTAAAAAGTTGCAGCTATCATTTTTGCTATTGCTGTGGCTTGCATAGCACTGCTGTGCAGTTTTCAAATAGACCATTACTTGGATGCAATGGCCATTCCAAATATAGAGAAATACTCACAGCAGATTAAGATTCACGAATCACATCACTCAACAAATCAGTTAAAATAGATCCCACAAAGAAAAGGGCTCACGTCTGTCATCCTAACCACTCAGGAGGCTAGATCTGAGGATCACGTTGTGGTTCCAAACCACACAGGGCAGGAAAGCAAGCCCAAGAAAGAGACTCTCCTCTCCAATGAACCACCAGAAAACCGGAAGTGCGGCTGTGGCTCAAGGGGTAGAGCATTAGCCATGAGCTGAAGAGCCCAGGACAACGCCCAGGCCCAGAGTTCAAGCCCCACGACCAACAGAGTAGGGCAGAGAGAGGTGGGGGAATGGAGGGGGTGCTGACCCCGGCTGGCAGTGGGGAGCCAAGGACTCGTGAGTCAGGTGAGAGCACCAGAGTCATGATGGGCACACTGACTGGCTTGGTCCCAGGAGAAGCTCTGCATGGCACTGCAGCCAACCTGCAGGGCATGCACAGGAATGGGGATACCCTGCCCCCCCCCAGCACATTGCCAAGCTGTGCGGCGGCTCTGCGGCAGCTCTGGCCATGACACTGGAGTCAGCACGCTCACGGACTGCCTGACTGACCTCACGAGTGGCTGCAGATCTTCACGCGGGCTGTGAGTCGGGAGCAGGGCCTGGTCCGGGCGTGTGCCGTGGTGAAGAGGAGCTCAGCGGGGCTGAACTAGCTGAGCCGATGCCACGCTGCGTCTCGGTGTCATTGGAAAGCTACCATTATGGAGGCCACGCTGCCCCAGCTGAACCTACTGTAAAGACCAAGAACACCCGAGGCTTTAGGTGGAAGCGGCTGAGAAGCTCCGAGCTGGGGCAAATGTGGAAAAGTTGCCGATGTTCAGAAGCCATCACTGACGCCAAGAGGCAACTGAAGTCAAACGTCCTCTCCACTGTGCTTCCACAGGGGACCAATGGGCACTGGCCTAATGACATTGCCCTCTTTATCATGTTGATAGCTTCTTTCCTTTGAGCCCATCCACCTCGTCCCCTTCACTGCAGGCCTGGCTGGGGAGGGCCGGGGTTCAAAACCGCTGGGATTCAGGCTTGACCACTGGACTAAGCAGCGTGGAGAGCTGGAGACCACCTGATGACAGAGCCGGGAGACGCCCCGCCTCAGGGACAGGAGGACACAGGCCAGTGTCGCCGGGCCCAGGGCCTGTCCCCTCAGACTGGCCTCCAGTGCAAGCAGCTCCCAGATGGGAAGGACGAATCTGAGTTTGCAGCTTCTGCTTAAAATCCAGACAGCACTTGTGAAACAGGCCTTGGGAGGCCGTGGCACTGTCAGCCAAGAGCCGGCTGAAGGCTGTGGCCCCAGCCTGAGTTTCACGAGGGCTGTGGACAGCGGTGGGCAGTGGGAACGTCCACATGGATGAGGGTGCTGGTGGAGTTATCAGTGTGCTGCTTGCTAGTCACATATAACTTTAAACCCCTGACTTCAACCTCAAAGAAACAGCCTTGGCCACCAAGAACGCAAGCTTGTGGATACATTGCATTTGAAAAACTTGACGTGTAGGGGCTGGAGGTTCAAATCCCCACCCAGTCCCAGCCGAGCTCCACCCCACAAATCTCCTCAGGGACCTGGAGATCTTTCCAAGCGCCGCCTCTACTGTGGGAACAACCATCCACAATCCAGGTCACAGCACGTGTGATACACTGCAAGATCTCAGCCTTCGCAGGTCAGAATTCATCCTCCCTTCTCTAAATGCTTCTCCATGTGAGGTTTGCTTTGTTTGTTTTACATTCTGAACAGAGAGCTGTGTTATAACTAGGGTCAAGTAAGCTAAAGATAACCACGTCAATTAAAGAAAGTATACAACACAGTTTTAGATTTAACAAAAACATAAACATAGCCCAGAATTTACTTTTACAAGAAAACTAGTTTGTTATTTTTTTTAAAAAGCCTGGGAACTGAAGAGGGTGCAGAAAGGCAGCTGGGAAGGAAGAAAGATGAGGCCACTGGCTCCGCAGCCCCACTTCCATTGGTGGGGGGAAGAGGGACTGGGGGGAAGAAGGGGAAGGAAAAAACATAAAAACAACAAGAACTTAATAATGTGGAGTAGAATGGCTAAGAGAATGTTCCAGAAGGTAAACTTAAAGCCTAAACCATGGAATGGAAAAGACAAGGAAGTTAAGGCTCTATCCAGAAGAGTCAATATCTTGTCAACTAAAGAATGTCTAACATTGAACAGGCAAAACACAGGAGAGGACCCGCCACAGAGCAGTCCGAGAGAACGGCAGAGCTCAATAACTTCAGGCTCTGGGTTGACAGCGCCCGCTGATAACCCAGATAAATGAACAGAGACCCACATAAAGAAATCCATTTAAAATATCAAGGTCAACCTAGAATGTTCCAGAAGAGAAGAATACACACGAAGGGTTAGACAAATTGTTATCAGCAACCCTGAGAATCTGAGCATCACAGACAGGCCTTCAAAACCCAAAGAAATGGGGAGGGGAGGGAAGGGGAGGGGGGAGGAGAGGGGAAAGGATAGCTGAGCCTAGGTAAATGATGCTGCCTTCCTGTCTCCAAACACAGCGCCACAAGAATGGCCATGTGGAAAAGTACACTTTTCCAGTTTGGGAAGACTTAGCTACAAATAAAGGTAAACGAACAGAGCCACTGGGTCTATCTTTGTTTCAAAGCTCTGTCGTGGTTAGAACAGAACATTGGCGTGGGTTTTCACCTGGAGCTGGGTTATGGATTACCAGTGGAAGCCTCTGCTGAAGCCTTCCTCAGCAAGAGGATTCACATGCAGAAAAGCAAGAGAAATGGTCCTGTGGTGTTGGCCGGAAGAACACTCAGAAATGAAAGAAGGAAGGGCTCTGACCTACGTGAACCCTGCAGAATGGTGAAATCACTGCGAGGACAGACCTGGGAAGAAAACAGGGCGTCTGAGGACCTTCATCACCCAGTCTTCCAGGATGCCTGACAGGAACATTCTGGAGTGGGAAGATGCATTTCGGCTCACAGTTTCACTCTTGCACTCCAAAGAGAGGAGAGCTGTGCACCTAGCATGCACAAAGACCCTGGTTTGATTCCTCTATAATACGTACATAGAAAAAGCTGGAAGTGGTGCTGTGGCTCAACTGGTAGAGCTCTAGCCTTAAGAAAGCCCTAGGACAGTGCTCAAGCCCTGAGTTCAAGACCCAGGACTGGCAAAAAAAAAAAAAAAGAAAAGAAAAAATGAAAAAGAAAGGAAGGAAGGAAGGAAGTTCCACACCAGTCTGACTGACCAATGAGATGACAGTCACAAAACGGAAAAGATCAGAAATGCAGGGCTTGAGTCAGGCATCTACAGCACAGCGAGACACAGCACCAGCTGCAGGATCCTGCACTGAGAGCCGGCATTGGCTGAGAGCAGGCACTGAACGCTAGGTGTCATGCAGAACTGTCCCAGCTCGGCTACATCTATGCTGTGAGAAGCTCTGTGAGCATTTGAGAAATTGTTCTTTGGTGGGATTTCAGCTAATACATTTCCTTCCAAAATGCCCAGGGGCTTAATTCGTCAGTCATTACAGACATTGTTAACACACTGTGTGGGCCAGGAGTTTGGCCTAGTGGTAGAGTGCTTGCCTAGCATGCACGAAGACCCAGGTTCAATTCCTCAGTACCACATACATAGCAAAAAGCCGGAAGTGCTGCTGAGGCTCAAGTGGTAGAGCTCTAGCCTTGAGAAAGTCCAAGGACAGTGCTCAGGCCCTGAGCCCAAGCCCAGGACTTGCAAACAACAACAACAACAACAACAACAACAACAACGAAAAACCTGTTATCCAGAGCTCAAGAAGATCAAAATAAAAAGCTAATCATCCAACTGCTTGTGCCTATAATCTCAGCTATGAGACTCTTACCTCCGAAAAGCTGGAAATGGGGGTGTGGCCCAAGTAGAGTGCCAGGCTTGAGTGACAAAAGCTCATGGACAGCACCCAAGACCTGATTTAAAGCCCCACTACCAGCACAAAGAACAAACAAACTCTAATCCTTCTTGAAGTTTTCATCTTTCGTCTTTAGACCTCTTCAGTATAATCTAGGTAAATGAGGAGAATGCAAAACTCAAATCATATCTATGTGCTAGTCAGAAGTTTTATTGTTGTTCACCAGAATTACCTACAGTCTGTATTCTGATGAACAATAATGATTTCATTTAGCTACTCTGAAATCAGGATGAATTGATCCTATCAAATAAACAGGCATATTGGGCTAATTATTTGAAAATACATGGGCAGGAATGATTAGGATCCACTTTGGGGTGTAGATTTAACCTTTGTCGGGGTATCTTTGCTCAGAGGCCTGTGTGCCAACACACTAACTGATCTTCCTAACTCAGAATCCAGGCTATGCCTGGGAGACTGTGAAACTAAATTTCCACACACATCCCCAAGAGGTGGCTTTTTCTTTTGACGATGGTGCCCTCTGGTGTCCATGCACATTACAGCTGGTTAAGACATTGGTGGTTGATTGATTGCTGTTAGCTAGCTAAATGACTTTTTTTTCTGACAATAATAATTAATAACTTAAAAAACTCAATCAAAGTTTGAGCCTACATAAATCTCCAGCTTCGGTCTCTCTCACGGCTGCATGTGCAACCAATTCTAAGGACAAGAACTCCAGGGCCCTCCCTCTTTCCCCTCCTCCTCCCAGTCCTCTCCAGTCAAAGGAACCAGTGGCCCACATCTGTAAGCCCAGCTATGCAGGAGGCTGAGATCTGAGGATCATGGTTCAAAGCCAGCCCAGGCGAGAAAGTCCATGAGAACCTAAGCTACAATTAAGCACTGAAAAATCAGAAGTGGTACTGTGGCTCACGTGGTAGAGTACCCACTGTCTTTGAGTGTAAAGCCCAGGCCATTTGCTGTCAGGCTCCTGAGTAGCTGGGATTACAGGTGGGAGCCACCATGCCCAGTTTCCACCCAGATTTTTAATGAAGTGAGAATGAACTACAGAGTGTGTCTGCTGTTGTCTCATATTTCCATGTTATTCCCCAAGAGGAAAAACCAGTGTGTTTAGAAACCAAATCCCACCTCTGCTGGACAGACCGGGGTGGGGGGGTTGAAACTGCTCACATAAACCAAACAACCACAGATCCAAGACTTGGCCTGGGCCCACCATTCCAAAGTCCTCTGACCACACAGACAGCGTTTGCTCATGACAAGTGAGAGCCCCAATACACCTACCCAACACCACCTGGAGACCTGCAACCTGCAGTGGAGCCCAAGGCCTGTCTCCCTTAAAAATGGGCAGCAAGGGCTGGGATGTAGCTCAGTGGCAAAGTGCTCGCCTAGCAAGAGCCACATTCTAGGTACAAGAATCTTTGGTACCCCGGTATCAAAAAAAAAAAAAAAAGACAAAAAGAAGTGCAGCAACAACCCAACATAGCAGAAGTCTGGCTGGCATGTCTCAACACAAGAAATCCAACTTTTGGGTCAGATTTGCCGAGGACTTATCAATTTGCTTTATCTTTTCAAAGAACCAACTTTTCGTTTTGTTGATTCTTTGTATAGTTCTTGAGTCTCTAATTTCATCTATTTCTTACGTAATCTTCATTATTTCTCTCTGTCTACTGGCTTAGGGTTCTTGTTTGTCTGCGATGCAGAAATTAAGAGTATTGGTTTGAGACTTCTTTAATTTGTTCATAAAGATGCTGCTCATAGCTGAAAGCCTTCTTAGCGCTGCCTTTAAGGACACCTATTTTCCACCATATGGTAGTCAGCTGTGGTTTATGAACACGGATGCAGACATATACAGGGTCATATGCACATGCGCACGGATGTGCTGACACATGGTAGATGCAGAAGAGGATTCCTCTCAACAACTAACTTGTAGTCTAACAAAATGCATTCCAGGATCCTGGACCATGTGAGGGTGGGGGCAGGGACTCCAGGAAGGGGAAAGTGAGTGGATAGGGAGGGTGGAAGAATGAACGGCTGGGTGGGGTGGACAGAGGTGGGGAGATGACGGGGGGGGGGGTGACACTGATCAGCACTGCTCTCCTAAAACATGTCACATAGAAGCCTCTCAGTGCAACTGGAGATCATTTTAAAAGAAAAGAAACCCCGTGGGGAGGGGTAGAAGAGCAATAGAGCAGGCTACTCAGGTGCAATGCTAGCACGTGTGTCAATGCCCGGGCAAAACCCGTCTTCCCCCTGCTCATAAGAGAACGGAGTGTGGGTATGTCAACATGGAATGCCTTTACACTACTTGAAAAGAAGTAAAATGACATTGAAAATAGCTTTACAGTCACTGTTTTTAATACCACTGAATGCTGTTACTACACACCTTCAGCAAGGTGCCCAGGGCCTAGGGTTATCTATAGTTACTACTTGCGAGGCTGACACCGGGGATCTGGAAGACTCTTAACTAATGAACTCCAAACATTCAGAAATTGAGGCCCCGCTCAAGGAGCAGAGTACCAGTGTTGAGCAAAACCGCTAACTAAGCAAGAGCAGGAAGGCCCTGAGTTCAAGCCCCCCAGTACTGGCACAAATAAACGAATAACTAAACAAACAAATGGAATGTCTGTTTGCCAGAAACTACTGTAGGTCTCTGAGACTCAAAACTGCAAGTTAGACTACTAATGGGGTTACCAGTGTAAAAGTAATTTCATGAATCAGATCCATCCCTGCTTTAAACGTGTGAGCACTGGAGGAGGCCTGGCTCTGAACATCACGGGTGCTGTTTGACTCTTCACAGAAATCGTCCGCGCCATGACACACGTGATCAACCAAGGCATGGCTATGTACTGGGGTACCTCGAGGTGGGGTGCCATGGAGATCATGGTAAGCTGCCCCTCCCAGACATGCAGCTCAGCCCCGCCTCTCCCCTACCCTCCCAGCCAGCTTAGGCACGCCTTTCTAGATCTTCAGAAAACCACCACACAGTCACAGCACAATTGAGATTCTAGACTCATCAAAGAGATATCTGGACAGGTAATTCAAGCTACTCAGGAGGCTGAGATCTGAGACTCGTGGTTCAAAGCCAGCTCAGGCAGACACATCCAAGACTCTTCTCTCAAACCAATCAGCAAAAAGCTAGAAGTGGAGCTGTGGCTCAAGTAGTAATGAAAATCCTAAGAAATAATTTGAGACCATGGACCCAAGCCCTAGTACCTGCATGTGAGAGAGAGAGAGAGAGAGAGAGAGAGAGAGAGAGAGAGAGAGAGAGAGAGAGGGAGGGAGGGAGGGAGGGAGGGAGGGAGGGAGGGAGGGAGGGAGAGAGAGAGAGAGAGAGAGAGAGAGAGAGAGAGAGAGAGAGAGAGAGAGAGAGAGAGAGAGAGAGAGAGAGAGAGAGAGAGAACACCTAGATCTGAGCAGGAGCTGGGACTTTGCATTCTTTGGGGGCAGGGGGACAGTTCACAAGTAGTGGATAGAGGGGCAGAGTATTCTAGTTTTCTTGTAACAACTATATTAAAGAACAACCATTCTGTTTAGAACCCTTTTAAATACCAATCTCTTGTATATACTAGTCTAAGTTTTATTTCTTTTAGGAACAAAATACAATCAAATCACATTTTCTTTATAACTGATAATTCACACGTGGGCAAATCTTGCCTGGCCTTTACTGTGTCCAAACCTTGGCCCGGAATGAAGATTCCCCCAGGGGGACTGAGTGAGATGGCCCTGGCCTCACCCTGTCACCCTGTACCCTGCATCTCCTCTGCTCTAGTCCCCTCCCTGAAACACCATTTCGCATGGGAAGGGTGAGCAGGCCTACTGTGTGCTTGCCAGTACCAATCCCCCGGCCCCCGGGGTCTCATGTCTCTCTCTAGGAAGCCTACTCGGTGGCCAGGCAATTCAACCTGATCCCGCCAGTCTGCGAACAAGCGGAGTACCACCTCTTCCAGAGAGAAAAGGTGGAGGTCCAGCTGCCAGAGCTCTACCACAAAATAGGTAATCCTCTAATCATGCCTCCAGAATCCTCCTAACAAGGAAAGAACCAGTCTCCAACATCCCTCAAGGGTGGCACGGAGTCTGTCAGCTGAGTGCAGGGGGTGCTGTGCCCAAGAGGTGCTTTGCCAGGAGTTGTTCCAAAAGGGTGTCTGTGTGGTGAAGGGGCGCCCAGTGGATAAGCTCGCGCTCACAGGTGCCTTCTCTCGTCCAAGCATGTTCCAGAGGGCCTCGAAAGCCTTCCCAAAATGTCCCGGACATACGCACACTTATTCCACAGCAGCTCCCAGGAATATTATTCTTCCTGAAAATCAGCAGGAAACGCCAGCTAAAACCAGAACACAGGCCAACCCCAAGACCAAGACCACGGGGCTTCGCTTGATTTCTGACCGGCACAGACTGTTGGTCCTGCAGGAGGCGCTGCCAGGGCTGCTAGGGAGGCAGGGAATCATCTCTCCAGAAGGTTTCTCTCTGGGTCTAGGGATTGCAGGCGTCCAAGCCGCAGGGCTGGGTAGGCACTTGTGTCTCACACCTGTAATCCTAACTACTCAGGAGTCTGAGATCCAGACAAGAGCAGTTTATGGCCAGCGCAGACAGAAAAGTCCTCAGACTCCATCTCCAAAACAACCAGCACAAAAGCAAGTCTGGAGACGTGGCTCCAATGTTAGAACACCAGCATAGCTAACAAGAGGCCCTGATACAAACTCCATTCTATAGAAATAAAATGAAAACCATCGTGGCTGCACTGCATTCTCACACTTGCTCCTGCAGCTCAGCCCCAAGAACCGAATGTGTGATCGGCTTAGGAGGGAATGAGGGCCGTGGGGCTCCTAGGCTGTAAGGCAAGCTGTGTCACTCACCCACGCGCCGGCCAGCTTTTCCCTGATGCTCAACCCCTCTACACTTTGGACGCTCCTTTGTGGAACTGCACTTGGCTTTGGTTTAGTTTGGGGTTGGTTATTTTTTTTCCCCAGTCCTGGGGCTTGAACTCAGGGCCTGAGCACCTGTCCTTGGGCTTTCTCAAGGCTAAAGCTCTACCACTTGAGCCACAGCACCACTTCCACTACCTTTTCTATGTATGCGGTACCAAGGAATCGAACCCAGGTCTTCGTGCATGTTAGACAAGAACTCTACCACTAAGCCATGCTCCCAGCCCCTGGAGCTGCGATCTCACATTGTTTTGTTGTGCTCCCTTTTCACAGGGGTTGGGGCGGTGACTTGGTCTCCTCTGGCCTGTGGAATTATCTCAGGAAAATACGGGAACGGGGTGCCTGAAAGCTCCAGGGCATCACTGAAGGTATTTCCCTCAACTTGTAGAAGATACTCTGGGTCTGGAGGGGAGGAGACTGACCAGTGGCTCGGCACAGCCTGGGCCTTCCCAGCACACGGTAACCTCAGCAGCTGGTAGTTATGACAGCCTCTAAGGCCCTCTGAGCTCCCTTGCTCCCAGCCAGGTGCCTGCTAGCTCTGTGGAATGAGTTTGGGCAGAACACTGTGCCCTACCAACCAGTTCCTGCTTCAGGAGGTACATGGTACATGGGTGGACTGTCCATGTGGCTAGGCCTTGGTGTGTGGTGATCAGGTGGACTGTCCACGTGGCTGGGGCAGGGTGTGTGGTGTGTGGTGATCTGGTGGACTGTCCACGTGGCTGGGACGGGGTGTGTGGTGATCAGGTAGACTGTCCATGGCTGGGGCAGGGTGTATGGTTTGTGGTGATCTGGTGGACTGTCCACGTGGCTGGGACGGGGTGTGTGGTGATCAGGTGGACTGTCCATGGCTGGGGCAGGGTATATGGTTTGTGGTGATCTGGTGGACTGTCCATGTGGCTGGGGCGGGGTGTGTGGTGATCAGGTGGACTGTCTACGTGGCTGGGGCAGGATGTGTGATGTGTGGTGATCAGGTGGACTGTCCATGTGGCTGGGGCGGGGTGTGTGGTGTGATATGGGTGAACTGTCACATGGCTGGGGCAGAGTGTGTGGTGATCAGGTGGACTGTCCACGTGGCTGGGGCTGCTGGCCACTACCGCCATGGTGGAAGGACAGAGGGCGGGCCTGACAGGAGAATGCTCAGACCTCTGTCACTGGCTGGGTCACTGGCTCTGAATCCTCAAACATTCCAAGATCATCAAATCAAAATCTCCTCCACTCGGGACATCTTGATTCATTTATTACAGAGTACTCCAAACAGTTCTTTTCTTATGCGTAAGAACATGTCTATTTAAAAACAAACAAAACAACCAAAAAGCTGGAGAGAATGTATACTAGCAGTAGTATCTCAGAGTACTCTGCAGAAGTCAAGGGAGGGTGGCTACCAGCACGTAAAAAGTAGTATCTCAGAGTACTCTGCAGAAGTCAAGGGAGGGTGGCTACCAGCACGTAAAACCAGACCAAGTCCTCCTAAGCGGAACCAGATGCTGAGCCAGCTCCCAGTCCATAAGTTCTCAGTAGAACAGGCTATGTGCTGGGAGGGCCTCTGCCTGCACCCCCCCCCCGCCTCTACCCACACCATCTTCCCCCCAGCCTGCTTGTCCCCCACCCATCCCTATCAGAGCCAGCCCAGCCTCTGCAGCCCTCCCTCTCCTTCTGCCTGGGAGACTTGAACTTTTAGCTTGTTTGTTCTCTAAAATAAAGCAACATAAATAAACCCCGAAGCACGCTGACCCGAACCCATTCCTGGCTCTGTACTATTGGAAAGGACACTTATCCCAGATTGTGAAGTAAGATCTTGTTCCTGAAAATTAAAGCCTGTTCTGAACCAAATCTACATGAGTCAGCCAAGAAAAAGTAACAGCGTCTTAGGGTAGAATGCATTTAAAGGAGGACAGTGAGAAGACAGAGAGGGAGGAAGGAAAGCACCACCAGCTGTGGTTCCACTAAGCACCTACTACACAGTGCCCACACCAGGCTGAGTTTTCCTTCATTTCTCTCTGTCCTCGCAAAGAGCAATGCCTGAAGACAGCAGCTGGGCCAAGTCGCTGTGCACATGCTTCTCAGCTTACAACACGGTTAAGCCTGAACCAAGTCCCAGTGAATCAAAACATCCAAGTCAGAAATGCATTTAATATAGCTAACTTAAAGGCTGGGAGTGTGGCCTACTGGTAGAGTTCTTGCCTAGCATACACAATGACCTGGGTTCAATTCCTTGGTACCATATATATAGAAAAAGCTGGAAGTGGTGCTGTGGGTCAAGTGGTAGAGCCTTAGCCTTGAGAAAGCCCAAGGACAGTGCTCAGGCCCTGAGTTAAAGCCCAGGACTGGAAAACAAATAAGCAAGCATATATATATATATATATATATATATATATATATATATATATATATTAAGCAAACATATAAATAAAATGTTCTGTCAGCTCCCAGTGCCTACAGCAACTCCTCAGCACTGGGGTCTCAACAAGGGACTGGTGTCACCCATAATCGCTCTAGAGCTCAGCCACTTCCAGTGATCAGCTGCATGTGTTCAGGCAGAAAAATATGCACAGCCACGAGCACATGAACTGAAAATAACTGGAACAGAAGCGGAGCTCAGGGTAGCTGGAGGAATGACCTGAGATGATAACCACATAGAGAGACCAGTGAACCTAACTGCAAAAATATAAGAAACATTGGACCAAGTGGTAGAATCACCTGGCTGGCAAGTACGAGGCCCCAAGTTCGAACCCCTGCACCACCAAATAAATACAGCAAACAAAAAGGTGACAGATTGAGGGTAACAAGAGAGAAGGATTCAGTAAATGAATGTTTGATGTCTGTTTCTTTAGAAATGCCTTAATGTCATGTGCACATCACACACACACCTTATAACCCAGTTCTAAGAATGCATTACGTGTAAGATTTTAAAACAAAAGCATTCAACAAGATTGATACATAAACATGACATTTTTCTGTGTTCATGGCACACATCTAAACCTCAGGACCTCTCCTGCTGTAAAGCAGTTGTCAAGAGCAACTGTCTGTTCCTTTATCTTTTTTTTTTTCCTGTTTGATTTGCATTCAGAGATCTCAGTCCCCTGGAAGTGGTTACAAAACTCAAGAAGAGATGCTGTTGCTTTTCTACAAGGGACAGAATCACTTCCAGGCACTGTCTGGTCAGCTCCTGGCCCTTGAAAGCTGGCCAGGGCCCTGATGCAGCACTCACAGCTCCTATCTGCCCACCCGGTTCCCACTGGCCTGGGCTCTGCTCCCTCCAGAGCTGATACTGCCAGGAGAGGTTTGGCTGTCTCCACAGTGTGGTCTCCGGAGGAGAACGGACCACAAGCCTGTGAGGTCCAGAAGGCCGATGGGCAGGGCAACTCACCCTTCTCCTTCTCACCTCAGCAGAAGTCCTCCAGAAATCACAGGAAAGATTCTCTTAGTATTTAAGAAATAGGGGCCAGGAGTTTGGCCTAGTAGTAGAGTGCTTGCCTAGTATGCACAAAGACCAGGGTTCGATTCCCTGGTACCACATACTCAGAAAAAGCCAGAAGTGGTAGAGTTCTAACCTTGAGAAAAATCCAAGGACAGTCCTCAGGCCCTGAGCTTCAGCCCAGGACTGGCAAAAAAAAAGAAAAGAAAAGAAAAGAAAGGAAATAAAGGCCAGGAGTATACTGAACTGTGGCTGAGTGCCTGGGCACACTGAGGACTCTGGAGCAGTCTAAGGCCTGAGACAATCCCTGGTGGCGATGATCAACCTGACCCTCCAGCCAGAGAGAGGCACACACCACTTAGTATTTTCACATAAACATGCTAACATCTCAGCCTTATTATCTCTAGCTGGCAGTTGCTGCATAGTTTATAGCTTTGTGCAGATTTCATGGTAAGAGCAGAGTCATCTGGAAAGCAGGGCACTGAGAAGTTCTGACATGTTTTTCCATTTCCATCTATGAAACCAGGCCTACTTTAGAGTCCACGGATCAGGGCCAGTCTCTTCCTAGAAGTTTACAGAATACTTCCCATCCTGAGCTTCTTTACTTGATAGATTTCAGAGTTATACAATTGCCAACACACACTCAGGACAATGTTTCTCTAACTTAAAAACATAAAAATGTACTTGGTAACTGTACCAATAGCAAACTGTACTGTCTGCTCCCAGGGAGAAGCCTAAAGGGCTAATAGTAAATGTGAGGAACACAGAGTCACCGTGATGGAAGACAAGAGATACTTAACTCGAGAATGTGAGACAATGCGTTTCTTTGAGCAGAACACTTGGTACTGGGCCTTCTTACCATAAAGGAAGGAAACATAACAGATCTTGCTAAAATGCAAACACTTTCTGCATTACTTATCTGTATTTGCTGTATTTTAAAAGTGGCTGTCTAGAGAGAAGCACCTCCCCCACCATCTCTGCCCCTTGGTAGACTAGGGTCTCACAGGCCAGCTCCGAGGATACTTATGCCCATGGACCAATATGAATAGTGAAGGTGCTGCAAAAATCAGTCTGTTTTTGAGCAAAGAGCAAGATAGCTCACAGGGTCTTGCACAAAGACAAGCATCCTGTCCCTCAGAACCAAGGGAAGCATGGAGAAGATTTGAAAATTCACCATCTTGACCTCATATCTTCCATGGATATTAATGTTTGTCCCCATCCGCAGTGCTACCAGTGGCTGAAGGAAAGAATTGTCAGTGAAGAAGGACGCAAGCAGCAAAATAAGCTCAAAGACCTTTCTCCCATCGCAGAGCGCCTGGGGTGCACACTGCCTCAGCTAGCTGTGGGTAAGACCTCGCGCCATGGAGGGCGGGGTTACTTCTGCTGAGGTCAGAGGAAATGCAGTTTTCTATTGTTGGTCCACACACCTGTTGCAGGAAAATGTCGGCCGTCAGAAACTTGAGTTTCTGCTAATAGATTTTTGTTAAGGTTGCCCAGAATGTTCCTTCTGTGGAAATGTTTTCACTCCTCCTTCCCCATTCCTACAATGCCATGAACATGAAAACATATCAGAATACATTGTCCACTACCGGCCTAGAGGCCAATCGTGCAGTGACACCCTTTTCTTCCCATTGATGAGATCTGAATGCAGGGACTCCAGCTTGCAGGCAGCCATGACACTTCTGAGGCAGGCCACCAGCCCTAACCAGTGTGCTTCCCTCTTCACAGCATGGTGTCTGCGAAACGAGGGTGTCAGCTCTGTGCTGTTGGGGTCATCCACTCCTGAGCAACTCATCGAAAACCTCGGTGCCATCCAGGCAAGTGCCCTGGCCCCCTCGGCTGTCCAGGGCATGGCATGGTGCCCTGACAGCCTTGGGGCAGTGTCCAAGGGCTGTGGCGTAAGCAGCAGCTGCCCTCACAGTCCACACCTCCAGGGTGTCATCTGCTGACTGACAAGTAGTCCAGAGCCCCTCCTGTGCTTCTTCCTGTGCTGGAAGCGACTCCAGACCTGCTCCACAGGCACGCCGATGCCCGGGCTTGATGCGTGCAGCACGGACAGAGCACGCACATTCACGCATTTCCGCCTTCCTTCACATTCACGCTACCCTTCTGTGTGCCAAGCCCCCTTCCTCATCTTCCATCAGCCTGTTTCATTCTCCCCACGGCACTCCATATGCAGTACCCATTGCCCATTCCCGCCCCCCCCATGGTGGGGTGGGACAGGAGCCTGTGTGACCACCCTGCTCCACCTCCCTCTACCGTCCTTAGCCCCGGAGAGTTCTGTGGGGTGGCCAGGCCTCCAGGCCATGCCCTCTGTGAGCTACCCGCCCCCTCCCATGCCCCATGATGTGGTGCAAGGGCACAGTGGGTCAGCCCAGGAGAGCCTCGGGAGGCAGGCTGTGGGAGCACGGCCTGCCCAGCCACAGAAGACAGCTTGGGCGGGCTGCAGGAGAATGAATCAGGAGCGCTTCATTCACTGCAGAGAGCACAGGACACTAGAAATGTTGTCCAGTTTCCAAGTGCTTTATGTACCAGGGGAAGACAGACACACATAGACTCACATTCCAGATTGTGAAAAGGCTTTTAAACTAATACATAGAAGGCTATGCTAGAGACCCACAAAGAAGTCAGCAGGCTGACCTTCAACACCAGCCATCCACAGCACAGAGTCCAAGGCCACCACCTCTGTTTCCCTGCCCTCCCCCACGAGCCAGCCAGGGAAGGGTGGTAGAAGCGAGGTCCTGGGAGAACTGGATTTCCCCCAGACACCATCAGTGTGGTGGCATGTGATAGGCAGGGACAGCAGGCCTCAGATGGGGAGAGGCAGCCCCCGGGCCAGCTCATGGGAAGGGTGCAGGATCCTCCAGGGTCTTACTGTAAGGGCTGGCATGCCTCCACGTGGGAATTTTTGAAGTGGGTCTGGCTGCAATGGGAAGCTGAAGGGCAGGGCTCACGCCCCCACTCCCGGGGATGGTGTGGGGCTGGAAGCCTGAGGGCTACCAGCTTCCCAGGAGAGCCGCCTTGCAGCACCTAGCCGCTGAGGGGGACACAATGAGTCGCTTCTGCCTTTGAAGGAAGTGGAGGGGTACTGAAGAGCAGCCCTGTGCAGGGCCCCTGGGCAGCTCGCACTGTGTGGGCTTGGAGACAGTAGGAAAGCAGGGCTGGGCACTGTGCTCAAGGAAATTTCCAGAGGCCTGGGGCAGGCAGCAGCTCCACAGGATGGAATGTGCCCAGGACACACAGGAGGGCTGGTACAAGGAGAGCCTGGAGAGAGGGAGCATGAGGGCAGACCTCATGATCACCACTGCCCCGCCCCTAGGACGCCTGAGCCCCACCTAACACCTCCAAACTCACACACACATCGACTCCCAGAACCCTCACCTGCAGCCACCACACACCACTCACATGCAATAGTGCCCTATCCCAAACTGACCACCATGCCCACAGCCCACCACAACCCACCGGTCCCCTAGATTCAGACTGGCAGTCTCCCGATGGGTCAGCCGGCAGCAGCAGATCTCAGCCTCCGAGTGGCTAGAATTGACTGTGGATGTTTTGGGGTAGGGAGGAATATTTTTTCTTCATGTGGCTAGCCCACTGAATTTCAGACAAAACTTTCAACAAGTCCATTTCCTGAACTCAGCCTCATGATCACCATCTCCTTCTCAGTACCACAGTCGCTGTCCAGACCATCCCAGATGCCAGAGCTGGCGGTAGCCAGCACCTTCAGTTTCAGGTAGTCCAGTGCTAAGCAGAACTAGTTTCCCAAGCTGAGCAGCAGTGGAGTCCTGTGCTTCAGAGGGGAGCCCTCCTGTGGGGACAAGGCCACCTTGACCAGAGGGTGGCAGCTCAGGTGGGGTGAAGCCAGCCTCGGTCCTAGCTGCCCTCACAGCTTCCACACAGGGTCACAGGACTCTAGCAGCAGTCAGCTTTATTCCTTAGGCTCACGGTGCTTGCGGGTGCCGAGTGAGGGCCTGTCCCCTCCCAGGGGTGCACAAGTGTGTCCATGCCAACTGTCTCTAGGTCCAAAGCTCCATGCTCCCAAGACTTGGCAGCTGTGGGGAGTCACGTCTCCAGACACCCCACACCTAACAATCTGCCCATCTCATTCCACTTTGGTTTCTAGCTCAGTAGTCCATGCCAGGATCCCTCTCCTTGGGCCTTGGGACCCCCCGGTCCTCCCTCTGTGGCTTAGCCAGCCTTCCCACAGTGTAGTCACAGACTCAGCGAGGGCCCTTATCTGGGCGATGTGTCACACATGCCCCTTCACCCACTTGCCAATCACGCTCCCCCGCAGCGGTCCTGTCTAGAAGGATCATGGCACCCATGCCATCTCACACCACCACCACATCTGCCCTTGAGGGGCAGGGCTGGCTATCCCGAGGCCTGCTCTGCCTTCCGCCATGACTCACCAAGGTTAACACCAGTCCTGTTTTCCCTGGTTGCCAGGACCACAGTTTTGGCACATGTCCAGAGGTGTAGCTAGGCTATATGAATAAAATAGTCACAGTATGTGAAGGATTCAGTACCAAAAAAAAAAAAAACTAATTTTCTATCCAGATTTCACTTAAAGATGGTCTGGATCTAATGAAGGAAATGTGTGATTCCCATTGTGCTTCAATGACTAGCTGAGCCTTTCCCTCCAGTCTGTGAGAGGGCTCTGGCCCCTGGCTTACGGTTCAGACTCTGTTCCAGCCGCCTGGGCCCGGGGCTGCAGTCCAGCCCAGAGGGTGGCCTAGAGAGCACAGTACAGAGCCACAGCAGTGACCTCTCTTCTCTGCTCCTCCCCAGGTCCTCCCAAAGATGACATCCCATGTGGTCACTGAGATTGACAACATTCTGCGCAACAAGCCATACAGCAAGAAGGACTACAGGTCCTAAGGCCCAGCTCATGCCAGCCCCCAATGTGGACCCCCCAGGGGGTCCTCCTGGGTCCTGAAGAGGTTCTGCCACCACCGCCGCTGCCCTGCACCTGGATTCTGACACCAGGAAGTCCATTCTATTTTCTTACTGTGGACTGCAGCCCCACCCTGGCATTGCTCTGAACACCCCACGCTCACGCAAGGAATGAGGTGTTTCGGGAAGGGGTACACCGTGATCACAAAGAATACCCCTTCGCACATTCAGTGTGCAGACAGCAAAAATATGGAGGATGGGGGGAGGATGAATCCTCCCCAGGCATCTGGTCACTTAAAAGAGGGCTGTGCCTATTTATTTTTCAAAAGGACAGAATCTACATCTGCAATGACCTAAGAAAGAGTAGTGTATCTTCACTCCAAGTCTTGCTTTGAATAGTTTTTGATTTTTTTAATTTCACATTCAGATTGAGTCGCTCGTCACTTATCATTCAGGAACCTGAAAACTCCCACGTACGTGCTTCATTCCCTTCTGAACACTCGCTGTTGCTTGGCCCTGCGCTGTAACTTACCCTGCGCTGTAACTTACCCTGCGCCTATAGACCCCAGCAGTACCCCCTGCACATGGAGAGTGGATAAAAACAAACACCCTTGCTCGAATGAAAGACTTTATGGCTGACTTAATGAGAGAAAGGGCAATACTGCTATAGAAACCTGGCTTTGAATAAAAACATACCTGCAATGAAATAGTCATTCTTTAACATTCTAACAGCTTATACTTTGATTTGCTTGTGGGCACAACCTTAAATCGTTCACATATTTGAGCTTTAAAAATATTCATCTGTTGTTTTTGCAAGTGAACCTGTAAAATACCCAGGAAGGCAAATGTTCCATTTAACTAGCATGGGGTGTTTGTAAGCTCAGGCTTGGCGTTCCTGAAGCCCTAACATCAAAGTCCACCTAAGGCTCTGTGGGAAAGGCGCTGGTGGACGAGGCCCAGCACCAAGGGAAGGAGTGCCCCTTGCCGCAGCCCCCATCCCTCCACATGGATACAGTTGAGCCTGTCTGCAGTGCCCAGACCCCAGTTAACATCTAGTCTCCGCAGCTACTAGTCCTCATTCCTATCCCACCTGAAGCAGGTTCTCGGGTGTATCTTGCACGGATGCCTATGTGAAGGAGACCCCTTGCTTCTTCTCTGCGGGATGGGGCAGGGTAGTCCTCAGGTTCTTCTTAACACCTGAGAAAGCACAGAATTCAAATTCCTCATGTAGCAATCACTAAGGACTTAATATAGAATAATCACCTTAAGAGGCTATTTTGTCATCATTTCCCAATCTTGTACTTCAGGGTTAAGTTCTAAATCTTCTGAAATGTTAGAAGGAACTGCAAGTATCTTTTGGACTGCTACAGTCTGTGGTCTAATAGGGAGTTTGGATATTAGATTAGTGAGAAAAATGTTTTGTTTTGTTCTGTCATCTATCATGTATTTAGCTACTGAGCTACCTTGTGAATAAATGAGCTGAGGTGGTGTCTAAAGAGAAATGCAATTTAATTCATTTGCTTAGAGAAATAAAAGCATTTTCTGCAGTCTCGGTTTTGTCTCATCTTTCATGCTGTATTTTTTTTACACAGTAATTATCATGGTGCCATAAAATAATAACCACCCAGACAATGCTCATCACTAAGCTACACTAAATAGTTAAGAGAAACAGCTGATCAAATAAGGCTGCAATCTAAATTGCAATGCACACACCTCTAATCACAGCAGTTCCAAGAACTAGAAAGACCTGCTTCATTCTCATTGGGTTGCAGTGAAGATGAAGTTCTCAGTCTCATTAAGGGAACAATCAAAATCGGATATGAGCATTATTGCTTAATTGTGGATAGCAAATACCTTTCATAAGGTAAATGCAGGAGGCAATTCATTTCTGGTCTATCCTGAGGGTAACATCCTACACACACTCATTTCTCCTCCTATTCCAATGAGCAACAAGGAGAGTGCCATTCCCCACAGCTCCATCACATCATCTCCATCACCACGTCTCCATCACATCACCTCACCTCCATCACCACATCACACCTCCATCACATCACCTCACCTCCATCACATCACCACACCTCCATCACCACATCACACCTCCATGACCACACCTCCATCACATCACCACACCTCCATCACCACATCACACCTCCATGACCACACCTCCATCACATCATCTCACCTCCATCACCACATCACAGCTCCATGACCACACCTCCATCACATCACCTCACCTCCATCACCACATCACACCTCCATGACCTCACCTCCATCACATGACCTCACCTCCATCACATCACCACACCTCCATCACATCATCTCCATCACCACGTCTCCATCACATCACCTCACCTCCATCACATCACCTCACCTCCATCACATCACCACACCTCCCACATGGGCAGGTGACAGGCAGACCTGAGCCGCTCTGCCTTGTTCTGCTAACAGAACGCACAGTGAAGGATGAGGTCTGCAAAGCCGCTGGCGTCTAACCCGTGTTTCCCTGTGGGAAACAGCACACACACTAAAAGGTGAAGTCTGGCCTCGAGATCACACGCTCTGTGCTCCAGTCCACAGCTTCTGCAAGGAGTTTTTACCTTTATAGCTTTAGGATTTTGTATTTTGTTTTTGGCAGAGGCCTTCCAGTATTCTAAATCCCCAACCCAGGCTTAAAGGTTTTATAGAATTGTGTATTTTTTCAGTGAGAACAGCCTGAATGCAGATTCCTCACTCTAGTACCCATGCGTTGGTTCTATCCACACATGCCCACCCTCTCTTCTCCCTCCACACATGTACACCCTCTCCCATTTGAACACATCCTCCCTTCTGCCTGGCAGGCACTGGGAACAAAGAAACTGCCAGCAGGACACAAAGCAGGCCCGCCCTGCTACGCCAGCCAGTGCCTTTGATGCCCACTTACACGTGTAGAAAGTGAAAGCAGTGTGAAGTAACGCAACCAAGATGATATACTCAATTCCTATGGCGTATGAAGAAGCCCAAGGAAACACACATTTTAAGAAGCAAAGTTGAGTTATGCTTAAGACTTTGCAAGAATTCTGGGTATAAATCCAACCTCCACATTACAGTTACCTTCAAACCTGTTTCAAACTGTCCTTGCCATACCACCTTAATCTACCAACTAGATATACAGGGAAACAGGAGTTCCCACCTCGCTTCTCCCTGTCACCAGTGGGAAGGAAGGAAGTTGCTCTGGATCTGTTTTTACTGCTGTTGGGTAGGGAGTGGGCTGAAAATAAGACTTCTGCCATGGGCTTTTCCATGTGGGGTGAGGCTGTGTACCGAAGGTCCTGCCACAGCCAGCCCTTAGTGCAAACGGCCAGCTGAGTGTACAGAGCCCAGTGGACACCAGAGACACTCAGCAGCATGTGGAGCTGGAAAACGCCAGCAAGAGCATAGAGACGTCAGCAACAAAGCAAGGTTTGCACGCTTACTCTCTAACACTTCTGGCTTAACTCAGATGAACTGTCAAGTTTTAGGCCAACCCCAGGGCACCCAGGGGTGAGGCTTTCTCCCACCTGAGCTCCGCCACCTGGTAACCATCCTCAGCAGCCATTCCAAGAGCATCTGTCCCCGTTCCTAGTAAGGAAAGGCCCCGGCCAAGCTCAACAGTAAAAACAAAATGGGGGTGAGGGAGGGACACAGCCATGAGCTCACGCCTATAATCCTAGCTCCTTTGGAGGCTGAGAATGGAAGGACAAAAAGCAGGAGGCCAGGCAGAAATGGCCACAGTAACTCCTCTTCACGAAGGGATTATGGATGCAGCAATGCACTACTGTCATCCTGGCAACAGAGACCCTCTGAAAAGCAGACCACAGCCCAAGTACGAGTCGGGCAGGACGAGAGGGGCTGTCCCAACAACCAGCTAGAAACAGGGTCAGAGCATGGCTCAGCAGGAGAGAGCCACCTGGAGTGCAGGATATGCACAGCATGACCCAGGAGAGGGGGAAAGGGCATGGGGTCTCCTGTGCAGGCACTCTCTCATTCATTGGACACTATTCAGCAGCAGCACTGAGGAATAAAACCGCTTCTAGGAGCAGTGATGAGATGCAGTTGCCACTCCTGCCGCTGGAGGTCACTAGAACAAGGTAGTCCTGTCTTCCTCCTAATTCCTGAACGTAGCCCCACATATCCACTAGCATAGACATGGGGCTGGACTTTTAAACATATCAAGTTACAAACAGGCAATGCTTCTTGCAATATTTGTCTTAAATCTAGAAGTGGAAAATAAGGATTATGAATGAATATACAGAGAGAGATAGATCTATATCTATCTCTCTATATATATTCATGCCTCTAAGGTACCATTTGTAGTAAATCACTGGAATGCGAAAGCTAATATGAATATGAAACGGGTGTCCTGGACGGGGAGCCCAGTGGTAGAATACATGCATAAAGCCCTGGGTTCAACTCCTCAGTACTATATACACAGAAAAATCCGGAAGAGATGCTGTGGCTCAAGTGGCGGAGTGTTAACTTTGAGCAAAAAGTGTCCAAAGACAGTGCGCAGGACCTGAGTTCAAGCCCCAGTACTGGCAAAAAAAAAAAAAAAAAAAAGGAAAAAGCTGGCATCCTAAGTAATGACCAGTTTCCTAAACTCGACCCAGTCATGCTGCATGTTACACGCGAGACAAAGGGATAGTCCACACACACCAGCGACACCGCAACCACAGCTAAGCAGTGGCACTCAGCTGCACTGTGCGAGGTTCCCTGTGGGCTGAAGGGCCAAACCTGTCCAGGCCCCCCCAGACCACCACTGATAATGCCTTGGGGAATGCTTCACATTCCAGACCCCAGTCCCAAGGAACTCTTGTGGTCTTTCTCGTGTCAACACGGAGGAAGAAGTCCCACTCCACCCATGGTGTTCAGACACCAATCTGGGGAAACCACAATCGCGGTGATTTCACACTTCCAGCCGACATGGCAGGGTCAGGCTGACCTCCCTGGCCGCCTCAGGACTAGAGCCATTCAGCTGAACACCCTGTGCTTTAACCCGACAGGCCAACTATCACAAGCCTGGCCACTATTTTTAGGTTATGACCCTGGCTGCCTTTCTTTTAAAAAAGAAAAAAAAGAAAGAGAGAAAGAAAGAAAGAAAGAAAGAAAGAAAGAAAGAAAGAAAGAAAGAAAGAAAGAAAGAAAGAAACTTTTCACAAGTCAGAGAAGCCATGTTTTGAAGTTTGAGTTATTACCCATCACAAATTCAGACTTACAAACATAAGGCTTCTGTTCATTCCCAGGGGAAGAAAACTCATTTTGATATTTATGGTTCAAAAAGTTGTAATATTGTGCTTGGAACACAGAGAACCAGTTATTAACTTCTTGCAGCTATTATAAATAATAACAGCGCAGTCCAGGTTACCATGACCTCTGACAGATCAAGGAAACAAGTTATTTTCTCTTCTGATGATTATGGCACATTGAGAGACTTCTTGCCTTTAATAAATGTCCTAGTACTCCAAGTTTCCCTTTCAATTCATTTAATTTCAACAATCTGTCAAAAGAGAACCAATAAACAAATACTCATTCTGTCGTGTTTTTAAACCTCCCATTCCACACCACAAAAGCATCTGTGGGCCTCCCACACAGACCCTGGCTGCTGGGCCGGGCGGGGCAGGGCGGGGCTGCCTCTACTTGGAGCCAGTGGAGAGGAGGGCGATGAGTCCGGATGAAGCGCTTATGGACAAGATGTAGTTCCTGCAAGAATCCCATGTTAAGGAAATAGTAACGACCCCAAATTGGCTTGTCCTGTCTCCCTCAGACCAGCCTGCCAGCACAGAGAGTGACAAGTACTAGAGGCAATGTGCCTCGAGAGGAACTAGAACTCACTACCTAACAGTGCACGCTCACTGGCAGAAGCCCTTCCACCTGAACCACACACTAGAAAAAATCCTACACACATGTTCATGAAGAACACATGGAGATACCTCGGGACTCAAGCCTCCTGCCAATGAAGCCAGACTTGGTGTGTGCTACTTCCACCTCTGGCCCAGAACTCCTCACCACCCACGGCTGCACCCCCCCTCTGCGCACATCATTTTGTGGGCCACTTTTGGCAAAGCACCGCAGTGTTCCCAGGAGCCACCAGTGGGAGTGTGTGTGGTGTCTAGGACATCACTATCTTCCGTTATGAAAAATCTGATTGTGTATTCCTGGATAACAACTTTAGAATATTACTTTTATTCTGTAAAATACAAATGACTCCAGGCCAAAAGCTCAACTTAAAAGCAGCTTGCACACTGTTAACTGAACTGCGCCTATTCAGTGGCACTGCAGGCAAGCCACTCAAGCCCAGGTTACAGCAAGCCTGCAGGGGTCAGCAGGGCCAGGCTGCCCAACTCCTGGAACGCTAGGGAGGCAGGCAGAGAACCACACACAAGTGTAAGGCAGCTCTGTACTGCCTGCTGCTTACCATAATGTCATCCTGAAAATGCTAAACAAGACCACACACTTGTGCGTGCTCAGTTTTCTTAGTACATGTTCCTGCCTAGTCGGTGCTATTTGACGGCCCATAGCACCCTTCAGACAGCGGCTCCTAAGGATACACGGTGGGGTTGAAGTTCTTCAGGATGAAAAAGGAGGCCACGACGACCAGGACCAGGAACAGAGTGTTGTTGTAGAAGATGGAAAAGGTGGTCGCTTCATAATCAGCAACCTCGTTCTTCTTCCACAGGATTCTGCAGACACAGAAACGGGCACATGAGCTGCTAAATCCCAATGGCACCAAAGGGTCAGAACTACCCCTTCTTTCCTCTTCCTCTGTTAATACTGGAGTATCGTGCTATTTTATCCTGGAACACCAGGACCACGAGGAAGGGACTAACCAGTTAACTGTGTGGCTTGCCCGCATGGGCAGCCAAGACTGGCCTTGTCCAGGCCCTCACTCATCACCAGAGGCTGGGGGCCACTGGCTGCAGTCTGCGAGCGGCTTCTCATCTGCCTCCGGACTTGAGCTCCTACAGACCAGGCAAACCAAGTGCTACTCACAGACTCCCTTTAGCCGGCCTTCCTTAACCCAAACAACTTACCCTATTGCCACATGGGTGCTTTCAACTTCTGTGAGCTTTTACCTCTTTCATTCTGTTTTATTTGTTTTGATATTTTATCCTATTAGTTTGCTAGTACTTTATCAGCAAAGTGAGAGGAAATCCCAGAGTGTTTCTGAAGGCAGACAGTATTGTAATAACTCCTGGGTAACTGACACTGTCGAGCCATTTGGGAAGAACGGGCTGTGACCCACTAGTGGGGTGTACATGAACTGAGAAGGTCCCAGAGGAATGAGGAGAGTAGGCTAAAACTATTTCTTAATGGTCCAGGCAATGCCTACAGCAGGATGGTTACTATCTTAGGGCGTGTTTCTGTACCTTAGGTGTATCTGATCGACAGGAGAAACCTAAGGTTTCCTTAGAAAGGTCAAAAGTCACAGGTGAGGCTTTGATGGGGGACCCACTCCCCAAAGGTAGGTTCCCTAGGGCTAGGTGATACAGCCTCTTCTGTACTGCCCTCAGGATCAGGCTGCTGAGCCCATACTTTTCCTACACCACGTGCTCTAATCCAGTCAACAAGCTTGGCTGTCCAGGCTAAATCCTCCTTGCGCCAATGGCACCCTGCACTGGGACACCGGGCACTGGACACTGACACTTCCACCACACTGCTTCCCACCCGTGGACACACATCAAGACACTCCATGGAGTTTCCCCCAGGCACAGGGAAGGGAGGGGCGCCATCACTAGACACCCCTCCACATGCCCTCCACGGGCAGGTGTATGACTTGAAAACGGAGGTAATAAATGTTGCCCTTTGGGATGTGGCCAGAGAGACCAAGGCCCACAGGATGCACACCCCGACGGCCTCTACTGAGACTGCACCTTGCAGAGGAAGAGGAGCTCCTCCAGGCCAGGCACCTTGCCCACGGCCCTGCTGACAGGAAAGAAGGCCCAGCACTTGGCCACCAACAGCTTCCTTCATCTGCCTGCATGCTACTCACCTCAAAAACACATAAACCCCCGAGGCTACCTCTGCCAGTCCTTCTACCAAAACTTCACTGTTTAAAAACAAACCTAGCTTGGGAGAACACATCACAAAGAGTTGTCCTCAAGAGAGTTTCCCAACGCAAGAAAAAGGCTGAATCCAAGCAGCAAGTAGTTGTAAGAGTGTAATAAAGACGATATCATCAGTAAATCAGGAAAACTCACAACCAGGAACATATGCTGAATCCTTGTCTTGCCTGTCCTTGGACAAACAGACATCTCAAAGCACTTTCAAAGCAGTGTATTTCAAGTAACTATCAACAAAGCTTTGAAGGCTACTAAGCAGAGTTGCTGAGCCTTCCCCTAGATCAAATCTCTTAGAAGCAATTTATCTTCCAAGAGGTCCCAGTGATCAAAGCCAATCATAACTACTGAACTGTGTCTGCTATGTCTCTGTTGATTCTGCTATGGCTCTGCTGTGGCCCTCCTGTGGCCCTGCTGTGGCCCTACTGTATCTGCTGTGGCCCTGCTGTATCAGCTGTGGCCCTGCTGTGGCTCTGCTGTGTCTGCTGTGGGCCTGTTGTGTGTCAGCTGTGGCCCTACTGTGTCTCTCTCTGCTTTGGTGTCTTTTTTTTTCTTTTTCATATGTGATCAAATGGCCGTAGGTTTTTGTTTTTTTTAGTTTTAAGTAGTTGTACAAAGAGATTTCAATTCAACAAGTCAAATTCTGAGTACAATATATCTTGATTACTGTGACTTTTCTGAGAATTATTAAGATCACAAATTGCTACTGATAACAAGAATTCGTTATCATCACCAATCTGCATTTTACACATCCACAAAACTTCTATTAGATCTCTGTATGCTTACATATCTGCTCCAGCAAATGGCTGGGGTTTTATTCCCAGCACCAGTTCTGACTCACTAACAATGACTACCTGAAAACCACACTGACAAAATTCAGAGCATGTCCCAGGGGAAAGGCCAGTGCCAGACCAAGTGGGCGAGTGTGCTGAGGGTCAGTCAGTACCTGGCTCGCCACCCTGATGCAATCACCACTCAAGTAGCTATAACCACCATTGTGAAATCCCGTACTATGATATGCACCCCAGTTTCAAAAACATTGTTCGAAATAAAAATTCAACAAAACACCTAGAAATGTGCTTTAGACTCTCTAATCTCCATTCCTACACAATGTGCAATCCAAAGTCATGCAGCCAAACGCTTGTGGCTCATACCTTCAATTCTAGCTAGTGAAACTGAAATCTGAGGACTTCAGTTCTAAGTCACCTCTGAGTTGGCAAATCCACAAGACTCTTATTTCCAATTAACCACCAAAAAGAAGAGTGGACCTGTGGTTCAAGTGCAGAGTGCCAGCCTTGAGCAAAAAGCTAAGGGGCAATGTCCAGGCCTGAGTTCAAGCCTCAAGTACAGACACAGACAGACACAGACTCACACAGACACACATACAAAGTGATGGACCCAGACCTCAGTACAGCTGCTCCTTGTGAAAGGCCTCATCATGGCATTAATAGTGCCTTTATGGCTTCATAAAGGACTCACAGAAGGGCATCATGTTATTAACACTTTGGTACCTTTCCAAAACCACTGTGGAAAGCATTGTTCACGAAGTTACTCTGTGTCCCTTAAGTAAAGGATCCACTAGATAAAGTCCTTCCAAGACTTGGTGCCAGGAAAGCATCTCTGCAGAAGGGCTTGCACACACTGCATCTCTTCAAACACTGCAGCCATGGGGCTGCAGAGGCTTCCCAGACACCTGAGGGCTCAGAGGTAAACCTGGCATTCAAAGGTTCTTGCCCAAACACCTTTTCTCTCTTTAAAAGGCTTCTGATCTTGGGGCCAGGAGTTTGGCCTAGTGGTAGAGTGCTTGACTAGGATGTACAAAGACCTGGGTTTGATTCCTCGGTACCACATACGTAGAAAAAAGCTGGAATTGGTGCTATGGCTCAAGGGTAGAGCTCTAGCCTTGAGAAAAGTCCAAGGACAGGGCTCAGGCCATGTTCGAGCCCAATAACTGGCAAAAAAACAAAAGGGCTTCTGATCTTTAAAAGAAAAGGGGTGGGGGCAGGAGGGCAGCCTAGTGGTAGAGTGCTTGCCTAGCACGTATGAAGCCCTGGGTTTGATTCCTCAGTACTACATACACAAAAAAAGCCAGAAGTGGTACAGTGGCTCCAGTGGTAGAGTGCCAGCTTTGAGAAAGCTTAGGGACAGTGCCCAGGCCCCAAGTTCAAGCCTCAGGACTTGCTTTAATACTGCACATCCCCATAAAGCTTTTCTGAAACCGAATGTCGTAAACATTTTGTCCTAAAAAGCAACTTGCTGATACTAAAACTTAAGATCCGTGAAAAAAACAAACTCATGACTCTCTTAAACCATCTGGCATTATTCAGGGACTTAGGCAATTCAAATAGTTGGGACTGTTTAATAAGCATTCTAAGAGCAGCTGGCAGGAAAAATCAGAAGGAGGCCTAACAGACACACACTCAGACAAGGGGTCCAGTTTCTCTGGCTTCCCAACCAGCATGCAGATTCATAGAATTGGCCATCCCACACACAATGCCACACAGAAAGGTCAGGTGACAGGGTCAGGACTGATTGGGTACCAGTGACAGACCTTTGTGTCTCCTGAATTCTACGGGGAGCTTGGGCTCCAAGCTCTCACCTCCGCCTACAGTGTGATCACAGACCCATGGTGCTACTCTGCAACCCCGACCAGTGACTCCAGCTTTCACATGCCCTCAGAACAAGCAGCAGAGAGCAATGTACATGGGTCAATGAAATGCACAGTCAGCTCTCACTGTTCCCGGTGCTACTGTATTACAGCAGGAAGGTCTGCTGGCAGCTCCAGGCCTGGCTGTTAGACAGCCATGAAAGCTGATCACCTCCCAGCAGCAGCCCTCACCCCAGCTGTCCCAGTCCTACCTCTCGTCCTTCTCCTTTCGAGACATCTTTCTGTTGTCAGCTTCAGAAAGTTTTCGGGTCACTTCTTTGGAAACAGCATCCTCCCTCTTCTGTGCTACTCTGGAAGGAAGAACACAAAGAGCTTTGCTTCCATAGGCTTCAGGTGAACACTTGCCCAGAAAGTGTGTACTGGAGAGTTCCTTTGGGTAGCGGAATGATGCTGTATATCTCAAGAACACAGCCTGAACAGAAAGTCCCCAGTTTACTACATTGTGCTGGCCAAAGGGAAAAAAAAGAGTTCAAGAACCTTCAAGATGTGGTTTATTAGTTAATGAACTCCCAACATGTGGTTTATTAGTTATATGCCTTGATTTCTGCCTGGAAGGGAGAATTTCCCAAAGATTGGGTGCTTAATATGGATATAAAAGTCGAATGTTATCAGTACAATTATGAATCATTACAACTCTATTTTATTTCCAAAGTTCATAAGACATCAATTAAATGATATATCATTTCAATTCTGGGTAAATTAGAGAGAAAACATGACTTAAACAAAGGGGGCAAAAGGCAACTATATCTTTTTTTTTTTTCTTTTGGCCAGTCCTGAGGCTGGACACTTAAGGCTAGTGCTTTGCCACTTGAGTCACAGCACCACTTCTGGCTTTTTCTGTGTACATGGTACCGAGAACTCAAACCCAGGGCTTTAGGCATGGTAGGAGAGCACTCTACCACAAGGCAATGCTCCCAGCCCTAAACAACTATAAAATCTAAGTTATGCTTTCAATGCTACTCCAGAGGACAACTGCATTTAAGAGAAATAATACACTAGGTCAGGGTTTGTCCACGCCATAGTTAAATTAGCCATTAGCCGCTGCTTTGTGTGTGCACCAGAATTAACATGGAGTTGGACAGAAAAGACTGAAGAATTACTCAACAACTACAACCAACTATTCAGCTACAAATGTACAAGAAATAATCATGACCAACAAGTAAAATTTAACAGAAAATTATTTAATCTCTTAAAAAAAAAAAACATTTTAGAAAGCACTGTTTAAGCCAGGCATGGGTGGCTCATGCCTATAATCCTAGTTACTCAGGAGGCTGACATCTGAGGATCAAGGTTGAAAGCCAGCCCAGGAACAAAAGGACCTAAGACTCCTTTAATTAAGACTCTCTTAATTAACATCTAGAAAACGGGAAGTGGGGTTTGGCTCAAGGGTAGGGTGGTAGCCTTGAGCTGAAAAGCTCAGGGACAGTGCCCAGGCCGAGTTCAAGCCCCATGACCCACAAAAAACAAATAAATAAATAAAGCACTGTTTAAATCATGCCTAAAGTATAAAGTACCAGGTGTGCATCCCCTCCTGCAGAAGTGCTGTCAGACCCTTGACAGCCTGAATGGGCAGAACCTAGGGCCAGGGCTCACACTCAAGAGGAGCAGTCAGGATCCAGACCGGGCGTCCAACCACCTTTCCTTTACCACTCAGCACAAGGGACCCAGTGCCCCCCAGGTCTTTCAGCCTGTAAAGCCAATCTGTAAGAAAAATAGTTATTAAACTGCCAAGTGCCATGGCGCACACCTGGGATTGATTAATCCTAGCTTCTCAGGAAGCAGAGATCTGAGGATCATAGCTTAGTCAGCCCTGACAATCTCTTACCAGCAAAAAGTGAGAAGCAGAGCTGTAGGTCAAGTGGTATGAGGGTCAACATTAAGCAAAAAAGCTAAGCAACACCATAAGACCCTGAGTTCAAGTCCCAGTAGCACTGGCATGAAAGAAAGTTACTAAAGCAAACCTAGGGAGAAAAAAATCTATTCAGTCTGTTAAACCAGTCTCTGAAATTTTCCTTCATTTTTTTTCTTTTTTTGTGGTTCATGAGGCTTGAACTCTGGGCCTGAGTGCTGTCACTGAGGGTTTCAGCTCAAGGCTACTGCCCCACCCCCTGGAGCCACAGCCATACTTCCTGTTTCCTGGAGATAGAGATAAGAGTCTCACAGTCTTTAGTGCACAGGCTGGCTTTGAACCACGATCCTCAGATCTCAGCTTCCTGAGTAGCTAGGATTACAAGTGTGAGCCACTGCATCCGGCTACTTAATTAAATTTTACTTACTATTATTACAAAGAATATATATAAAGCAAAATGTATACCAGCTGTCCTCAAAGATAGAATCCGAAGGTAAAAGGAACATGACTTTTTGATTCCAAAGAATGAAAATAAAAAGGGGCTTGTGATACAAGTGACAAGGCTAAGAACCAAAGGGACTGAGTTCCAGGTCACACAGGACGGGCCATGGCACGATCCTCTTCCTGGAGGCATTCCTGTCCATGCCAGCTACCCTCACAAAAGGCCTACAATGGACACCTTGAACTATCAGCTGGTAAAGGGCTGACAAACAGAAAGGTAACACAGATGGCCCGACAGCCCTGCCAGAAAGATAGTCTTTAAACCTGAGCACTGTACTCAGATAGCAGGGAAGCTGCCTTAGCAGCCATTTCTGGCCATGTTTCACAATGAAGTCAAGTTAACGGAGACCATCTGAATGTACTGAGCCTAACCCCAGGACAAAAAAGCCAAATGAACAATCAAAGTTAGAAAAGATTTCTCTGGATCCAGAGCATGGCCTAGTGGTAGAGTGCTTGCCTAGCATGCACGAAGACCTGGGTTTGATTCCTCAGTACCACATACCTCAGAAAAAGCCAGAGTGGTGCTGTGACTCAAGTAGTAGAGCTCTAGTCTTGAGAAAGCTCAAGGACAATGCCCAGATCCTTAGTTAAAGCCCCAGGACTGGCCAAAAAAAAAAAGATTTTTCTCTGGAAAGGTCCCTTGGCCTTGAAATATTAGACATGTAAAAACAGGAAGAAAGAAAGTTCACCCTAAACGACGGCTTTTGGGGCCTAAGACATATTCAAAAGTCACCTTCTGATTCAGAACTAAGGCCCAATTCTTAAAAGATGAGGCTGGGCTCCCAGGCAAGAAGCAGATGACTTGACTTTCAGAGCCCAGAAGACATTGGCCTTATTATATTAGAAATCTGTAGCTAGGCACAGTGGCACACACCTGTAATCCTAGCTACTCAGGAGACTTAGATGTGAGGATCACGGTTTAAAGCCATCCCAAGCACTAAAGTCCATGAGATTCTTATCTTCAATTAACCACCAGAAAACCAGAAATGGTGCTGTGACTCCAAGTGGTAGAGCACTAGCCTTGAGCTAAAGAGCTCATGGACAGCGCCTAGGCCAGAGTTCAAGTTCCATGACCAACAACAACAACAAAAAAAAACATTGTCATGGGCTGGGGTATGGTTTAATGGTAGCATGCTTGCTTGGCATGCATGAAACCCTAGGTTCAATTCCTTGGTACCACATACATAAAAAAAGCCAGAAGTGGTGCTGTGGCTCAAGTGGTAGAGCGCTAGCCTTGAGAAAGGTCAAGGACAGTGCCCCCACCCTGAGTTCAAGCCCCAGGCCTGGCAAAAAAAAAAAAAAACAAAAACAAAACAAAACACCCTAGTACAGCTGGTGGTTCACATCGGTCATCCTAGCTATTGAGGAGGCTGAGGTATGAGATCGAGGTTCACACCTTGTCATCCTAGCTACTCAGGTGGCTGAGATCTGAGGGTCACAGTTCAAAGTCAGTCTGGTACATAAATCTGAGAAACGTATTACCAATTAACCAGCAAAAAGCCAGAAGTAAGGTGGCCCAACAAGACCAGCACAAGCCATGGCAGAAAAGGAAAGCATTCCAGTCCTAGTACTGACCAAAGACATGCACCCACAACCCACACACAGGCACTCTAGTGCATACACACAGCTTAGCTCCACTGCAGTGTCCCACAGGTTACACTGCTTCTTCGAGCTATGTTTTCCCACAATCAGCACTACACAGGCACACATATTCAAACCAACGCCTATTACAACACATGCGTGTTCATCTTCAAGACTTCCAACTGTGGGGAAAAAAGGCAACTTGAAAAATATACTTACTTGTGCTTGAGAACAAACTTGACGTTCTTGTATGCAAAGGCCACCAGGTAGGTGCTCACAAGAGTCATCACGCTATAGAGGACAGCGGACTGAATGAGATCCATGTGCCATATTCGCCAATACAACCCTGAGGAGACGGGGAGACACAGGGAAGCAAGGCCTCAGCACCCTTACACCACAGCAGCCTTCTGAGTGAACCGTGGCAGAACCACGCCTGGGAATCCCCGAGGTGGCTTGAGGAGTCTAACCCACACTGGGTAGGGCAGTAGTGTCTGAGGCTACTCAAAAGGGAGGTATAATAAACAGACTAGGGCCGGGAGTTTGGCCTAATGGTACAGTGTTCCTCTAGCATGTATGAAGCCCTGGGTTTGATTCCTTGGTACCACATACACAGAAAAAGCTACAAGTGGTATTGTGGCTCAAGTGGTAGAGCTCTAGGCTTGAGGAAAGCCCAAGGACAGTGTCCAGGCCCTGAGTTCAAGCCCCAGGTCTGGCAAAAATAAACAGACTAGCTTCAAAGACGTTAACCTTTGCTATTACCGGCCCAGATGAGAGTTCTGCTGCCTCTACGGGCACATTGACAAACTGGCTCTCCACAGTCCATCCCAGGACTTCTACTCAGGACGCCACGTGCACCCCCGCAGTACAGCTCTGCTGACGTGGCTGCAGTCTGGAAGGGGGGCGCTGCTCGCCGGGGCACCACAGGCGTGTCTGTGGATGCGACTGCCAGGCAAAGCCTCGTCCTGAATCCAGTGCGGGACCCCGAGCTCCAGCGTGGCGGAGGGGATCCGGGGCTGCCTCGCCACGACCCGGCGGGCTGCCGCCTCTGCTCCCCCGAGTTCGGGTGCGCGGCCTCCCGGGACACCCACAGCTCCTCCGGGCCGCGTGGGGAGGGAGGCGGCGCAGGCCCCGGCAGGGCGCAAGCTCCAGGCCGGCAGCCCCGTCCCGTCCGGTCCCGACGCGAACAGGCGCAGCCGGGCCGCGCTGCCCAGACATCCTGGACCGAGCTCCACGGGGAGGCCGCGGGATCTGGACCCGCCGCCCGCCGGGTCCCAGCCCCGTCCCCGCCGCGGCCTCCCCGCCGGCCGGTCGCCCGCCCCGTCGCCCGCCCTGTCCCCGCCCGTCCCCGCCGAGCTCACAGATAGGGATGGCCGACACGATGAAAGCGTTGCCGAAGAAGAGCGCCGAGGACTTGGCCGAGAGGTTGCGACTGAAGTCCTGGAGGAGCAGGTCCTCCTCCGACTGCTGCTTAGCGCCGCCCTTGGGAGCCATGGCCGCGGCGGGACGAGGGGGCCGGAGAAGCGCGGGACGGTGGGGAGTGGGGACTACGGGGCGCGGGGACCGGCGGCGGAGAGGACGGCGGCCAAGCGGAGCCCGGCCCGCCCAGCGAGGCCCCGGCCCGCCCCCGAGGCCGCCGTATCCGCCAACGCCCCGTCAGCGCGCGCGGAGGCGGGCCCCGGCGCGGGCGCCGAGCGAGCTGCCCCGTGATTGGTCAGCCCGGGGCCGCCGCGCGGGCCTCCCGCTGTGGTTGGGCGAGTGGGAACGTGTTCCGGAGTCCTGTAGAGTCACGTGACCGTCCACGTCTGGGGCCGATGGGATTTGTAGTTTAGTGAGCGCTTTTTTTTCAATTTAGAAAACTTTATTAGTAGGCGTGTGCAACCATGGGACAGAGGGAAAGAACCCCGGCGATGCCCAGGACACCAGGGCGCCTCAGAACCCGTCTGCGAGGACAAGACGGGGAAGCGGGGAGGGGGAGGGGCAGGGAAGCGGGAGCAGGGGGAGGACAAGGGGGGCCAGCAGGTGTGCGCCCCTCTTCTTGAAGCCGGCCTTTGTGACCCACCCTGCCGAAGCCCAGGCCCACCAAAGCCCCCATGCACATGCTTCTCCAAAGCGGGAAGGCGGCAGTGTCGGTGACTTTAATGGGGTCTCCATGATGGTAGTGACACCGCTCAGCCGGCTTTGTTGCCTTTATTTTAATCAAACTTGTACAGCGGCCTGGCCCTGCCAGCTGGGTAAAAGTTAAGTGGGGACCCCGGTCAGAGACCCGGGAGCTCCCACCCCACGCCGAAAGACCACCGGTGCGCGTCCCGTGCTTCTCCCCACCGTGCCGGCAGAATTTCCTCCACTTCCCAGCTTTCTCCTTTCACCTTCTCCCTTCTCCATCTACTACAAATTCATAAACAGAACCTTCCCCCCCCCCGTATATTTTTATTGTAATTAATAGAAGGGTTACATTGTATTCACCAGATAGAGGGTGCATTACTTCACAAACATTGATATCCTTTCTCATGTCTTGGTCCCCATTTCCCTCCCCCCACCCCCATCTTGTTTTCCGCCCCTTCCCTAACCTATGTCAAATAGCCAAATAAGCATATATACAATATATCAGATAACAAGGTGAAATACTGTAACAATATGAGATAGCCAAGGGACAGCAAAAGAGATGAGAGATAACATTAAAGACAACAATCACTCATTATATGGCTTTTGTTTCTATATCCTGGAGGTCCTTTCATTTACCGTCATACTATATATAATAGCCCTAATGTATCTAGGTTTTGTTCTATTGTAAATCTCTGCTAGGGGAGCCCAAGGTTTCTACTGATTATAAGACAAATAAGGGAAACCATTGAGCCTATGTTCCTTTGAGTCTAACTTACTTCACTTAATATGATTTTTTTCTAAGTCTTTCCATTTCCTTACAAATGGGGCGATGTCATTCTTTCTAATAGCCACATAGAATTACATTGTGTATAAATACCACATCTTGTTGATCCACTCATCAACTGAGGGGCATCTAGGTTGGTTCCATATCTTTGCTATGGTAAATAGTGCTGCAGTGAACATAGTTGTGCTAGTGGATTTAGTATGCCCTTCTTTCTGGATGATTGGGTAAACGCCAAGTAGTGGAATTGCTGGGTCATAGGGGAGCTCTATGTTTAGTCTTTTGAGGAACTGCCATACTGCTTTCCATAGTGGTTGAACGAGTTTGCACTCTCACCAACAGTGTACTAGTGGTCCCTCCTGGCCACATCCCTGCCAGCATCTGTTGTTATTAGATTTCTTGATCCTGGCCATTCTAACTGGAGTGAGGTGGAATCTTAGAGTTATTGTGATTTTCATTTCTTTTATGACCAAAGATGTTGAGCATTTCTTCATGTGTCTATAAGCCATTCTTATTTCTTCTTCAGAGAAGAGTCTCTTTAAGTCTTTGGTCCATCTTTTAATTGGAATGGTTGTTTCTTTGGAGATTAGTTTCGGAATGATTCAATTTTTTGAGCTGTTGATATATATTTAGATATGAGACCTATAGTTAGTGAAGAACTTCTCCCACTCTGTAGGCTTTCTAGTTAATTTGCTAGCTATGTCCTTTGCCATACAGAAGCTCTGCAGTCTAATGCAGTTTCACTTATCCAGGCTTTCTCTGATTTGTTGTATTTCTTGGTCCTTATTAAGAAAGTTTCAACCTGTGCCAAGGAGACCTAGTGTATCTCCTATTCCTTCTTGTAAAGTTTAAACAGAACCTTTTTTTTAAACCAGTTTCTAGAACTATATTTCCACTGGAATATTTGTAAACCCAGGTTGGTTTTTTTTGGGGGGGTATAAAACTCAGAAATCTGTAATATCAAAGAGACAAAATTATCACAATTTTTGAAGAAAGGAAATCAGAATTAGTGAGGTTACAACGAATTATAACCACCAAGTGTTTCATGACTATCATCTTAGCTACTCAGCAGTCTGAGACCTAGACGATCTCAGTTCAAAGGCAGCTTAGATCAAAAAGTACACAAGACTCCATTTCAGCTAACCAGCAAAGCATCTGACTGGAAGTGCAGCACAAGTAGTGGACCTGCAGTGAGTAAGGCAGCCAAGATGGAGCTTGAAGCTATGAGCTCAAGCCCCCCTACATCTATATGTATGTATGTATGTATATGTATATGATAAATTAGAGAACTCTAATGAAGTCTATGAGAGAGGAGATTTGTCAAGAGAATAAAAAGTGAAGATCATGATGACAGCACACTTGAAGTTTTGAGGCATGATTTTCTGGCGTCAAAATTATAGAGTTCTTTTCTGAGGATTAGCAAGATCAGGACAGGCAAACACAGCCATGGTGCAGGGACAAATGAGGTAAGCAGGTGTAAGGGAGAAAGAGAGAGGTGGCCAGTCAACACGATGCCTCAAAAGAGATTTTGCTCACTTCAGTATAACTCAAAGCTACCAGATGGACTGCTTTCTATACCAGGCCGGTTCTAATCTGTGACCCATTTCTGGTTACATTACTAGTTAGCATTCCTGGCTTACCATTTCTGTTCTGTCATGTTACATTTATCAGATCGGGGAGGGAGGATTTAAAGCAATAATATGTATTGCTGTCAGGGGAAATGGATAACAGATTTCTTTCATCCACTACAGATGGCTTTATAGAAGAAAGTCTGGCAAGCTAATAATTAATATACTTTCCTATGGCAGACACTGCAAATTATGTAGCCAATAAAGAAATCCACAACTAGCTTTTCTCTGGAATCCATCTAAAGAATAACAAATAGACGAACCAACGAACCAGGCTACGTGGGAGAGGGAGGGAAAAGCTTTTATGCGTTAGTCTATTTGAAAGGCAAATCTCATTATGGAAATCGTTTTGGAAGAGAAGATGGCACCCTTGCATTAGTCTCAGGGTATAATTCATTCATTTATCACCTAGGAGATCACTTACTCCGACAAACTATAGTTTTCAGGTGCTCATTCAGTTATTCATTCAGCTAATACTTACTGAGAAGTCACTAAATAAAAGGTGCTGAGCTAAACTCCAAAAAGTAATCAAATCACAACAATGACTATGACAGTAGCCAACATCTACTGTTGTCTTGTTCCTGCTGGCTGGCTCGTGGTCTCTTCCATGTGTGGTCTGATGTCCTCGGGGCAACCTGAGAAGTAGCTGTGGTTACCCTCCTGGCCAGATGAAAAGGCAGCACTGGTGAGTGAGACACTCACTGGAAACCTGCAGCCCACACACTAAGCACAGGCAGTGGGACTGCAGCCTGCACTCCCATCACAGAGTTTGGCCTCCTCAGAACCATCGAGCTAGATGATTCCAAGTATGCCAGCCTCCAGAAGCCCAATTCTGAACAGGCAGCCAAGGGCTTCCCCTGGGCACCAGTTATGGTACTCAGCCAGTTCACCCTGAAACTCTGGCCAATGCTGGAAAGGGGGTGTAGAGAGAATGGGGGAGAGATCCTGCGCCTGACCCATGGGCATGCCTCAGTAAGCGGCCTGGCCTTTGCATACTGGAGTCTATGGGTTAACTGGTTCTTTTTGTTTGTTTTGTTTTTGTTGTTGTTATTTTTGGTGGGTCAAGGGCCTGGGCATTGTCCCTGAGCTCTTAAGCTCAAAGCTACCACACTATCCTTGAGCCACAGCCCCACTTCCCTTTTCTAAAGGTTAATTGGAGATAAAAGCCTCAGGTCCTTTTGTGCCTGGGCTGGCTTTTATCCTTGATCCTCAGATCTCAACCTCCTGAGTAGCTCAGATTACAGGCATGAGCCACTTCGCCCAGCTGGATTTTTTTTTTTTTTTTTTGCCAGTCCTGGGCTTGTGCTCAGGGCCTGAGCACTGTCCTTGGACTTTCTCAAGGCTAGACTCTATCACCTGAGCCTCAGCACCACTTCTGGCTTTTTTCTATGTATGTGGTACCAAGTAATTGAACCCGGGTTTTCGTGCATGCTAGGCAAGTACTCTACCACTAGGCCAAACTCCCGGCCCCCAGCTGGATTTTTGATTGACTTCTTTTTTTCATGCTGAATTTTTTAAGTCAGTACTTCATGCTCAATAGGCAGGCTAATACTTGAGCTATATCCCCATACTGGATTCTCTTGTCTCAGTAAAACCTCAGAAAGAAACAGTGCATACTGATATACAGAAACAGGAAGGGAAAATGAGAAAATGTGCAAAGCATAAACCTCCCTAGCAGATATCACTTCAAAATGAGGAAACTGGAGAGTTCTCAGACAACCTCGGAGCTTCCTGGTCTCTCCATGTACACTAAAAGAGGCCCCATGGCCAGTGATCAGGCCCAGCACTCCCTCATCTCAATACTGCAAACAATAGACATTGGAACCTGACACTGGTGGCTCATGGTTGTAATCCTAGCTACTCCAGAGGCTGAGATCTGAGGATCACATTTCAAAGTCTGCCTGGGCATTTGAAGTTCATAAGACTCATCTCCAATTAACCACCAAAAAAAAAAAAAAAAAAAAAAAGAGCCTGAAATGGCTCTAATGGCAGAGCATAGCCTTGAGCAAAAGAACTGAGGGACAGAACCTTACTCTCTGAGTTCAAACCTCAGAATCACCATTTAAAAAAAAAAAAAAAAGAGCCACTGCCAGGCAAGTGGCTCACACCTGTAATCCTAACTGCTCAGTAGACTAAGATCTGAGGATCGAAGTTCAAAGCCAGCCTAGCACTAAAGTCCCTGAAACTCTTATCTCCAATTAACCACTAGAAAACCAGAAGTGGCACTGTGGCTCCAGGGGTAGCCTTGAGCTGAAGAGCTCAGGGACAATGCCCAGGCCCAGAGTTCAAGCCCCATGACTGACGCCCCCTCCCCCTCACCCCCCCACCCCCCCAAAAAAAAAGACATTGGAAATATACTAGGATAAACTAGAGAAACATAGGTAACTACTATGATCAACATAAACTGGCAATCGATCTACCTCTCTTAAAATGTTAAAAGGCAAGGTAACATAATCAAGTGCCCTACCAGATGGATCCAAACAAGAGAGAACAGTGGGTTAAGTAAAACTCTTGCTTTACAAAAGGGACTCAAGTTAGCATACAGCATAGGCAGGGCAGTGTATGGTGACAGACTGACACAGGTAATCCCTAGAAACTCAGGAGGTGAGATCTGTAGGGTTTCACACAAGTCAAAAGTTCATGGAACGCTGTCTCAACCAATATTTAGGCACAGTGGCAAATACCTGGAATCCCAGCTATGGAGGAAGCTTAAATAGGAAGAATGTGGTTCCAGCTGACTCCAGTCAAAACTTGAGACTATAGCTCACATTGATGGTACAATGGTGAGCATAACTGCCTTCCAAAAATTGAGACTGTATCTTAAGAAAAAGAACATCAAGAATTGAAGATAAGGCTCAAGAAATCAACAGTGACTACTACCTCAGCCAAATAGCTTAAGGGGTTAATATGCCTCATAAACTCCCAAGTTTAAGGAGACTTAGATGCATGTAGAAAAACCTTGAGATGTAATGAAAATAGCCCTAGCATACTAGAAAAGGCCATGAGGGCCCCGAGATGACTGTGGGGGAGGGGCACAAGCGCCCTGCTCTATCTACCCATCTTCCACCCCCTTGCAGGTGACTTTATTATTATTATTATTATTATTATTATTATTAAAGTTAAAGTGTTTAGAAATTTAAATACAAGCTTTAGCATGGAATTGATTTTTAAAGCAAATGAGGCATTCAACTTTCGGAGGAAAAGCATTTGATTTTTAGCTTGAAGCTTATACTTCCCAAGATAAATATTGTTTTCCTTTTTAGGAAATATTGGTC
Organism: Megascapheus bottae; assembly: GCF_031878675.1. Taxonomy (NCBI): domain Eukaryota; kingdom Metazoa; phylum Chordata; class Mammalia; order Rodentia; family Geomyidae; genus Megascapheus; species Megascapheus bottae. Next base: position 16,021,420 of record NC_143509.1, read on the forward strand.
TGGCTCATGTGCCCTGGGAACTGCTTGGATAAAGCCATCAGAAATGCTTGTCTCCTTGGGCCTAAGGATATTCATTTGCTTCTTTAAGAAAATGATCCATCTCTGCAGAAAATATATTCTCTTAATAACCACTGAGAAGGGGCAGGGCACTTCAGTCTCAAACTCCCCCCAGAGTCTTCTAACACCAAATGCCTCACACACAAATCATTCCTCAAGCACAGAGGACACAATAAAAATTAAGATTTACACTGGAAATCAATTTTCTTTCGTTACACATTTAACCCAAGCACTATGGCAACAGAATGGAGGATAAAGTAGGTCAGGAATTTCAATGGTTTTGATCGCAGGAAGACAGTTGTAATTTCTTGTTCATCTTACAGGACTCCATATTTGAACATTCTTCTATTTCAGTGTCATCTAAGAAGAACCTATGGGATGAAAATCCAAAAGCAGATTCCAGAGTGAGGTTTCCTGATTTCAGTATGTTTCACTCCATTTACTAATTAGCCATAAACACAAAGAGACAAGGGAGGGCACGGCAGATGCTTGAGTGGTTTGGTCAGGTTCTGTCCTGCAAGTACTCACGCTTTTTACAAGTCCTTCTGAAGAGCATCTGGGACAACAGACATAAAGACACAAGTCTGTGCTTCTGTCCTACAGGCTCAGGCCCAGGCTCCATGGTCTCCAAAGGGCCAGCTGGACGTGGAGGCTGGCTGCTGGAATCCAGGAAGTTCTGACCTTAAACTCTAGTCCCTCTTACATTATTTTCCAGTACTGTCTTCCTTTGTTTCAGAGGAAGGTGGTGGTAGAAGGTGCTGTTTTGTTTCATTTTGCCAGCAGTGAGGCTTGAATTTGGGGCCTGAGCACTGTTGCATTGCTCGAGGCAGCACTCTACCAGCTGAGCCCCAGAATACTTCCAGCTTTTGGGTGATTAATTGGATATAAGAGTCTCACAGATTTTGTTTTCCAGGCTGACTTCAAACCATAACCCTCAGATCTTAGCCTCCTGAGCAGCTAGGATTGTAGGTGGGAACCACTGGGGCTTGGCTTTTTGTTGATTTTTTTTTTTTGGCCAATCCTGGGCTTGAACTCAAGGCCTGGGCACTATCCTTGAGCTTTCTCAAGGCTAGCTCTACCCTTGAGCCCCAGCACCACTTCCAGCTTTTTCTGTGTACATGGTACTTAGGAATTGAACTCAGGCTTCATGCATGATAGACAAGCACTCTACCACTGGTGGCCTAGTGGCCACGGTCCCAACCCCTGCTGTTGACTTTTTTTTTTTTTTTGCTATTCCTGGGGCTTGAACTCAGGGCCTGAGCACTGTCCTTGGACTTTCTCAAGGCTAGAGCTCTACCACTTGAGCCATAGCACCACTTCTGGCTTTTTCTGTGTATGTGGTTCCAAGGAATTGATCCCCAGTCTTTGTGCATGCTAGGCAAGCACTCTTCCACTAGGCCACACTCCCAGCCCCTTGACTTTTTTTTTAACATGCTTTTCTTAAACTAGATTTGGAAGAAGCCACTTGCAACTAGAGGGACTTGATCCAAGCCATTGTCCCCCTTGGCTTTGTCAGTCTGGAAGGAATTGCTGAGGCTGAATATGCTTACCTGGGGTCTGGTCTTCCCAGGCCTACCTCCCTTTGCCTGGACATTTCCTGTCTTTATGGACTGGAAATAACTCGCCTCTTTCCCAGTAAGGGGCTGAGATCAGAAATTTGTCACTTAATATTTTACAGGCACCAAAAATTACTTTTTGAAAGTATTTTAAATGACTTGGGAAAATACTTGTAAAATATGACCTCAATTTCTTTAAATATAGAGTAGCTAATCACAGAAAAATACTGGAAGGAAATAAATGATTCAAAATGGTTGTGTCTGAACAATAAGACTATTGGTGATTTATATACTATGGTCTCTAATTTTATAAATGGGCCCAATTGTTTTGTGATTAGAAAATAATCATGGTTATTAAAATAATACATAAATTATGATGCATTTCCTCTGGAAGACAATTTTGTAGTCATCGAAAAGAATGTTTCTGAAACACTTTCAGTGACATTGAAAAATGCTCACACTAAAATTACTGGGAATGTAGTAAAACTATATAGATATATACAGCACGGATTATAGAGGTACAGATGTTTGGGAGTGACTGGAGAAGTTGTCTCCAAGTATTAATAGAAATTCTTTCTGGGTTGTGAGATCGTGGTCAATTTTTATTGCCTTCTTTTGTGTGCATTTATGTTTTCCAACTTGCAGAATTGTTCTATCATCCTAGTTATATTAGTTCCCAGGGAAACAGCCAATAGCACACATGCGTGCTGATGATTAATTGTAGCAATTGTCTAATGTGAGCGTGGAGAAGTCCCCAGTCTGCTGAGACACCGGGAAAACTGTGGGTGTCCCCCAGGCAAAGCCTTATGGCCTGACACTTGGAATGGCCCGTGTCAATGGCAGAAGATGGATTTCCCAGCTCCCAAACACAACATAAACTGGTCTTTTCTTTCCCATTTGGGCTCTGGACAGATGCTATATTGTCCATTGGCTAAGAGATCTACTGGTCCTAGTACTCATCTGTTCCAGAAAGATCTGTATAACACACCAAGAAGTGTGTGTGGCCAGCTACCAGGGCATCAGGTAGTCTGCATAAAATTAGCCACCACAGAAAGAAATTGTGATTCTGGTAGAGAGGAGGCAGTAAACCCATTTCTGCTGCCCTTGGTAGGGAAGGAAGCCTTTCCTCTCTCTCCTCTTTTCCTGGGTCAGGCTCAAGTCCCTTTTGGATTTGCCGAAGGAAGCTGAGGGTGGAGATGACCTGGGAAGAGAGTAAAGCCGGTTTCCACTTTCTCCAAGGATGGCTTTCTATTCTGCAATGGAGTTTCTCTGTCTTATCTCCTGGTTTACACACACACACACACACACACACACACACACACACATGATTTGCAAATAAATAAGGCAGACTTGCTTACAAAGCGAAGGAGTAAGACTTAGAATGTTGCAAACAAAAATGAATCTTTACACAATAGATTCTGAATGTAAACCACATGTCTTGTACTTTGCTAAGTACTTTACATAAATTTTCTCACTTAATCTTTCCAAATCCCTGTAAAGTAGATATCACCACTCCCCTTGATTTATATAAACTGGAATCGTAGATAAATAACTTCCTAATAAGTGCTTTGAGTATGAATTCAGGAATCTTAATCAAGGACCTATGCTATTCTCAGGTTGTTGATGGCAACCTGTGTTAAGATTCACTGTGAGTTTTCTATTAGCTCCTATGCTTTCTTAGTCAGAAGTTGGGAAAATGTGGGCTGGGAATGTGGCTTAATGGCATGCATGCCTAGCACTCATAAAGCCCTGGGTTTGATTCCTTAGCACTACATAAACAAAAAGGGCCAGAAGTGACACTGTGGCTCAAGTGGTAGAGTCTAGCTTTGAGCAAAAGAAGCTCAGGGACAGCACCAGGCCCTGAGTTCAAACCTCAGGACTGACAAAAAATAAATTAAGAAAATAAGTTGGGAAAATGCTTGCCAAAAAAATAAAAAAGTAAGGAAACCGTTTCCTTACTTCTCTTTGCTCATGACCTAATGCTCATTGTTTCAAAGAGATGTAATTAATGCATAAGAAAAATGAAGTCTTCCTTTGATCAAGAATATTTTAAAAACTCAACTTATCTGTAATTGATTGGATCTTGGACTTTCAACATGCAATTTTCAATGGGGATGTGATGATCCTAGCTGCTATATCTGAAAATCATGGTTTGAAGCCAGCCTGGACACAAAAGTCTGTGAGACTCTTATTTCCAGTTAAACACAAAAAGAACAGAAGCGGATCTGTGGTTCAGTAGTATAACACCTGTTTTGAATGGAAAAAGCTAAGGGAGTAGCTGCCAGGCCCTGAGTTCAAGCCCCAGGATCAGCATGCACAGAAAGGACAGGCAAAGGACAGGCATGGTCCTGGAGAGGGTCCTGACTGACTTGTGCTGCAGATGGCGCTGCTGAGGAGCCCGCACTGAGCCCTGAGTCTTTGCCCAGTTTCTCCTAAGCTGGAATGCATCCAGCCCTGGGCATGTACTGTATGCGAAATGCTTTCCAGTAGTGCCAACTAAGCAGGAAATTCGTGGGAGAAAAGATAAGGCTATTTTTATTGAATGCAAAATAATGTCTACTCTCCTTGGTTTGCAACTTGAGGCAAATGAAAAAAAACAATCAAGTCTAAAGGGCAAAGCGAGTGCATCTAATAATCCTGAAAGAGGAATCACCATTAAGAAGCATTGTCACCAAACTTTCTGACTAGCTAAGAGGGATGGATCCGGGAATGCTAGTCTGGTTAGGCTCGTGGGAGGCTGAGAGGCTCTCAGTCTTTTTCACCAAGCTCCCCAGAAAGCCAGCCGTCAGGAGAAGATGATGGATGTGGGTTCAAGTCCTGTTCCTGAGGGAGGAGGCTGCCAGATGCCAAGGGAGAGGCCAGGGGAATCCGTGACCTAAGAAGGAATACTTCAAACAGGATGGAATCATAGGCTGGGGGCTGGGGGGAGGAAGGGTGGAGGAAAGAGGGGAGAGTTTAATCTTGAGTTTAGGCTGGTTTATATATATGCATATACATGCCTAATTGTGTCCTAATAAATTAAAGTTACAGTGAAGGTTGGAATGAAGAACAAACTAACCAGCCGCAGCCTCTGACTAGTTTTGACCCTGAGCTCTAGCTACAAAGCAATTATATTTGGCAACCTTAGCTGAAAGTTCAGGTCAAGCCTGGAAACCAGACACAGGAGATGGAATTATTTTTTAAAGATCTTCTTCCTTTAACTTGGAGCCTGACGCACCTTTTTCTACATAGCTGACACTCAAAAATGTTGTTAGCTGTGTACACACTGTAATCTTAGCCTCTCGGAGGCTGAGCTCTGAGGATCAAGGTTCAAAGCCAGCCTGTGTAATAGTCTGTGAGACTCATCTCTAATTAACCACCAGAAAGCTGAAAGTGAAGCTGAAAGTGAAGCTATGGCTCACTTGAGCAGAAAAAGCTAAGGGACAGCGCCCAGGCCCCCAAGTTCAAGCCTCCTTACCAGCACAAATATAAAATAAAGTAATTAAATAAAGAGAAAATAAAAGAATCCCATATGCAACTACCAATATGGGGCTTCCTAGACCACAGTGCATTCCACAGCATATGCTGGTTTGAGCAGAAGGGAGATGCTGTAGGGTTCAGGTAGCTTACAGATTTCTGACAGACGGAACAATCAAGCTTATAAAACACCTAGACCAGGTTCACAACAGCCAGGACTCACATCCAACACCCAGCAGACAGCCTTGGGCCTGACTCTGCTGCCACTCCCAGCCACCAGCTGATATCAAACCCTGACACCAGCATCAGGATTAGAATTCATGCAACCCTCCGCACTAAAGCAGCATTGGCCACACTTCCTGTGTCCAGCTCACAATATTTGCTTTTGTTGTATAGCAGCTCAGTTGCTTGGAGAATCAATTGCAAGGAAACCTAGAAACCACAATCCTTCCTAAACACTTTCCACAAATGGCTGATTCATACCCAGCAAGCCACTTTCCAAAATCTTCTCAGGATCATCCACAAAAGCTGCATCTAAGGCACATAAATATGTGGTTCCATACTGTTGTTGTGAATAGTTCTATTATCTGTATGATCTTTGTTGCCAGAGATACTTTTAACTTAAGGTCCACTCTATCTGATATTAGCACTGCTAACCAGCTTTCTTCCAGTTACTAATTTCCTGGCAGGTCTTTTCTTCTTCTTTGATTTGGGAACTTTCTGTGCTATCTTGTTTGAGGAATACATCTTATACAACAGTATATACAATAGTTTTTAAAGAGCCAACCTAAGAATCTCATCTTTTAGTGGATAAAGTTCAGACATTTATTTTTCACTATGATTTATGAATTATCTATTCTGACATTTGGTATTTCTTGTTCATGGGGTTTTTTTTTGTTGTTTGTTTGCTTTTTGTTTTTTGTTTTTGCTTGAGGAACCAGTTTTAATTTTCATTGTGAGTCAGAATACATGTCATGTAGTTGAACAAATATTTTATACCAAATATTGATACCTAAATACAATCTTGCTTTTAACATAATAAAATCCTATGTATAGTTTTACAATCAAAAGATAAGTGTGCTAAACTAAATGTTATACCAACAATAAGAACCATTAATGGAGCAAAGGCAAGTAAAATGAAGACACTCATGGATTTCTATGATTCATCGAGCATCAAAAACCACCAATCTTTTAGTCCTTTTCTTGTACATTATTCTGTATCCACATTCTCTGCATCTGATTGGATCTCTGGATTTTATTTCACTTTCTGTGTGACACTCTCCACAGATATCAACCATGGGCTGCTGCTTCGGGGGCTGAACGTCTTTCTGGGTGTCCAATGCTAGTCCAGAGAAAAACTTCAGGCCTCAGGGTGTGGAGAACCTTTGCCCCAAGATCGCGGATCCCTCCATCTCGTCACAGTGTGACTACAATAGTAGCTCTGTTTTTTTGTTTTTATTTTTATTTTTGTTTTTTGGTTTGCTAGTCCTGGGGCTTGAGCCAGTGCTCAGGGTCTGAGCACTGTGCTTGGACTTTTTCCTCCCGTGCCACTTGAGCTATAGCACCACGTCCAGTTTTTCTGTGTGATACTGAGGAATCAAACCACGGTCTTTTGTGCATCCTAGGCAAGCACTCTACCACTAGGCCAAACTCCCAGCCCCTCGTCTAACTCCTTTTCTTAACACATCTGGAAGTGACATATAATGTGTTCTTGGTTCATTTCATTTATTGGTGCGGGTACAGGGGCCTTGAATTGAAGGCCTCGGCCCCTAGCTTAGCTTTTCCCCTCAAAGATGGCTCTTTATAGCTTTATCTTGTATGATTGTTGTTCTTAATGTACTATGCTATTTCTCTTCTCTTTTTTGCCCTTGTGGTTAATCTCATATTGTTACTGTATCTGACTTTGTTACCTGATATTTTATATATACATTTATTTGTTTATTTGAAATAGGAAAGGGAAGGGGGAAAACAAGATGATTGGGAAGGGGGGAATGGGGACAATGAGAAGGGGTAGCAATGTGTGAGAAGTAATGCACCTACTATCTGACGAATGTAACTGTAACCCCTCTATACATTATCCCCACAATAAAAAAGGGGGGGAATTCAAACAGGAAAAAAAAACCTGGTTCTTCATACACTTCCACTTCCAGCTTTTTCATGAGTACTTGAAGGTAAGAGTCTCAGGGATTTTCCTGCTAGGCTAGCTTTGAACCCTGATCCTTAGATCATGGCCTCATGAGTAGCTAGGAAGACAGGTGGAGATTTTTTTGTCGGTGGTGGTCGTGGTCAAGGGGCTTGAACTTGGCCTGGGCACTGTTCCTGGGCTCTTCAGCTCAAGGCTACCACCCTACCCCATGAGCCACAACCCCACTTCCCATTTCCTAGAGGTTAATTGGCGATAAGAGTCTTGGGTCCTTTTGTGGGTGGGCTGGCTTTGAACTTTGATCCTCAGATCTCAGCCTCAGCCACCTGAGTAGCTAGGATTACAGGCGTGAGCCACTGAGCCCTGCCAACAGGTGGAGATTTTGGCTCGCTTCCGCCCTGTAGGTTGCTCCTTAGTGGTACAGTATGCTCCTGCCAGCCACACTTAGCAGGATTGCCTTTGGCACTAGCAAAGCTTGAGGTTTTCCCTTCCATGGATAAATACGTCTCTACACGATGAAATACAAAGTGCAGAAATTTAAAATTAGATTAGTGTGGAAATTCCTGGCGTTTTCTTCTTGTGTGAGGTCGCCCCGCCCCTGCAGGCGAGTGCATGGGGAGAAGACACATTTCTTCCTCCTCCCCACACTTTGTTTTCACCAAGTGAAAAGCAAATCCTCAAAACTGCAAATACCTGCTGCCTGCAGTGAGTGTTTTGGCCTCTCTTTAAACATTAGTACATTAAGTCAAAGGTAGCATGCCAAACCACTTTGCTTGGGCTTTCAACATGGAGAACAGACCCATGCTCTGCAGAAGCTAGGAGCTGGCTCTTCCAGAGGCCATGGGGGGAGGCGGCCTGCGGTTTTGGTTAGCGTGGTGCTTCCCACCTGGTTTCCAAACCAGGGCAGCAGTGCTTGGAGAAGGACGGCCTCCTCCTTCACAATGGCAGGCCAGGGGCTCATGCCTGCAGCCCCGGCCATGCAGGAGGCTGGGATATGAAGAACTTGGCTCAAAACCAGCCCAAATAACAAAAGACAGAAAGCTGGGGGTGGGGGTGTGGCTATAGCAGTAGAGTACGATTCTTGAGTAAAAAAGCATCTAGTTCCTGAGTTCAAGTCCCAGTACAGGCACATTTGACAGTTAAGCAGCAAAGCCAAGATCTAAACCCAGAAATAACCAAACTTAAACCAAAGTACTTCATGATGTCCAAGTAAGGACAACACAAGGTAAGATCTAAGTGTGTATAGATAATGACCTGTATGACTACCATCACCACCTCCACCCCCACCATCATCGTCATCATCTTTACCATCACCATCACCGTCTTCACTATCACCATCACCTCCACTATCACCACCACCATCACCACCACTACTACCATCATCATCACACCACCACCATCATCACCACCACCACCATGTCCGCCACAGCTGCCACCATCACCACCACCACCCCAACCCAATGCAGTGGCTCAGCCTTGTAATCTCAGCCACTTGGAAGGCAGAAATTAGGAAGACTGCAGTTTGAGGACAGTCCTAGCAGAAGTTTTGTAAGATCCCATTTCAGCCAATAAACTGACCCACAAGTATGGGTCCAGCTGTGTGAGGGGGTGAATGGGTGAATGTGTGGATCCAGCTGTGTGAGGAGGTGAAGCTGTGTGGGTCCCGCTGTGTGAGGAGGTGAAGGTGTGTGGGTCCAGCTGTGTGAAGGGGTAAAAGGGTGTGGGTCCCGCTGTGTGAGGAGGTGAAGGTGTGTGGGTCCAGCTGTGTGAGGGGAATGAATGAGAGGATCATGGTTCCAGGGCATCCCACATTTCCATGGAGGAAACTGGGCATGGTGGCGCTGACTGGGCATTCCCTATATGACTGGATCCCAGTCCAAGAATGCACCTGGAAGGAAGCAAGCTCTTCTCTCAGAAAATGAAGCCAAAATGCAATCTAACAGCATGTCTCCACAGCACCAGACCCAGGAACCATGCAGGATCTTGCATGGTTCTGTACATCATGGTGGGGGGGGCGGTTCTGAATTGCTCCCCTCCTCTCTTCTCCCCTTACTCTCCCCCAGCCCTCTCTCCCACTGGCAGTACTGGGATTTTGAAGTCAGAGCTTTGTACTGACTGTCTAGGCAGGGTCTCTGCCACCCAGCCATGACTCCAGCCCTGGGATTCTGTATTTCAAAGAAGCACTCTGAAATACTGTTACAGATGTGTGTGCTGATGGCTCACTGTGGTCCCAGCTACTTAGGAGGCTGAGATCACAGGATCATGGTACAAAGACAGCCCTGGCAGGCAGACACATCCCAGAGATTCTTACCTCCAGTTAACTAGTTTTTAGAACATACTGACCCTGAGAGTTCCAGGCCATACTTGGAATAAAAGTTTTAAGGCATAAAGGAGAGTATAAACGAATACCAACGACACTAACACCATTGTTTGAGTGTCTTCTGTGCTGAGTATTTGTATTTTTGTAGACGTTGGAAGCATCGGTGTTCACAAAATTCCTGCAGGGTAGTTACAAAGATCTACTCTCTGCAAGTGAAAATCTTTAAATCAAATGAGTTTCGCTTTTAGCCATCACTTTTCCCCAGTGCAAGTAAGACACACACCCAGGATGCAAGTGGTAATACCTTTGTCTTCACTTCCAGGATTATTACAAAAGGAAAGTCAGGCTGGAGCTTCCTGTGTCCTAAAGCACTGCCCTAGACTTAGGGAGGGAGGGAGAAAGTGAAGGAGGGAGGGAGGGAGGGAGGAAAGGAGAGCTTCCAAAGTTGCTTCCATTCCCATGTCCTGCCCCTGACCTCACTGAGACAGAAAAAATAATAATAATAATAGTGCAATACTCTGCTCCAGGGATCAAAGCCTGGAAAGTTCTCTCATTTCCCCACATCCCAAACAAAACAGCTCCGGGTAAGGGATGCATTACTATCCCATGGTTGTACAGGGAAATAAAGAGGAAAAAAACCCCTACTCAAACCAAATTGGAGTGCAAAAGCATTCTTTAAGCAAATGTTAGTTACCTGTGATAAAAATATGTGTGGGCCGGGAGTTTGGCCTAGTGGTAGAATGGTGCTGAGGCTCAAGTGGTAGAGCTCTAGCCTTGAGAAAGTCCAAGGACAGTGCTTAGGCTCTGAGCTCAAGCCCAGGACTGGCAAAAAAAAAAAAAAAAAAATATATATATATATATATATATAAATGCGTGTGTGCACACCCATGTGAAACTTCTCTTGTTAATGCTTCTATTCTGTATGTAAAGATTCCAAAGTATCTGAGAATAAAGCTTAAAACATAATGAATGGATGAATGAATGAAATACACAAAGATATGACCTCAGAAGGTTTGGGTCCCTGTTTGGAGGGGGAGGGGGCTGGGGAGGGCTCTACTCAGGCCAATCACAGAGACCCTGTTCCCTCTCTGGCAGAACAGCATATGTCACAAACCCCAGTGCTAGGGGCTCCATCTGCCTGCTCACCTTAGGCCTTGTTGTTTTGATTCCTTGAAACATGTCACATATAATGGGCCATGTGCATATCAAACCATGCCCCTGGAAACATTAGAAGACTGGCTACTAGTGGCCTGAGACAGCAGAGGACTGGCTGTCCCTTACCCCCCTTACCTACCAGAGCCCCTGAGTCAGGGTGGGGGTGGGGGGAGGGGAAGAGGCTGAGGTTGGCACCCCTGGTTTGAAAGTAGAGTTTACATCCTGTGGGACTGGATGTTTGTCTCATTGCCAAGGGGAAATTGGTCAAGTCGGTGCACTGGAAACCAGCTTCCTTTTCCAGAGTCACAGCCACTGGTTGACATAGAATTCTTCATGGAGTTGGAGGCCTTGTGCTGACTTACACACTGGATGAAGAAGCCCTGTACTCCTCTGCAGTGAAGGTGACACCGCTGATCCTCAGAGACACCCACTGGGCTTGCTCCCTGCAAGGCCCATTTCAAGCATCCTAGGGCCCGCAGTGGTGGCCCAGTCATTTTCCTGTCCAGGTCACTAGCTGTTAGAGCTGAACGTCCCCCAGGACTAATACAAGTACAGGTTCAGGCTTTTGATGGGTTGAGACCAGTAGCCAGAGACACAAGCTAAGTTTCTTTGTAAAATAGCAAATGCTTCCTCAGGCTCGGCGGAGAAAACGAATTCCAGCCACCTGAACTCTTATTCATTCAATAAATATTTATTACATACCGACTTTGTGCTATGCACAAGCTGATTAGGCGCACAAGGAATGAGAGCCGGCCACAGCTCTGGAGAAGCTCAGACTGGAAGTGTCTATCCAAATATTTAGAGTCTGGCACTTAACTGGGGCCACTTTCTACGTGGATCCAAGGCCTGCTCACCTGCTTCCTTTCTCTGCCTTCGGGCACACAGAGAGCCGACTAACCTGGATTTTTCCAGAGACCATATCCACTATGGTGAATATTCTAAGTGAACCTGGGCCTCCAGTCTTCTCTGGTGGGGCGCAGGGCGGGAGGGAGGAGACAGTGGGCTGAGCCAGACCTCCCTCCAGCTGTGTGGACCAGCAAAGCAGTGGTGCAGCTCAGCTGCAGGTAGACAGCCTTTCTGGATAACATTGCCACCATGTCAGTCTGTGAGAGGGGCCAGAAACTGGGAGGCTACGTGGACCTTTGTGTTTTGTAACATCCATGGTAAAAGTTCAGAGTTCAGAATCACATGGAGGCTGTGTGGATCATTGCAAAAGGGTTTGTATGCAGTCAAGTTTTAGTCTGAGGCCCCTGCAGGGTTTCCCCAGTCCCAAGAGACGGGCACCCACCCCTTCCTTATTCCTGATGTTTACACGAACTCTTAACAAGAACCCAATTGGCTAGGATTTGCTTTTCCCAGGAAGTCCCACCCACCCTCTCATGCTTATGAAAATTCAAGACATAGAAATATATTCAGATTTCCTGCATCTCTCCCTCTCCCTTCCTTCCTCCCTTTAACCCTCTCCCTCCCCATCTCCTCTCACATACCTTTCTCACTTTCCATCTAAATTATTTTTGTTAACAGTGGAATTTAGCCTGATGCTAGTGGCTCATGCCTGTAATTCTAGTTCCTAAGGAGGCTGAAATTGGAGGACTGAGGTTTGAAGTCAACGTGGGCAGATAAATCCAAAGGACTCGTATCTCCAATGAATGAGCAAGAAACCTGAAGCAAAGGCCCGAGTTAAACGGTAGAGCACCAGCCCTGAGTGAAAAACCTGAGGGAGCAAGGGCCCTGAGTTCAAGTCCCAGTGTAGGCACAGGAGGAAAAAAATGAAGGCTACTCCTTAACAAAAATTATCTTTGGGCTGGGAGTTTGGCCTAGTGGTATAGTGCTTACCTAGCATGCACAAAGACCTGGGTTCGATTCCTCGGCACCACATACATAGAAAAAGCTGAACATGGTGCTATGGCTCAAATGGTAGAGCTCTAGCCTCGAGAAAGCCCAAGGACAGGGCTCAGGCCCTGAGCTCAAGCCCCAGCACTGGTAATGGAATCTTTAAAGGAGATAAGTAAGACCCAGTTTGGTTCCTCTGATACTCATCCTGGCCTATGGCTGTTCCTGTCCCTCTGGCCTGGAGTCCCAGAACTTCTCTGGCTCCTGTCCTTTCCTTCTAGATAAGGTTTTGCACTCATGGTTCCCAGTTAGTCGTCCTGGCATCCCTCTGGCCACACAGACTCAGCCAGGCTGCTCCATGCTGCGGCGGCAAGCTGTCCCGAGAAGCACTGGAGCTCAGCACCCAAAGCCACCTGGCTTTTGTTTTGTTTTTATCCAGAGAAAATATTTTCTTTCTCTAATTATTTTTCTGCATTTTTCCACCTCATTAGGATCTAATTTATGCACAGTAAGTCGACTCAATTTTAATTAGCAGCCCTGGATTCCTAACTGTCCTTAGCAACATCTCAGAAGAGGCCTCTGCTCTCATAATGCCTTCCATTCTCTCTGCTTTTCCAGAATGTACTTTAAAAAGCAAAACAAACAAACCAGTCTCTGAAATGTGGTATATTTACTTAAAACATTCTGACACCTTGGGATGTCTGGACGGATCTTTGGCCTTATTTTTCTAATCTCTTTCCGGTTGTCCAGACCGGCATCAGACTGAGGGTGGGACTGCCTGGCCCCTCTGGAACGTCAAGAAAGTTGGTGCACTCCTCAGGGCTTCAAGCTGAGGCTGAGGAGTTGGTAATACCCAAATGGGATCTAATTTTCTGAGAATGAGGGAAGGAACAACTTCTGGAGCCCAAGATGATAATAACAGTTGGCATTTCGTAACTGGTTGCCACATGCCAGTCCTGTTCGAGTCACTCTGCCCCTGTCAGCTGATTTAACTAGGACTATTTTCCTCTTCTTGGGTGGTAAGTGTGGTTGAATCTGAGGCTGCCAACCCCAGAGGCTGAAGCCTTAACTATTTTCCTGTCCTGCTTCCTAGACTAGGAAGGGGTAACAAAGCAGACATAAAGCTAACTCTGATGTTTGTCTTTATAAGTTTGTCCCAAGGATCCTTAGTTCTTCAGCCCAAATTCTTTGTAAATTCTCAGTCTTTCTCAAGGCATTGTGGCAACTCATTATTTCAATATATTCATTGTTTCATGGAAGAGAAGGCCACATAAATATTATAGAGCCCTTTAAAAAATACATGAAATGTGTTCACCCAAATGTGACGATCTTATTTCTCCTAAGAGATGAATAAATGGTGCCAGCTTCCACTGGATTTCTGAGGGCATAATGGTTTCAGGTGTCCTTTCCGCACCTTGAAATCCAGGCTGTTGAGCTGTGAGGCTGAAGGTTAGACTTTGGACCAGGTCGGGAACCGTCCCCTTCCCAGGCTCCAGAAAAGTGCCTCTCACTTTTTTAATTCAAACCTTCTCCCATGCTAAGTTTTGTACAAAAACAAATGCAAAGAGGTAAAACAATAGATAAATTGTGGTACATTCACTCTGGCATACTGCACAATAAGGAAAAAGAATGAACTAAATTGATGTGCATCGAATGGGCAGAAAGTGCAAGCATCAGTGTTGCAAGAAAATAGACACAATATGTGCTGGATGATTGTATTTGTATTAAATTTAAGTACAGGCAAAGCCTGGAGAGGTGGGTGGAGAGGTGGGGAAGGGGCAGGATGCTGCTAGAAGATTCAGAACGTTCTCTGTATTGATCTGGGTGTAGTTGCACGCAGGCCTCTACGTGGGCAAGAATCCTAGCATGCACGCTTACAGACTATGTGTCTGAGTCATATGATCTACCTGAATAAGACATGAAACTCATAGCTCACACCCGAACAAATAACTCACTCAGATTTGAGTGTCACAATCATTCTGTGAAAAGCCTTCCTTGGATATAGGCAAGGCAGAAAGCAGGTTGATCAGATGGTCTTAAGTATCTGCGCGCGCATGTGCGTGCGTGCCCCCCCCCCCAAAAAAAAAGTGAAGGGCTGGCTGAGAGCATTGGCCTAGTGGTAGAATCCTCACCTAACATATGAAGCCCTGGCTTTGATTCCTCAGTACCACATACACAGAAAAAGCTGGAAGTGGTGCTATGGCTCAAGTGGTAGAATGCCAGCCTTGAGAAAGTCAAAGGACAGTGTTCAGGCCCTGAGTCCAAGCCCCACGACTGGCAAATAAATAAATAAATAAAATCAAAAGTGCAGGGTTGCTTCTGCCAATCTGGGGAGTACACACTTGGTGGAAACAGAATCCCCACCATGAGGTGCACTTGACATGGTACTTACTACCCCTGCCTCCTCCCTTCATAGGCATGCTGGTCCTCTTGCAATGAACTGACACCAGTGAGAAGTCAGAGGCCCTGGGGCTTCCTGGTCAGGCCTTCTTGGCTCCTTGCTCTTCTCAGCTTGTCACAGGTCCCTGCCCTGAACCTCTGCCCCAGCCCCTAACACCATGACCACTTTCTTTCTTCTCCTGTGTTTGCCAGTGAAGGGCCAGGTGTTACACTGGCCACACTGACCTGTATACAGAGGTCACAACGTCATTTCTATGGGGATTGTTGTTTAATCTGCATAGTCTCACTCAGGCATGCTATAAAAATATCCAAGCCATTTTCCCTGTTAACATTGAGTATTGGTAATTTAAAATAATAGCATTTAAAAACTAGGTATGGAGGCTTGCGCCTGGAGTCCTAGCTACCTGGGAGGCTGTAGTTCAAACTCAGGCAAAAAGAGTTCATGAAGCACACCCTCTTCCCCCACCACACACACTCAATAGAAAAAGTGGGTTGTGCAGATGCGCTAGTCATGTTGAAATCTGGGCTGGCCAGGAATAAAGTAAGAATCTGTCCCATAAACAACCAGAACCAGAAGGGCTGGCACCCATAATCCTAGCTATTCAAGACATTGAGATTAGGGGCACTGAGGTTCAAAGCTAGCAAGAGGCAGAAAAGCCTTCAAGACTCTACCTCCAATTATCTAGTCAAAAGCAAGGCGGATAGCATGGCTCAAATAGCAGAGTGCTTGAGCAAAACAAACCAAGCAGGGGTGTGAGGTACTGAATTCAAGACCCAGACTCAGCAGAAAGACCCCTCCAGAACCCCCCCCCCCAAAAAAAGGCTGGTGTCAAAGCTCAAGTGGTAAAGTTCCTGCCTGGTAAACTCCAGGTACTGAGTTCAAACCCCAATACCACCAGGGAGGAAAAAGATCAGCATTTTTTAATGTGTCTGAATCACAGCTGTAGGTTATTTTATATTAAAGATATTTAGGCTCAAGGGGTAGGGCGGTAGCCTTGAGCTAAAGAGCTCAGGGATAGTGCCTAAGCCCAGAGTTCAAGTCCTATGACTGACAAAAAAAAAAATGCACGTGTGCTCTTGTACAGGGCACAGGGAGTCCTTGAGGTGCAAAGGGATTGACTTTTTCCAGTGTTTACTAATGGATTATTCTTTAACCATCAGAGAACCTGACCTCTGATCCAACTAGAGCTGGAGAGAAAGGTAAAGACCAGCCTGTGAATCCCCCAATTTGCAGATGAAGAGCGTGGGGCCTCCATAAGGTCACACGGTTGGCACTAATGGATTCCTTTCTGTACTGGAGTTGGAATTTGGGACCTTGAGCATGGTAGGCAGGTGTCCTACCACCTCAGCCAGTACCTTGGCCCTTTGAGGGGAAGATCTTACATGTTTGCCCAGGCCTGCATCGCAGTATGATCCTTGTACCTCCCTCAGAGCTGGGACTGCCAAAGTATATCACCACACCCAGGTTGCTGGTTAAGATGGGATCTCACTAATTTTGTGCCCTGCTGGTATTGAATCACCATCTTCCATTTCTTGAGCAGGGGAGTTACAGGTGTGTGTCACCTTGACCAGCTGACCGGTGTGTGTGTGTGTGTGTGTGTGTGTGTGTGTGTGTGTGTGTGTGTGTGTGTGTGTGCCTGAGTGCATGCATGGATGGGTGCATGCATGTGTGCCTGTGCTGGAGTTTGAACTGTTTCTGAGCTGTCCCTGAGTTTTATTGCTCAAAGCTATTGCTTTGAGCACTCTGACATTGGAAACTTCACTTCCAGCTTTTCTGGTGCTTAATTGAAGACAAGCATTTTATGAACTTTTCTGCCCTGGCTGGTTCAAATAGCAATCCTCAGATCTTCAGCCTCTCAGGTAGCTGGAATTACAGGTATGAGCCACTGGTGCCTGACTGACACAGATTCTTTACACACACAAACTTGTTTTTAAAATATGCTAATAGATGGGCCGGGAGTTTGGTCTACTGGTAGAGTACTTGCCTAGCATGCACAAAGACCCAGGTTCGATTCTTCAGTTACCACTTACACAGAAAAAGCCAGAAGTAGTGTTGTGGCTCAAGTGGTAGAACTCTAGCCTTGAGAAAACCCAAGGACAGTACTCAGGCCCTGAGTTCAAGCTAGTACTGGCAAACATATCCTAATAGAATAGAACGTATTTTAGTCATTAGAAGAGAAGGAAGAAAGCATTCTTTTAAATGACTAAACATAAGTGACTCCTGTGCTGATATTCGGTCAACTGGGAGCTGGAGCACACATGATGACATCGAACACGCCACACTGGTCAGAGCAACAGCCCGGAGAGAGCAGGTCAGTTCTGTACACGGATACATCTTGCCTGCTATTAGAATGATGGCACAAGGAAGAGGTCAGAAGACTGCCTTTTAAGATTGTAGAGGGGTGCCAATGGGGGGAGGCAACAAGGAGCGTGAACAAGGATAAACATGCTCAAAGTCGTTGTCATGCACTTCTGAAAACAGAACAAGGAAGCCTGCTGGAATTGAGAGTGCCAGAGGGGTGAGGTTGTTGGGGACACATTGTGTACATGTACAAATGTCACTTGTACAGTCAATGTATGTGAATAAACCATCCCAATAATCAATGCCGTGTCGGGAGTGTGGCCTAGCGGTAGAGTGCTTGCCTAGCATGCACGAAGTCCTGGGTTCGATTCCTCGGTATCACATACATAGAAAAAGCCGGAAGTGGTGTTGTGGCTCAAGTGGTAGAGTTCTAGCCTTGAGAAAGTCCAAGGACAGTGCTCAGGCCCTGAGCTCAGTCCCCTGACTGGCAAAAACAAAAAACAGAAAACAAAAAACAAAAAAACGCAAAAACAATCACGAGGGGGGAAAATGATAAAAATCCAGGTGGAGACTGGCTCTAACCCTACTTTTCATGATCCTGCCTCACTAGCCACATCCAAATCCTGGCCCTGGTTCCGATAAAGCTTTATTTATCAAATGGGGCAACTGGCCCCCAGCTACAGTTTACCCAGGTGGCCTTTAAGAACGCTGCAGCATGACATTGCTCGTGTGGATGCTGGAGTTTTTCCACATCCCTTCACCGTGTGTCCACAAGTTTCATTCACCTCGCCCTGATCCTGGCCCTGAGCTTCACCTAGAGAACTGTGGTTTCCTTGCAGGTCAGAAGGACAGTGAGGTTTACACACGGAACAAAAAGGGTTGCAAAATATATCATAAGAGATGAATAATAAAATACAGAATATTGAGTAAATTATAATATATAAAATGAGTGATAAAACAAGTTACATCTGTAGTGTGGGTGCAGTTCGTCATCTATACAGCCGCCTCAGACCACACCATCCATTTTTATGAGTGAGAAACAAGATGGACACCATCGTACTTTCTAGAATGGGGTAGAGTAGGCCAAGGTACCATAAACTCCCTGATCAAATGCAGTGAGTTGGAAATAAAGCAGCCACAGTGGAGAGTAGGATTGCAGCAGGTCCCATGTGACTCTGCTGTCCAACAGCTGCTAATCTCACACTTCTGCACTGTGTCTTAAGGTTTATAGCTCCTAAATCCTCATTTTGGAGCTACTTGGTAATAGGAATTATGACTCAAAAACCACTCAGGAATTCAGAGAGAATGGTAGTGTGAAGATGAGGTCAGAAATTCTCCCAGGAGGACCTACCTAGCATGCACAAAGACCTGGATTCAATTCCTTGATACCACATACATAGAGAAAAGCTGGAAGCGGTGCTGTGGCTCAAGTGAAAGAGACTAGGCTTGAGAAATCCCAAGGACAGTGCTCAGGCCCTGAGCTCAAGCCCAGGACTGGAAAAAAGAAAAGAAAGGAAAAGAAAAAGAAGAAAAATTCCCCCAGGAAGTACGTGGTGACTGGTTGGTGTCACAACTCTGGCATGATCCTTTCTCAGATCATCTGACATCCCAGGAGCACAGCTGTAAGTCACACGTGCAGCACGCTCTGTGCAGCCATTCCCTGTGCAGAACACCGCATGCCTTAGCGAGTTCGGCAGACTTGGCATGGTTTACAGTGGTCCAGATGCAGGCACTGGACTGGTGATCTCTTCTAGTCAGAATTGTTTCCTCCTAACTGACCCAGTGCATACTGGAAGACCTCCTGGCGTCCCCACACGGGGCATCTCCCCCTCAAGGTCATCATCCAAGCATCACGATTGCCCTCAAACTCTGCAGACTTCTCAGAATGAGTAACAGAATGTCTATGCACAGTGGCCCCCAGCAACCGAACTAGTCTTTTGGCTGTGCTGGATCTCTTGGGGTTCATTGATACAGCCATTTATTCTGGATCATTTGAAACTTCTTATATGACAGATTAAGTAGATTAAAGTAATTGTACTCATGAGCTTTTTTCTCCTCTCTCTCTCCCTCTCTCTGTCTTTCTCTCACCAATACTGGGGCTTGAACTCAGGGTCTTGCATGCTGTCACTTAGCTTTTTCACTCTATGTCTGCCCTCTATCACTTGAGCCACACCCCTACATCCTGGTTGTGCTGCCTGATTGGAGATAAGTCTCTTAGATTTGTCTGCCTAAGCCGTGGCCTGTGGCTCATGCCTGTAATCCTAGCTACTCAGGAGGCTGAGATCTGAGGATCAAGGTTCAAAGCCAGCCCAGATACAAAAGGACCTGGGACTCTTATCTTCCAATTAACTTCTAGAAAATGGGAATTGGGGCTTGGCTCAAGGGTAGGGTGGTAGCCTTGAGCTGAAGAGCTCAGTGACAGCACCCAGCCCAAGTTTAAGCCCCATGACCAAAAAAAAAAAAAAAAAAAAAAAAAGACAGACTTCAAACTGGAATCCTTAGATCTCAGCCTCCTGAGTAGCAAGGATTATAACCAGAACCCAGCTCTTCTCTTCCCTTCAAGGTTTTTTTTTTCATATTGCTGTTGATTCCCTAAGATAGGAGGATGTCTGTTCCTCTTTATATCAGTTAAAGTATTTGGCGTGTCATAGGAAGTACATAGCAATTCACGAAGGAAAAAAATGAAGCCATAATAAATTTCCTAGAGTCAAAGAACACCCGTGTATCTTTCCCCTCGGAGGCCACTAGGGATGCGAAATGAGAACAAAGCTGAGGACATGCTGCCGCGTATCTTTGTGCTTCATTTGCCAAGAACAAGAGGTGAAACAAGTCTCCGATAAATATCTTCAGTGGTGCATACTTGCTCTGGACGCCCAGGGAACAACCACCCTGTTCTGGAAAGAACACAGCGCTCCCTTCAGTAATTTAGAGGCTCATTTTTCTCTTAGAAGCACAGCTGGCTGGAGCATGGAGTACCCAGGGCTCTGCAGGCAAGAACAAGCTCCAGTGCTGAGCTGGCATCACTGGGCACGCACCAAGCGGAGGGAGGAGGGCAGGGGGAGCTAGACAGAGCTAACCCTGCCAGGATGGGGCCACCCACTTTGAGGGGTTCCCAGGAGACAAGGAACACCAAGGCTACTTCCTGCCTTCAGGGGGTCCCGGCTCTTTCAAAGCAAGTGCATGCTGAAAAGAATATCCAAATTGTGCCTCCAGGGTGGTTCACCGTAGGTGCACGCTGAAGTCCTCCACAAACAGTCCTGGCTGGCTGGCTGCCTTCCTGCACAGCCACTGCCTGAAGTCGCCAACCGGATCCTACAAGCAAGACCCGCACCCTCCCCAGGCCCTTGTTCTCACCCAGTGTCCTGCCCCATCCATGCCAGCAGGTGCTGCCCCCCATTCTGAAATGCCACCCATGTCGCATCAAGCCTTCTCGCCACGTACCAGGCCTAAATAACTGAACCTCCCTCCCTTCCTCTATGAGCTCAGAGGTTTTGTGCTAACACATAGACCTACGCATCACAGTTGGGCACTGCCGTAACCCCCACTCGCCCTGCCTGGAGAATTCAAGATCTTTGCCGTCAAGAATCATTCTATCTTACCTCCTCCTCCTGTTCCTCCCCCTCTTTCTCCTCCTCCTCCTGTTCCTTGGCTTTATACTAATAGCACAGCCCACTGAACACCAGGGATCAAGAGAGTCCTGTGTTCACATCAGCAAGCAGAAGCCCTGATGACAGCACTGCTTTGGTGAGGACCCCAAGGCCATGCGAGAAAGGTTCTTCTGGCTTGGCTCCACAGGGACTTTTAAGAGTAGGAGTGTGGAGGGGGGACTTGAAGTCACTGAGGGCCTGGCTCCCTCTCCTCTCTTTAACTTCCTGACATGAAGGAAGCACTTCTACTGTGCCACATAACCTCCACCATGATATCTCACCATAGGCCCAAGCCAACAGGGTTTGTGTTACAATGGACAGAATTTGCTCAAACCATAAGCTAAAAGAAACCTTTCTTCTTACACGCTCATTAGCTTAGATATGATGAGGATAGAAGCCTTTGTGGAGGCCTAGGCACTTTGAACCTGAGTGGAATCAGAAGGCCAGGTCTGGATCGAGGCCCTGAATGAATGAAGCCTTGGCTTCAGCTTGCCTTGGACTGGCAGACCCTGGGCCCCTTAGGGATGCAGTTAGGACCTCTGCTTCCCCGGTTTGGGGTGAGCGATGCTGGGAGGGAGCCGGTGGCTGGCACCTTGCGGGGTCTTGGGTGGGCCTTGATAGCCTTGGTTGGCATGTACACCATGGCCTCCACACTGCTGGTCTGCTTCAGGCCCTTCTGTGCTTCTTGGCAAAAGCCACGCTCCTCAAAACGCTGGGGCCACCTCTGAAGAGAGTCACTGGGTTTCCTGATGTCATTCCTGTGCCAGTTTGTGACTGGATGCACGCACAGTGTGGTTCTCGGCTTCGCCACAACCCATGGCTCCTTTTGTTCTCCTGTGTCCAGAGTGCAGGCCCTAAACTTTCCTGTGCTGCTCTGCCACATCTGAGATTCAACGCCTGACTGTGAGTTGGTAGGAAAGGCTTCCTGCGGCCAAGGCCTGCTGTTACGAGTCAGCCACTGCCTACCAGGCCCTCCACCTCACAGTTTGCTCTCCTGCCAGCCCAGAAAATCTTTCCAACAAGCCAGGCTCAACCTCCTGCAGGAAACTGGGGTCATACTAGCCTCCGACAACAGCCCAGCCTGCCTTCTGCATGCTGTGCACACTCATCCTCCTCCCCAGAGCAACCCCTGTGACGTACGTTCTCTCTTGCCTCCAGCATGTATGTCTAAGAAACCACAGTCAGCCCATCCAGTCTGCCCAGTGTCGGGTGTGGTATACAGGGCCATCACTCACTCTTCAAAGCAAGAGCAGCCCTCCTTCTACATTGGGGTGAGGAGGGGACCAGAACCTTATCAGATAGAGTTTTTCCCTCCACAACACTGTTACCCCCATGCCACTGTTATCCCCAGCTACTCAGGAGGCTGAGATCTGAGAATCACAGCTCAAAGCCAGCCTGGGCAGGAAAATAGCCAATGCTCATCTCCAATTAGACAGCAATAAACCAGAAGGGGAACTGTGTCTCAAGTGGTAGAACACCAGACCTGAGCAGAGAAAAACCAAGCAAGATGGCTTGAGCTCATACCCCAATACCGACACACACACACACACACACACACACACACACACACACACACACACACACTTGCTTTTCTTGCTTTGATTATGTATCAGTTTCATCTTGGGCAGTTCCTAGCCAGACAGGAGAATGAAAAAAAAGTAAAGATTGGCTGTACATAATTATAGATACGTTTTCTTATATTAAAAAAATCTTTTTGAAAATAATTTTTTTCTTAGAGTCAAATGCTGGGGGCTACTTGGGAGACTGAGATCAGAAGATCTTGGTTCATAGCCACTCTGGGAAAGCACATCCATGAGGCTCTTCTCTCCAAGTATACAGCAAAGAAAAGTGATAGAGCCCAGGCCTGAGTAGAAGAAGCAAGAATAAGAAGCCACAGATTTAGGCCCCAGCAATTACATAAAGAAAAGAAGGGCCCAGAGCATAGCATAGTGCTTGCCTAGCATGCACGAAGACTGGGATTCTATTCCTCAGTACCTCATACACAGAAAAAGCTAGAAGTGGTGCTGTGGCTCGAGTGGTAGAGCTCTAGCCTTGAGAAAGCCCAAGGACAGTGCCCAGGCCCAGAGTTCAAGCTGAGTGACCCATTAAAAAAAGAAAGAAAGAAAAAGGAAAAAGGAAAGAAATACAACTTGCAGGGGGGGGGGGTGGAGGGAAAGCTAGGAGAAAGCCAGGGAAGGGCTGTCCAAAGAGAAATGTACTCTTTGCCTGATTTATGTAACTGCAACCTCTCCGTGCATTGCCTTTATGGTAACAACATTTTTAAAAAGAAGAGAAAAGGAAAAAGCGAATCCAGGGACGCATCCGCATCCTTTCCCGCGTCTGGTGCATACTGAACCTGGAGCCTCAAGGAGAGTTTCAGCGTGTATCACCTGGGGAGGGGTCCACAGATGGGGTGGGGCACTCGCCTTGGCCTGGGTGTGGGGCTGCTCCGGGGGTGCCGGCCTTCCCCTGGGCACAGCCTAGGACGCTGCTTTCTCTATGGGGAGGGGAGGGGGCAGAGCTCTGGACACAGAGGGGCTGGGGAGGGTGCAGGAGCCTCCGCGCTGAACCACACTGGAAAGGTCTCTTGTGGGCCCCCCCCCCCTTCCCGTGCTCTGAGCAAGGAAAACTGGAGGAGACCAGAAGTCTGCGGCAAATGGGCTGTACACGCTTCCAGCCAGCTTCCGACGAAGCCCAGGGCAAAGCGCTGCCCTCAACCGTGGGCGCCTGGCCCTGAGGCCCCTCTGGGAGTGGAGGTGGGGCGGCCGACCGGGTGCGGGTGCGCGGATGGCCACTGTCCTGGCTGCGGGCCGGACAGGGAGGGGGCAACGGGGCCGAGGGCGGGGATATTCCGCCTGGGCCTGGACTCCCCACGCGGACTGGAAGCCTTGGCTTCCCAGATATCGGGAGGGAGGACGGGCTCTCCCCAGCCCTGCACCCAGGGAGGCAGGCAGGGCGCCAGGTCCCAGGCAAAGCAGGGCCTTGTGCCCCCCTGGCTGAACAGCTGGGGGGGGGGGGAGTCTGGATCATGGCAGCCACCCGCGGGATGGGCCAGCATGCCCCCCCTGCGATGCCCACAGACCTTTCTCTGAACCCAACACATAACACTTCCCAGCTTTATTTTGAAATTATTAAGGAAAAGTAAAGCAGAGAGGAAAAAACGATTGCCACAATTTAAGAACCTAAGTGTCACAGGCATGCCTCCGGTCCTTGCACATACAATGACTAAGTGTGATTTTAAATCAGAACTTACCATGGTGTGTGATCCTGGGTTGGATTTTATGGAGGTAACCCACTTAAATACTTGTACAGAGTTCAGTGGGCAGTATGTATTTGCATTATCGTGCAAGCATCTTCATCTTAACAAAACTCCAGTCTCTCAGTCTGTCGGCTAACCTGGAAGTCATCTCACAGGGCTCTGAGCCACAGGACTGCCAGAGCATCCATAGGTGTAGCTACTTCTGGCTCTTCATCAGACTGCAGTCACCAGTGTTTGTTGTCCTCTGAGAATGGCAGATGGCTCCTGAAGGGTTGGTTGGTTCACATAACAAGTCAGGGCCTAGAACTGGTTTGGCAGGTGCTAACCACTTGAGCCATGCCTCTGGCCTTTTATTGCACCCGTTTGTTCTGTGCTAGCACTAGGGCTTGAACTCACTATCACTTGAGCCACACCTCCATTTCCAGCCCGTGAGATAAGAATCTCCTGGATTTGTCTGTCCAGGCTGGCTTCCAGCCTCTCAAATACCTAGGATTACAAATGTGAGCCACTCATACCTGGCTGCAATGGTTGCTTTGGGGATTGGAGTTTACTTTCAGACCCTCCTATTTCTACTTCCTCCCATAGCTAGATGACAGCTTCTGCTGGGATGGAGTCTCGGCTTTTCTGCTGGATCAGCCCTTAACCCAAACACTCTGCTTTCAGTCTTTTCAGTATCTAAGATTACAGGCGAGAGCAACTGTGCCCCACTTCCTTTTTCAAGGCAGCATAATCCTTATTGCCTCATGCACTACATTTTCTTCAGATGTACATAATGTATTATCTATAAATCTGTCAGTGGACATTTGCGTTGCTTCTACTTCTTGGCTATTTAGGCTAATGGTAATTCTGATACACAAACATCTTTTTGAGATCCCGCTTAAAGTCTTCCATATGTGTCCAGCAGGGGATTGTCGGGTCATGTGTTGATCCTATTTCTAATCGAACTGCCATACTGCTTTCCAAAAGAGCCCAAAACAGTGTGCAAAGGTTCCACTTTCTCAACACCTTCCCCTGCACGTGTTTTCAGTCACAATCCTAGTGTAATGGTTAATGGGGTCATTCTCAGTGGTTTGTTTATGCTCAGTTTGGTTTCAGCAATACTGGGAAATCAACCCAAGGCCTCTGGCTTGCAAGGCAAGCATCTTATCACCTGGGCCAGTCTTGAGTTTGGGTTTGGGCCAGCCTCAGACCATGATCCTATCACCTCTGCCTCTTGCACAGCTGGGATTACCGATGTGAATCAGCACACTCAGCTTCTTTCAGTTCTTTCTTTTTTTTTTTTGCCAGTCCTGGGCTTGAGCTCAGGGCCTGAGCACTGTCCTTGGACTTTCTCAAGGCTAGAGCTCTACCACTTGAGCCTCAGCACCACTTCTGGCTTTTTTTTTTTTGTATGTATGTGGTAGCGAGGAATTGAACCCAGGTCTTTGTGCATGCTAGGCAAGCACTTTAACCACTAGGCCAAACTCCCGGCCCCAACTCAGCTTCTTTCCTAGGATGAGCTCTTACTAACTTTGGGCCTAGCCTGTCCTCAAACTACAAATCTATCTCCACCTCTGGAGTACCAAGGCTCCCAGACATAAGCCACTGTTCCAGGTTCCTTGTGGCTTTGATTTGTTTTTCTTATGATTACTATGCTTTCATATCTCTGCTTACCGTTGTCTGTACTCTTAGGATAATTGCTTGATCCATTTGCCCATTTGTTTGAGTTGTTTTAGAACTGCTATTGCTCCTGTAGGGTTGTAGATGTTTCTTATACATTCCAGACATTAATAATTATCAGATATACAATTTGCAAATACTCTCATTTCATTTCATAGTCAGTCATTTCACTTATTTTCCTTAACATGCACAAGTATACAAATATGATGTAGTGCTATTTGTCTGTTTTGGCTCCCACTGATGTGATTTTTGGTGTCATATCCATGAGATCATCACTAAGTCTGATGTACTAAAGCTTTTCCTTATATATTTTTTAAAAATTGTATAGTATTGGCTTTTCTTAAAAAAATTAAATTGGGGTTAATTTTTGCATATAAGGTAAAGACCTATCATTACTCATTTGCAAAATATTTAATTTTAAATCACTTGTAAGAAAAAGTATTCATGTCTTTCAATGGCTCACATCTGCGATCCCAGCTATTCAGGGATATGAGGACCATGGCTTGATATCAGTCAGGCAGATGAATTCTTATCTTCAACCAACCAGCAAAAGGCCAAAAGTAGAGATGTGGCTCAAGTGGTAGAGTGGCACCCTTGAGAGATAAAGTTAGGGATCAGTGCTTGACCCTGAGTTTAAGCTTAAGCAAGAGTTCAAGTCTCTAATACAGACAGACAGACAGATACACACACACACACACACACACACACACACACACACTCTCACATGCACACACATTGGTCTTTCTCCAATTTTCTCATGCTTACCTTTGCATGATAGGAAGTATATGTCTACATTGTAATTTTTAAGGTTGTGTAGATAGATAGACAGACAGGCATAATTTACACAGCTAACCCACCACAATTGAATAGTATAGAGAGGTTCCATTTTCTACATATTAAAATAAACTCTGCCTTTAAAACTGGGCTCTAGAATTGCAGCTGAGGCAGGCTTTCAGAGTTTGCAGCATTCCATCCAGCTTGGCAGGTGATCTTCCATGGAGCCATGCCTCCAGTCCTCAGCCTACTCTTTGCCAAGTTCCTTCCAGCTTCTCTGATGACTAACCCACACCTGCACCCCCTTCTCCAGCACAGCTTTTGTGAATGCTAAGTTTTCCTTGTAATCTATGCTGGTAAGACACTGCAATGTGGAAGCACAGCTGGAGTCAGGAATCGGGGTCTTACTCAGAGCTCTCACATTGCACTAATATAACAAGAGCCCAAAAGGCACTTTTGATGCAATGAATGGACTCCCCATTTACTTCCCATTTGGGCTCATGTATTTACCAAAGCAGGGTAAAAAGTTAAGTACCAGCCCATGCCAGTGGCTCAAGTCTTAGCTAACTGAGGAGGCTGAGATCTGAGGATCTCGGTTCAAAACCAGTCTGGGCAGAAAAGTCAGTGAGACTCTTATCTCCAATTAACCACCAAAACTAAACCAAAACAGAAGTAAAACTGGAGCGTTAGCAGTGTGCTTGAGCTTTTTTTGCTCAAGACAGCACCCAGATCCTAAGTTTAAACCCAAGATGCACACGCATGTGCACCCACACACACATACACACACCCCTTCCCCGCCACAGATCTAGAAACAAATCACTTCATGGCTAGCTGCTTGTGATTTCTGTATAATCATGGTGCATGCTCAGGAGAATGACACCATAATCTATAAATACATTGTAAATGTGTCAATATTTTGGTGGACTACTACATGTACAAATTAATGTAGTGAGTGTAACATCTAACTATTGAACAAACTTTGATTTCTCCATTTTGTTGGTGTATTTGGAAACCCATATTTTATTCACATCTCAAATATTCAGACTCTGAAAGCTTAGACTGCCAGCATTGTGCAAGGATGAAAAGGCCCCAGAGGCAAGACTGAAATGTGACGGTAATTAGGAAAATATAAAATGTGATAAATTATCATGTTTTTTGCCAGAAGCAAAATTGTGTTTCTAGAGAAACAATGTCCCTTTGTAAGCTAGAAAGGGGCAAGCACATGTAGTAACCACTTTCTGTGGGACTCCGGCACCATCTAGGGAAATAAATTTTGACAAAGAAGTTGTAGGCAGACAAAACTCAGAAATCCCTTTTCCTGACTAATACTTCCTGTGTGTCTGGCAAAACAAAAACAGAAATGAAGCCAACAATAAGGCCAACAAACAATAACAAAAATGTCACAGCAAAACCGCAAAAAATTGTATTTTCTTCCCTTTCTTTCAAACTGGGATTTCATTCTAACATCCTGCTGGCCTAAGACATACATGAAAATCTACTGAAGATTTCTTCAAGTTTGCTTTCCTCATATAGAAACCTCCATACAACACCAGCCAGACACCAGAGGCTCATGCCTGCAATCCTAGATAATTAAGAGGCTGAGATCTAAAACCTAAGGTCACAGCCGCAACAGGCAGACAAAGCTAGAAGACTGTTTATCTCCAATTAAACCAGCAAGGAATAGAAACTGGCAATGCAGCTCAAGTCCCAGAGCAAAAGAGCTTTGGGGCCAGGAGTATGGCCTAGTGGTAGAGAGTTTACCTAGCATGCACGAGGCCCTGGGTTCGATTCCTCAGTACCACCTACACAGTAAAAGCTGGAAGTGTTGTTGTGCCTCAGGTGGTAGAGCACTAGCCTTGAGAAAGCCCAGGGACAGTGCTCAGGCCCTGAGTTCAATCCCCAGGACTGGCGGGGCGGGGGAGGGGGAAGACTCAAGCGAAAGAACTAGCCTTGAGCAAGAACTTGAGGCCCTGAGTTCAAACTCAAGAACTGACAAATAACAGGAGCAACAGCAGGAGCAGCAGCAGCAAGATTTATCAAAATGAACTCCGGGAAATGGAAACAAGAAGTCTTTCCTTGGTTTTGGTTTCCTTTCCTTTTGTCTTGTTGGTTCATTTTTCCGTCTTTGGTAAGGGAAGGGGGGCACAGAAATGGAGGGACGAGGGGTGAACAAATGCAGCCATGGAACTCACTAGACACTGTTGAAAATGAACTGGACAACTGTGGGTGGGGACAGGACGTCGCATAGATGCAGCTGTCCCACATGTAAGGCGGCTGAAGAATGGCAGCTGAGAAAGGAAGGGAGCTGTCTTCCCGAGGACGGAGGAAGGCTCAGCCTTTATTCCCGAAAACTACGAGGGGGAAGGGAGACGCAAAGCCTGGATTGCGAACAGATTTTTAAACCATTGTTGCTCAGCAAAAAACTAATGCACGCAGAGTGTATTGCATGTAATTTTACATTTTCCAGTGGCCACTTTGAAAGGCAAGAAAAAAAATTAAGTACTACATATTATTTATCCTCCACATGCAATCTGTCTAACGGCCATTAATAATGTATTCTTCATTTGTTTCCCACTAGGAGTCTTCTAAATCTGGAATGTGTTTTGTATTTACAGACACCCACACATGGCCAATAACTACCAAAGAACCTCAAATCTCATATTCCAAAGTTTTGAATTTAATTGACTAAGTGTAAACACAATCATAATCTAATTTGTTACAAAACCTCTAACATATTTCAGACATTAACAATATGATATATAATTTTCAAATTACATCAATGGCAGAAAAATTGTTTTCAGAGGTAAAATTCCTGGCACGAAAAGTATGAGCACGTCTTATCAGTGATAGAAACTTCTGGAACCTTCCTGGGAGGGCACTCTACCAGGGAATTACACTCCAGCCCTTTTCTAGATTAGAATGTTCTTTCTCAGAAAGAAGTCAGAAGAAAACTCAGTTATCTTTTTTAGGGAGTACATATCTTTTGCTCTATGCTGTGACCAATGTTCTATTTAATCTGTTCTGAAAAGCAGTGGGTAAAGAGAATAAAGTTGCTAATTTGTGTGTCAATGTGCTTGAATCCCTAAGTCATTGTGTCCTATGTAGAAGGAACATTGTTTACCTTTGTCATTTACTAACTAGTGTTTGTCTTCAGATTCTGTGCTCCTGTTCTGTATCGTGTTATACTTGCTTTAAAAACTTTTCCACTTGCCTTACTTTTAACTATATCTTTGTTTTAAGTCTTTCCTTCTTGTGATATTCTTTTTACAGACACTAAAATTCACCCACTGTAAACTTTATGAACTTCCACAAGTACACACAGTAGGTAACCAGTAATACAATAGAAATGCAGAGTATTTCATTACCTAAAATAAAAAGTCCTCACGCCCCCGTAGAGTCTTCTCTCACCTTCAGCTCCTGATCTGTCTTCCTCCCTTCCCGCCTGGCCTTTTCTAGCCTGATGAGGCTTCGTTCCAGCCATGCTCTTGTGTATGACAGTATTTCATGTCTTTGGTACTGCTGAGTGTGTTATCCTGCATGAAATTCCACATTTCATTTATCAATATACCAGTGGAAAGATGGCTGCTGTTGGTAATGATAATGACACTGGAAGTATTCAAAGATAAAATCTCCCTTCTCTTGAGTAACTACCTAGAAGCGGGATTGTTAAAACTGCCTTCCGGATCCTGAAAAGGCTGCCAACAGCTCTTATGAAGGCAAAGAGACCCAGTGAGGGGCCTTCAAGCCAGGGTTGGGCCTGGTGGAATGCCCAGGGTCTCTGGAGGGCCCTGTGCCTCTGAAGGGATTCTAAGCCCCAGTGTCCTGCGCTTTCTTCCCACCCGCAGGTGAGTGGGTTTGCTCCACAGCCTCACCGGTGCCCTACAGCACCAGGGCCAACTGCTTGCGGGTTGTGACTTCAGAAACAGCGAGCTAAAATAAAACTTTTCTCTGTATCCATCGCTTATCTCAGGTATTCTGTGATACCTGATGGAAAACCATGGCGATGGAAAACCAGCTAGTCTAGTCAGGGTTATGAACGTGCATGTTTAACTTCATAGGAAATTCTGAATAGCTCTGCCATTCAGTATTCCACGAGCACAGTAAAGAAGCTTCCACGGGAGTACATTTTCACTGCCACTTACAATTGCCAACACTGCTTTTGTTTGTGTTGTGTGTTTGTGGCATGTTTTGGTGATCCTAATAGAGAGAGAGTAAGGGTTCAGTGAGTTTTTAGATGAATTTTATGTACATTTCCTTAGAATGCAAAAACTTAATGGAATAAACATCCTAAGGAAATTAACAATGCTTTTGAATTAATTAAAAAAGGTGTAGCTCTTTCAATATTTTTCCAATGTTGGATTTTTTTGTTGTTGTCTTTTATTTTCAGACCTAGAGTTTAAAAGCGAGGCCTTGTACTTCCTAGGCTAACATTGTGGCTTCTGTTACACCCCAGATCTTCTCTGCTGTGTTTTAGATTGGCATTGTTCTTTTCTTTTTAAGGGATTCTTAAAAGCAATTTGCTCTAAATTATTCATTTTAATTTGTCTAGGTACATATGTAATTAGTTAATTGAGGATATTGAGTACCTATTGAGTTTTTTGTGTTTTTTTTTCCTATAACTGAAGGCAAGTCAGCTTTTTCTATAATGTTTTATGGACTAATAATGCACCCATCCTATTTATCAGTGAGTCTGCCCTTAGTAAACAACAGAGCCCATTGTTCCCAGACAATCAAATCTGATCGTGTATCTGTCCATCCATACAACAATTATTTATTAGCAGTCAGTTGTATGCCTGGCACTACTCCAAATTCTGGGAATATAAGAGTGAATGAACAAAAGAAGCAGTACCCTCCAAACTCTCCGAGAGCTCGTAGTCAGAGAGCCAGATAATAATTAAAGAAATTAGTAATTGGAGTGGTGATAAAGACAGTAAGGAGTGTAATGGAATAAACACAAGGAGTGCTGTTCTGGGTACATTGGTCAGAGCGACCTTCCTGAGAAAGAGATAGTTGAGACCTGGACTATTAAAGTAGCAACATAAGGAGATAGCTGGCGGAGGAGTGAGGAAGGCAGGGCCCTGGGAAAGCGCAAAGCCCGGTGGGAATGCGCCTGATAAGCTGGGCTCACAGCAAAGTAGCAAATGCAGAAGGATAAGGAAAGGGGAGGCTAGGAGGAGGGGGGGCAAGCAAAAGGGAGGGGAGGAAGCACTCAGAGGACTCAATCGAGGTGCTTGCAGACGATTTCTATTCCAAATCAGGTGAGATTCAGAATAAATCTCCTAGAGGATGGGGGTGGGGGGGAGAAGATGTGATCTGATTTGCCTTCTCAAAGAATTACTGTGGCTACTCTGAGGATAATAGGTTAATACACGGAATTTAAATAAGTATGAGAAATAAGTAAATGATAAAGTGAGTACTTAGAGATCATAAAAATAACCAAAGTGTTACGTTAATGCTCCAAGCATGGGAAATATTGGCTAAATTGGTTATTGCTATATCGAAGTAAATGGAAATTTCCTTGTGATTCTCTTATAACCATCATTTTCCCACAACTTTTGTAATAACTCCAAGTTCCACCAATGATTTTGTTTTGATGTTGTTGTGATTGATTTTAGATTGGTTTACTTTGTATATCTTTTTTATGGGGTGGGGATCTAGAAATGGAGCCCAGGGCTTTGTGTAAACCAGGGGAGGTCTCACAGCCCTTTCCCAATGAATATTTTTGAACTCAGGGCCTGAGCTTTTTTGTGCAAGAGCAGCACTGGATCTGTAAGGCATAGCTCCACTTTGGGCATTTTGGAAGTTATTTGGAGATAAGACTTCTGTACCCAAGCTCACTTTGAACCTCAATCCTTAGATCTCAGTCTCCTGAGTATCTACGATTACAGGTGAGAGCCATCAGTGCCCAACCTATCCACTGGCTGTTTTGTTTTTGGTTTTGGTGGGTCATGTGGCTTGAACTCTGGGCCTGGGCACTGTCTCTGAGCTCTTCAACTCAAGACTACCACCCTAACCTTGAGCCTCAGCACCACTTCTGGTTTTCTAGTGATTAATTGGAGATAAGAGTCTCACAGGTTTGTAATGCCCAGGCTGGCTTTGAGCTTTGATCCTCAGATCTCAGCCTCCTAAGTAGCTAGGATTACAGACGTGAGCCACTGTACCCTGCTCAAGTGGCAGAACACTAGCCTTGAGGAAAGCCCAAGGACAGTGCTCAGGCCCTGAGTTCAGTCCCCAGTACTGGCAAAAACAAAAACAAAAACAAACAAAAAGAATCTGAGATTTGTCTGTGTGGGCTGGCTTATAGATGTATGGACTATAGATGTGAGCCACCCACACACAGCTGATTTTGTTGGATTGTGATGTTAAAATGTACTGTTAAACAATGAAACATAACACAAATTAGATCAGGCATTTTCATAAATTAGATGGAATACCTTATATTCTAATATTCTTAATATTCTGAGGTTTAGTTCACATTTAACGAATTGGAATTTGCGGTTTAAAGTCAACACCTCCTACATAATTAATCAGATTCCCTCAGACATTTCACATCATAAATATGAATTTATTTTAGCTTATTCTCTGAAATGCTTCAAACTCTTAAGAAGACATATAAATCTTGTTAATAGCATCTTTCTGAGAATTTAAATTCTTTAATAGATCAGATGTAAGAATTTAATCATATTCTCTTAAGCCCACCAAATATCTTTCTTTAAAAAAAACACATCACGGGGGTGGGGAGAGGAAAATGGGGACCAAAACATGAGAAAGAGTATCAAAGTTTGTGAAGTAATGCACCTGCTATCTGGTGAATATAATGTAACCCTTCTATTAATTACAATAAAAATTATATGAAAAAATGAAAGATTGCCTAATGTAGGTCATTCTTTTATTAAAAATATAATTAACAATACCTGTTTTCTGAAAAAAAAAATAAAACACATCATAGGGGCTGGGAGCTTGGCCTAGTGGTAGAGTGCTTGCCTAGCATGCACGAAGCCTAGGTTTGATTCCTCTATACCACACACATAGAGAAAAAGAAACAGGAAGTGATGCTGTGATAGAACTCTAGCCTTGAGAAAACCCAAGGACAGTGTTCAGGCCCAGAGCCCAAGCCTAAGACTGGCAAAAAACAAAAACAAAAACAAAACACACACACACACACACACACACACACACACTAGTATAAAAAAAATTCACTAGTAAATAATTTACACAAAGGTATCACTACCTGAAGGTCCAAAAAGAAGGTAACCAATTTTCTAGGCTTCAATGTACTAATTAATATAGATTAATTGAAATGACAGCAGTTGGAAATGAACCAGGCTTTGAATCATTTTCTCAAATATTATTTCACTCTGCTTTCTTGAATAATTTTAGGGGTCTAATGGCCCTTATCCTGTGGCATGTATTGACACTGTAAGGTGAGATATGATAATATATATGTATATATATAGGCTTTCTTATATTGTATTCAGAATACCAGAAGTACTCAACTATTCCTTAAAGATCCCTCTAGTTAGAAAGGAAAAGGTGGCAGATGACAATTGCTTCTCATGACTGCCATCCTCTTCATTACAGCAAAACCATTTCTCCCTGGGTACATTACAACTAGCTTCAAAAACTACATTCCCAGCATCCCTTGCAGCTACATGTGGCCATGGGACTAAGTTCTAGCCACTTAGATAAAAGTCAACAAAAGATGTAACTATAAAAATGACAGTTTCAAGGATTCCTTAAAAGGAAGGAGCATACATACCATTCCACTACCTTTCACTTTCCAGTCTTTAAGTATCACCACCCACAAATGGCAGACAGAGAAAGCTGGAAGGAGTCCCTGCTACTTCTAGACTACCTATAGAGTTAAAGAACAAGGAAATAACGGTTCATTTACCCAAGCTGATGTTTTTAGGTTTTTATTACACACAGCTCTAAACCTAACACACATATTATCTTACTGTCCTACCTTCCTCAGTATCAGAAACCTATATTATGAGCTAAAAGACTAAGGATTTCACAGGTACTACATACTTAACCAGAGCCCCCCCTCCCCCCCTCTCTCTCCAGTCTCCCTCCCCACCATGCTGGTATAGGGGTTGAACTCAGGGCTTTGCATTCTCACTTAACTTTTCCCCCCAAAGCTGGGCTTACCACTTAGACCAAGATTTTCACTGACTTTTTTTTTTTTTGTCTCAGATGGTTTCAAATTATGATCCTCAGATCTCAGCCTCTTTTGTTGTGAGGATTATAGCTATGAAATAGTAGCACCCAAACAGAGTCCTTATTAAATAGGTTTAGTTGTTGCTACATTAAGATCCAAGGTTTGTAGGTATTTAAATTGTCCTTTTGTAATATTCTTCAGGTGAGTTTAGAGTAAATAATAAGACTAACTTGTTTCTTTCAGGAATAACTGAAATGTCCCAAGGTAATATTAGAAAGAAAATAGCATAGCACTAATCCCTGAGATCTCACCCCCATGCCCCAGGGTGAAGGCACGAAGGCCTGGGCCCTCAGCAAAGGACACTGGACTCTTGGGAATCATCTGTTGTTCCCCCCAGGACCCCTCCCAGCCTTGGCTCACCTCTGCCCGGCATCTAGCACTGTCAGATCATCTTCTGTTCCCCAAGTGGCAGATTTTCTTTCATCTAGCATTTACACTATTTGGTGTTGAATGAGATGACTCCATTCCAGGAAACTCCTACTATCTGGTGACACAAGTTCTGTGAAGTGTTGAAAAAGGCTGATTCCAAGGTTTTACAGAAAGATGTGAGCGAGCCAGCTTGTAGGAGGGAAGAACAAAATGTAACCAGAAGTCTCTCTTTCATTCCCAGGTGGCTTACGACATTGCTCTTCTCTCCTTCAGTGTCCTTGCTAGCAAGTCTCCATGTTCCTTCCAGAAGAGTCCTGCATCCCAGCCTCTCCCCACCACAGCTGGCTCACACTCTGCCCTGAATCCTACTTAGGAAATTGTGTGTGTTGGGGGGAGGGGCAGCACACACATGTGCATGTGTGCATAAATTATGAGCTCCTTCTAGGCCTCTCAAGGGAATCATTGTTAAACTTTTTTTTTTCTTTTTAATGTCAGTGTTATGCACTACCCCCCTTCCTTCTCTGGTCTATCCTACAAAGTCTATTATGTCCCTGTGAGGCCCGTTTCATAGATTACAAACCTGAAACTAGAGTTAAGGAATCTGCCCAAGGCTTGTGTTAATGTGAAGATTCCTATCACTATCCTACTAGCTCCTTAAGCCATCGCCAGAAAGTGGGATACAAGAGTCACTTGGAACCAGTAACACTCCAAGACGGCAGGTCTTGGAATCTAAGGTGCCTAGGTTTCATTTCACTTGGTATTTCCTGGCTCTGTGGCTTGGGGTAGGAGATTCCCTGTTGCTTGTCTCATCTCTAAAGGAGAAGCAGCAAGGCCTTCTTGGTGGGTTGCCTAGAGCAAGAGCAGAGACTTTGAGGTATATCCCCATCTGGGGCAACCTGGAAGCTTTCACAATGTAATCTAGGAGAAGTTGGCCAACTGAGAATCAAAAATTCAAGTTGCTTTTTAAAAAGAAGGAAGAGCTGGGTGGCTCATACCTGTATCCTAGCTACTTGGAAAACTGAGTTCTGAGGATCCCAGTTTAAAGCCAGCTTGGGCAGAAACATCCATGAGACCTTTATTTCCAACCAACATAAAAAGAAAAGAAAGAAAAAGAAAAAAAAAAAGCTAAGGGTTGGGAGTATGGCCTAGTGGTATAGTGCTTGCCTAGCACACACAAAGCCCTGGGTTCAATTCCTTGGTACCACGTACATCAGAAAAAGTCAGAAGGAGTCAGGCACAGTGTCTCACACCTGTAATCCTAGCTACTCAGGAGGCTGAGATCTAAAGGTAGAGGTTCAAAGTCAGCCCAGGCACTAAAGACAGAGCCACAGCACCACTTCTGCCTTTTTTATGTATGTGGTACCAAGGAATCAAACTTGGGTCTTCCTTCATGCTAGGCAAACACTCTACGACTAGGCCAAACTCCTGGCTCAAGACAGTGATATCCTTATCTCCAATTAATCACTAGAAAAGGGGAAGTGAGGCTGTAGGTCAGGGGTAGGGCAGTAGCCTTGAGCTGAAGAGCTCTGCCCAGGCCCAGAGTGCAAGCCCAATGACCTCCCCCCCAAAAAAAGAAAAGAAAGAAAGAAGAAAAAGAAGTGATGCTATGGTTCAAATGATAGAGTTCTAGCCTTGAGAAAGCTCAGGGACAGTGCCAAGGCCCTGAGTTCGAGCCTCAGGACTAACAAAAATAGCCAAAATTGGAGGTGTGGCTCCAGTGATAAAGTGCCAGCATGAGAGAAAAAAGTTAAAGGAGGGTTCAAGCCCTACTAACTGCATAAATGAATGAATGAATGAAAGGAAGGAAGGAAGGAAGAAATATAAGTTCATTCTTTCTATAATTTTGATATACTGTGCCAGGAGCGTGCCAGGTGGTACATTCCATGAGGATGGTGGTCTAACCATGGGCTTGCCTGCCGGTGAGCCCCAAGCCAGCAGGCACCACCACAAGATCCAAGACTGAAGAAATGTGTCATGTTTTCGGGAGGAGCAACCTGGGGCTCTTGCGCTCTGAGTAAGCAAAGTAATGGGTTTTGGGGGTGCTTACACGTGTTCCTACAGGAAAGTCTCACCATCCCACAGAGAGGTGAGCTGGCTGCTTGAGGACGACCTCGAATACATAATCACAGATTCGAAAACTAGCAACAGCACTGCTCCTAGACATGGCGCTTATTTTTTATTTATTTATTTAGGCCAGTCCTGGGGCTTGAATTCAGGGCCAGAGAACTGTCCTTGGGCTGGAGCTCTACCACTTGAACCACAGCACCACTTCTGGCCTTTTCTATATATGTGGTGCTGAGGAATCAAATCCAGGTCTTCATGCATGCTCGGCAAGCACTCTACCACTAGGCCAGACTCCCAGCTCTTTAATTATTTTTAAATTGTCTGTGCCTTTTTATTGTCATTATAAAGGTGATGTACAGAATGGTTACAGTTCTGTAAGTCAGATAAAGAATATATTTCTTTTTGACCAATGTCACCCCTTCCTTCTCCCAGTTTTTCCCTGGCATTCCCACCCACAGGTTGTTTAGTTAATGTTCAACACAGCATCTAGTGAGTACAAGTATGATGGGACAAAGGGTGAAAAAGCGCTGCATTTAATCTTGTTCTAAGTTCACACCAGGGCTGCACAAAGGGCCAGTCCAAGCAGCAGGGGGAGGCAGGCTCTTTTCCTTTCAGGCTCCTTTCATAGTCTTATCTGAAGCAGAAAGCCCTATCACAGGCCTTGGAGAAGTCCTGGCCTCAGCCTTGGGTTTCCCCTGCAGACCCCAGCTGGTCAGCTACAAGTATTGGTTTATCGGTCCCGGAGGAGCAGGGAGAAGAAGAAAAGGTTAATTACAATTTGAAGACTAGTGCCAAGGGAGCAAAAGAAAGGCAGCCCAAGGAGGAGCCAGCTGCAATCCTATAATACAGAGAAGTTGTGCAGGCCTCCAGAGAAGGCAAGATGAGTTCTAATTTTATGAGTGATGCGTGCCCATGTACACATGCACACTGCCCCTGGGGTTTGAACTCAGGGCCTGGGCACCATCCCTGAGCTTTTTTGCTCAAGGCTAGTGCTCTACCCCTAGAGCCATAGCTCTACTCCTGGCCTTTTGCTAGTTAATCGCAGGTAAGCGTCTCAAGGATTTTCCTGTCTGGGCTGGAAACCATGATCTTCAGATCTCAGCCTCCTTGGTAGCTAGGATGATAGGCGTGAGCCACCAGCACCTGCATTGTTTATTTTTTTATTTTTTTTTTGTTTTGATGTCCATACTGGTGTCTAAAAAACTCAAGTTCTTGTGCAGACACTCTTCCAAATGTCTACTCTACCAGCCCCTCTTAACACTGGGCAAGATTTTAACTCTGGCACCTTAAGTAGATCTAGTCAAAACTGACTCTCTCTCTCTCTCTCTCTCTCTCTCTCTCTCTCTCTCTCTCTCTCTCTCTCTCTCTCCTCTCTCTCTCTCTCTCTTGCCAGTCTAGGGGTTGAACTCAGGGCTTGGGCACTGTCCTTGAGCTTTCTCAAGGCTGGCACTCTACCACTTGAGCCACAGCCTCACTTCTGGCTTTTTCTGTATATGTGATACTAAGGAATCCCAGGGCTTTGTGCATGCTAGGCAAGTACTCTACCACTAGGCCATGCTCCTGGCCCCCACTTGATATTCTTTTTTCCATTTTTTGCCAGTCCTGGGACTGGAACTCAGAGCCTGAGCACTGTACATGGGCTTTCTCAAGGCTAGCGCTCTATCACTTGAGCCACAGCACCACTTCTGGCTTTTTCTATGTATGTGATAACGAGGAATTGAACCCATCTTCGTACATGTGAGGTACACACTCTACCGCTAGGCCACGTTCCCAGCCCCCCACGTGATTGTTTCTGAGATGTGGTCTCAGAAACAAAATGCCAGGCTGGCATTTATGTCCTATTTATGCTCTCCTTTGTCCCGGGGTGACAGGGATGTACTGAGTTGCCCAGCCATTGGTTGAGATGGAGTCTCTCAAGCTTTTATGCCCACGCTGGCCTTGACCTGCCATCTCTCCATTGGTGGCTCTCCGATAGCTAGCAATGTCAGCTGTGGTGGCTCACGGTAGAATTCTGCCCTGAAAAGTAGCTCGGATGCCAGGCTGGAGCCACTGCTCCTGGAGCACTGATCACTTTTTCTTTTTAAAAGGAGAATCCACAACACTGCAAGTTTCCAGATCCTGCTGCAGAAGCGGATGGATGGATGATGTGCTAGTTAGAGTAAAGGCTCTGGGCTGCTCGAGGACTGGTCCGGAAATGATGATGGCTGTAGGTGAGAGAGGTGAGGCAGTGACAAGACAAGGTGGAAACCTGGTGGGGTGCACCCATCAGACTCACCGCTTGACTTCCTGAACTACATACACAGGCCAGGAAGGCCACATAAGGCCTTGGACACACATAAGGCCTTGGACATTGCTTTGTGATGTTTGGCCCAAGATCCACAAAGTGTGGGTTTGCTCCATTAATGGTTTCCAAGGTTTTGTTTCCGTTTGTTGCTGTAGTTTGTTATTGAGACTCTAGTCAGAATGACCAGGGCAATCTCATCAACAGACTTGCAAACGACAATGAAGACAATTCCTGGGACACTTGCTGCCCACAGTAGCCAGTGACATTTTCACGCAGGCACCCGCTTCCACACCAACTCACTGAAGCTATTCTTGTGTGACAACACATCTATTCTG
The DNA here is from genome assembly GCF_031878675.1 of Megascapheus bottae. Classification (NCBI taxonomy): domain Eukaryota; kingdom Metazoa; phylum Chordata; class Mammalia; order Rodentia; family Geomyidae; genus Megascapheus; species Megascapheus bottae. Next base: position 16,061,254 of record NC_143509.1, read on the forward strand.
TATGTGAGTGTATAAGAGTGGGTGTGGCTCAGACACAATGGTGAGGCATCCTCAAACAGAAACCTGCTCAAATCAAATGTGAATGCCAGTGCGAGTGTGTAGCTGTCCTCCAAAAACTCAAACAGCGTTTTAGAGATCCAGGCAGAATGGATATGTTATCCATTCAAGCAGATAAGCAGGCAAAGGTTATATTTTCTTTGAATTGTGAATACAGACATCTGTCTTTTAAGTCGAGATGTAAAAATGAGAAGTAAAATAGGAAATTTTCAAAGAGGAAAACCTGGGAGTTCATTTAATCTGCTTCTTCTCCTCAAAGAATGATATTAATACATTCTAAACAGATAAAAACTTAGATTTTTTTTTTTTTGCCAGTCCTGGGCTTGAGCTCAGGGCCTGAGCACTGTCCTTGGACTTTCTCGAGGCTAGAGCTCTACCACTTGAACCTCAGCACCACTTCCGGCTTTTTCTTATGTATATGGTACCGAGGAATTGAACCTGGGTCTTTGTGCATGCTAGGCAAGCACTCAACCACTAGGCCAAACTCCCGGCCCTAGGTTGTTTTTTTATACCTCTTAAATGACAGATCATCTCACATTTCTTTGCAATTTTCAGCCTGGAAATTTTTCTTTGCCTCTAGGACAAGGGCCCTGTGTGGGTTGATCCCACTTCCTCCTCCTTCTCCCCGCCCCCCCACAGCCCCCCGCCCTGCTCCTCTGAATTCTTACGCTCTAAGGGTCAACCACAATATGAAGTTTTATCACATACCTGGAAACAATATTTATTTACTTATTATTATTGTTGTTGTTGAGGTTTGGTGTATGCCTCGGTACCATCATCCCTGAGCTCTTCAGCCCAAGGCTAGAATTCTACTATTTTGAGCCAGAGTGTCACTTCCAGTTTCTGGTGGTTAACTGAAGATAAGTCTCATGGACTTTCATGCTCAGGCTGGCTTTGAACCGTGATCCTCAGATCTTAGCTCCTTGTGTAGCTATGATTACAAGCCCAGGGCTGGAAACTATATATAAACATTCCTTCACACCTTCCTCTTAAATTGTTTCCCAACATAATCATTTTTCTTGTCCTACCCCAAATTCACCTGCGCACTGGACTCCCGCTATGAGCATCTGAGGCAAGTGCTCTCCCTCCAGAGACAGTGATTTCTCTCTCTGCACTGTGTCCTGAAATATAAATTTCTTAAAAGATTCCCGAAGTGTTTCCGAAATGCAGGCAATCTGTAGCTCTGTCTGAACTCTACTGCCTCTTACCCTTCCTTCTTTCTCCTTCTGAATAGAACCTTGATATCAGCTCCCGATAAAGGATCTGGGTTGGCCTGTCTCTATATTTCTCACTCCTGGCTACAATTAGAATCATGTTTTGATGATAAGGAGCCCTGGACTCAAGGCACAAATGGAGCCAACACACCTCTGCGCAGGACACAGGGAATCTGTCCTTTCAGAAACAGTGTCTAGAAGCACTGAATGCCCCACCACCGTAATGAATTACTAATAGAAGTTAGTGGCTCTTGAGCTGTTTCCCTAAGACCAGCAGCAACAATTGGGGACTGGCTGTAATGCAGATTCTCAGGTCTTCACCAGGCCTGCTCAATCCGTGGGTATGGAGCGGAGCCCAGCAATGAATGCATGCTTTACTAAGCCCTCTGGGGAATGGCAACACATCCCTACAATATGAGAAACACAAGTCTAAGCCCCTTGTGGAGAGTCTACCCTTTGATACTTCCTGGGTAACAGACAACAGCTGGCCACGAGACCTTCTCCAGGAGGCTCATCAGAGGTCTGCTAGGAAGTGGGTGGAGATGGTGGGGAGGATGTTCCTGCTTCTGCCTCCGGCAATCTTGAAGGCAGATGATCCTCCAGAACATGGCTGTCTTTTGGGGACCAGGAGGCCAGCACACCTGAGATGCCTGCTGCTGGCTTTGACTAGCAGTAACCAACCCCTGTGCGTCTAGCTTTCATAAAACAGATCCCTCTTTGTTTCAGACAATGTTTCCAAGATTGTATGTGGCTTACAACATAGTCCTGCCAGAGAATCCAATCTCTACAAGAGCTTTCACATGGAGAATCCTCCAAATTCAATCCACTACTTTCCTTTGGACCTAAGCATGCTAGATGCCAGGAAGGTCACCTTCTAACTGTGGTATTCTAAACACACATCAGTGAGTCCCACATCTGGCTGCATATCAGAAATTCCTGAGGGAACGACTGTGAAAGATGACAGAGCCTCATCCTGAAGGTACTGCTTTAGACCCTCCGGTGTTGGAACTGAGAAGGTGACTTGGCACAGTGACTATGGTGCTCTACCTGTCTCTGGTCCACCTGTGGCTCAAAACGGAGGGCATCTCACACTGTCTGTCACGTGAGAGGGAGGCCCACTGAGGCACACACATAGGACCCAGAGCTGGCTTAGTTCTTGTGTCCTAACCTGTGTGACCGCACCCAAGTCTCTACCGGATTGAGAGAAGGTAAATTGAGCATATGGCACCTGCTTTGTTCCATGCCAAGGTGGATATACCCTTTCACAAAAAGATAATAGCCAATCAAGGGAGTCCTTTGATGTTCCAGTGGAAATTGCAGCCTTGGAAGGACATAGCCCGTGCTCAATACATACGGCCACTTGCTTGTTTGCAATCTGGGGTGTGGATCTGGACATCAAATAACATCAGTTCCCTTCCGGGTAGCGGTAGCACAGGAATGCAGTCCTGTGAGTGGGCAGGTGTCAGGTCCCAGCAAGCTGGTGAAGGACATTCACATGGCCTCCTGTGGCCACGAAGGAGCAGCCACATACTGGCTACTTGATTACAGGTAGAAGATTGGAAGCATTTGCCTGGCTATTCCTGCTTTTGCAAAGCATTTTCAGGCACATACATGCCTTGGGCCCCAGAAATAGAAGTTATAGTAACATAAGTGTGTCTGGCCTGCGTTCGATGGTGTGTCAGCAGAAGGTAGCTGGAAGACTCTCAGGGGCCTGGCATATAGGAGGCTTCCCAGGCTGGGCAGATGGAAGAGGCCTGCAGAAGGGGTTGGCTGAGACAGTGCCAATAGATGAGAAAATGCTGCAGACAAAAACCTATTTAACTCTGGGTTTGAAGGCCCTGGCTGGGTTCTATGGGTTCGGCTCTGGTGGGAGGGGCTGCCTCCCTGGAGTGGGCCTGGCACCACGCCCACCTCCCTTCTGTGGAGGTGGCCAGACTGTGGCCATAGAGCATCAGGAAAACATCTAACAAGCCATTTCCAGAAGCAGTAACCTATCTGATAGGTGCCTGAATGGAGCCCTCGATGCTTCCTTCCCAGCCTGTCCCTATGCCTCAGTTTATGTCTCACTCTGGGAGAAACTCAGACACCATGGCCCCTCTGAATTGAACACTAACTGTTGTCTGCTGCTTCCCTACATCCTCTTCTAAGGGTTTGATTTCCATTTAGAATGGGAGCTAGTATTTCTGCTGGGCCAGCCTCAAACATAGTCCTCCCTCTCAGGCTTCCAGAATAACTGGGATGCCAGGAACGTGCTCCCACACCCAGCTATTAGAGCTATTGGTTGGAATGGGGAGGGTTTTTTGTTGTTGTTGTTGTTGTTGTTGTTTTTTCAGAGGCTAGCCTTTAACAGTGACCCTCACCCCCTGCATGCCACTCAACAATCTTCAGAGCAGAGAGGTTGGGTGGAGAACCCTGTGGAAAGCAGGCAGAAATCAACATGGGGCGGAGTTAGACGGCTTAGGTGGAGCCCCACATGTGTTTGCCAGCCAGGATAATTGACAGCCCACACTTGATGCCCAGAGTCTGCAATCCCCACTGGCAGATGTGCTGCGCTCCTGCTCCAGGGACTCCAGGGTGTCTTCAAGAGGCTCGGCCTGCAAAGCTAAGCGGCTTTAAACACCAAGGGAGGAATTCACCTTCAAAAAGGAAGAAGATGACATCCTGTCTGGGATTTGGGCTACTACGGGGCCTTGTACTCGGGGCCTGCTTAAGGCTAGTATTCTACCACTGGAGCAAAGCTCCATTTCTGGCCTTTTAGTGGGTAACTAAGGAGAAGAGTCTTCTGGACTTCGCTGCTCAGGCCGGCCTCAAACTGCGATCCTCAGACCTGCGCCTATCATACTAACGTGGTTGTTTCAGTATGAAAGTATATCGAGAGTCTTCGGTGCCAGGTTATTTTGATGGTTAGGTGCAGGGCACCAATTTTGGAGAATTCCTGATGATAACCCGTTCAAGAGAGCCAGAATAAGCCAAGGGGAGGGCGCCTGGCGCGGGCCTGGTGGGCAGAGCCCTGAGCAGCGGGATAGAGAGCCTAGCGAAGCCCGTGGAGGGGGCGATTCTTCCATAACTGACCACAGGGTGACGACCTGGAAAGACTCGCAGCACCAGTCGGAAATGGCTCCAGGGACAAACCAGTTCTTAGACCCGGGGCCCTTGGGTGGCCCACTGGTCAGTGCGGTCCTGGCTGGAGGCCTGCGCTTCCTCCCGGCGGGGCTCCTGGGATTGGCCGCCCACCACGCCCTCGCCCCCTCATTGGCCGCCCACCACGCCCTCGCTCCCTCATTGGCCAGCTGCCACTCCCTCTCCCCCTCATTGGCCGCCCACCACGTCCTTGCCCCTCATTGGCCACCTCTCGGCTCAGGCCACATCTGATTGCAGCGCAGTCCAGCATCTGCCAGCCTTCCTTACAAGCCTCTCTCCCACATTCTGGAGTCTGTTTCAGAGTTCCTTGTCTCTTCTGAAACGCTGCCCTGTGCAGTGTGGGTAAACTGCCTGGCATGGTCAAGTCTGGACGAGGACCTCCGAGGAAACAAATGGGGCAAAGTGAGTAGTTGCTTTTGTTTAGCACCAACCCAGGACACAATTCTAATTAAAAAAAAAAAAAAAAGACTCTAGCAAGTGTGGCAAGGGAGGACGGGTTCAGGAGGTGACCTCAGTGAAGACTTCATGGAGAGGGCCTATCCACCCAGACACTAAATGACAAGAAAGTGTTTGTGTCAGGTGTCACGCTCATGCCTGTAAACCGAGCAACTCAGGAAGCTGAGGTAGTAGAATCCCAGCAGGAAGCTAGCCTGGGCAGACAAATCCAGGCAGAAACATGAAAGTGGAGGTGAGGCCAAGTGGTAGAACACCAGCCTCGACCAAAACACCCTACCCAGAGTGCAAGGCCCGGTGCGCAAACAAACACACACAGACACACACAGACACACAGACACACACACACACACACACACACACACACACACACACACACACACACACAGAGGTTTTCATCAGGCAGGAAAGGAATCCAGTGTGGGGAGAGTATTGGAGGGATGGTGAAAGCCAAGGCCCAGATGGAGGAAAACATGATTCACAAAAGCACAGTCATCTTGTCCAGACCTTGGGAGAAACAGCAGGGCACAAAAGGAGGCTGGGGCCGTGCACAGGAAGCACACATCTTGGCCTGGTAAGAGAAATGTAGACAGGACTTGGGGATGGTGAGTGAAGGCCAACATGCTCCCCCGGAGGAGAAAAGGTGGCCACTCCACCTACCTAGAGCCTGGGGGCAGGGCCAAGGACCAGGCTGTGGGTCCCATCCTGGAACTCAGCCCTGGCAGGCCTGAGGTTGGAGGTGGGGGGGTCCCCTACTTCCTCCTAGAAGCTGGGAAGGCAAAAGCAAGCTTTCTCCCAAGACAGCCAGCCATCTTTCCATACTGACCAGTGAGGAGCTATGCCACAGGGAGCTGCGAAAATGTGGTAGAGATGAAGGCCAGGTACTTTGTCTTCTTGTACTTCAGCCCCTTATACAGCCCCATAGAGGATGGAGATCCTCTCATTATTTGCTGGGAAGGTTCCTCTCCCGATTCCACTTCACAGCCTCAAGGCCTGTGTCTCCTGGCTTTGTCCACACACCCAGCCAAGCAGTTCTGTTTGTTTGTTCTGTGTGGGCAATGGAGCTTAAACACAGAGCCTCTTACTCTTTCTTCCTTATTCCCTCAAGATTGCCAGTCTGCCACAGAAGCCACACCTCCACTCTGGGATTTTGTTGATTAATTGGCAATAAGAGTCCCACAGATTTGTCTACCCAAGTTGGCTTTGGAACCAGGCTTCTCAGATCTCAGCTCCAAGAATAGCCAAAGCTATCCTCCCTGACTCTCTGTGTGTTGGTCCTGGGGCCTTGAACTCAGGACTTGAACACTGTCCCGGAGATTTTGTGCTTTAGGCTGGCACTCTACCACTTGAACCACAGGTCCACTTACTGTGATTCTCAGATTTCAGCCTCGTCAGTTGTTAAGATTGTAGGCAAAAGTCACTGGTGCCCAGCCCCTCAATGACCCTTTAAAACATGAGTAACAGCCTGTCTCTGCCTGACTTTACTCCTCAAATGGGTCTTTCACAGATAGATTGACAGCAAAAATCCTTAGCTGGCTCCAAGGTGTTTGTAATCTGGCCAGACCCCTGCCCCCATGCTCCAATGGCTCTGGCCTTCTGGGCACCCCCTGACCACGTGCCACATTGACCCTGGTCCTCCCTATCCCCAGTACTGGAATGTGCTCCCTCAGACTGGCTCCCTCCCTCTCAAGCTTCCTTTAGGGTTTTTCAAAGGAAGGGAGAATTCTCTGGATGTATTCTCCACTGTCCCTCCCCCCTTCAGTCACCCAGTTTGTTTACATGGGTGCACTGACCCTGTCTATCTTTGGCAGTGGGATGTAACCTCCAGAGATAGGTTCTCCCTGGAGATTTCTCAGCTTTCTTTCAGGTTGGTGATCTAATTCAACATGTAGCCTCTGGACCGAGCACAGAGTTAGAGTCTTTTCTCAAACATCCCTGAAGTGAAAGCACAGCCAAAGATCCTTTCTTGCATCCTCTGGCTCTTGGGCTTTTTCCCCCCTCCACTCCTACTCCCTTTCTCTGCTATTCTGACAGGAAGGCTCACCAGCTTTTCCTTCTGCCTTGTCCCATTCTCTCTTGCTTTGCTCTGCCTTCTCCCATCCACCCCCCTCCTACCTCAGACACACTGAACACTTCCTCCTTCACTTGCCTTTGTTAAAGGTGTGGAGGTATCCTTGGCTCCCCATGGACTCCTGAATTCCTCCAGCTCTTCCCTAATCAACCCCACCCTCCTGATGAATCTTCTGAGTCCTTCTTCCCTCTCTCACCTCAGTTCCATCCCCATAGCCACTACCCTGGCCCCAACCCTTGGGGCCACCCTCTCAAGTGGTTCTCCAGTAGCCTGGAAGCCCCTGGAAGGCTCCTCCTCCTAAGTCCTTACTTGTGGCACGTGGCAGGGCTCTTGGCAGGTGAATCTACCCTCACTGATGGCCACAAGTCCCCAGCCCTGAGCACCCTCATCACTTGAACTGACCCATCCCTCAGGAGCCCCTGTGAGCCACTCTTGGCCAGGGTGCTGTCCCTGAGCTCTTCAGCTCAAGACTACCACCCTACCCCCTTGAGCCACAGCCCCATTTCCCCTTTTCTAGTGGTTCTTTAGTGGCTGGGCTGGCTTTGAACCGAGATCCTCAGATCTCGCCCTCTTAAGTAGCTATGAAGACAGGTGTGAGACACCACACCTGGCTCACCTGGCATTTTCACACACATCTAGCACTCTACCACTTGAGTCATGCCTTCATTTTTGGCTTATTTTTTTTTCTCTTGCCAGTCCTGTGGCTTGAACTCAGGGCCTGAGCACTATCCTTGGAATTTCTCGAGGCTAGAGCTCTACCACTTGAGCCACAGCACCATTTCCAGCTTTTTTTCTACATTGACCACTAGGCCAAACTTCCGGCCCCCATTTCTGGCTTTTTATTGGTTGATCAGAGCTAAAATCTTTCGCCTAGCATGCTTGTAATCCTTAACTATTGAAAGGCTGAGGTCTGAGGATCAAGATTAAAGGCCAACCAGGCAGGAAAGTCCATGAGACTCTTATCTCCAATTAGCCAACCAAAAAGTCAGAAGCTGAGCTGAGGCTCAATTGGTAAAGCAGTAGCCTTGAGCAAATGTTTGGAACAGCACCCAGACTGAGTACAAGCTTTAGAACTAGCACAAAAAGTAAATTAATATGGCAAAAAAAAAAAAAAAGCAAAAGCAAAGCCAGGCATGGTAGCTGACACCTGTAATCCTAGCTATTCAGGAGGCTGAGATCTGAGGATCTCATCTGAGGATCTCAGTTCTAAGCCAGACTGGGCACTAAAGAATGTGAAACTCTTATCTCCAATTAACTAGAAAATGGGAAGTGGGGCTGTGGCTTATGGAGTAGGGCGGTTGCCTTGAGCTGAAGAGATCAGGGACAGCACCCAGGACCAGAGTTCAAGCCCCATGACCCACCAAAAAGAAGAAAAAAATCTAAAGCTAAAAAAGCTTAGTGGTATGGCCTAAGTGGTAGAGCCCTTGCCTAGAAAGTGCCAGGCTCTGAATTCAAACCATCATACCACAGAGAAAAAAAATACATAAGTTTGACTATGATGAAGAATAATAAAATAAGACTAGACCTCAAATGCTTAATAGGGATAAGAAGGTAATGGAAGTGCTTGATATGAGCCCTGACTAAGCAATAAAAACCAGTGAGGGCTTTGGCAAACTGAAGAGCATGTGGCTCATTTAAAAGCAAAAGCAAAGCCAGGTCCAGTGGCTCTCACTATAATCTCAGCATCTCAAAGGCTGAACTAGAAGGATTATATTTTAAGCTTCATGGGGCTACAAAGAAAGGTTCTGCCATTCATTCATAGATAGCTAGATAGATCTAGTTATTGCTATGAAGAAATATGAAGAGATTTGGAACCAGGATTATCAGCTGTTCTGCTTATTCAACAGAAGCTAGAAATCTGGACTTTCAGGGAAATTTTCCTGAGATTTAAAAGGGTTTTCTTGTGGCACACACACACTCTCTCTCCCTCTCTTTTTTTTTTAATCAATGAAATTGGTCTAGTTGATTTCCTGCTAACACTCCTTAGACGTCTCTCTGTCTCTGTCTCCCTCCTGTGCCCTCACTCCCTCCCCTGTTCAATCCGGCATATCATCTCTGTTCTTTACCTGGAAATCCTGGTCTCACTGGCTGCTCAGCCCCCAGCGATGCTTCCTGTACAGCGGAGGCCCGGGGCAGCCCAGAGCTGTAAAGCACTGAAACGAGGGTGGGAAACCCGGGTCAGTGTGCTCCGACCTTGGCAAGTCACTGCAGCTCTCACAGAGCTGATTTCCTCATCTGGAAATTGGGGCCAATAATTCCTGACTTGCCTCCTTTGCTGGGAGATTTCAGATGACATAAGACTGGGGGGGGGGGGGGCGGGGAAAAGCTTCACACCTTCCTTTTGCTCTTCTAGTGTCCATCCATCCCCAGGCCAGGCTGAGAACCTTGTTTCTTATTGCAGGGAGAAAAATGGACACAATCAGAAGAACATTTGCAACTAACCCATCTACCCCCACCTGCTCAATACCACCAATCTGCCTGCTTCTTACTCGGAATAAATGTAGCAAAAGCCAGCCCACAGGCGGACAGGTGCTGTTGTTTCTCTGGTAGTCCAGGCTAGGGAACCAGTCAGGCTCCAACACTCCACACATCATGGCTCTTTCTATCTGTTCTGTCAGCCTCTACAACGTCACCAATAGAGGACTTTTAGGAAACAACCAGGAACATCTGACCTCCTTCTACTCTTCCCTCTCCTCCGTTTTAGAGCAGAACTCACCGGGTTTTATGCACCCGTGGCTCTCAGCATCTGCCCTCTCTCCTCCACAGGTAGCGTCCTGGGCCATGTGGTTCTCAAGAGCTCCAGGCCTCGCTGCAGGCCCAGCTTGGCTCCGGAGCCACTTTACCATCTGTCACATCTCTTCCAGGTTGGCAGGTCACCTTCTTCAACTCCTACCTGGCTTCTGCTTCCTTGGGTCTCCCTCTTCTCCATAATACCTGGATGCTGCCCCAGCTCTCAGACCTCCTCAGTTCTGCTTACATTAACTCTTGGCACTTGCCTCTAATCCCCGGGCTCTAAAGGCCATGGCAGTGCTGACTTCCGCCAGGGTGAGGCTAGCCTGGGCTTTCTCTCTATTCCTATCCTGGAATCAGCTGCCTATTCAAGAATGAATTACTGCCAAAGTAACATGCCTCAAAATTGCTCTACCTCCCCTGGTTGCTGTGGGTTGCAGCTAGAAAGGTCTTAGAAAAGCCAAAAAAACAAAACACATGATTTCTAGATTCTTGTCACCACCAAAGAAAGAATTCAAACAGGAGACAAAGCAAAGGGGTGGGAGGAAGTTTTAATTCCAAGTGAAAGTACACACTCAAGAGGGGCAGCAGGCCTTGCAAGAAAGCCTTGCTCTCAGGCTTCTCCTGATGGGGTTTCTACTAAACCTGGGGGATTTGATACAGACTTACCTAGGTTATATTGTGACAAGGAATAATTTTTCTTGTCAGGATGCAGGTTAGGATATATTGTCTGATAGAGATTATCTACATGGAAGCTGTTTCCCTCCCTCCTTCCTTTCCCCCTTCCCTCCCTTCCTTCTTTCTTCCCTCCCTCCCTCTCTCTTTTCTGTTTTGAGGTCCTGGGGTTTGAGCTCTGGGGCTCAAGCCTGCTAGGCAGACAGTCAGTGTTCTGAGTTACATTCCCAGTCCTGAAGACATTTTCCTTTAAAAGCCCAGTTCCCATAGCTAGATACCATGTCCATATCTAGATATTAGGATGGGTTTTCGGCTGTAATTTTCTGCCTTTTGTATTCCTCCTTCTTCTCTGGAAGTTCTTCACCATCATGTGCCAATTTCTCTTCCCCAAATCTTTCCCCTCTCCCTTAGAGGCACCATTCCTTCATACCTGAAATATGTATTGAGACTGTTCCTCAAGGTAGAGCCGGTGGCAAAAGGTGATAGGCTTCATGAGGGCTGATAGCAGAAACCCTACACAAAACCATTCCTGCTGCTGCAGAGCCTACCTTTCTACTATACCCAAGGCCAGGCACGGGTTACCTCTTCTGAAGCCCTCATCACTCATCCACTTCTAGCATTGGCCTCCGTGGGTCTCTCTAGTTTTACTTTTGCTCCTCCAAAACCCAGAATCTGGAGTATGTCTTAGAGTATACATCAGAGCCCCACCCCTCTCCTCTCATGTCCCGTGTCCTGGGACTGGTTCTGTTCCTGGAATCACTTGTCATGCTTGGATCTCTCGGCCACTGCCTTTTTCATTCCCTGTGCCCAGAATGTTCACTCCTGGACATCTCATTCTGGGCATCGCTCTCTGGCCTTCAACTGCATTTCCAAGACCTATGCATGCCTTGTCTTCTCTTTTGTTCTGGGCCACCGGTAGCATCAGATTATCCTAACACAAAAGAAAGTCTAGGAACAATGGCCAGAAGCAGAAGTCACTTAAAAAAGAAACGCAATCAAAGCAAAGCAAACAAATTAAATTGTAGCAGGGGAAATCTTTTCCTCCACCCTCTCAAAAAAAAATCCTCTAGGCCTATAGCTATTTAAAAAGTAAGTTTACATTAATGACAACATGCAAGAATTACAAAGGCGTTAAAGTTTTATTAGCTTTAAACTGAGACCCAGCTCTTGGTATAAACTGATGGGAAGAGAATTGAGAGGTGTCACTTGCGCATTCTGTGACTCACTGACATTCCCACTGTGCCCACATGTGGTGTCACACCATCTCTCCATGCTTGCTGTAGTGGCCTAGTGTATGAAGACACCCACAAAACATTTCTGAGCTGGCAGAGGATGCCTGAAACATGCTTCTTGTAGTAAATAAATGGCATCAGCAGAGGCTATGAGAAAACGGTCTCAAGAATCTGGGTCTGGGATGTTTATGAGGGTTTTGTTTTTACCAAAGTAGAACACACTCTCTCCAGACTTGGATATAAATAGAATGAAGACAACTTCATGCCCATTTACAAGGAAAAGGAGGAGCAGAGCAGGTAGTGGCCAACCTGATGTTTCTCCCCCTTGGCTGAAGAACGAGAGGGAGAGCTATGTGGTTTAGGGACAAGAAGCCCTCAGCTGTTCTGCCATGTCTGTACTTTATTAGTGGCATTGCAGGAAAGGCCCTTTATTAAAATGGGGGGAGGGATGGATTTGATCTTGGCCACAAGGTGTGGGAAGGGTGTGAGGTACACCCCTCCAGTTGTCCCAGACCCACAGGGCCACCAGAGCCACAGGATGCTCCCTGGTCACTTTCCCTGACTGACCGCAGAGCTCAAGCTACCAGCCAGTGCAGCCAGTGACCACTCCCAGAAACCTCTCCAAGGGATTCCGGTCAGGGCCCTCTCCCCTCCTCTGCCTGGAAGCTGGCTGGAGGCTTTTCCTTCCCCTTGTATTTTATTTCCCTCTTTCCAGAAGCTGCAGGTTGAGCTGACAGCACCCTAGGGAACTCACACCATTTGTTTCCCCAGTCCCCAAGGAGATGCCTCCTGAATGGGAGGGTCTAAAAAGGGAAACACAGAGGGAGGGGGGGGTAGGGGGAGGAGAGAGAGACAGAGAGGGAGGGGAGGAGGGGGAGGGAGGGAGGGAGGGAGGGAGAGAGAAAGAGTACTCCAGAAGATTTTCTGCTTCAGGCTCCATCCTCTGCGGGCTTGTTATTCTTTCTGGAATTTTTTTCCTTCCTCATCACTCTGTCCCCCACTACCATTTCCAAGCTGTGCACACACAATTGCACATGCACAAACACTGGCCGCTCTACACAGGTACGCTCTGGGATCAGGAAGCCAGGAAAGAAAAAAAGAGCAACTCAACTCAATCCGGGTCTACTTGAACTTTGCCTCAACCTCACCAAGAACAGAGTCTGGACACCGATGGCACACGCTGAAATCCTGGCTCCTCAGAAGGGCAAGGAAGATCTGAGAATCACGGCCAGGCCAGGGAGAAAAATCCGTGAGATTCTGGCCTCCAATTAATTACCAAAAAAGCTGGAAATGGAGTTGTGGCTGAAATGGTTGAACATCAGCCTTGAGCCAAAGGGGGGGGGGGGGGCGGGAAGAAAGTCAAGCAAGAATGTAGGGCCCTGAGTTCAAATCCCAGTAATGGTACAAGGGTGCACGTGTGCGCGCACGTGCACACACACACACACACACACACACACACACACACACACACACACGACAAAGTAAGAAAGTGGTTGATGGTTGATGGGGGGGGATGGCAGGGGAGTAAGAGAGTGGTTCCCAGAGGTACTCAGGACATAGGCTTCCCTTCCATCCATTCTTCATCCCCAAGTGAGCCCGTAAACCAGCCCAGGACTACTGTTGAATCCTGGCTTTCCCTAGGAAGGCAGGAGTGGGTGAGGGGCCCAGGAGGTGGAGCGCCCAGGACATGGTAGCTTTTCTTCTGTGTAGCTAACCTGCCTCCAGGACAGCCACAAATGGGGCTCCTCTCCCTCCTCCTCGGTCCACTCTCCCGTCTCCACCACTCCCCCAATGCAAGCCCTATTTTGGGAGGCTGTGTCCGGCTTTCCTGTCATTGCTGTTCATGAGCTAGATATAAGCTGATAAGTCCTCCTGGGACTTGGAAATGTGATAATTTATTTGATACATTTGTTGAAAACAGTGTTACATTTCTGAACAACATGTTGGGTAGTTTTCCTTCAACCCTCAGGCCTTTTTTCTAGTGAAGCATCTCTAAATATGATCCCACAAGCCCAATTGTACAAATCAGCACACAAACAGCCAGCCAGTCAGGGATGGAGGCCTATACAGCTTGCAATGGCAGGATAAGTTGATGAGCCCAAACCTGCCTGACCATGAAATGGATGCAGGGGATTGCAAAAGAATGAGGAAGCAAAAGGACAAAAAAAGTGAGCAGGTAAGGACTGGACAGTAAATCTTTGGTGTCACAATATAGGAAAGAAAGGAGACACACTAATCAGAAAGACTTCCGTGTGTGTGTGTGTGTGTGTGTGTGTGTGTGTGTGTGTGTATCATGGGGCTTGAACTCAGGACCTGAACCCTGGGGCGCTGTCCCCAAGACATTTTATTATTATTTATTTATTGCTGATCAGTTGGTGATGGGGATGTGTGGACTTCTCTGCCTGGACTGACCAAGATGGCAAACAGAGGCGAAGCCTCATCATGCCACATGCTGTCTTTCTCCGCCATCTTCCTCTTCTAATAAATGTTATCTTCTTTACTCAAGTTTGCATCTTGCCTGAATTCTGCTCCTACCAGTTGCAAGGACCAAGGTTTTTTCCTGCCCTAAACGTTCTGGTAACATATTAGGGATGTTGGCTAGGATTAAGTATTTCTTTTTCTGACTTGAACTCATGGAATGGCTATACCATTTTTTTCTGGTCCTTTGCCTTAGACTCTGGGACTGGGTGTGTCTCTGAGCATTTTCTTTTTTTTTTCTTTCCTCTGCCACTTGAGCCACACAGTGCTCTGGAACTGCAGTTTATTGGCGATAAGTCCTGGACTTTCCTGCCTGGTCTGGCTTTGAACCATAATCCTCAGGTCTCAGCCTCCTGGGTAGCTAGGATTAGGTATGAGCCACTGGCATCTGGTTACATAATTATTAATCTGGAAAAAAAGTACAATGAACTCATGAGAATCCAAAAGCTAGGCAACAGAAATCTAATTGTATTAACAACTGACTCTACTATTTTACATGTAGATAATTCTTGCCTGAAATGTGAGCCAAGCCCCACTTCCTGTTTTCTAGAGGTTAATTGGAGATTAGAGTCTCAGATCCTTTTGTGCCCAGGCTGGCTTTGAACCTTGATCCTCAGATCTCAGCCTCCTGAGCAGCTAGGATGACAGGCGTGAGCCATGGCACCCAGCCAAAAATATATATTTTTTAAACTATGAATACCATAATTATATTTTATTTCAGTCAGGACTTGATGCTTGCTAAGCAAGTAGTATATTACTGGTGCCATACCTTTATCCCATAAATGCCATAATTCTATCATGTGTTTTTCCTCCTAAGCTTTCTAACTTTTCAAACCATGCTGCACATGCTCTGTAATTTTTCAAAATGTGATATATGCGCATTGTAATTGGTGTGTATGCCTCAATACAAGTTCTAAGTTCACTCAATGAACATAAAGCCCCTCCTTTTATTACATATCAGCTACCCCAGTAATGAAACTGGAAGTCATTTTCAAATTTGGGGTAAGCTTTTAATCATATATTTATCAGAAAACTCCAAAAATGAAGATGATTTGGGCCTTTGCGTTTTAATGAAGTCCTGAAGCCTCCAAAAAGACACAAAGTAGACAAAGGTCACACTGTCCTATTTCTTCTTTAGGCTAAAAGTAGAAGTTTTATTACATAACTATTCTACCTCTATTACACAATCAATCTAAATAAGAAAAAAATGTCTTTCCTACAATCTTGACTCCTCAGTAGCACAAACTCTCTGACTCTGCTCCTTCCATCCAGTGGATGACTTTTCCTTTTCCTTCTCCTTCTTGTTCCTTTTGCCAGTCCTGGGGCTTGAACTCAGGGCCTATGTCCCTGAGCTTCTTTTGCTCAAGACTAGCACTCTGCCATTTAAGCCACAGCACCACTTCTAGCTTTTTCTGTGTATGTGGTACCGAGGAATCGAACTCATGGTTCCATGTATGCTAGGCAAGCACTCTACGGTTAGGCCCCACTCTCACCCCTTATCATTCTTTTTCTCTGCAGCTGTCAGAGCTTGAACTCAGACTTACACTTTTTCCAGTTGCTTGTTCATGGTTAAACTCTACCATTTGACCTTGCTTTTTGCTGGCTAACTAAAGAACGTCTTGAGGAGTTTTTGTCCAGGTTGGGTTTGAACCTACGTCAGCCTTCTGAGTAGCTAGGGTTCCAGGCATGAGCTACCAGTACCCAGCCTACCTAGTTTCTTTTATTGTAAAATATAATTCTTAACAGGTGCCAGTAACTCACTTCTGGAATCTTAGGTACTCAAGAGGCTGAACTCTGAGAATCATGGTTCAAAACTAGCTCTGACACTTTTTTTTTTTTTTTTTTTGCCAGTCCTGGGCTTTTTTTTTTTTTTTGGTAGATCATGGAGCTTGAACTCTGGACCTGGGCTCTGTCCCTGAGATCTTCAGCTCAAGGCTACCACCCTACCCCTGAGCCAAACCCCACTTCCCATTTTCTGGAGGTTAATTGGAGTCTCAGGGCTGTCTTTGAACCTTGATCCTCAGATCTCAGCCTCCTGAGTAGCTAGGATTATAGGTGTGAGCCACTTTGCCTGACTTAGCCCTGAGACCCTTATCTCTAATAAACTACCAAAAAAATAAAATAAAATAAAAAAGCCAGTAGTGAAGCTGTGGCTAAAGTGGTAGAGCTCTGTCTTTGAACAAAAAAAACCTCAGGGACAGCACTCAGACTCTGAGCTCAAGCCCCAGAACCAGCAGAAAAAAAAAATAAGCAAACAAATAAATAACATTCTAAATCGCATTAATGACCATCTCTGGTTCAACTAATAGAAGAGACTGGACTTGCAGAACTGGAGGCAGGCGATGGAGTTAGGGCCCGTGGGGGTACGGTAAGCCTGCCTGCCTGGCACTGAAGACACAGAGGCAGGCTGTTCTGGAGGGCTGACTGGAAAACCTCCTTCTCCATTCACTTCTCCTCACTCCTTTCAGATTGCCTGACTTCCACCGGAAGCGGCATGTAATTATTTTTATCGCCTCTATTCCTTCTGCGACAATCATTTCCAAACTCCTACACACTCTTTCTCCTACACGTTCCTTTTCTCTTCTGGCAGAGCAGTGCACCATAATGGTACAGCATTACTCCACAGCATGGCACCATGGTGGGCCAGAGCCAGGCCTGGCTACCCAGGATTGTTCTGCTTTTTACCAGGTTATACTCCACAACTTCATCTATATAACCTAACAGTCACAGTACTCTTTCTAGAATGCTGAGGAGAAAATTGTGAGACAATACTTGAATGTTTCACATGATATGGTCAACCATTGTGCTGTTGGAGCCTGTTCCAGGGAGAAGATTGCGCCCCCCCCCCAAAGTAGCCAATGAAGTAGAGTGGTAGAGACATGTGACACTTCAAGGCTGGGACCTGACCAGCCATGGTCAGCCATGTTCCAAGGCAGTAGCAAAAAGGCTACAGAAAAGACAGAGCTGGCATGCCTTCCTTCATTGGCATAGCGCAGAAACAACAAAGCCAGCCAGTCACGGACCAAAACTTCCAAAATTGTAAGTCAAAACAAATCCTTCCCCACCAGAGAGATCTTTTCCTGGGATTTTATCACAGTGATGAAAAGTCACAAATACCCAACTTCACCATCCTCAAGGATGTGTAAATTAAAACCTCCAGTCAACCTTCCATATCCACCAGAAGAGCTAAAATGTAAGGGTGCAACACACTGTCAATGAGACGTGAACAATTAGAAGTCTCATACTCAGCATTATTGCATATTATTCAACATGTTGAATGTTTATACATTTCAAGTCCATCCACTAGCCAAGTACTTATGAAATATTCGTCATGTGTATAATTCTGTACTGGAAACCTGAGATACACAATGTGAAATGAATAGGCCTGAACAATGACCCCACTCTGAAACTCTGTGACCTGATGACAAAGTTTTTATTTGGGATGACGAAGGAATTTTTGGAAGAGATGGATGAGTGTACATTATGAAGGTTACTGAATTGTGTACTTTTTCTTTTTTAGGTCTGACACCAGGACTCAAACTCAGTACTGGATGTTTTTGCTTATGGCTAGAGCTTTACCAACTGAGCAATACCTCTAACCCCTGAAGCATACACTTTAGATGTCATTTTATGTGTTATATTTTACCACAATAAAAATGAGAGTCCATATTTATGTATTGGTTTAAAAAAAAATCCTAAAATTTTCTATTCCAACTTTGCAACCTGTAATCCCAGCTACTCAGAAGGCTGAGATCTGAGGATCACAATTCAAAGCCAGTCCTGGAAGTCCTAAGACTCTTAGCTCCAAATAAGTATCAAAAGGCAGGAAGTGGATCCGTGGTTTGAGTGGTATAGCATCAGCCTTGAGCAAAAGAAGCTCAGAAACAGTGTTCAGGCTTTGAGTTCAAACTCCAAGACTAGCATAAAACACACACAAGAAGAAAGAAGAGCTGGGCACAGTGGCTCACGCCTATAATCCTAGCTACTCAGGAGGCTGAGATTCAAAGCCAGCCCAGGCACAAAAGGACCTGAGACTCTTATCTCCAATTAACCCCAAGAAAATGGGAAGTGGGGCTTGGCTCAAGGGTAGTAGGGCGCCAGCCTTGAGCTGAAGAGCTCAGGGACTGTTCCCAGGCCGAGTTCAAGCCCCATGACCCACAGAGAAAGAAAGGAAGGAAGGAAGGAAGGAAGGAAGGAAGGAAGGAAGGAAGGAAGGAAGGAAGGAAAGAAGGAAGGAAGAAAGAAAGAAAGGGGAAAAAAAAGAAGAAAGAGAAAATCATATATATACCTCATAATTGTTTCATTTTATCTGTAGCTAAAACATGGAAAAAAATAATATTCATTGGTAATGCATTTTAAAGTCTTTAAGATAAGGGTGTTTGTGAACAACCTGGCAGGAAAATGAAAGTGAAATTTAAATTCATGTTGGCATATTTTACATACCAAAAAATGTCTCATCTATCAAACATTTGTCTAGTAAGATAAAACTGCCACCAACTCCACTATGGCTTGCTTCCTACACAAAAGCTATAAAAATATAAGAGATCCTGCACCTGTTAGCAGAATTATGAATTGAACTATCTTGACTTCCGGTGTTATATTGAATGACTACATGATTAATGTTACTGTGCTTTAGAACTTACATAACATTCCTTTTGGCATATTTTAGATGCCTTCATAGAAACTGCATTTGTTGAAATGGTCAGTTTTTAGGACATATTCTCAAAAAGGCACCATGAAAGTATCTTTAGTTATTATTTCAGACTTTTAAAGCATACAGATGAGTGCTTATTCATGTATATAAAATATTTACATATTTCTCATCCCTTGAGAGAAATTACTTCTTGAGAATGTATGGTATCTCAAATGATTAAAATTACATAATAAGTTCAGAGAAAGAACAGAGAGTTTTGTGGTTAAATTAGTTTTGACTGGCATATAGCGCTACTTCCTACCATAAAAGCAGAATGAAAAAGTACCCCATGGTGTGTTAAAAAGTCTTTTATCATACTGATATTTTCTTTATGTGCCAGCACTGGGGCTTGAATTTGGGGCCTCCAACACTCACTCACTCAGCATTTTTCCTCAAGGAAAAAGGCGCTTTACTACTTGAGCCACAGCACCACTTCTTTTTTTCTGTTTATGTGATACTGAGGAATCAAACCCATGGCTTGAGGAGCTTCAGGCATGCTAAGGCAAGTCCTCTTCCCCTAGGTCACATTCTCAGCCCCAGGAACCTCTTCAGTGTTTACTCTTGTTAAAGTCGGTGAACTGGATCCATGTTTCTCGCTTCTGATTGAGAATGGCAAGAATCACATCAGAGAAATCTGTCTGGAGGCGGAGATCGCCAGAATCTGTTTTGGCTTCAGCCAAATTGGTGGAAGGGAAATAAAGATAAAACAGATTTGAAAGTCATTGCAGAGAATCACAGGACTCACCGACAGCCTAGGGGATGAGGAAAGGGAGCAGCGTTGGCTTGAATAAATCTTTTATTGAATTGGAAATGCTTGGGAGCAATACGTTATGCTAGGGAGCTCTGAAAGAATAAGGAGGTTGCCTGAACCAGCCCAGTGAGGGAGCTCACCCCTGGCATCCCAGCTATAGTGACTCGGGATAGTAAGGCAAGGGGACTGTGAGTTCAAGGATAGCCTGGACATAATAATAAGACCCTGTCTTGAAATAAATACTTTAAAAAAGTGCAACTAAATATGCTTTTGATTGACGGTATATTATGTTTGAGGGGCTGGGAGGGGGGGCAGTCCCACAGTCACTCAGTTAGCATGCATTAATGATATTTAAAGAAATGCCAAAGGAACTGCATGGTCAGAAGCTGCAGAAAAGATGGTAAGGAACTGGAGATGGCACCACCAAAGAAGCGGAAAGAAAACCACAGTGAAGGTACCAGAGAACCAGCAACGGATGAGGAGGTAGCTTGAACACTGATGAGTAATGAAGACTAACTCTAGACTGGGTCACTGGAGGCCTTTACCAGACAGTTTTAGGAACACAAAGGATCCTGTAGACAAACCAGAGAACATGAGAGAGGTGGGTATTTTGAGGCGACACTAGCAGACAACTTTGGGAGCCTAGATCACAAATCACATGGGATAGTGCATGCCTGTACTCCCAGCTACTAAGGAAGCAGAGAGGGTCTCAAGTGTGATGCCAGTCTGGGCAGTTAGTAACAGAATAAAGGCAGGGCACAGTGGTCCATGCCTGTGACCCCCAACCTTTTGGAAGGTGGAGAAAGGACTATAGCAATTCATAGCCCACCCAGGCAAAAGAGTTGTGAAACCCTATTTCAAAGAACAAGCAGGATGTGATGGCATGTGTCTATTATCACAACTACATAAAGGGAATAGGTAGGAAGATTACAGTCTGAAGTCAATCAAGGCTCAAGGCCTGAGATTCTGTCTGAAAAGACAGAAAAAACAATGGCTTGGAGATGTGAGAGTGGATTGTAGGCTGAGAGTGCTTTCTTTGCATGCAAGAAGCCCTGGGCTCTTCAGGAGAATGAAAGCAAAAACAAAACAACAATAAACCGGAAAGTCTAGAGAAGGAGACAGGAGTTACCGAAGGAAGCTGGTGGGAGGATGAACTAAACTGAACTAAGCTGTGAGAACAGCGCAGAGCACCCAAGGTAAGTCTGTCCAGACTTCCAGGTTCCTGTTCTGAGCGTACCACCCCTCAGCTTGATGTCCGGAGACTTTACATGATAAACCCAGAGCTTCATCTTTCCCAGCAGAAGTTAGTGTGATCTTTTGGGCAAGTTTTGGCCCGATAGTTTCCTTCAAATAATGAGAGAGGGCATAAAAACCACAGCTGGGGAGGTATGTGAGAATGTAAGTATATATGGCCTCGTTGTCATTTTCTCTTAGTTTTACTAAAAAGTTTTAAGATTCTCAAAGGAAATGCTTTCTTGTTAGAGTAGCATGCAGACATAGTTTACAAGATGTTTGGGGTTTCTTTTTCTTCTTTAAAGTGTTGAACACAGCTGGGTGTCAATGGCTCATGCCTATCTTCTAGCTACTCAGAAGACTGAGATCTGAGGATTGTGGTTCAAAGCCAGCTTGGGCATAAAAGTTCATGAGACTCTTATCTCCAATTAACTACCAGAAAATTGGAAGTGGCACCATGGTTCAATTGGAAGAGTGTTAGCCTTGACCTGTAGAGCTCAGGGACATCACCCAGGCCCAGAGTTCAAGCCCCATGACTGATAAACACAATATATAAAATAAAACACACCTCTATTCAAGTAAAAGTTCCCATGACATAGGAACTGACTCAATTATTAACAGTAAGACCACACCCGATGTGGCTGACCAACCACCAGAGACCCAAAGTTGTCAGGTTTACAGCTTCACCAAGTGGGAAAGCAGTGCACCCGCCTCTTTTTTGTGTGCTAATGTCATTCACTGACTTATACCATTTTTTTTCCATCTAAGAAAGATTGCAAGTTCACTGGGCACAGTGGCTCACACATGTAATCCTAGCTATTCAGGAGGCTGAGATCTGAGGATCAAGGTTCAAAGCCAACTCAGGCCCTGAGACTCTTATCTCCAATTATTCACTAGAAAACAGGAAATGGGGCTGTGGCTCAAGGGGTAGGGCAGTAGCTAAAGAGCTCAGTGACAGTGACCCAGGGGTAGGGTGGTAACCTTGAGCTGAAGAGCTCAGAGACAGTGCCCAGGCCCAGAGCTCAAGCCCAAGGACCCCCGCCCTCCGCCCGCCAAAAAAATAAGACTACAAGTTCAATATTAACAGAATAAGAACAACACACAAGAATAGCACAACCAAGAAAGAACTACTTCACGTGCTGGGGGCATAGATCAAATGGTAGAGTGCCTGCCTAGCAAGCAAGAACCTTGATCCAAACCCAAGGAAAGAAGGAAGGGAGGGAGGGAGGGAGGGAGGGAGGGAGGGAAAGAAAAAACCTCAGTGTGTATATGCCTTTCCTAAGGCTGTTAAAACAAAGTACCACAGTCTTCTTGGTTTAAAATGACACAAATTTACTGTCTCTAAGTTAGGACTTTTAAGTGCCTTTTGGGAAAAGATACAGTCATAACACTCATTTTCACAGAAAGGGAAAGTAATAGTTAAATGTAATGGGTTAACACTTTTCAGAATCTATTCAGAACACTACAAGTTAAGACACAGTACAGACATTTGTATATCCATTTCCATGTCTGCATTATCCGTGCTAACCAAGCTATGGAAACAGCCCAGATGCCCTACAATGGTTGAGTAGCTCAAGAAAATGTGACAGACAGACAGACAGACAGACAGGTAGGCAAGCAGGCAGGCAGGCAGGCAGACAGACAGACAGACATACATAGAGGATTTTTATTCATTTATCAGAAAGAATAATAAATATTATGTCATTTGCAGGGAGTCAGAAGGGTCTAGAAAAAAAGTTAAGTGAATTAAATCAGGCTCAAATGACAGGTTTTCTCTCATACACAGAAGTTAGATTTCAAATGCCAATGTGCATGGAACTATACTCAGGGTTTTATGCATATCTACATAAATTGACTAATGGGTAGTATACTCAGGTGGTGTAATGTCGCCGAGCAATGAATGAACTGTTTAACAAAATGAACACCAGGATGCTGAAAAAGTTGGGGTGATGATGGGTGGGGCACACAAATGGAGAGAGAAAGGGTGAACAAATGCAGTCATTATTTATGTTCAATGTACATTATGTAAGAGTAGAACTACATAACTGAACGGTAGGGATTGGATGTAGAAAGAGGGGGAAATGTCTTTTATGTCAAACAAATGTGTATTTGTATTGTGTACGGATATTTCCTGGGATTATTGGCTTTACTGACTTCAGGGGTAGCATTACTGCTTATTTCCAGCTAGCATGCCAGGGAAATATTTAGACGGTGAGCCTAACTCCTTGACAAGGAGAAGGGATAGTTTGGATTGAGATCAAAAACTAGCAAACTGCCCTGTGCGGTGTGCCTGGGCAGAGTGACAGCATTGTACCCTTTGCACAAAAGTTGCCTCGACAAAAATCTCCTGTATCTCTTCTCTGTCTAGTCATTTCTGACACAGGAGACTTGTGCATTTCTAACTCAAGTGGTAACTGTGAAGATGTATTATACTTACAATCTGACTTCCAGAACTGAAATCCCATTGTATAACTGCCTCGAGATAGCAAATATTTAAAACACCACCACCCAAAGAGGAGAGGCTGAGAAGGTAGTTGTGGCCATTGGTGTTTCCAGGCACTCCTTCCCCGCTCTCTCATCTTTAGGACTTCCACTGTTTGGTTCAACTACACTTTCTTCTCTAGATGCTGTTGTGTTGGTCGGTTACTTCTGTCCACTAAGTATCTGGGTGTAGTTGCTGGGATTGTGGGAAAGCAAGGCAGAGGCCCAGGCCCCACCTGTGTTACCAAGCTGGGTTTTCTAGGCTTTCCTGGGACTCCCTGGTTCTTTTGGAGCTAACAGATTCCAGAGTTGGAGAAGCTTGGGCACACTGCTTACACTCCACCATCACCTTTGCCAGCACCACACACGACTCCATCACCCATCACGGTGACTCAGCCAGCACCAAGTCCTTTTACCCCCAATGACATTCCCGTCCTCCTCATCAGAGCCAGCCCCTCCCACAGCCTGGCTCTGGATCTTGTCATGGGTTCCCCAATCCAGTGTAACCAGTTTTATAGTGAATGAGCTGCATTCTACAGGGCACAGTGACAACATCGATTCTTTCCTTTGCCCTTTCCACCTCCTTTGTCAGCTACTTGTTTTCTATTTGTTTCCTGCTCCCAAGGGCAGGCGACTAACTCTGGCTACTCGCAAGTCATAAAGCTTCTCCGGTAGCTCTCAGTCACAAGAATAGTCTCAGTTCAGCAATTAGGATGCTCAATAAAATTCAACCTACCTCCATCATAAAATGTGACAACCAAAGGACAGGGAAAGCCCATGCAGGGAGGGAATACAAATGGCTGCTTCTCTTTTCCATCCTGACTCCCTGTCCTCACTCCCATCCTCACAGTCCATATCCCTGTCTGACTTCCTCTGTCTCCTCCAGAAACGGATCCTGGAGAGGGAAGGGAGGCCATTAAAGCATAGACTCTGTCACTCCAGGATCACTTGGTGTTCATTCACTGGGTGTTTTTATAAATTGTGGGCAGACTGCACACGTGGCTACTGATACCAGCTAGCAGAAATGTAACGCATCTGGGAACTGTATTCTATAGAGCTAATAAATGGTGGAATAAGCTGGCCACCCCTAAACCCGCCTGACAATGAAATGGAGGTGGGGGGGACCAAAGAATGAGAAAGTAAGGACAAATGAATGAGGAAATAAATGAGGACAGTACATTTCCTGCAGGCATCACAAGTCTACAGGAAATAGAGGAGACCCAGCAATCAGAAAGCCATCCTCACTATTGAATCAGGGCCAAGCTCTGTGTTGAGCAAGATGAAAGAAGATGACCCAGGATAGCAGAAATAAGCTAAATTGCTATAGCCTTTCCACATGCTCTCTCTTTTTTTTTTTTTTTTGCCAGTCCTGGGCTTGAGCTCAGGGCCTGAGCACTGTCCTCAGACTTTCTCAAGGCTAGAGCTCTACCACTTGAGCCTCAGCACCACTTCCGGCTTTTTTCTATGTATGTGGTACCGAGGAATCAAACCTGGGTCTTTATGCACGCTAGGCAAGCACTTTAACCACTAGGCCAAACTCCCAGCCCAAACACATGCTCTCTTTCTCTGCCACATTTTTCTCCTAACAGACTTTCCTATTATCATTACTTACGTTTGTGTTAAGCCTAAAGGATCAAGGTGGTCTGGTCTGGTTTATGTATAGTATATTAGCCAGGATATGAGATTGTGTCTTTTCTTTTCACTTTTGCTCTTCTCCCTCCCATTAACCTTCCCGTTCCCTACCTCGCCTGGCACTTAAACCAGGGTCTGGACACTGTTCCTGAGGTTTTTATTCTCACTCAACGTCAGCACTACTTCTTGAACCACAGCTCCACTTCTGGCTTTTCTTGGTGATTAATTGGAGATAAGTCTCACAAACTCTTCTGCCTGGGGTAGCTTTGCACTGCAATCCTCAGATCTTAACCTACTGAGCTGCTTACAGTTAAAGGCAGAAGCTAGAGCACCACCTGAGTATGACTTTTTCAGACTTGACTATACTCCTGTGATGGAGGTTGCACTTCTCTTCCTGCTTGGTCCCTTTACCTTCTTCCTCAGCTCTGGCTGGCTGTGCCACTCCCTGTCTGTGGCCACACAGCTGCCTAGAGGCAGCTGGCTACCTGGAAGTCTGCTGTTGTCCAGGCTGGTTCCCTCACAGGCCCTCTGGCAGGAGGAACACTCCTCTTTGGTCCGCAGGCAGCTTGCTCCTCCCCTAGCTCAGGAGTTACTCAGAGCTGTTCCTGCTAGACCTTGATGCTCTTCAAACATGGAAGGAAACTTCAAAGCTCTTCAGATCCTTTTCTTAAAATATCCTTCTCATCTAATTTTAGAAGAGGAAGGGTAAACGCCAAGGCACTGCAACACTTGCCAACAAAAACAAAAACAAAACCACCCTGTTTCTCAGTTTTCAACGCCAGCATTGTACACACATTCCAAGCCCCTGGGTAGGACAGCTCTCAGTCTCACCTATTTTCATGTGTACCCATGTGCTAGTGCTTGGGTTCAGACTCAGGACTTGTTTTTGGCTCTCTACCATTTGAGCTGCAACTCCACTTCAGGTTTTTTCTAATTGGAGGTAAAAGTCTTGAATTTGGGGACCAGGAGTTTGGCCTAGTGGTAGAGTGCATGCCTAGCATGCATGAAGACCAGGGTTTGATTCCTGGGTACCACATCTATATAGGAAAAGCCAGAAATGGTTCTGTGGCTCAAGTGGTAGAGCTCCAGCCTTGAGAAAGCCCAAGGACAGTGCTCAGGCCCTGAGTTCAAGCCCCAGGACTGGTTAAAAAAAAAAGTGAAGTTGAATTAGAAATATTTTTACAACATTGTAACTACAAAGATAAAATAATGCAAGTGAATCCAAACTTAGAAAAGACTATGACATTTTGTGAAGGCATGAAAAGATGCTTAAGCCATATGGTAAGTTTTAAGATCACAAGAAGTACTTACGTTCAAACTATTATGTCAAGGGTTTTTACAAAGAAATGTAAAACACTTGAGCGTCACTGTGATGTTTTAAATACATTAAAGAAAAATTACTTTTGCTATCTTTTTTTCTCTTTTTCTTACATTTAAAACTGTCCATAAGCTAGGCACTGGTAGCTTACATCTGCAAGCCTCGCTACTGGGGAGACTAAGAGTTGAGGATCGAGGTTCAAAGCAAGCCTTAAGCAATTAACAGGCAAAAAGCCAAAAGTGACGTTGTACCTCAAATGGTAGTATGCCAGCCTGGGGCTGAGGTCAGGCCCCAGTAAGGAAATGCACAAAAAATAAGACAGTTCTTAATATCTTAGTAATGATTGTAATTTTTCACACTGATTAAGATCATTTCGTTTAGTCATTTTGTGTGCTGGTCATAAGGCTGGAACTCAATGCATGGGCATTGTCCCTGAGCTTTTTGTTGTTGTTGTTCAACTCTAGTGTTTTATCACTTAAGCCACAACTCCTCTTCCAGCTTTTTGATGGTTAATTGGAGATAAGAGTCTCATGGACTTTCCTAACTGGGGATGGCTTTGAAACAAGATCCTCGGATCTCAGCTTCCTGAGTAGCCAGGATTGCAGGTGTGAGCCATTGCATGGATTATTTTAAGATGATAAGAATGCCAGCATTGCCGCTTTGAGGGGCAATTTGTCTTCCACACAAGATATTTATCTGGAATTTTGTCTTGACTGGAGCTCAAGGTGATTGGCACAACTCAGATCAAAGGACATAGATACAAAGTTGGGGAGGGGGGTCTAGCAAATTAATTTGCCGGGTCTAGCAAAAGCATCTTTTAAGTTGCCTCTTACAATTGGAATTGCCCTATTTTGCCCAGCAGGACCTTTGATTAGGCTTATGTCCCTCGAGTTGTCCCACTGACGCTTGGGTGCTTACTGGGTATTTAATGCTGATATTATATTTGGATAAATGTAAAAACATTTTTATATCTAAAGGAAGATTCACTTCTTCCAGAGAGTATTCACAACTGCTTGCTGTGAGAGGTCAAGACCTATGACAATGATAAATCCCCTTAATCCTGATCAGTTAAGAGGATGCTAGAGGATTTCCAGGTGGGGGGATCAGGTCTTCTGGAAGGCCAATCAATTCCTGGTCGATCCAATCTAGATCTTTGGTTTCCAGCACAAAGCCTGGGGGCTGAGAATGTGGCTCAGTGGTAGAGTGCTTGCCCAGCATGCATGAAGCCCTGGTTTTAATTCCTCAGTACCACATACACAGAAAAAGCCTAGCATTATTCCCTTTGACTTCCTCAAATTTCAGTTTTATATCTCTACCTCTATCAATTTGCCAAAAAGTTCTCTGTACAGCTGCCCAAGCCACTGCTTTGGGAAAAGTGACTTTAAATTCTTTCCTCAAGTTGCACATAGATCTTCTTCCTTTCATTCCTTGTTACCGCTCAGAGTGCTTTTAAAAGCATTGTGTCCAAATTTTGTGCGTTTTCTTGGTAAATTAGCCTGAATTACCTACTCTATTACTGGAAGTGAAAGATTACCCTTATTACCTATTGGCATTAAAATAAAAATATGGTCATTTTTTAAAGTAGAAACAAAAACTAGAACAACTTGCACTGTCCTTCAGAATCCTTAATGAGGCTGATTCAGCACAGCCCAGTCGCACCCCTCCACTCCCTCCGAATGTCAGCACCCGCTCTCTCTAAACAGATACACTTTCACAATTCTGCCTTTGTGTCTGTTGTCCTTGTCCCTGATAAGGTTTGAAATTTCAAAGTTTGAAATTATATTTTGACTTTTTCATTTAAAAATATTGTTGTATTGGCAGCTAGGTGAGTAATTCATGCCTGTAATCCTAGCTACTCAGGAGGCCGTGATCTGAAGATTCTGGTTCAAAGCCAGCCAAGCAGGCCAATTCCAGAGGCTCTTATCTTCAATTAACCATCAAAAATCAGAAAGTGGAGGTGTGCCTCAAAGAAGTAGAGTGCCTACCTTGAGTGAAGGAGCTAAGGGACAGTACCCAGGCTCTGAATACACACACACACACACACACACACACACACACACACACACACACACTATACAAAATGGTTTCACTGTACTATTTACAGCATGTACATTGGTCAGATTTCTGTATTTTTATTTCAGTGAATATTCGAGTAAAGTATTTCTCCCACATGCTCCATGAGGGCCCATCCTTGGTGTCTTTACTTGGTCCTTGGAGCAGTAGAAATTCAGTCATTACTAGAGGATCCGTGACTTATAATTTACCTACTCCTCAGAAAACAAAAAGCAAAACAAAAAGCGAAAAACAAAGTATCTCAGGCAAGTAAGTAAAAATAATGTGTAAATTTTTTTCTTAGTATAGACTGGACTGGTACAGTAAATTTCCATCTGGTTTCCATTTGAAAGTAAGAAACGGCTGCTTCTTTCAAGTGCCCAGGCAAGAAGCCAGCAAATAATAACTCTATTCATCCTCTGCATTTTGGTTGTAAAGCCAGATTTAGAGCTGGGCAGCCCTGGCTCACAGCTGTAATCCTAGCTACTTAAGTGGTTGAGATCTGAGAATTCCAGTTCAAAGCCAGCACAGGCAAGTAAGTCTATGAGACTCTTAGCCACCAAGGAGCTGAAGTGGAGCTGTAGCCCAAGGGGTTGTGCCTGGAGCACAAAAGCTTTGGTATAGTGTTCACCCCTGAGTTTAAGCCTCAGTATCAGCGCTCTCTCTCTCTCTCTCTCTCTCTCTCTCTCTCTCTCTCTCTCTCTCTCTCTCTCTCTCTCTCTCTCTCTTTCTCTCTCTCTCACACACACACACCAGATTTAGCTTAGATTACTAGAAACTTGTATATGCCACTTTCAATTTTTGTTTTCATATTTTAATACTTGACCTGGCCTTTTCTTTCCTTACCACTAAGGCCGTGTTTTATGCCTTTAGCCACTAAGTCATTTCCTAAGTCAGCTTCTTTGAAAGGGGTCTCAGGTCACCTTAAATTAGCTCATGTTCATCAGAACTACCATTCTCCCTGCTGCAGGAACAGGAAACTGTTCGCTGCTAGGCAGGGCTGAGTGGGTAGGCCACTTGTGCTGGAGTGGGGAGTTAACTCTCAGATTGTCTTGTTTTCCAAAGGCCACTGCAGAGAAATGCGTGAAGAATTAGTCAAAGTCCTTTGTCACTCTTCCCGTTATAATACTAAATTCTCTCCCCAAGGCATTCCCCACCCTCATTTTGGACCCTATCTCCCAGTGTGGAAGAAACTTTCTTGTATTAATATGCATGAATTTCTTCAATAAAAGAGACATCCCCTGGGAGCTCCCCTCGCCCCAGACCAGCCTTTCCTCACTCTTCTTTCCTAGATGAGTCGGTTGGCTTTTCACCTGCCTAGAGGCAACCCAATGTATTTGGTTACAAAATGAGGTTATAGGCCAGCGGTGACTACAGCTCACACACAAGTTTCCAGAAAATAAAAGGCCCTCCTTTGCAAATGTAGAATGCAGCCCACCCTTCCTTATTTCAAAGACCCAAGTTTAAGCCCTCCTAACTGCGCAGCAAGTGGAAAAGAAGAACCATGGGTTTGTGTTGTAAGTGTAGAAATGGGCCATTCTTAGTTACAATGCTAGTGTTTCCTCTAAACTCTGAACTTCATTATTCAACAGCCTACCAACTTCTCCACTTGTATCTAATCTGTCTCCATAACAAGGCCAAAATTACACTCCTGTTCCTCCTGGCTATCAAAAGCCTGCTGGTCCCCCAGTCACCACTATCTCAATAAACCACAACCCCACCCTTCCAGGTGCTCTAGCTAAACTGAGGAGCCACTCCTGCCTCTCCAGCCCCTCTGTAAGCCCATACTCAAGTCCATCTGTGGTCCCCTCAGTATCAGCACGAAATTCCCATGTTCCCTTGCTAGTCCAAGACACCTTGAACCTCTTTCCAGAACTATTAACTAACCTTGTTTTACATTCCTTTCCAGAGTAAACATTACTTTAACATTTAATTTACATTAAGCATGTAATGTACATTGATTTTGATCTCAAGGTAAAATCCAAAGAACTTATAAATGCACACCTACATAAACTGCTCAAACAGTGCTCAAGTCCAGACCAGATTGAGAACCTATGGTGTGGGCATCATCTGGCTGCTGAGAAGTCAGAAATGAAACGCAGCCCTCCCGACAGTCTGCCAAATCACTATACTGAGTTTGGACATCCACGTGAAATCTTAAACCACGTGCAAGGGTCCCCAACAGGCACAATCCTTAGCTTTCATGACAGTGCTGAACTAAAAGTTCACTGAAACATAGAATGCTCGCTTTGCAGAGACCCAAGAGTATAAGTGGAAAGTATTTGTGGGCCAGAATGTCTCACGGCAATATAAGTGAGGACTGAATGAAATTGGATGCCAAGACCCCACTTTTGTGCCTGGACTGGCACAAAAGTGCCTAAGATCCTAAGATCTCAGCCTCCTGAGTAGCTAGGATTACAGATATGTGCCACTGGTGCCCAGCAAAAAGTGTGTTTTAATAGATATTATAACTGAGAAATATTTTTTATTTAGAAATGGTCTTCAAAATGAATATTCCATTACCTTAGGAAAAATGAAATTTAAATTTACAGTTCTGAAGGCATGTTTATGACAAACTCTAAACCAACTTACCTTTAAGCATTGAATTAATTCACCCTTAATTTATGCTGATTAAGTTCTCTACTTTAGCTCTTTCTTTTTTTTTTCATTTTTTGGTGGGTCATAGGGCTTGAACTCTGGGCCTGGGCCCTGTCGCTGAGTTCTTCAGCTCAAGGCTACTGCCCTACCCCTTGAGCCACAGCTCCACTTCTCATTTTCTAGTAGTTAATTGGAGATAAGAGTCTCTTGGTCTTTAGTGCTCAGGCTGGCTTTGAACTGAGATCCTCAGACCTCAGCCTCCTGAGTAGCTAGAATTACAGACGTGAGCCATCTTGCCCAGCTTCTACATTAGTTCTCATGATAGTGTTTTGAATAGTATTTTCCAATTTTCTTCCACCAACACTCTTTAAAAGACACTTGGAAGGGGTGATATTGATTAAGATGTATTGTTCTCATAAACCCAGTTTATGGAATTGTAACCTCTTTGTACAAATACTTAATAATTAAAGAAAATAATAAAAGCAACTCGAGGTAAATGCATTTCTGGCAAAATCTTATCTTGCTCTAGAACTCCAGAGAAATAAGAAATCTTCCCTCAACTGGTCATTCATGGCTCAGGCCTAAACTTCTAGTTACTCAGGAGCTTGAGGAGGTTCAAAGTCAGCCAGCCAGGGATGAAAAATCCATGAGACTCTATCTTCAGTTCACTACAAGAAAGCTGGAAGTGAAGGTATAGCTCAAGTGGTGAAAGGCCAGCCTTGAGCAAAAAAGCCAAGTGAGAGTTGATGCTCTGAGTTGAAGCCCTAGTATGTTTATACCACACCCCCAGCATACACACCTGTTTTTCCTTAAGTAAATTCTAGAAGTTAGCACATTAGTAATTTGAAGATAAAATAGCAGTACTATTTTTATATTTAAAAAGAATAAAAGCCGGGTGCAGTGGCTCACATCTGCAATCCTAGATACTCAGGAGGCTGAGATCTGAGGATCAAGGTTCAAAACCAGTCTGGACACAAAAGGACCTGAGACTCTTATCTCCAATCAACCTCTAGAAAAGGGAAGTGGGGCTTGACTCAAGGGTAGAGTGATAGCCTTGAGCTGAAGAGCTCTGGGGCAGCACCCAGGACGAGTTCAAGTCCCATGACCAACCAAAAAAAAAAAAAAAAAAAAGAAAAAAGAATAGTAATTTCGTTATGTAGATAAGCATAGTCTAACTTTTCTTTGCTACACACATACACACACCAATGAATTTTTTTTCAGTTAAACAATAAATTGCCCTAAATCTAAGTTGATTGTAGAAAACATAACTTGAACTTAATACTCAAAAATTAGGAGTTGGGCTGGGAGTTTGGCCTAGTGGTTAAGTGCTTGCCTAGCATGCACGAAGACCAAGGTTCGATTCCTTGGTACCACATACATACAAAAAAGCCGGAAGTGGTGTTGAGGCTCAAGTGGTAGAGCTCTAGCCTTGAGAAAGTCCAAGGACAGCGCTCAGGCAGTGAGCTCAAGCCCAGAACTGGCACAAAAAAAAAAATTAGGAGTTATGGGTATGTCATTTTTATATAGTCTGTCATTTTCCCTACAGAAATACTAAACATAAAGCTTTATTCAAATCTTGGTCTTTTCTTTGTGCTCTTACTTACTTTGGTTACTGTTTTGTTTCTGGCATGTTATCAAAAGTGGTTATCTTTTCAGCAAGAGGTGTTGGGAAATCAACTATTACTGATAATTTCCAAAATAGAAAGCAACCGAATATTGACATTTACACTTGATAACATTTACTGTTAATGAAAATGAAAACGGAAGGACCTTGAGTCACTTGAAAGCTCCAGAAAGAAGTCTTGGCTTTCATGTTGAAATTGTTCCCTGTGAGTATAGACCCATGATGATAAGGCAAATCTAGCAGATAAGAATGCTGGAAATTAGAATTAAAAAAAAAAGAAAATTAAAGTAACTCCATTTTATAAGCCTATTGCACAAATCCAAGTATATTTACTAATATAAAAATAAATAGCCATGGTGCTGAGAGTTTGGCCTGGTGGTAGAGTGCTTGCCTAACATGCATGAAGACCCTGAGTTTGATTCCTCAGTATCATGTGGTATTGTGGCTCAAATGGCAGAGGGCTAGCTTTGAGAAAGTCCAAGGACAGTGCTTAGGCCCTGAGTTCAGTCCCTAGGATTGGCTGGCAAAAAAAAACAACAACAGTAAATTCAAATACAGAGCATATTATTGCATAGATATGTGTCTTACAGGGTTGTTGGTTGTTGTTTTGTTTCTTTCTTGGTTGAGATAGTGTGTCCCTATGAAGCACAGGCTGGCTTGGAAGTCAGGATACTCCTTCTGCAACCTGCTGAGGACTGGGGTTGCTGCTGTGTATCACTGTTCCTGGCTTATTTTGTAGTTTTATTGGGACTCTATGGGAGTCTTGGCCTGTGAACTCAGGCTTTGTGCTTGGTAGACAGATACTCTACCTCTAAGACTGCCCCCAACCTATCCTGTAGTTTTGAAGCACATTAAGGAATCCATCTCATTCCTCCGTGTATACTCATAATATTTAATCCTTGACTTAAATGTAGAGAAATAGTGAATAATTTATTTGCTAAAAGGTAGCTGGCGGGGGTGTGGGGGGGGAGGGAAATGGGTACCAAGACATGTGAAAGGGTATCAATGTATGTGAATTAATGCACCTTCTATCTGGCAAATATCATGTAACCCTTTTACTAATTACAATAAAAAAAAAAATAAAAGGTAGCTGGTGGCTCACGCTTATAATTCTAGCTGCTCAGGAGGCTGAGATCTGAGGATCAAGGTTCAAAGCCAGCCCGGGCACAAAAGGACCTGAGATTCTTATCTCCAATTAACCTCTAGGAAAAAAAAAAACACACAGGAAGTGGGGCTTGGCTCAAGGGTAGGACGGTAGCCAGGAGCTGAAGGGCTCAGGGACAGCCAGGCCCAGGGGGTAGGGTAGTAGCCTTGAGCTGAAGATCACTTGGACAGCGCCCAGGCCCAGGGGGGTAGGGTGGTAGCCTTGAGCTGAAGAGCTCAGGGACAGTGCCCAGGCTGAGTTCAAGTCCCAGGACCCACAAAAAAAAAAAAAAAAAAAAAAGGAAAAAGAAACTCTGTAAGACTTTTATTCTCATTAACCACTCCCCAAAGACCCAGAAATGGAGTTGTGGCTCAAGTGGGAAAGCACTATCATTGAGCAAAAACACCTAAACATGCACACGCACACGCACACACGCACGCACACACACACACACACACACGCACACACACAGAGTGAAATAATATGCTCAGTGACAAGAAGCCAAATAAGCCGAACTTGTCATTGCTATTTTGAATATTAGTACTCTACTTGTTTAAAAGAATATGCTGGAATCTTTGTTATGCCATGTAAATTCCCTTTTTCATATAATTAAAGGAAGGTTATGATAGAATGATTAATTTATTTACATCCACTTGTAGCAGTTACATGAGAATCTGAATTTTGTCGTCTTTGGGTTTGTTCATTCCTGTGAATGATGGTACAGTTAGGTGAGATTTTCTGTTATGGTACCCAAACTCACCATTGGTCCTCTTTTAACCTTTAAGGGTTTCAGTAAAAATTGTTCACTCATTAAAAAAAAAAAGAATATGCTGGAGTTTTTAACTCTAATTACCTGCTTGGGGAACAGGAAATGTTTGTCTCTTTTTCTATTTCTCCTTACTTTAACTGGGTTATACTAAAATAAATGCTTGCTATAAAAAGGATTATGTTAATATAGAAAGCTATTTATGAATGTTAGGTAAACATAAATATGTCACAATGTTAGGAAAATTTTTGAATATAATAAAACAAAATATAACTATACCAAAATATTAAAATAAGACTAAAAGAATTAACTATTGTTATTTCTTCTACTTCCTATTTTTATTTGATACATGTCAATCTTAATAGTTTGATATATACAGCATGAATTAGTGGGAATGGTACAGTGGGAATGGTCATCTGATTTGTAAAGACTGTAAGCAAGAAAATTAGCCAGGAGTTGGGTGTGGTGGCTCATGCCTGTAATTCTAGCTACTCAGGAGGCTGAGATCTGAGGATAGCAGTTCAAAGCCAGCCTGGGCACTAAAGACTAGAAGACTCTTATCTCCAATTAATCACTAGAAAACGGTTAGTGGGGCTGTGGCTTTGGGGGTAGGGTGGTAGTCTTAAGCTGAAGAGCTCAGGGACTGGATCCAGGCCCTGAGTTCAAGCCCCCTGACCCACCAAAAAGAAAGAAAGAATGAATGAAAGAAAAAGAAAGAAAGAAAGAAAGAAAGAAAGAAAGAAAGAAAGAAAGAAAGAAGGAAAACTAGTCAGGAGAAAACTTACAACAGTTCATCTATTAGCCAAGAGAATGTTCAGTAGTTCATTCCAGGAGGCAGTATAGTAAATTGGGATTTATTTCCAGATGTAGATCTAGAGGTAGCTATTCTAGTACCATTGTAGCAGCTTTAGGATGCCATGAATGACCCAAGTTCCTCCTATCTTTCTGCCCCAGAATCCTTAGCTTGTGGCTTTCATCTCCACATTTTTCATATCACAGCTTTATTTTTGTCATGAGACTGTATCTTCATCCTCCTGCCGGTATTTAAAGGAAGAGGAAAAAAGAAAAATTGGAAGGTGGCTGGGTAGTAGGGAAGGACCTGTTTTTCTACAAATCTTGAGCATATGACTTCAACAATCTCTCCTGGACACCTGTGATTGGATGGGATGTAAGGAAATGATTTTTCAGCACTCTGACCTCCCCTTTCAGAAAAAAAAAATACAGTAAAATTTATGCCAGTACTAGGGCTTGAACTCAGGGCCTTGAGTTCTTAGCTTTTCACTCAAGGCTGCTGTGGTACTATTGGAGCCATACCTCCCCTGGGATTACAGGAGTGAGCTACAGCACCCAGCTCAGAATCTCAATAGAAAGAAATGGAGATGTGTCTTCTTGGAATGGTCCTCTCTTGTACCTCTGAGAAGACTATTCTGAGGAGGCCCTAAACTACCCCCAAGGACCAAAGACAATAGTCTTCTTCTATACCAACTTTTTTTTTTTTTTTTTTTTGCCGGTCCCAGGGCTCCTTCTACCACTTGAGGAACAGAGCCCCTTCTGCTTTTTCTGTGATTCACTGGAAACGGGAGTCTCACATACTTTCCTACTCAGGCTGGCTTTGAACTCCAGATCTCAGCTTCCTGGGTAGCTTGAATTCCTGGTGTGAACCACTGGTGCTTGCACCAACATTTTTTTGTTGTTGTTGTTTTATGATTGTATTTTATTGTTGGGGTAATGTTAGAGGGGTTACAGTAACATTCATCACGTAGTAGGTGCATTACTTCTCCAACCTTGATACCCCTTTTCTCATGTTTTTGTCCCCCTTTCCCTCCTCCCACCCCTACCTGTACCAACGTTCTTTTTTTTTTTTTTCCGGTCCTGGGCTTGAGCTCAGGGCCTGAGCACTGTCCTTAGATTTTCTCAAGGCTAGAGCTCTACCACTTGAGCCACAGCACCATTTCCAGCTTTTTCTATGTATATGTGGTACTGAGGAATCAAACCCGTGTCTTCGTGCATGCTAGCCAAGCACTCTACCACTAGCCCAAACTTCCGGCCCTGTACCAACATTCTTATCTTTGTATTTACCGTATTTTTGTCATGAGAGTCCGCTTCCATCCTCGTGTCATGAGATGTGATACAAGACACTGGAGCAATTCTAGTTGGGCCCTGGCTATCACAGACTCGAGCCACTTGTTCTGTGTGCTGACTAAATTCTTGAACAACAGAATCTGGAATCATGAGCAAGTTAGAGTCATTGTTTAAAGTTACTACATTTTGGGATGATTTGTACACATCAGTAAACAACTGAAACATTACCCCAAATATCAAATCACATATATCAAATAACTTGTTGGAAGTGAATGGAACTTTTAAAAAGTCCCAAAGAAAGCAAGAAAGGAAAGGCAAAGGAACATAGGATAAGACAAATCAGACAAAAGCAGGAAGGTGACAGACTTAAATATCTGCTTTGGGAAGGTCTACTTCAGAAGAGTAGACACAGGTGAAGATCTTGTGTTTGTATAGTTTTTAGCCTAAAGATACTGTCTTTTGCTACTATCACCTGTAAATTCCAGCCAAGTCACTCTCCCTAGAGTTTAGTGGCCCTGCCTTGTTTGAGATAAACCTGTTAGGGAGATACCTTTAACCAGAATTAGAACATGAAGATAATAAAAACTAGGAACCAAAACTTCTTATTCCCCAGGGTCTGGAATTACTAGGAATTTTTGTGGATGTGTGTTTGTTAGTACTGGGCTTGAATTCAGGACTTGAGCGCTATCCTTTAGCTTTCGCACTCTAGGCTGGTGCTTTACCACTTGAGCCACAGCTACCCTTCCAGTTCTGCCAGTTACTTGGGGATAAGGGTCTCCCGGACTTGTCTGCCTGGGCACCCTCAGATCTCAGCCTTCTGGGTGGGTCAGGGTTACAGGCCCACCTGTAACCGGTCACCTGCTCCGGTGACACCAGGAAGTTTTGCTTTCCAGAGGATTCTAGGAACTCTGGGTTTCTCTCGGCTTTACTGAAACTCAGATACGCTGACTTAGAACCCAGAGACACTTTACAAGGCAAACAACATGGCAGCCTCATGCCTCTTGCCTGAATGCCTTGCAGGTATTTATCTGTAAGCACACCCCCAACAGGCGTGGGGAGGGCATGTGAGGGCTCAGTGTTGCCAGGTCCTGGGGGACTGGAGTTGCAGGGTCACAGAGCCTGGGGGGTCGGGTCACGAGGTGGGAGAGGTGGGGGGGAGACCTAGCTGCGGGGATCCTGGGGGTAAGGTCACAGGGGGGAGACCTGGATTAGGGGGTCTTGGGGTTCGGGTCACAAGGGGGAGACCTGGGTTAGGGGGTCCTGGGGGCCGAGTCACGGGGGAGAGACCTGGGTCGGGGGTCCTGGGGGGTCGGGTGTGGGGGTAGACCTGGGTTGGAGGGTCCTGGGAGGTAGGGTGGGGGGGAGACCTGGGTTGGAGGGTCCTGGGGGGTCGGGTCACGGGGCGGAGGCTTGGGTTGGGGGTCCTGAGGGGTCGGGTCACGGGGCGGAGGCCTGAGTTGGAGGGTCGTGCGGTGTCGGGTCAGGGGGCAGAGGCCAGGGTTGGGGGTCCTGAGGGGTCAGGTCACGGGGCGGAGGCCTGGGTTGGGGTCCTGAGGGGTCGGGTCACGGGGCGGAGGCCTGAGTTGGAGGGTCGTGCGGTGTCGGGTCAGGGGGCAGAGGCCAGGGTTGGGGGTCCTGAGGGGTCAGGTCACGGGGCGGAGGCCTGGGTTGGGGTCCTGAGGGGTCGGGTCAGGGGCAGAGGCCAGGGTTGGGGGTCCTGGGGGGTCGGGTGTGGGGGTAGACCTGGGTTGGAGGGTCCTGGGAGGTAGGGTGGGGGGGAGACCTGGGTTGGAGGGTCCTGGGGGGTCGGGTCACGGGGCGGAGGCCTGGGTTGGGGTCCTGAGGGGTCGGGTCACGGGGCGGAGGCCTGAGTTGGAGGGTCGTGCGGTGTCGGGTCAGGGGGCAGAGGCCAGGGTTGGGGGTCCCAGGGGGGCGGGTCAGGGGACAGAGGCCAGGGTTGGGGGTCCTGAGGGGTAGGGTCAGGGGCAGAGGCCAGGGTTGGGGGTCCTGGGGGGGTCGGGTCAGGGGACAGAGGCCAGGGTTGGGGGTCCTGAGGGGTCGGGTCAGGGGGCAGAGGTCAGGGTTGGAGGGTCCTGGGGGGTCGGGTCAGGGGGCAGAGGCCAGGGTTGGGGGTCCTGAGGGGTCGGGTCAGGGGGCAGAGGCCAGGGTTGGGGGTCCTGAGGGGTCGGGTCAGGGGGCAGAGGCCAGGGTTGGGGGTCCTGAGGGGTCGGGTCAGGGGGCAGAGGCCAGGGTTGGGGGTCCTGAGGGGTCGGGTCACGGGGCAGAGGCCAGGGTTGGGGGTCCTGAGGGGTCGGGTCACGGGGCGGAGGCCTTGGTTGGGGGTCCTGGGGGGTGGGGTCACGGGGCGGAGGCCTGAGTTGGAGGGTCCTGGGGGGGGTCGGGTCACGGGGCGGAGGCCTGAGTTGGAGGGTCCTGAGGGGTCGGGTCACGGGGCGGAGGTCAGGGTTGGGGGTCCTGGGGGGTCGGGTCACGGGGCGGAGGTCAGGGTTGGGGGTCCTGGGGGGTCGGGTCACGGGGCGGAGGCCTAGCCTGGGGGTCTGGGATCCAGGGGGTTGAGCGCGTTCAAGCCGGTCCACGCGCTTCGGCCATCCGCCCCCTCCCCCCGCCCCCGAGGCTCGCGGTCCCCGAGCGCCTTTCCCGCCCGTCCGGCGCGGGGCCGGCGACCCCGTCCGGCGGTCGCAGCCGTAGCAGCCGTTGGCCTCCTCTCAGGATCCAGCGGCGTCGGGGGAGGCGGCGAAGGGACAAAGCAGGCCCGCACCGAAACGGGTCGTTCCGTCCCACACCCTCCCTCCGGCGCGAGCCGGGTCCCCGCGGAACAAAGTGACCCTCTGTCCCTCCCGAGCCGCTGCCCGCCCCACGCAGGCGCGACGCCCGGCCCTCGGGGACAGCGGCCGGCCCGCGGAGGGACACGCCCCCTCGCGGAAGCGCGCGCGCACGCACACCCGCACCCCACTCGCGCGCGCGGGGCGGGCCCGACTTCTGGGCAACCAATGAGCGCCAGGATCTTCAGCTCGCCCCGCCCTCCAGCCGCCCAGACTCCGCCTCCGCGACGGGGCCGTCGGGAGGAGGCGACCGGAAGCCACTTAAAGCGGAGCTCGCGGTGACAGGAGGGTGAGTTGGACCCGGAGCGCGGACTCGGCTTTCGGCGCTCCGCTCTGAGATGGCCCGCGCGCGGCTGGCCGCGTCGCCAGGCTGCGGTCCCTAGGCGCCGGTGCCCGCCCTCCGCGCTGACCCCGGCGCTGCCCGCGCCGCGGCTCTGTGGTCAACACTCGCCCGTCCTCAGCGCGCTGAGGTAAAGGTGGGCTCCGAGCGGCGCGGGGACCCCGGGCGGGCAGCCGGGCGGCGGGCGCGGGCCGCGCGGCACCGACCCCTGGCGGGCTGGGATCCTGGCCGGCGCCGCCGGCAGGGCTCCGGGCATCTCCGCGCCCCTCGGCGCCGGGACGGGCGGGGGGTTACACTTAGTCCGGGAGTCCGGCAGGTGTGCCGGCGCGCCTCCCGGGGCCTCGCCGCGGTCTCCGGGGCCCGGCGGGCGGGGCGCGTCCCTGCGGGCCGGGCGGGCGCCGGGGGAGCCGGCGAGGACTCGGTGCCCGGCGCCGCGGGAGCCCGGGCCGCCCCGCCCCTCGGCCGCCACCCCCAAGTTGTACGGGTTGTTTTTCAGGACTTGGCGGGCGCCGGGCCCTCGCGGTCCCCCGCCACCACCCGCACCCCCCGCGCTGCGGGGCCCCGGGCTCGCGGGACGGAGCTCGGACGGCGCGGCGGAGCG
This sequence comes from Megascapheus bottae, assembly GCF_031878675.1. Taxonomy (NCBI): domain Eukaryota; kingdom Metazoa; phylum Chordata; class Mammalia; order Rodentia; family Geomyidae; genus Megascapheus; species Megascapheus bottae. Next base: position 16,101,463 of record NC_143509.1, read on the forward strand.
GCCGGCGCGGAGCTCTGAGGGGCGGCCGGGTGCGTGCGTGAGTCGGGGCGCGGGGGCCGCCGGGGCCGCTGGGGCCAGGGATGCTCGGGACGCCCCGCATCGCGGCGCCTCCGCGGCGCTGGCGCGATAACGGTCGCGGCCGGCAGGAGGCGCCGCTCGGACCCGGCGCGCATGGTCTGCGGCTCCCGGGGTCGCCGGGGTCCGTCGGGCGCGTGGGGCCGCCCTCCTCGGGCGTCACGAGGCGGAGGCTGGCGCGGAGGAGCCGCCGGCCGGGGCGGCTGTGGAGGCCGCCCTCCCGGACCGAACGTCTCTGTTATGCAAACTAATTGAGGAACTTGGTTCCAGTGGCTTCCCTCTTCTTTGCGTCCGCTCCCGTTGTTTCCGAGTTCCAGGAAGGGCAGCAGCCAGGAAAGTTGTCTGAGTGTGAGTGCGACATACACAATCGGTCGTGTCAGGTTTATGTTGATTGGGCGTGACGGGTGGTTGCTGTGTGTGTGTGTGATGACAAACGATTGTCTTGTTTGCGTTGATTGGGTGTGACGGGGTGGGGGGCGGGGTGTTGCTGTGGGTGCACGTGGAGAAAGGCACAGGCCAGTGGGCTGGGGTGGTTGCTGTGTGAGTGTGCGCGCGCGCGTGGAGGAAGGCACAAGCCAGTTTGGCGTGGCAGAGAGGGAATACCACCATCTGTGCCAATAGAGCCTGGAGGCAAGACACCGAGTGAGGAATAATAACGCCTGGTTTGGCTGCTTTCCAGTTGATTTATGGCTCCTGTCAGATCCCTCTTCATGAAGCTTTCCCTCACCTTGCCAGCTCGCAGCGAACTCTCCTTTTCCTGCCTTTTGTACTTACAAGTAACACTGTTATTCACAGTGCTTTTGTGTTTAATTTTTCCGAGCTTGACAGTTGGGCACTTTTTATACATAGATTCATGAATTTCTCCACTAGATCATTAATACTCATTTTTCTAGGGACTCAAGTTTTATCTTTTTTTGGTTTTGACTCACAATTCACTAAGAACAAAAAATTGAACATATGCTTTTTTTTTTCTTAAGTAATCCAGCCAACAAAATGTTTGTGGAATATCCAATGTGCATTGTGCCAGGCTTCCCACCATGCACACGTGATTAAATCGAGTGTCCTTGTTTCAGAGATCTCCAATCTGTGGAACAAGAGCAAAGAAGATTGATGATCCTTGCCATCCTTTCTCAGTCAATATTTCCAAAGTGTGTCTGTGTGCCAGTTTGGGGGCTTAAACACAGGACCTGAGCTGTTGTTGCTGTCCCCGAGCCTTTTTGCTCAAGGCTACTACTTGAGCCACAGCTTCACTTCTAGTTTTTAGTGGTTAATTAGAAATTATCAAGATTTTCTTGTCTGGACTGGTTTTGAACCTTGATCTTTAGAACTCAGCCTCTTGAGTAGCTAGGATTACAGATGTGAGCTTGTAAAAATTTTGTTTTTATTTTAACCAAGAGTTCTAATTCTTATAAAACATTTTAAAAAGTAAATCTTTTAGTAGTTCATTTAGAATCTGAAATTTGGTATGGTATGCTTTTTGTGTTTTGTGCTGCTCTTCTATGTATTCATTTGCTTTTCAAAATGTATATATGTAACTGTTCTGAAGACAAGGATTGTGAGATCCTTTCTGTGTTATAGAATTGCTGTTATTTCTAGCACAGTGTACAGCGATTATTGATAAAGATAAACACTGCTATATTCTTTCAGCAGTTGTAATATGCTTATTGCAAAAGTAGGCCTTGAATATTCTTGGAACACGGCAGAGCTTATAAAGTATAAAAGTGTTTAACAGGTTTCTGGCTTTCCTTCATGTAACAGTTTAGTTAATGAGCACTTGTGTTCTGTATATATTCTTATGCTCCGAATTCATTTGCTGTTTGACAGTTATTCTTTATTTCATAAACTTCCCCCCCCCCCCATGAGATAAGTTTTTGAGTTGTGTACTTTTGGCTCATGCTTGTAATTCTGGCTATTGAGGAGGCTGAGATCTGAAGATCACAGCTCCAAGCCATACAGGGCAGGAAAGTCCCCAAGACCACCAGAAATACAGTTGTGGCTCAAGTGGTAGAGCAATCGACTTGAGCAAACAAGTTCAAGGACAATGCCTGGGCCCTGAATTCAAGCCCTAGGATTGGCTCATGAGACAGATGATACATAAACAACTGTGAGGAGAACCACAGAGCTGGGGGAGATGTGGTTTACCTCTTAGATAATTTTGATTATTTTTACCTGCCATCTTCTACCCATCTCTACTTAAAATTATAGGATTCTCTTCCTTTCTCTCTTTTTCTTTCTCTCTCTCTCTCTCCCTCCCTTTCTCTCTCTCCCTTTCTCTCTCTCTCTCTCTCCCTTTCTCTCTCTTTCTTTCTTTTTCCCAAAGAGTTTAATAGAGAAAGCAGAGAACACTTATTAAGGGACAAAAAAAGGCTATCACGAGAAAATTTTATACCCCAAGCTGTTAACATCCATTTTAAGTTCACAAATAATACTAAAGTCCTACAGAACTTTGGAGCCTTCAGTTGTCAATAAAAATTGAATTCAGTTTATAAAGACAATATGTAGTATAGTGAAAGACAAAGGATTTCAGGGGTTTATTTAAACTAACACAAATCATTTTAATGAAAGAATGAGATTGACTTGTCACTTTGCAAATGATCCTCTTCCTTCCTTTCCTGATAGAATTTTCAGACGCTATTGAAACTAATCTACATCATGGAAATGGAAACCACTGAGCCTGAGCCAGCCTGTGTAGTCCAGCCTCCTTCTCCTCCTGATGACTTTTCATGTGAAATGAAGCTCTCTGGGAAGATTGCCCCTTTGAAGACTTGTTTTAAGAAAAAGCAGGACCAGAAAAGATTGGGAACTGGAACCCTGAGGTCTTTGAGGCCTATATTAAACACTTTGCTAGAATCTGGCTCTCTTGATGAGGTTTTTAGAGCAAGAGACCAGAGTACAAATGAAAGCAACTTACATGAACCTATGGTGAAAAAGCCTCTGGAAATCTCTCCCTCATGCCCACCAGCAGAAAACAGTGTGTCTGTCCTGATTCCTGATGAGGCAAATAGTGAGAGCCAATTACCAGAAGCCCATCCTTCCACTGAAACTCCGGAACAAGTGGTTCCAATCCAGGATCCCAGCTTCCCATCTGAAACCATTAGTGGAGCAGTGGCAGAGGCAGCTTCTACACCTGGGCCCTTCCAGGCTGAGGTTTTACATTCTGTTTCAGGGGACGTTCCACCTCCTACTAGCCCTGACTGTGTTGAAAAAGCTGGAGATTGTGTTCCCGGAGTTTTCGAAGAAAATACTTTTACAATTCAGTACATTTTGAACACCAGTAGTAAGTTGAACACGGAGCTGTTCCGGGACAAAAGTGAGGAGGCTTCTCTTGACCTGGTGTTTGAGCTGGTAAACCAGCTGCAATACCACACTCACCAAGAGAATGAAATTGAAATTTGTATGGACTTCCTGCAAGGCACTTGTATTTATGGCAGGGATTGCTTGAAGCATCACACAATACTCCCGTATCATTGGCAGATCAAGAAGACAACTACGCAGAAGTGGCAGAGTGTGTCCAATGATTCACAGGAGCACTTGGAAAGGTTTTATTGTAACCCAGAAAATGATAGAATGAGAATGATGTATAGGTATGTATTATAATAACGTAGGAAACTGTTAAATGTCCTAGAGAAGATAGACTAAAAGCTTAGTATGGTGGTTTCTTTCAGTACTAACATACGGCATTCTTTTTTCTGTTATTTTGGTTATTATGCTACACTGATTTTTCATGCTGTTTGAGTGGAGGCTGTTTACCTAACTAAACAGTGAATATTATTTGAATAGCTTAGATATCATTCTGTCCCATAGGCATGTGACTAATAAGTTGCATATACATTTGAGTGTTGTGAATCAAATACTCTATTTAATCAAATAGGAAAACTTGATTTCCAAAGGAAGTTCAAGGTTAATCTTATAACATATTTCCTGGTTTATTTAAAGTCTTGTATGTTATCTGTTTATTTTTGTGCTGGAGATAGTCTCATGGACTTTTCTAGCTGGCTTCGAATCTTGCTCTCCAGATCTCAGCCTCCTGAGAAGCTAGATTATAGGCATGAACTGCCATTGCCCAGCTGACTTATTATTTTGTGTTGGTCCTAGGGCTTGCATCTGGGAGGGAGGGGCTCTAGCCACCACAACAGAATTTTTATGCTCAATGCTAATGCTCTACCACTTGAGCCACAGCTTTACTTCTTTCTTTTGAGTGGTTCATTGGAGCTAAGAGTCTCATAGACATTCCTGTCCCAGGATGGCTTCAAACCTTGATGGCAGTCTTTGATTTTTGGTAGTTTATTAGAGATAAGAGTCTCATGGGCTTTACTTCCCTGGCTGGCTTCAGACTGCAGATTGTGAGCCTCAGATCCTAGTTTCCTGAATAGAACTACAAGCTTCAGCCACCAGCACCTGGCTCCACTCTTAAGAACTCAATTTCCAGGCTACTAAGTACTTGAGCATCTTGGTACATTTTCTGTTCGAATTGATCAGGAAGGAAATAGCAGATTTTTAACACATTGTATTCTGTTACTTTACTGTGAGCAAGGCAAGACAGTCATTTTGAGCCTAGAAGGTCCAGAAATTCTTAGCAAGATATTAGGTATTTATCCTTTGATAAGATTTGTTTTGACAAAGAGTATGTTGCTGTAGACTCAGAAGTGTACATTGTTAGATCAGTTATTGAAGTAGTTATAGTGAGTGCTTGATTTCCAAGTCAGTTTTACTGAGGTAATATTTGTCAGATATCAGGAGAGGAAAAATGAGTTACTACTCCTAACTCCTAATATCACTACTAAGGTACCAGTGGTTAAGGCCTATAATCCTAGCTACTTAGAAACCTGAAATCTGAGGGTCATCTGAAGCCAGTCTGCTCAGAGAGTGGTTGAAACTTATCTCCAGTTAACCAGCCAAGGTTGAAGTGGAAACATGGCTATCATTACTGCATTACAAGTGGTCCTGCTGAGAGAATAACCCCATCCCCCAGCAAATGTATATATTGTTAACTATTAATTAGTAAAGCAAAATTCTCAATGGGCTACAGGAAGAAATGTAAGGTTGTAGTCAGCTGTCAAAAATTAGGCTTTTGGGAAGTTGACCTGTGGTCATTGCAACCTGGCTTTCCTTGTATTCCAAAGCGATGTTGTGTTTCCTGGCAACAAGATGCAGATAACGGCATGTCGAGCCTTGCTGAGAGATTCACAAACAAGCCGGAGCAGCCCAGGTTCACATGGTTACCACATTATTTGGCTAAAGTTATTAATCTCTGTGGTCAGGCCTGTAAAGCTGGTCTATCTGTGCAGATTGCACAGAACCAGTAAGTGTGTGTTCAGCTGTGTATATGTCCAAATTAGACCCAGTAATTTTTGGATTCATTTGTTCTAATTTAGCATTGTTTATGATTTGGCAAGCCATTATCACATACTACGTCATATTACCTCCCTTGTGTGGAACTTGGGGAAAGTTATACAGTAGTTCTAGGTCTCCAACAGACTGAAGTAAAATTGTTTTGCTTTTTAAGCATGAGGCTTTAAGTTCTAAGTTAATCTTAGATGTGTTACATTTTGTTGAGAAGGAAATTGAGGTAGGTAGGTTTAGTTTTCTTCAGCTCTTTAGTCAAAGATGCTTAGATAATAAAAACATTTTAAAAGATTTCAGTAAGTTTTTATAGTGAAATAGTGATCACCTTTGCTTTCTCACTGTTTATATTCATCTGGAGATGTTTACTACCAACATCAACTGGAAGCTAGTATGTAGGAATGCCTCAGATTGATGTTGAAGCTTTTGTATATTTCTAAATTCCAAAGTACACACTTGAGGAAACAGCAATGAAAAAAAATAATAGTGGGCACTCATTCTCAGTAGATGGTAATATTTATTGGATGGCAGAACTAAACAGTTTTAAAACTATCACCAATTGGGATATGAATTGGGATCATTGAAATTGTGGAGGCCATTTAAAGCTCTGCTTAGCACTGAAGATCAACATTGGTTTTACATTTCATTCATTCTAAACTGTGCCAGGGTAGTCTTCTAGTTACTGTCACTCACCAAGAAGGAAGGGATATACTACAAACTAATTTTGTTTGTGAGGGTACTTGAAATGTGATCAATTTTACTTCTGATTCTGAACTTGTTGAAAGAGGAAGTAGTAAAGAAGAAAACTGTAAACTGAATGCATGCCTAATTTTTCTCAGAGGATAATTGTTTTGGAATTGATGCTTATCGTTATAAGAGGTCTTTTTGCTCATAAGACTGAAGCCTAGACTGCTGCCCTAGTTATGGTTGCTGGTAGTTTTGATTGACAGTGGCTTTCATGAGCTTTTTCTTTACATCTTTTTTTTAATGTTATCAAGAGACAGTGTCAGCCAGATGTGATGGCTCATGCCTATAATCCTAGATACTCAGGGGGCTGAGATCTGAGAATCGAGGTTCAAAGCCAGCCCAGGCCCTACTAAAAAGTTTGTGAGACTCTTATCTCTAATTAATCACCAGAAAACCAGAAGTGGTACTGTGGCTGAAGGGTGGTAGCCTTGAACCGAAGAGCTCAGGGGGCCAAGGGATAGGGTGGTAGCCTTGAGCTAAAGATCTCAGGGACAATGCCTAGGCCCAGAGTTCAAGTCCCATGACTGAAAAAAAAAGAAAAAAAGATAGTGCCATCAGTGGCTTCCCAGAAGGTGTGTTAAGACATGCGTATTAATTGTAGGCACATATATCGATGTGGTTTCTAGAACTTGCAAAGTGAATATCTAAGATAAGCAGGCTCCTGAGTGAAATCTACTACATAGTTAAAATTAGCCAAGTGAGTGCTGGCCTACACAGCTGTGATGTGTGAGCCAAGTTATTATGTATTATTGATAACACTGGAGAGAAAGCAGCTGAAACTTACTGTGCCTTGGTATTTCTTGAATATACACAGCTGTATGAGTTTGAATTTATTTTTAAAAATTCCTGTTTAAGAAAGAGAGCTCCATAAGCAAGAACTGTATTTGAAGTGACTTTGAAAATGTATGCCTTGTGCTTTAGGATAAAGCAGGCCAATGAATTATGCTGCTATTTACATATGAAATAAAACTTAATTGGCTTCTATCTATACTAATCTAGAGAAGTTACTGGGCCTGTGTAAAGCTATCATGGGAATCAATAGCAATCATTCATGTAGTTCTTTCTGGCTTTTCATCAATAAGCAGATTAGATTTTCTGAAGCAGCTGTCACCTGGCTTCAGGTTGGGGTCAGTCCTTTACCGACGTGTTTATGTAATAAAAGTGAACGTTGGAGAAAGCCAAGGTTTTATAACTTTCAAATTAGACAGTTGGAAAAAATAGCTTATGAGGTTACCTGGCAATTCATATGAGTAATTGCATGACACATTATTTGATTATTGAGTTAAATCCAAATTTTCAATTTTGATTATATCCAACAAGAAAAAAAAAAGGAATAGCAATCACAACTTTGGACATTTAAAAAAAGCAATTCTGACGCCGGGCATGGTAGCTTTTGCCTATAATTCTAGCTATTCTGAGATCTGAGGATCAAGGTTCAAAGCCAGTCTGGAGACTAAAATCCATGAGACTCTTATCTCCAATTAACCACCAGAAAACTGGAAGTGGCACTGTGTCTCATGGGGTAGGGTGGTAGTCTTGAGCTGAAGAGCTTAGGGACAATGTCCAGGCTCAGAGTTCAAGTCTCATGACCCACCAAAAAAAAAAAAAAAAAAAAAGAATTCTGGGGCTGGGAGTTTGGCCTAGTGGTAGAGTGCTTGCCTAGCATGCACAAAGACCCAGGTTTGATTCCTTGGTACCCCATACATAGAAAAAGGTAGAAGTGGCACTGTAGCTCAAGTAGTGAGCTCTAGCCTTGAGAAAGCTCAAAGACAGTGCTCAGGCCCTGAGTCCAAGCCCCAGACTGTCAAGAAAAGCAATTCTGCATATAGTGAGCACATAAAAGAATACTACTTTGGGGGCTTGGAATATGCTTTAGTGGTAAGAGTGCTTGCCTAGTGTGCATGAAGCCCTGGGTTCGATTCTTCAGTACCACAGAAATAGAAAAAAATGGCACTGTGGCTCAAGTGGTAGAGTGCTAGCCTTAAGCACAGAGAGGCTCAGGCCCTGAGTTCAGGCCTTATAACCACCCCCCCCCAAAAAAAAAAAAAAAACTACTTTTGACAAGGGCTTTTTTGTGCCACTGTCAATCTATTTCCTGTTCAGCCAGGATTTCTTGATTTTAAAATAACATTGTACTTTAAGGAATGATAAATTTGTAAATTCTGTGTTCTTATCCTGACCCGTGAGCTACCCTTTTTTTCCAGGTCTGGGAACAACTACTTTTCTTTTTGTGCTGGGTCTAGATATTGAACTCAGGGTCTGGGTACTGTTTCTAAGCTTTTTCTCTCAAAACTAGCTAGTACTCTACCACTTGAGTCACAGTTTCACTTCTGGCTTTTTGATGTCTGGGCTAGTTTTGAACCAAAATCCTCAGATCTCAGCCTCCTGAGTACCTAGGATATAAGATATGAATTACTGCTGCCGGGCAGGAGGTTATTTCTAAAGGATGAATCATTTTGTTTACCTATAGACCCTGACTAGGCAAAAAAAACTACTAAGATCCAGTCATTTGAGACTGAAATTTCCTATGGCATATTTGTTTCTAATCACCCAAATTGAGACCACTCGATTGTACTTTTTTGTCTGGTGGTGGTGATTTTGGATTACATTAAATTAGGACTTAAGATCCTCTTTGTCATGTGTAAGGCCCACAAATTCACGTGGTACATGATGGGACCAACATGTTTCATCAGCTGCTCTTGGCCATGTGCTTGTATTTTTATGACCCATAAATTATGTTATAGATATCCTAAGGGCCTTTGGCAGGTAAAAGGTTCCTCATTCATGATAGATCAATAACTTTAATATTACCAGTCTTCATGAGTTAGGGAAGGAAAACAAGTACATGTATGTGTCACTTCTACAAAATAAATTTTGAGTTGCATGATGATTCTGGCTAGTTCAAAGTGGATACTAGTAAATTTGAAAGAAACTCACATTGTGAAAAGCTGTAGTTTCTCCTTTATAATTAGTCTGAGAGTTTTAAGATAAAGTTAGTAATTTTGCATCTGTAGAAGATAACAGAGGGCAGAAGTCGAGCCATTTTCTGTTTCATTCTGGATTTAGAATTATTAGGTTAGAGCCTAAGGGCTTGGATTGGATTGTACTTTGCAGCACCATAAATTGTTGTACAAAGGATAAAGTACATTTAAAACTCACCATTTCTGGGAGGAAAAAAGGTAAGGCATTTTAATAAGGAATTTAAGTACTAAGTATTTCTTATTTTATATGCTTTTATTTAACTTATTTTTTTTAGTGGTCACAGGGCTTGAACTCTGGACCTGCCTGCTATTCTTGAGCTCTTTTTTTTTTTTTTATTGTAATTAGTAAAAAGGTTACATGATATTTGCCAGATAGAAGGTGCATTAATTCACATACATTGATACCCTTTCACATGTCTTGGTACTCATTACCCTCCCCCCCCACATCCCCCACCCATCTTGGTTTTCCCCCCTTCTCTATCACATTTCAAATAACCAAATACAAATAAATTCAATATATCAGCTAACAAAGTGAGATACTATAACAATATGAGATAACCAAGGGACAGCAAAGGCTAGCGCTCTTCCACTTTGAGCCACAGTTTCACTTCTAATTTTCTAGTGTTTAATTGGAGATAAGAGTCTCAGGACTCCTGGGCTACCTTCAAACCAAGATCCTCAGATCTCATCCTCTGGAGTAGCTCAAATTATAGGTGTGAGCCAATGCACCCATATATGCTTCTTCTGGAACATTAACTTAAAAGCTGCAATTTATAATAAAAATTCCTTGTTAATAGGGGAATTAGAAATAACAAATGACAAGCCCTGAAATACATTTTGGCAAGCTTTGAAAGTAAGGATATAATATAAGATAATTATCCAAGTTAGTATTTTGCTAAGATTTAATCAGTGTGTGCAAAAGATAGCATTACAGACAGCTAGATTATATTCAACCAGTTCTGTAGTCAGGAACTCAGATTCTAAGAAATTAGTGGTAGTAATAAATTGTGTTGTCAAGTGTGAAACTTCCAGTTTCCCTTGCTGATTCATCCAGTTGGTATTGCTAAGACCAGCAGAGCATTAACAAAGTGTCAGAGTTGGCTGTTTCCACACAACAATCTTCTCAGTCTTTCTCTGCCCCATGCTGTTTACTTATTGGGAACACCCAGATGTCCAGCAGAGAGCCAAGCCCTGTTCTCGGCTTTTTTTTTGGTGTGTGGGGCCGTCATGGGGCTTGAACTCGCCCTGGTCGCTGTCCCTAAACTCTTCAGCTCGGGACTACCACCCTATCCTTGAGCCAAGCCCTACTTCCCATTTTCTAGAGGTTAATTGGAGATAAGAGTCTCCGATCTTTTTGTGCCTGAGCTAGCTCTGAATCTTGATCCTCAGATCTCAGCCTCCTGAATAAGTAGGATTATAGGCATGAGACACTTCTTCAAAGGACAAGCTCATAAGAGAGTGCTAGAGAGACATCGTTTTCACACTGCAGACTTTCCAATTGTATAAGGAGTGTTTGAGAAAGAATTTAGTAAGTGTGTGTTCTTTGTAGAAGTGCAGTTTGGGTGCATCAGTTTGGGGCATGCTGGTTGAAATGGCATTTCTCAGAATGATTAGGAAGTAGGCTTAGCTTGAACTGACATATTTCTCTACTAGCTTTTATTTTTCCTTTGTATTAGGATTGTTATGCTATTTCTTAGAGTTCTTTGCTGTAAGTTCTTACCAGCACTGAGTAGTTAGTGAGGAATGGCAGAGGTGGGAGGAGGGTGAACTTTGTTTACAGTAGTCCACATGTTCTCCAATTTTTCCCTGCACCATGACCTTCACAGTTCCCTCAGCTGATCAGGGCACAGGAAGACTACCCTAGATAATTTCCTACTGTGGTTGGCCTTTGCTTTCTGACTGTTACCTGGTCTAGCTCTTTTATTTCCAGGCCTTGAGAAAATAAAAATAAGCAGTAAAGAAATACTAGATTTGCCTTTCCATGGTTGTTTTAATTAAAAAAAATTCTTGAATCCTAGTATAGTATGTGAAACAAAAACTTTGCTTTCTGACATTTGGATTATCCTGATAGTGCCAAGCATCAGAGTCGTAATGTAAGGCTGTTGCTAAAACTTCTTTAAGGTTAGTCTATAAAATTGACTGTCTTAGATATACTTTGTTGAGTCCTCCCCCCCCCCAAAAAAATCCTTATATGTTTTGTAGGAATCTTCCCCACCCTAGAAACTTAAAGGGCTATTGGAAGTGGATTCTTAAATTAATTTGTACTATTCAAATTTCTTGTTTTTGCAAACCTTTTCATATACCGGGTCCTCAGTAAGATGCTTTTATGAAATCATAATAGTATATATTATGAGCTAGATGCTAGCACATAATAAGGCTATCAAGTTCATTTGCCTGGATTGCCAGGCACTGTGGCTCAGGCCTATAATCTTAGCTACTCAGGAGGCTGAGATCTGAGGATCATGGTTCAAAGCCAGCTGGGGCACTAAAGAATGTGACTCTTATCTCCAATTAATCACTAGAAAACGTGAAGTGGGGCTGTGGCTCAAGGGATAGTGTGGTAGCTTTGAGCTGAAGAGCTCAGGGACAGAACCCAGGCCCAGAGTTCAAGCCCCATGACACCCCCCTCTCCCCCCAAAAAAATTACCTGGATTGAGAGAAGAGATAGCTAAATTAAAAATTCTGAATAAAAGCCTTTGTAAAAGTTATTTTTAAATGTCAAACCAGAAATTAAGCTAATACATTTTCTAGATTATTAGTGGATTTATAATTAGGATTTTATTTATGTGCAAATGAGTTCTGAGGTGTTAGATTATTTGAAAATTTACTTTGTTTTTTTTTTTGTTTTGATTTTGGTGGGTCATGTGGCTTGAACCCAGCCTGGGTTCTGTCCCTGAGCTCTTCAGCTCAAGGCTACTGCCCTATCCTTGAGCCAAGCCCCACTTCCCGTTTTCTAGAGGTTGAGATAAGAGTCTCAGGTCTTTTTGTGCCAGGGCTGGCTTTGAACCTTGATCCTCAGACCTCAGCCTCCTGAGTAGCTAGGATTACAGGGGTAGGTCACTGTGCCCAGCTTTGAAAATTTACCTTTAAGCAGTCTTAGTAACATGTAATATCTTTCATGTACTTTTATTTTTATTGTATTTTGTTGTTAGGGTGATGTATAGAGGTGTTACAGTTCATCAGGTAGTGGATACCTTATTTTTTGAACATTGATACCCCTTCCCATCTTTTTCTCTCATTTCCTCTCCCTCTACCCCCTCCCAATCATCTTGTTTTTCCCCTTCCCTATTTCAAATAAACAAACATACAATATAACAGGTACCAAAGTCAGATACAGTACACAAGTTTATCCCTTCATAAATACTGCCAAATTCAGGAAGTTGAATATATTTGTGAATTGACTATATGGCAGACTTTTTGTTTTAATTAGCTCCTTTGAGGTAGGTAGAAACTTCCAAGTATTTCACTTCAGAAAGGAGGTATTCTTTCATTGTGATAGAGATGTATTAACTGTATAAAGCTATATTAAGTGTGAGATAGTTTTAAAGCACAGTTTCTAAAAACTAGCTTGCCTTTGCCCCAGCTGTTTTTTGTGGAAATTGTTTTCACGTCTTCATTAGGTCACAGTTGAAAATTGTTTCACTCACCTTCCACTTTTCTTAGGACATGTGACTGAATTTGGCTATATGATACAACTGGCAATCTCTAGGTACAGAATTAACCCCAAGCCTCTGTAAATAGCAGTGAAATATTACAACTGCAGTTTTTGTTTCTGGAGATTTCTGAGCTAATCCACATCTTATTAGAAAGGCACGTGTGTGTGTGTGTTGTTTGCATTAGTCTATAAGGTTTGTTTTGGTACCAGTCCTTGAGTGCAGTGCTTGGACTCTGTCCCTGAGCTTTTTAGCTCAAAGTTAGCATTGTACCACTTGAGCTATGGCTCAACTTCTTGTTTTTTTGGTTGGCTTTTTGGAGATAAGTCTGAAATCCTAGCTAGTCAGGAGCCTGAGATCTGAGGATCAGTGGCTAGAAGCCAGCCCAGGCAGGAAATTCCAATAAACTACTCAGAAAAGTGGGAAATGGCATTATGGTAGTGTGCTATCCTTGAGCAAAAGCTCAGGTACAGTGCCTAGGACCCTGAGCTCAAGACCTAGAACTGACAAAAAAAAAATAATAATATTAATAGCTTTTTTTTTTTTTTGGTAGTCATGGAGCTTGGACTCTAGGCCTGGGTGCTGCCCCTGAGCTGTTCAGCTCAAGGCTACTGCCCTACCCCGTGAACCACAGCCCCACTTGCCATTTTCTAGTGGTTAATTGGAGATAAAAGTCTCTAGTGCCCAGGCTGACTTTGAACGTCTCTCCTCAGATCTCAGCCTCCTGAGGAGCTAGGATTATAGGCGTGAGCCACCTCATCCAGCGAATAATAAACTTCTTGCTTGAGATCCTTCTCAAGCCTTCTGAGTGCTGGAACATCCTATCTGGTTAGATGGGTAAATTTAACTCAACTTATAATTGAGAACTGGTAGTTCTTCTACAGCTTATAGTTGAGTCAACTTGTACTTCTTCATTTACTGATAAGTACTGAAGTCTGTGCATAATCGAAACTTCCAATTTTGTTGGGGAGCATGGGATTGTAAGTTACTTCCAAATACAAAAGGAAGAAAACCAACAAGTTGTTAACAAACCCCAGTGTTGGAGAAATTGAACAGAGCATTTTAACCTCTGCTGAATGTGAAAGATGCTGCCTTGCATGTAAGCATTTTAAATAAGTTTTGTTGCCTCTCGACAACTCTGCTCTTGATTAGAGACAGTGTTGGTAAAAATCTTTATTAGTAACAATAATTGATAGTAACTATCAACTATAGCATAAGAGGTATTACAGACAGATGCTGGTGGCTCATACCTGTAGCTACTAAGGAGGCTGAGGCCTGAGGAATGCAGTTCAAAGCCAGCCAAGGCAGGAAAGTTCATGAGACTTTTAGTTCCAATTAACTACCAGAAAACTGGAAGTAATGCTTTGGCTCAAAGTAGTAGAATGCTAGCCTTGAGCAAAAGAGCTCAGGAACAGAGCCCAGGCTCCCAAGTTCAAGCCTCATGACCAACAACAAAAAGTTACAACTACATACATTTTTTTCCCAGTCCTGGGACATGAACTCAGGACCTGAGCACTGTCCTTGGGCTTTTTCATCAAGGCTAGTGCTCTACCACTTGAGCCTCAGCACCACTTCTGGCTTCTATATGTGTGGTACTGAGGAATCGAACCCCGGTTTTGTGCATGCTAGGCAATCACTCTACCACTAGGCCAAACCCCCAGCCCTAGGACTACATACTTCTCTAAAGTTTAATAACTACACTGCTTTCACAAAATGAGCTTGTACTATATATGCCATAGCTTTGCTTCTCATCATCTTATAATATTTTTGAAGGGTATGTAAGCTGTCAGGTACTCCAGCATTACTAAGCCCTAGAAACATCAAAGCCCGATATCAAAAGCTCCACTGCATTTTGTGTGCCTGTAAAATTTCTTTGGCAGCTGTCTCATGCTAGTAGCAGAAGAGCTGAAATTCTCTCCACACTTTTCATTTTTATCCTTAATATCATTATGATTCCTCATGTGATGAAATATTTTCACTCTACTTAATAGTATTAAGAGGCCCTGACAATCTTAGCTAGTTGGTTTAGTTGATTAGGTGGATGTTAGTAGTTTTTCAGGTCACAGATGTATCCTTATATAGAACTAAGTTAACTCTTTACAGGCAGGAAGCCAAGGTTCCGAAGTCTAACTGGTCTGGCTAAAACAGAACAAGGTACTTACTGTTAGAAAAGTTTATACCTAATTGACCTTTGCTGAAGTCTTGAGTTGGAAATTTTGTATGCATTATCTTCCCATTCAGCCCTTTTGTAATTCCTATAATTGGCATTTTCCATTTATTCAGCTCAGTCATCCTTGACAGTGTGGGTTTTTTTTTTGTTGTTGTTGTTGTGTATTTGTTCGTTTTGAAGCAGTCTTGCTATGTGTGCCAAAGTCCTCCACTTGAAGTTCAAGCATTGTGAGTATATGTGGGCATGCTGCCAGCCATCCTGAACGTTCCATATCTTCCCTAAATGTACTACCTCTAATCCTTGAATGTTGCCTCCTCAGATCTCCATCATCATCTATCTCATTTTTAGCTCTGTAATTGCAACCAGCTAAGCATAAAATAATATATTCTAATAAATGACTATACTAGTTTATATCCTGCAAATGAATGCTAAGTCTCTCCCCTTCCCTCTGCTTTCCCCACCCTCCTTGCCGATAATCAGTCTCTTCAGCTCTTTATTCCACTGCTGTTTGCCCTTGAAATGGCAAACCGGAATCTTACTGAATATCCACCAGTGATTCTTACTGCCACCGGATCGAGTCTGACCTCTTAACCTAGAATCCAAAGCTCTCTCTTATCTGACTTGAGCCAGCTTCTCCAATTTAGTCTTAGCCCTTATCACCTCCTTTCTGAACACACATACACACCTGACCTCCCACATGAACTGCATGTGCATCTCACACACTGTCCTCTTAACCTGGTTAGCTTTTGCACATGCTGTCATCTTCTGTCCACCTGTGTTGGCCTACTTCCCCTTGTCTGCCTGGTGAGGAACTGAACTTGGCTCACATTTCATGCACTGTGGGACACCGCTGAACACCTTTTCTAACCCCTCTCCCACTAGGCCACTCTGCTTCTGAGTAGTCTCTGGACCACCCTTCTACCCCACCTCACATTGCCCATGGGTTGTTTGCTCCTCTGGCAGATGTCATCTTTTCTTTTCATCCTCTTTTCCTCAGTTCAGCCTAGTACTCAAATCAGTGGATCTACTTAAGATTATGATTATTTATTTTAAAAATGACCACATTTCCTTTTTGGTTTCCAATGTTTTGTAAATAGAATTGTCTAACATTATTAAACTCTTTACTGAGCTCCCAAATACACAAACCCAAGAACCATTTGTATATTTGATCAAGAAATGGTATACTTACAGATTCCTGTTTCATTCAATGCCTGGTTGTTGTTTTTTTTGTTTTGTTTTGATGGTTTTTTTCTTCTGCAGAATTTTTTCTTTTTACCATTGCCATTTAGTATATGGAATGTGTGTAGAAAAATCACGTGTGAGGTGTCCTTTCTTAGTGTGGGTGTTAGTGTTCTATGCAATGCTAATTTATTATTGTTAGAAAATGTGGCTTAATTATGGGTAAAAGATAATTGGTTGAATGAGAGAACCGTTGCTATAAAGCATCTAAGCTATGAGAATGGCTGTTCTTTTCAGAATTTTAAAAATAGTTTTGTGCCTGGATTGTGTGTGTGTTCATTCCATTCTTGGAATTTGAACTCAGCCTGGGCACTATCCCTGAGCCTTTTTGTTCAAGGCTAGCATTTAGGCCACTTATAGTGGCCACAATTCTACCTCAAGCTGTTTGGTGTTTAATTGATAATTGTTTAATTGATAATTCCTCCCCTGACTGTCTTTCAACTGCCATCCTCAGATCTCAGCCTCCTGAGTAGCCACAATTACAGGTATGAGCCACTGCCCAGCCTACCTTCTCATTTTAAGTTGAGAAACCTATAGCTTTGGATGGACCGGATGTATTGTTGTGGTGTTTGTTTTACTTCCAAAGACTCTGTGGCTCAGGAATCTCACATGGGTCTAGCTGGGGAAGTTTCAGATGATTGAACAGTAGGAAACTGCTGGCCAGAAGGAAGCATTCACTTCAGCTGTGGGATACTTTCCTGTGGGATACTTTCCTGTGGATACTCTGTGCTAGTGTGAACTCTGGGTCTCTCTGTTTCTAATCTGTCAAATAGGTACTCTACCTTGCTTCTTGTGCCAAGTGTATGTCTGGATTCTTGCAATATGTTGTGATAAGTTCATTTGGAAAAGTATATAAAACTGTTAATATTTCTACAGTTCAAGTTTATTTTTCTTTCATAGAAAAACTCTATAAAACCTGTTTACAATATTTTTCCTGCCCTTGACTCATGATAGGATTTATATTGGTAATAAAACAATTACTGGGCACTGGTGGCTCACCTAACTACTCAGATTAAGATCTGAGGATCATGGTTCAAAGCCAGCCCAGGAAAAGAACATCTTTGAGACTCTTACTTCTAATTAAAGACCAAAAAGCTAGAAGTAGAGCTGTAGCTCAAGTGATAAGAGCCTTCAGCCAAAAAAGCCTAGGCACAGCAGCCAGGCCCCAACTTCAAGCCCCAGAGCTGGTGCTCGCTTATGCATGTGCGTGCACACACACAGATTGATTTCACTGCATGATGATTTAGCCAAAGCTTACTCTTAATAAATAGCAGCTTTCCACCCTGTTTTGGCCATCTCTCTGCAGGAATGTCCCTATGCAGATTGGATTCTCATCTTCCAGGATCATTGTACCCTGCTTGTACCCTGCTTTCACAGTAACAGCTCCCTTTATCCCCTAGCCTGTTTTTCACATTCAGTTTTCACTTATTCTTTTATCCTTTATCTGCTTTTGTACACTTGTACCTTAATCTGAGATCCTAGACTTCCTCAGTTCATGACCTGTCCCTTCTCACATTGCCTGCCCTAGGACGCATTTCTTCTTCTCATGTAGCCTGTTGGGAAGGTCTCCTCCAACTATCAACTGCTCCCTTGGTCCAAGAAGTGAGGTACTTGGAAAACTCTTATCTTGTTCTTCTACATAATCCTTTACTAATAACCAGTAGTGTTCTGTATGGAATATTTTAACTGTTCCTACAATTCTTTTACACAAAACTTATCTTGGACGGATTAAGCCTTTTATTTTTCTGACCTTTATCTGTCCCTGGACACCAGAAACAAAAATCTGTTCTTTCTTCATGCTCTCATTTTCTGACTAGTGAATGTAGATAGGAAGATGTACTGCTGCTTTGGTTTTACATTGTTAGATCTTCCTCTCTTTTGAAGACCTTGGAAAACAGACTACATCTGTTTAACTCATTGCCTAATTCATTATCACACATAGATGACTCATAACTGCTTTCTGATAATAGGAAACAATGGCTTGATAAAGAAGAGTGGTGGATGTTGAGCATTTGGCAAGTGTATTGCACACATTTACAATGATGCCGATTATAGAGGAAAAAGCTATTGGCTTTGGATATTTAAAGCATTCCACAGTGCAGGTGGTAAAATTAATCTTTTAAAAAGATAATTTAGTGTTTTTAAAGTTTGTTATCTTGTCTGTCAAGTCTAGAAAAGCATATTGAAAAGCAAATACAGCTAAAACAGTACTTTAGTACATCTATCTAAAGAACAGTTGATTGTACTAAATTAGAATTTGTCACAGAAAAGTCATAATGCCCAAAGGCCTGAAATGCACACAGAATGTAACAAAAAAGCTGCATTTGTTTTTTTTCTCATGCAAATCATTATCTGTGAAGTTTTAATAATATAAGCTTGTGCAGAAATTGTTTGTGATGTCCAGAATAAATCATGACACATAAACAGCAAAAATCATTGACTGCATATACATGTTGTAATGTTTGCTGTTCCAAAAACTCAAAGGAAATACTGAGGGATTTGTTAAAATCTTAATTGGTAGCATTTACTAGGGAATGAGCTTAAAAAAGGAAAATATGTTTAGAAACTTGAAATGGTCTTACAAGGGGAAAAGATTCATTTCTCTTTACAGTTACATGATTCTCCTAAAATTAAATGCAAATTAATATGAAGATTAATTAAGGCATAATTGTTCTAGCAGAATTTCTTTTTAATCTTTTTAAAGACTTTCCCAGAAGGCTAGGAGCATAGCCTAGTGGTAGAGTGTTCGCCCAGCATGCATGAAGCCCTAGGTTCAATTCTTCGGTACCACATACTTAGAAAAAATGCTGGAAGTGGTGCTGTGGCTCAAGTGGCAGGGTGTTAGCCTTGAACAAAAAGTATCTTAAGAGTAGTGCCCAGGCCCTGCATTCAAGCCCCAGGACTGGCAAAAAAAAAAAAATCGTAGAAACATCTTTCCCTTTTAATTAAATGTTACTATGTACTGTATATAAGATACTTTGATCAGGGCCGGGAGTTTGGCCTAGTGGTTAAAGTGCTTGCCTAGCATGCATGAAGACCCGGGTTCAATTCCTCGGTACCACATACATAGAAAAAAGCCGGAAGTGGTGCTGAGGCTCAAGTGGTAGAGCCTTGAGAAAGTCCAAGGACAGTGCTCAGGCCCTGAGCTCAAGCCCAGGACTGGCAAAAAAAATACAAAATTAAAAAAAAAAAAAAGATACTTTGATCATATTCTAATCATTTTCTCTGTCCCCCTTTAACGGTCTCCTTATTTATGTTATTTCAAACTGTGGCTTATTTTATTGCTTTATTCCTGTCTTGTGTTTAATTAAAATTGTGTTTGTTTTTAACTACATCGTAGTTAGTACCATTTCTAAGCAATGGGGGTTATTGGAACACCTTTAAAGGAGCATACTGATTTTTACAAGTTATGTGCTTTATGATACCACTGTTTGGCTATTTTATGATATATTTAATTTTTTATGTTTTGTTAGAGAAACTTCAAATAAAAAGACAAAAAGTTATAATGAACATTTTGCCAGTTTTTTGAAATAATGACTGCTTCAAATAAAAAAGAAACATCCTATTTCAACCATGCTTTATAATTGTTTTTTTATAGTTGATTGAAAAGGACTGACTCAGTAACAGCAGATTATCACTAACAAATATCCTCAGAGTTGACTCTCATAATAATGTAGAAGGTTTTAGTCCATGTTTGGCCAACACGTTTTCTGTCACACAGGATAAATTGTAGTATTGTTGTTGCTGGATTGGTAGTACTGGTTGGTGGATTGGTAGTACTGGCTTTATCTGCGGTATTCTTTCTTCTTTTTTTCCAGCTTTTTTCCAGACAATCTTGTATGTTCCTGTAATGGCCCAGATGGCTGGTGCCTTGGAATAGTATTGTTGGAGTAGTAGGGAAGGAGGATCTTTGTTTCTCTAGTCTCTAATAGCTTCATCCTCAGTCTGACTCCCAGTTGGGCTAGTGCTAGGATTTGGTGCCTTCCACTTGTGGGAGGCTTCAGTTGGCTTAGACGGGTGACACAATTAGTTACACTTCACAGTCTGGAGATTTTGGTGGGAATGTGATACTGGGAAATCACCAATAATACCTTTTATTTGTGTATGGAGAGAACAATCACATTGACTTTGCTGCCTGTGCTGACTTTGAACTTGAGTCCTCAGATCTCAGCTTCCTGCATAGCTAGGATTACTGGTGTGAGCCAGTGGTGCCAGGCTCAGTCTTGCCTTTTTAACCCATGTAAAGCAGATTTTGAAACTTTGGCAACAGCCTGTATAGTTACGTTTTTTTGTTGTTGTTGTTTTGGTTTTTTTTTAAATGTTCAGTAGGGTATTTATTTAGGTACTTTGTTCAGCAGTTTTTTCTTGGACTTTTTCAGAGGACAAGAGTTTTGGGCGGATTTTAATGCCATGAACGTATATGAAACAACTGAATTTGACCAACTACGGAGGCTGTCCACACCATCTTCCAGTAATTTCAACTCTATTTACCACACATTTTGGAAATACTTCTGTAGAGACCACTTTGGATGGAGAGAGTATCCTGAGGTATTTACATGTTCTTTTGTTCCCCCTCATTAAGTACTTCTAGATTGTCTTTCCCTGTTCTGTCTCTCACATGACTAGGCAGAACTACAAGTCATAATCAAAGAGCTTAAAGGAATTAACTTTAGAGTCTTGTTAATACAGGTAAAATCTCTCTCTCTCTCTCTCTCTCTCTCTCTCTCTCTCTCTCTCTCTCTCTCTCTCTCTCTCTCTCTCTCTCTTTCTCTCCCTCTCCCTCTCCCTCTCTTTCTCTCTCTCTAGCTCCCTTCCCCTCCTTCCCTCTCCCTTCCTTTCTCTCTTCCCCCTCTCCCTTCTTCCATCCCTCCTAACACTTACCTCCCCCCCCCTCTCTCACCTGTATCCTTTCTCCTCTCTCCTTTCCCCCTTCTCCTCTCTCTCCTCTCAGTCTCTTCTTTCCCTCCCCTCTCTCCCTGCTTCTTCCCAATCTCTCTTCTCTCCTTTCTCCTCTCTTGTCTCTCCCTTCTCCTTTCTCTCTCCTCTCCCTCTTCTCTTTCTCCTTTTTCTCCTCTTTCTCTCCTTTTCTCTCTCCTCTGGTTTTGAACTCAGGACCTTATGTTCTGACTCAGCTTTTTAGACTTGGGGTGAAGCTCTGTCACTTGAGCCACACCTTCAGTTCCTCTCCCATTTTTGTTTGAGAATGGATTTCTTCTCATAAATCTGAAAAAAAAACTATTATCAGAGAACTAAAATCTTACACCGTGGAGATGAAGACCTAAACTTGGAGTCATCTTTGGGATAATTTTTTAAATGTAATTCTATTGTTTCATGACAGTGTTATTCAGAGGGCTACCATTTCATAAGTCAGGTCATGAGTGCATTTCTTTATGGTAATTGTCATGAAATGAGAACTAGCATCTTTTGTCTCTGCCTTTGGCTTCTAGAGATTGAATCATGTGTTTTACTTGCCAGTTTTAGAATCCTAATGGAAGCAATCATTCTTCTGATCTGGAATCAGTAGTTGGGAAGGTTTATTAAGTAGTGCGGGCTAGACTAGTCATTTAATTAGAATTTGTCATCGGTGATGATGTATTTTGCCTTAGAATGATAATTCCTAGTCAGGTTAAATACATTGAAATGGACTTCAGAGATTAATTTCACATTTTAATAATCTGCTTTTTTTAATTGATTAAATTCGTTTCCAGCATACAAAAAGGGAGAAGCCAGGCTCGGTGGCTCACATCTGTAATCCTAGCTACTCAGGAGGCTGAGATCTGAGGATTCCAGTTCAAAGCCAGCCCAGGCACTAAAAAGTCTTATCTGCAATTAATCACCAGAAAACTGGAAGTGACACTGTCGCTCAAGGGGTAGGGTGTCCCATGACGAACCATAAAAAGAAAAAAAAAAGGAGACTGACTTTTAGAGTTTTTTTTTTAAGTGGTAGTTATAAAAGAGCATGACTGTTAGTAGTATTTAACTATTATAAAACAAAAGATTGTGCTAAACATTTTTTACTTTTTCAAGTAATCACTAACATTTCCATTGAAAATGAAAAGGTTATTTAAAGTGTATTAGAATGCTATTATTCCTGTGTTTTTCCTCTCAGAGGTATCTCCTATTTAGAAGTTGGAGGGGGTTTTTGTGCTTTTTTATTTTTGGTGCCCCTGGAGTTTGAACTCAGGCCCTTGTGTTTGTTAGGCAGGTATTCTACTGCTGAGCACACCGCCAGCCCCTGGACTTTGTACATTATTATCTTTAATCCTCATTCTGAAAATTCCCTTAAGAAATAGGAAACCTGCACATACCCTATAAGACAGTATTATGGTTACAAGTAGGGTAGTGTAATGGGTCTTACCTGCCTGTTTGATGAGGTGGTTTGTCTTTCTCCTCTGAACTAAAAGTATCTTTCCATTCTGCCTTTCGGGGTTGTATGTATACCAAGAATTTACTTGACATTTTGTCTTTTGTTCCTTCCTATTTTCTGCTCCATAGTCGGTTGTTCGGTTGATTGAAGAAGCCAACTCTCGGGGTCTGAAAGAGGTCCGGTTCATGATGTGGAACAACCACTACATACTCCATAACTCATTCTTCAGGAGAGAAATAAAAAAGAGGCCGCATTTCCGCTCATGCTTTATACTGCTTCCATACCTAAAGTAAGTGTCCGGTGGAAAGTGTCATCTTTCCTCTACTTATTGCAAATGCAAGAGAGGAAAATAGTTTAAATGAAGAGCGCTGTCTTGGTTATTGCTGCCAGAATGTGAATATCTTTGGACTTAACTCTTGAGTTAATCAGGTTTGCTGCAATTAAGCCAATATAAAGAAAGTGTATATCCTGTTGAATTTTGAGCTATAAAGCAGAACAGGCCTAGTATTTTTCCACAATTAAAAGTAATTTGAGATGAGGCACAAAGTTTGCTGGAGCATTCCTATTCTCTTGCGTAGATAATACTGCCTGCAAGGCAATGGTATACTTTCTTTTTTTCCATTAGAATTAGAATCAAAGGAGGAGAAGCACTTTTTCAAATGATTTATATTCTTATTTGTTAGGTTAGCCATGTCTTCTTGAGATAATAAGAGTAAGGCTGTTTTTAGTTGCTTATTGAACTCTTCCATTTTCCCAAGTTTTGCTCAGTCCCCTCTAAAGGCTGGGGTAGATTATCTTCACTAGGGCCATCTTGGATTAGGGTCTCTGGTGAAATTCCATAGAGCTTGATTTTTCAGTGAGGCTAGGTTTACTTGATTTTTATCAACTTTATTGTCTATTACAATAATGGTTGGTCTCTTCTAATCTGATTTTGAGATTGCAAGAAGAATATTAAAAGCAAACAACTTATCTCTGAAATGGTTCATTTCCAAAGAAATATTTTAGAAATACACCTTGGCTTGGGTTAAATGTATTCTTTCTTCCAAGTCCAAATGTGAAAATCTTTTCCTTGTAAGGTTTTGTTCTTTAATTGAAATTAATAAAAATGCCATTCCTGGGATTTCACTAGCACAGCTGGAGTGTGTGTCAATGTCTAGTAGCCAGGAACATACTGTCCTCCGGGTGAGACAGAACTCATTAGTGAAACCAGAAGCATGGCCTGGCCTGCAGAGTCAGGCAGGTAGGGTATTGCTCTGTGTTCCCACAAGAGCCTTCTTTCAAGTTCTATGGTATTGGGGAAAATAGATTGCTTTGATTCTAAAACAATTGTAGGAAATTAGCACATATTAATTATGCAAAGTGATGATATTTATGGTATTTCCATACAGGCATATAATATATAATGTACTTGATAATATCGTCCCTTCTATTACTTATGCTGTCCTTCTCTCTTTAGTCATATTCTCGTCATATTCTCTCCACCCTCTTTTCCCGCTCTCCTCATAGTTTCTCTCCCCCAATTATCCCCCTTTATTTTCACAGTTTTTTTTTAAGATCTAAGTTCTGCTTATGATTTTAAAAAATGTAATATTTGTCTTCTGCATCCATTTTATTTCACTTGATAATCTCAGTTCCCTCCACTTTCAGGACATAATTCATTCTCTATGACTAAGTAATATTCCATGGTAAATATATGCCATATCACCCAGTCATTGCTGGAGGGGTGCCTGAGCCAATTCATATCAGCTTGGCTGTGTGACTAGTACTATAATAATCGTGGGTGTGCAGTAACTCTATTGTGTGCTGATTTGGTGTTCTGGTGTCCCAGGATCACAGGATAGTTCTATTTTGAGTGCTCCCCCCCCCCAACCTCCTGTCCTAGGTCTTGAACTCAGGGCCTGGGCATTATCCCTGAGCTTCTTTTGCTCAAAGCTAGAGTTCTACCACCTGAGCCACAGCACCATTTGCCCCACTTCTGGCTTTTTCTGTATGTGGTACTGAGGAATGGAGCCCAAGGCCTCAGGTACACTAGGCAAGTACTCTATGCTAAGCCATATTCCCGGGCCATTTTTTTTTTAAGTAAGGATTTGTTTTATTATAAAAGAATAAAGTGGGGAGAAAAAGGAGATACATTTCCTACTCTGTGTGAAGGAAAAAAAGAGACTTCTTAGTGCCGAACTTGGACCTTGTGCTTGCCACACCAGCACTGCCCTGCTGGAGCGCGGTGTGTTCATCCTCCTAATGGCAGTTATTTTAGAGGTGGGGTCTAGTAAGTGGCCTCTGTTCCTCCTCCTAAAGGCAGTTATTTTAGAGGTGGGATCTAGTAAGCGGCCTCTGTTTCTCCTACTGGCAGTTACTTTGGAGGTGTGATCTAGGAAACTTTTTCCACTCAGTTTGGCAACAAACTCCCTAATTCTGCAGATTTTTTTTGTTGTTTCAAGTCGTGGGGCTTGAACTCTGGGCCCTGGGCATTGTCCCTGAGCTCTTCTGCTCAAGGCTATGGTACTGCCCCTTGAGCCAACATGCTACTTCCTGTTTTCTAGTGGTTAATTGGAGATCAGAGTCTTAGGAAGTGTCCAGGCTGACTTTGAACTGTGGTCCTCAGATCTCAGCCTCCTGAGTAGCTAAGATTACAGGTGAAAAATGTAAACTTTCAACAGTGATAAATATGGCCCTACTACATTTGAATATTATAAGAGAATACAAGAAAATAAAATAAATGATTTCCTCTTCCCTTTCAGATTTTTCCGTGTGTGTGTGTGTGTGTGTGTGTGTGTGTGTGTGTGTGTTTGCGTTTGCTGAGCATTAAACCTGAGGTTGAGTTTCACTCCTAACCCTTCATTTTTGTTTTGAGATAGAATCTCCTGCTACTTTTGCTCAGATTGTCTTAGAGCTCAAAGCCTTTTACCTCCACTTTCCAAATAGCTGGCATACAGGATATATCACCATGCCTGGATAAAACTTAGTTTATTCCCATCTGGAGCAGTGATAATCAAATTAAAATAGCAGATCAGCAGGTCAGAGAGATCAGGCAGCAGCTTCCACAAGAAAAGAGCAAAGGCAGGGCTGAGAGTTTGGCCTACTGGTAGAGTGCTTGCCTAGCATGCACAGAGACCCAGGTTCAACTCCTTGGTACCACATACTTAGAAAAAAAGGCAGAAATGGTGCTGCATCTCAAGTGGTAGAGCTCTAGCCTTGAGAAAGGCCAAGGATAGTTCCTAGGCCCTGAGTTCAAGGCCCAGGACTGGTAAAAAAAAAAAGAGCAGAGCAGAGACAGGGTAAGTGCCTTGGTAAGTGCAGCTGTCTGTCCTGCCTTTGGTCTGTCTTTAAAGCATTCATGCTGACATAGTGGAGGGAAGGCCTGCTTTCAAACACCAGTTCAGAGCCCATTCTCTTAAGCAGAGAGTCTTGTTTTGTCTTCTACATTTAATTGGTCTGAGACCAGGACTTGAACTTAGTGTCCGATGCTTGCTTTCACTCATTATCTGGCTCTCTACTACCTGAGCCATGCCTTCAACCACTTAAGTGCTGTTAAAATAGGCATGACTGTTCAGAAAGAACAGTACCTCACATTTACAATAAAAATAAAATGTAAAAAAAAAAAAAAAAACAGGTAAATATGAAAGAGACCACAGCTATCACGGACAGAAATGTCTTAAGAATTGGAAATGGGAGATGAGAAGATTGACTTAATAATTCCTGAATTTCCCACCAATTGGCTGTTTTAAAATTTTTAAAGTTTTCTCTGGTGCTTCTGAAAAAGAATTATTTTTTTTATTGTAATTAGTAAAAGGGTTACATGATATTTGCCAGGTAGAAGGTGCATTAATTCACATACATTGATACCCTTTCACATGTCTTGGTACCCATTACCCTCCCCCCCACACCCCCCACCCATATTGGTTTTCCCCCTTCCCTATCAAATTAAAAAGAATTATTTAACTTGACCTGAGGTAGTGGTACAGACAAGGCAGGTGTAGGGGCTTGGGCAGCCATTTCTTAAGAGGTGAAAGGACACTGATCTCATGCAGTCACTTCCTGGTCATGAGACTGCATCACACGGCTTCTTCCACCCCTCCCCCAGCAGGATAGCATGAAGGGAAGAAGGAATAACCCAGGGAGGTCCATGATTATAGGCTTTGATCTGTTCCTGTAAAAAGGCTACTTTAACACGTGAAACATACATAACGTCACTGGCATAGTAGGCACTGGTCATATTTCTCAGAAAATAAAGACACACTTAAAACTTTTGCTGAGATGTGCACTGTGTGTACACGTATTTTTTAAAGCCCATTGAAATTTGAATGTAGAAAGCCCTTCAGACATCTGGTCATGTGAATTTTAGTCCAGCAAGGATATGAACCACATGTAGAATCTAATTTAACATCTCAGAATGTGCAGGATTTATTTATCCATGCTCATCTTCCAAGCATGTATGAGTAAATACCAGATCAGTATACTGACCAGAAGATTGGAGAAACAGCACCGCTTTAAATTGATGCCTAAACTTCAAGCACCTGGGGGATTTACCAAGCCCTAGATCCAGTCACTCAGAACCCACATGCTCAAAGGACTTGGGATGTAATGGATTGGATTGGGCAGTTGTGCCTCCATACCTTTTTTTTTTTTTAAATATAGCACAGGCCTGCTTGCAAACCCTCCTGCCTCAGCCTACCTGAGGGCTGGGTTATAGAATGTACTACTATACCTGGCTAGCTTTTAGCTTCTTAATAAGCATCTGTTTAAAGTAGACTGGAAGTGACACTGTGGCTCAAGTAGTGGAGCACTAGCCTTGAGCAAAAGAGCTCAAGGACAGCACCCAGGCCCAGAGTTCAAGCCCCACTACCGACAAGTAAAAAGCGTAAAGGCATAGTGGTAGTGCTGGTAGCAAGAGTCCAGATGCACCAGAGGCATCTGAGCACTCCATAGAAGGCTTTCTTCCTAGCCTTTTATTTTTCTAAGTATAAATTATGAAGTACATAGAACAATGTGAGTTTAGAAATAGCTCTATAGACCTAGGTTCAAAAACAACTGCCTCTTGCTCTTAACCAGCTACGCTAGGGCCATTAACCTTTCTGAGCTTCTGTTTATTTATTAAGCAGACAAATAAGGCTGAGCATAGTTAGCTCATGCATGTGGTCTTAGCTACTTGAGAAGTAGGAGTGTTGCTGTCCAAAACCAGCCTGGGCAAAACAAAGCTTGAGATCCTACCTAAAGCAAAAAGGGCTGCAGCTGTGGCCCAAGTGGTAGAGCACTTGCAAGCACATACCTTGAATTCCAACTCCAGGATTAGCACCAACCCCCACCAAAGAAATCCAGAGCTGCTCCATCTTGTGAAAGCTGCTATGACAGTGCTGCAATCATGGTGTGACTAGGGTAGAGTGTGCTCTTTGTGGAGATGAGATGTGTGTGCACACATTTGCAACCTCTGTGTCACAAAGCTCCTTTGAAAACCAGTTTCCTAATCCAATTTGGCATCGCCAGTATTTCCTTGTGACCTTGTGCTGATGGGTGTTACAGTACCTCAACCCTGGAGTTAGGTCTCAGCCTCAGGATTTCCTTAACTCTGCTTCTCCCTTTCTTCTGTTGTGAGAATGCCTCAGAAGTAGGATTTAATCAGGCAGGAGCAAGTGATTAGAGGCTGCTTAACTAAATTCATCTTTTCAGGTAATGTGAAATTTAAGGTTCTGTGAATGATAGCCATTCTGGTACCTAGGGCTGCCCTTTTTTGGGGTGTAGGGAAGATGGACTGAACTCAGAGCCAGCTGGGTGCAGGCACTCAGCCATCCCCCTAGCTCTTGCTGCTGCTGTTGCTGTTGCTGCTGCTGCTGCTGCTGCTGCTGCTGCTGCTCCTCCTCCTCCTCCTCCTCCTCCTCCTCCTCCTCCTCCTCCTCCTCCTCCTCTTTTGGCAAGGTTTGAACTCAGAGTCTGGACACTGTTCACTAGCTTTTACACACAAAGCTGATGTTCTACCACTTGAGCCACAGCTCCACTTCTTTTTGCTGGTTAGTTGGAGGTGAGAAAATCTCATGATTTTCCATCTTGTGCTAGCTTTGAGTCTCAGTTCTGAGAACTGAGCCTCCCGAGCCACATGCACTCTACCACACTTGAATAGTATTGGTGATTTGAGTAGTAATCTTAGAAAGTGAAGGAATTGAAAGCTGAAAAATCTTTAATGCCTGCTTCATGATTTTTGTTTGTTATGTAGAAAAGGAAGTAAGCTTTTTAATTTCTCCCTAAGCTCCCTTTCCACACGCCTTACCTTGCTTTATTTCCATCTCACACAGCCTTTAGTGGTATATTTTTTAGCCAAGTTTGGAGAAAGTGTATATAAATTATCATTGCTCCCTTGGATCCAAGCTTCATAAGGTATATAGGCAAAAGAGACCTTAAGAGGATTCAAAAGTAAAAATATTTATAACTTGGCTTCAGCTTGTTTGCCTACATGTACTATCTTATAGCAGTGCATTCCAGAGTTGTCTGAGGGAAGAGTCCGTGTTTGTTTTCTAAGATTTTCTTTAACATTTTCAACAAGCATTTAAGCTGACTCATTACGTCACCTGCTGCCACTGTAGAGCACTAAACAGGATGAGGTATACTTCAAGTATTAGGCTTACATGTTACTTCTCCATTTTAGGACGCTTGGTGGGGTTCCTGGCCAGGCCCCCTCACCTCTGGAAGCAACTGCATCATCACAGATCACCTGTCCGGATGGGGTCACCTCAGCAAACTTCTACCCGGAGACTTGGGTTTACATGCATCCCTCTCAGGACTTCATTCAAGTGCCTGTTTCTGCAGAAGACAAAAGTTACCGAATCATCTACAATCTTTTCCATAAGACTGTACCTGAATTTAAATACAGAATTTTGCAAATACTGAGGGTCCAAAACCAGTTTCTTTGGGAGAAATATAAAAGGTGAGTGAAGCATGGTCAGAGTTTGGGAGAACTTTTATTAATACTAATGTCAAATGCACACCATAACATTTATATGTGGGAACTTGCAAGATGATGTAGAACCCAAGTGGGTCAGCCCTAGAAATGCACTTAACCTCACGTGGCACTTCGTCACCAGTAATGAAGTATCACAGCAATGAGTAAAGAACCCTGAGCATTGGATGAGGACAGAGAAATAGGAAAATCAGCCTTGGTGTGAAAGAGGAAGCAAGTTAGTGTAAGGGTGGGGGAGGGGAGAAGGAAGGAAGAGGGCTTATTCTGGAATGAAGGTAGAAACACACAAGTGTGCCTTTGACACTAAGCCTAGTGTGCCTTTGCTCTCTTCTTCTGTATTTCCCCTTGAAGAGAGAAGCTTTGTGACTATACCTTGCTATTCAATTGATCTCTTTTCTTTTTCTGATTTCCCCACCCACTTTTTGCATTAGGAAAAAGGAATATATGAACAGGAAAATGGTGGGCCGAGACAGAATAATCAATGAGAGACATTTGTTTCATGGGACATCCCAGGACGTGGTGGATGGCATCTGCAAGCACAACTTTGACCCCCGAGTGTGTGGGAAGCACGCCACAATGTTTGGACAAGGCAGTTATTTTGCCAAGAAGGCAAGCTACTCTCATAACTTTTCTAAGAAGTCCTCCCAAGGGGTCCATTTCATGTTTTTGGCCAAGGTGCTGACCGGCAGGTACACCATGGGCAGCCACGGCATGAGGAGACCCCCACCAGTCAACCCTGGCAGTGTCACTAGTGACCTGTACGACTCCTGTGTGGACAATTGCTTTGAGCCTCAGATTTTTGTCATTTTTAACGATGACCAGAGTTACCCTTATTTTGTTATCCAGTATGAAGAAGTCGGTAACACTGTCTCCATTTGAAGAGAACCATATTGGCACCAAGTTACTTGACGTGACCTCCACCCTGCCCAGTGCTGGTGGCAGTGTGCGTGGCAGCAGGGCTGGTGGGAAACCACTGGACACAGCAGGGCACTTGTCAGACCCATTCTCCACATGCTAGAAAGTGTTGTTTTTAAGAAAAGTTTTAAAGTGACCACTTATTCCTTATAATTACCAATTGTTAGTGTACTGGGTATGGAAAAGAACTCGAGATTGCACACTTTCTTTCACACTATACATATGGGCAGCAGCGATATTAGAAGCATTTAGAAAAAAACTGAACAGCCTAGCCAAGTAGTGAAATGCTGCTGGGGTCTGTAGGTTTGCCATGCTGAGTAGAGGCTGTGCGCAGTCTGTTTACTTACACTGAAGGGAACTGGCAGGAACTGACTTGGCCCCTGCTCATTTCCTAGCCAAAGCATCCTCACGTTCGGGTACTGTAAGTTCATGACATTTTAGTTGGTGGAAAGGAATTTGTATTTCTGTCAGCAGGTCTGAAGTACATCACCAGTCATTAGTGATCTACAGAGTTTTCCTGAGAATTCAGTTCCGTTTAGAAGAAATGTTTTAAAAAAACAAAAACAAACACCTGAAAATTGTATGTTACCAGCACATTTTTCATTAGCACATTACATGAAACGGGATTCTTGTGTAAACCTCAGCTTTGGAAAACCGATTATCTTCCACTGTAATTTGAATAAGTTGGGCAGCTAATGTGCTTAAAGCCAGACTTGAGGATTAGAAGTGTTACTTTCTTTGGGGGTTCCAGACCTACCCCCCCCCTTGCTGATAGTTTTGGAGAAAGGAAGACATTTATAGCCAAATTAAAAAAGGTTTAGTACTGTATTTTGTACAAAATAGATTCTCAAAAGTATTTGTTGAGTTGAAGTGACTATTAAAGGTGGTAGCCCCACCTCTCCGCCTGTTTTGCCAGGAGCAGCTGGCTTCCCTGGCCAATCCTCTTCCTTACACTACTTTCTTAATAGAAACACAAACTTGGAAGTTGTGGCAGTAGCCAGCCAGAGCCTGGTCAGGCAAGTGTGTTGCTGCCTCAGTGTAGAGGCCATGGCACCTAGACACACTTCTCTACTTCACCCCAAGCAGAGCCAACACTGGGTTTACAGAGTGATAGTAGTTGTTCCAAAATTGCTCCACAGAATTCCTGCAAATACCACCCTCTCCTGTGTTTCATTTACCCGAAACTTTTTGGGAACTTTTGTGTTTAAAACAGTGAATAGTCTGTTTAAGGTACTTACCAGGGCTTCCACACAGAGATTTATTTTGCCCTAGTCCACCCTGTCCACTGCCTTTGGTGTGAAAGGGAGCAACTGTGGTAGTTGGTTTTCATTCAACTCTAACTCGTAAACCAGTGATTGATTCCCAGTCCTTTTCAAGTTAAAACACCTTACCGTTGTTTATTTGATTTTATGAAAGTTGTTCCTTTTATTCTCCCTAAAAGAAACGGAAGCTTTATGACATATTTATTTTTTTAATAAAACGAAGCAAGTTATAGCAGTTCTTTAAAACTTGGTTTTGTTTTGTTTCCATTGAACCGCATCGAGCACACAGTTGATGGGAGGCAAATACTGGGCAGTTGAGTGAGTGGGTGTGTTTTCTGTTGGTTAGCGGGTTGGCCTGGTTGTCTTTACAGTTGGGTGAATGAAGAGATGAACACCTTCCAGAAGATGCTGCTTGTCAACTTGTGACTGTAAGTCACAGGAGAAGAAGGAATATTTTGTAAAAGTGCCATGGATTTAAAACATCCTAAAGGCATTTGGTAGTTTTCTTCTACCAGCTCATCGCCTACACAATACCATTTTAGAAAGCTTGCTGCTTACTCCTTTAAGTTATAGGGATACCTTGGAGGTGAGAGTTTGCAAACTGTTCCATTATCATTTAAATCCAGAAAGATTTTTATATGCAAAATTTATAGATACTGGATCCCTTATAAATCCAAAGCTCAACTGTTATTTGTTACCTGTGTGTTTAAATAAATGATTAGTTACAAAGTAATCTTGAGGTTATAAACTAATACAGAAGAAATTTGTAACTTATTTCAGTTTCTCTTTATTGGGATTGCTGTGAAGTTTCATTCTAAATGGTATTTCTGGGGACTGTTAGCCTACCCTCATGACAGTTTTTAACTGGGGTCTTCATGACAAGGGTGCCATACTTGCAAACAAGTTCACTATCGTTCACATGATTAGATTCTCATTTTTTTTTAATGTGCCTTTATAAAAGGACAAGAGCAACTGCTGATGGCTTCACACCTATAATCATAGTTACATAAGTGGCTAAAATCTGAGATCCTTCAAGGCAGGTCAGGGCAGAGCTCCAGCTACCCTACCCTAAGGCTCAAAGTGGAGCTGTGTGGCTCAAGTGGTAGGGTACCAGCCTTGAGCAAAGAAAGAGCATGAGGCCCTAAATTCAAGCCCCAAAACTGACAATAAGTAAATAATGAAAAGGACAGTGATAGAACGGTTCTAAATTCGGATGATAAAATGCAAACAGACTATACAGTGTTGTACAAACAAATGATAGCATTTATGAACTAAAAGCTAGGTTCATTTTCCTTAGGACAGACAGTGTTTTTGAAACATTCAGTTTATCATTTTTTAGTACTGGTCCTGCAAGCAAGTTAAGGAAGTATGTGAACTCTGAGTAGCTTTGAGCCGCGTGCACGTGAATATTTAGATATTTAGGTGAGTTAAGTTCTGAAATGGTCTGAAATCCTGACATACTTAGAATGCTTGTTCACCACTCCATTTGCTTCAAGGATTTAGCAAGTGTTGATGAGACATTTCTAACACAAACTCATTCATGTGAGATTAAAGTTCAGAAGTTGCCATCTGCCAGTTCTGCATAGACATCACATCTCTTAAAGAATACTTTAGGAGCAAATTAAGCAACACAAGACCAACTGATGATATTGATGAAACTTTTCAACTATAACATTGATGAAATGTTCCAACAATGGCCTACCAGTAGTGTTAAAACTGGGGGAGTTGTGGAGAGTGAGCTAAGGAGGGTAAAAAGCGTTAGAACAGGGTTAGGTTCAAAGGAACTAAGTACAGTTCACAGGACCAGAGTGTGCAAAATGGGGCCCCTGACCACAAGCCACTGGCAAGTTACTATGCAACCAGAAGTTTCTGACTCATGGATGTGAGATAGATTTGGGTCATGAACCTAGACTTTTTCTGACAAAATCCCACTTGAAGGCTGTGCATTTCAGTGTGGTTCACGGGCGTAGGCTGTGTGCAGTTAGCTTTCATTGATGGACATGAACCACATCTAAGTAACACTGGTCTCTGACTTAGGCTGATTATACCCAGTAGTTGTAAACTTAAGTAGATGACACCACTTCACACCCTTCCATTTCTACACACAAGGCTACAGATTTATAACTCACTTTGTCCTAAACCTGCAACTTTGTGGATAGCACTAGAGGAGTAGGTGTGACTCATTGCTGCTCAATTTTGTGATCATTACTGTCATCCTGTCCAAGGAATGTCTTTGCAATAGTGATTGGTTGGTTCCAAAGCCACTGTAACCATGCCTCATGTGGCCACATGTCAATCACCTTTGAACCCCTGCTGCTAACAATGGTAACAGCAACAGCAAGAATAACAGCGTGGTAAACCAAACAGGGCCCCAAAGATACCCACATTCTAACCCCAGAAACCTGTCTGTGCACTGCCTTACATGGCAGAAGGGGCTTGACATGTGTGATTGAGGGTCACAGGACCGAAAATTACCTTGGTTGGTTTTCTGTGGCATTATGTAATGCCTAGGATCCAGTCATTCCAAATGAAAGACCTGTGGCTCAAGCTACTGGTGATCCAGCCTCATGCTTTGTCATTAGATGGTGGAAAGGTGTACCTGGAAGGACCCAAATTGATTTTCCTGTGAAAATCCACTTAGGAGGGTTTCGTCCTCATGACCCACGCACCTCTCACGTACCCTCCATACGCTTGTCGGCTGCATTCAGTTAGGAACAAACTATGTTCAAATTATAGCAGGCATTGGTAATGTTCAGTAATATTGTAATCACAGGAGTGTTCCTAAGAAAGGCAGATCAGCGGGAGATTGGAAATACAAGGCTGCTGGTTGAGGCCATTAGCCAAGGAATGTAAGTGGCTTCTAGAAGCAGAGTCGGCACAGGTATTTTCTTCTGGATTCCTACCAATTCCCATGATTCTGTGTGTCTACAGGAAGCTAAATGTAAGTTTGTCAAAGGAAGCTAAGAATGGTATCTGGAGAATCATCAGGAAATTGCATATACACTAATGATTTAAAAAGCTCTTCAATGTGAGCATTTGAAAGTTTTCAGGTTACACGAAGTTTCAAAAATACCAATGTTAGTTTAGCTCTGGAATGTGCTCCCCACATTATGCACCCCTGTTATTCTGTCTAGAAAGTTGAAGCCAGAAGTGAGCTTATTGGGTCGTCACTTCTGATGTACCCAGGCTGGCTTAAAACACTGGTCCTCAGATCTCAGCCTCCTGAGTAGCTGGGCTTACAGGTGTAAGCTTAGTTCAGTTTAGCAAATGATCAATGGGATTGAGAGTAAATATTTGGGGATTTGTAGTACGTATTTCTTTACCTCTACTCCTCACCCACAACAGCTCTTCAGCCATCATTTCCTGAGAGTCACCATGGATGAGCCAGTGTGGCTGTACCCAAATCCAACTCTGCTTACAAAAGTGGTGCTGGGGCCCTGGGTTGCAGGTCTCATCAGATGACAGAGTGTCAGTGCCACTTGACTAAGCATGACAAACCAGCAGGGAAAGAGTCAGGGAACTGCTCCTCTCCTGACATGCACACTTGATATGTGCCCATCCAGCAGGCAGATCTAGTGAGGGAGCCAGGCTCATAAAGACAAAAAGCTGGAAGTGGGTCTGTGGTTCAGGGGTAGGGCGGTAGCCTTGAGCTGAAGAGCTCAGGGACAGCATCCAGGCCCAGAGTTTTTAAAAAAAAGGTAAAAAGTTAGGAAAACATAACATTCTTAACTGTTAGCATAAAAGGGACTATAGCCGCATTCTAGGATCCGCACCTTCCCTCAGGATTCACTCCACTCCGGACCCTGGCTGGGAGCTGCCACACTTCTTTCTGTCAGAGCAGGACCCAGTGATGGATGGTCAACTGCCCCAAGGTCATGTGTTGGAAGTCTGGTCCCTGGGGTCATGGTGTTGACAGGGGTAGGGCCTTGAATAGGTGGGGCCTCCCAGGGGTCAGTCGCGGGGTTGTGGGGGGGCACTACACTTGGGGACACATTAATGCAAGTCCTGTTGAACTGGGCTGTGGCTCCCAGGAGCAAGCAAGTTCCTGCCAGATCGTTATTATATGCCATCAAGCCAGCTGTTTTCCATTCTTTTGCCACATGATCTCTTCTGCACTCCCTGTTTACCGTGCCCTCTGATATATTGCAATCCTTGGCAGAAGCTAAGCCCACAAGCAGTCAACCAGGCTTTCTGACACCAACAGGATGAGCTAAGGAAATGTCCTTCCTGGATAGCTGCACCAAGCCTCCGGGACTACATTATAGCAACACATCGTGGACACAGACAAATAGCCACTTCCAGCTATGGGCCACCAATGTGACATTCTCCAAGGGAAGGAAGCTCAAGAGGACAGAAGTGATCGGCCTGGCGTTGAGGAATATGCCTTGTACTCATAACCTGACTGTGAAGCTGAAACTCCTTTATGTGAATAAAAAATAACAGTACGTATAAATCAAGAAATCACAACAAAAAAACCACCAAGATGAACAAATGCAAGAAGAAACAGAACAGGTTATGTGGCTACAAGACAAACCACATGGAGCCTCTACCCTCACCACTGCCCCTGTTTGTTTAAAAGCATGACCGCACCTAGACTGGGGGCCCCTCCAGGTGCCTTCATGTCCTTGAGGCCTTGACTTCCAGCTCCTTCTGCTTTGACATTCCCAAACACAGAGATTACAGGCATGCATTACCATCCTGAGCTTCCATGCCTTCTTAGAATCTAGGTGTCTTAAACACCACACAGTGCATGTGATTTGAAACTCATTCTTAAAAATAAGGCTGAACGTGAGGTTAAGATTAAGACAAGACAGACACGTAACACAGGCAGAAGTGAGCCCTCAGCCTTGACCCGCTGTGTCCGCCGCTGTTCCTGGCCCAGCACTGGCAGTGTGTTACAGGAGGAGGCTCAGGGCCCTGAAGCTTTGATTCGATCTGTACAGATAGCCAGAGTGGCAATCATTTAGTTGAATTGATTGAGACTGCCAAACTGGAAATTTCTGGCAAAGCACCATGCACTTGATGCCTAATTATGTGGTTTGTGTAGACTTAGTGAACTGGCAAATGCCAGATTCTTTTTTCTCTTGGCATCAAGTCAGTATTACCTGTCGGGACTAAGCACAAGCCCCTGGCCTAATTGAGGCATGGCCCATTGCTGATTTGCAGTCCTTGCAGAAAGGTCAATGTGGACTCCATCTTGACTTCATTTGATTGAGCTGGGGTCAATTTATATGTCTCAAGTGTGTTTAGAGCTAAACATTTGTCAATTGAGCTTCCTTTAACCACAGCTTTTTGAGCTCTTATTGATAGGCTAGAATTAAGTCTCTCTGTCTTAATTCTTGCTGTGTCAAAATATGCAGTGTGTGTGTGTGTGTGTGTGCAGATGCACATGCTTTTGCCAGTCCTGGGGCTTGAACTCAGGACCTCAGCACTGTCTCTGAGCCTTTTTTTTGGATCAAGGGTAGTGCTCTACTCATTGAGCCACAGCTCCACTTCTGGCCATTTGGTGGTTAATTGGAGCTAAGTCTTGTGGAGTTTCGTGCTATGGAACAGTGATCCTCAGATCTTAGTCTCCTGGGTAGCTAGGATTACAGCCTAATCATCAGTACCCTGAAATATAGTCAGTCATTTGGGAACAGGGAACTAGACCATATAGTTTGAAATAGAAGTGTGGATAAAATGTGAAAAGTGTTGCTTTTCAAGCATCCAGGATCTCTGCTTGGAGAAAGAAGGCTTGAATTCTAGTCCCAGATTTGTGTTCCAAGGTTTGACCAGCTCACTTAATCCCTCCAGTGCTGTTTCCTCATCTTTAAAATGGGTAGTTTGGATCTCTACTGTTCTAACTGTAGGATTCTAAGACAAACAGGGCTAGAAACATGGCTCTGCTCTAACATGCCAGCCCAGCCAGTGCAAGACCTTGAGTTTAGGACTGAAACAAAATGAAGCAAAGGAGAAAAAGAGAAAGGAAGGACGGAAAACAAAGGAAAGAGAAAAAAAAGAGTACATCTAAAACTTGAACCACGGTTAGAAAAGTGCTTGTCCTGAGAGGTAAAACAAACTTGTTTCATGAGGAAAGTCATCTGATTGAGGCTTTGCAACTCCACCAAGTGGAAAGTGGAAAACCCAAGTTCAGATCCAAGCTCATTCACACTGTCACCCTGATTACTGGCGTGAGTAGTGTTCTGATTTCTCTCCTCCTCCCCCACCCTCTTTTCCCTGCCCCTTCAGATTCTCCTCTTCTTCCCTCCTCCAACCTAGGGCTCTGTCTCCCTCTTCCTGCAGAATAAGAGTGTGTGTGATCACACCAAGAGAGGCCTTCACCTAAAGCCCGACTATGACAGGAGACTCTAATTCAGAGTGGCCCAGCTCGCTCTAGGGACCCACTTTTTAGTACCCTCCTCTGTTGTGGCTGGTGACATCTGCAGCCTGGAGAGCCAATCAGGACATGGAGCCTGGGATCCCCCCCACTCCCCAGCTGCCCTCAGATACAGCACACAGAGCCGAATCCAGGCATCATGGCCATCTGTGTTTGCCCTCACCGTGGTGACCAGTGTGTGTCTGACACAGTGCAGTGATTTTCTCCAAAGAGCCAGGTGCCCTTCCGAACACCCCTCCCCCTCTCCCGATTCAAACCCCACACCCCATCTCATGCATCTTAAAAACAGAGACAAGCATGTCTGCGGTGTCTTCAGATCATGTAGATGTAGCTTCTGGATAGCCCATTTTCTTTTAGTTGAAAGATATACAAGGCATTCATGCTTTATTTGATACAAGACAGATTTTAGTACCAGGTGAGTGGAGATTGTAACTACCATTTGTTCTTTATTGACAGAGGGTGGACATGTGAAAAGTGTTTGATTGCCTACGATACAGACACAGCCTGAGGCTCTGAGTCCATCCTCTTAGGCTGTGAGGACAGAGGAAAACTTGCCTGCTGGAGCAGGTTCGTTTTTTGAAACCAAAGTCTGTCCCAATGCAGAAAGCACCTTTAGGTCGCACCGACTGTCCACAGCTCACTATAGGTGTTTGTCCACAGCTAACACTTCAGATGCATTCCAGCTGGGAATGTGCTCTATACACATAAAATGAATTTCATATGGAAACTGTATAATTCTTTATACTGCAATGCATCTATTTATTTAACCAAGGCATGCACAAGCAAAGAGTTGGGAAGTTAGAAAAGACGAGGCAGTATTTCATTTTGTTTTTTGCTGAGGCAAAAAGTATTATCAGTCCTCTGCATCTGTGCTAGTCAGCCTTTCTTCAGGTAAGACAATGCCTGGCACAAACAACTCAAAAGGGGGTAGGGGCAGGAAGAGGGACCTGGCAGGAGCAAAGAAAGGGTTGATGATGTCCACAAAGTCATAACCTGACCTGTGGGATTGGAACTCCTTTGTACAACTTTTTTTTTTTTTTTTGGTAGTCCTGGGCTTGAGGTCAGGGCCAGAGCATTGTCCTTGGGGTTTCTCAAGGCTAGCGCTCTACTGAGCCATAGCACCACTTCTGGCATTTTTCTATGTATGTGGTACTGAGGAATCGAACCCGGGTCTTTGTGCATGCTAAGCAAGCACTCTACCACTAGGCCAAACTCCCAGCTGTACAACTCCTTAACATGTTTTAAAAAAGATCAGCTGGGTACCAGTGGCTCACGCCTGTCATCCTAGCTACTCAGGAGGCTGAGATCTGAGGATCATGGTTCAAAGCCAGTCCTGGCACTAAAGTCCATGAGACTCTTATCTCTAATTAACCACCAGAAAGCCAGAAGTGGCACCGAGGCTCAAATGGTAGAGAGCTAGCCTTGAGCTGAAGAGCTCAGAGACAGTGCCCAGGCTCAGAGTTCAAGCCCCATGACCGACCAAAAAAATAAAATAAAATAAAGGAAGCTATGGGATTGTGGCACATAAGAAAGAAAGACAGAGAATTGTGGTGGCACAAAGTGTGGTGACCAAGAATCAGAGATTGGAAGAGATGGGGAAGGAGAGAGGGAGGGGAAAGGAGAAGGGGAGGGAGGCAGAAAGAGAGGCTGGGAACAAAATATTTCCCGGGAAGGCTTCCCCTCCACAGTCCCTCCCTCTTCCCTCCCTCCTACCACCCCTCCTCACCCGCCCACCCCCTCCCTTCCACAGCCAAGCCTTCAGCCTTCAGGGATCACAGCAAGGCATGCTGCCACAGCATCCTTCCAAGAATGTAGAATTCCACGGTGATAAGTTCTAAACACACGCTGCTGGCTCCTTGCTTTTTGTCACTTGGCAACTTCACACTTAGTGCTGGCTGTGAAGTGTTCTGTCTTATGAATGAACGTGATCTAGTGATGAATTGCTCTTGGTGTCCTGCTCCTGCAGGCAGCGTGTGATGAATATGGAATGCCATTGCACACACACGCATCCATCGTTATTTCTGCGCGTTCACACAGCAGCACATTTTACACTGGGATACAGCATGCAACCATACCCGCCCTGGAGATGGAGCTGGCATTCCCCAAACGCCTCCCCCACCCAGAGGGCCCAGGACAAAGGAGCTCCTTGCTCTGCTGGACTTTACATCTTTGTGGAGCTGCTTTCCAAACAGAAAAGTTAGCATTGCATCGCTCAGTCTCAAGGCAAATCCTATTTTCTCAGCAAACTTCCCTACCCCTAAATGCACACTCTGCCTCACTCACTCCCTAGCCCATTAGCCTTTCTGCTCTGTGTGTGTGTGTGTGTGTGTGTGTGTGTGTGTGTGTGTGTGTGTGTGTGTTGCTAGAGATCAAGCCCAGGACCCCACACTTTGGTAGGCCCGTGCTCCCCCTCTGCTGCATTTCTAGACCCACTGGGCTCTGTTAATCTGGTCGTCTCTATCGGTGGTATGGGAACATAACGTCAGCTGTTGTTGGTTTTCTTCCCTTCCCTGGCCTTCCTGTGGGAAGGCTACTTTCTCCCAGCACTTTGAACAACCCGGGCTCTGATCTGCACCCAATGAGCCCATGTTGACTGAAGCATGGACCAGGCATGGAATAGTCTCTGTGCTCCAGGGCCTAACAAAGAAGGCACCCATTCAGCCGCTCGCAGAAGTTTCTAGCATTCTGGAAACATTTTGCAGTCTTTGGGGAGAAAAAATGGGGCTTGCATCAAAAATGGGGACGGTTCTTTATTTGGGCTTGAAGAAAATGTGTCCTTGGCTCAGCAAACCAAGGGCACCCTCGAGACAGGGATTCATACTTGTGAGCGGGAACCAAGGCTGGGGTGTGGGCATCTCTGGGGCCCAGGTGTTGCGTGATTCACAGACCACAAGGGGCAGAGCTCCTGGAGCTGCAGCCTGGCAGCTGGGGCCCCGGGTGGGGCTGGCAGGCTCGGCGAGGTGAATTAATTGGGCTCAGTCATATGGGAAGCTTCACCATTTTGTTCCTGGCCTGAGGAAGACCAGAAGATGCCACTTCTGGATGCTGGCTCTCTGGGGAGATTCTGGGGATGCCAGGGAACTAGAAAGCGATACCCAATTTAATGAGTTCAATACACGAAGACCTCTTCCTTTGTCAGACATCCAATGCGCAGTTCTTATGGAGGAATTGCATTCTGTGTCTCCCTAAGGAGCAACTCAGGAGCCCTGGGGCCCTGGCGTCTCCTTTAAGGTCACGTCCTCAATTCTTTAGGGGAGTTAAAATTGTGTTTTCTCAGGATTTTGTAATCCACTATATAAGAACAGCTTTTCTCTGGCCAGCTTCCACTGGTGGCTAGGTTGCTGCTGAGCCATTCCCCATTCCCCTACCATTCTGTCTGTGTTGCCACAGCCTCCTCTCCACAGCCTCCTTGTCCCTGCCTCCTCATCCCAGCCTCCTCTCCATGGTCTTCTCTCCATAGCCTCCTCTTCACTGCCTCCTGTACCTCCTCTCCACGGTCTCCTCTCCATGGCCTCTTCTCCGTGGCTTCCTCATCCCAGCCATATTCTGGCGCCTGCACAGCCCACGAGAAAGACCACGCAGGGTGGGGAAGGAAGGGAGGGGGAGGGTTCATTCCAGGCCTACTTGAGACACGTGATTTCCCGCAGCCGAGGGGCAAATCTCTCTGCAGGCTCCAGGTGCTCCTCTCTCGTCTGGCCTGTATTTTCCAGGCCTTTGTAAAATACTCCAGAAAGAAATGTGAGCTCCATATTTATATTTTAAAAAGAGATTTAAAAACAAACGAGGTAACACTAGCATTCTATCCTATTTAAGACTTCCCAAGATATTCCCTTATAGGTTACCAAACATTTGTCTATCTGCCTTCAATTTTCTGCCCAGGAAGTAAGAATTTCACCAATTACTTGGGCTGTGAAGGAGAGAGGTGAGGAGAAGGCATTTCCTGGCAGGGATTTCAGCTGAGCCATTACTGCTCTTAAGGTTTGCTGAATGACTTCTGAAGCTAAAGGCCCACTGCCCAAGAGAAATGGCCTTAGATGTACTGAGGGCAGGGCTGGGAAGGTGGCTTGCCTACATGCATGAAGCCCTGGATTCGATTTCTCAGTACCACATACACAGAAAAAGGCAGAAATGGCACTATGGCTCAAGTGGTAGAGCAGTAGCCTTGAGCCAAAGAAGCTGAGGGACAGTACCCAGGCCCTGAGTTCAAGCCCTAGGGCTGGTGAAAAGAAAAGCACTCAGGGCATTGTTCTCCATTGGCTTTTTCAGCCATCTGGAGCTCTACCATTTGAGCCACAACCTCATTTCTACCTTTTTGCTGATTAATTGGAGATGAGATTATCATAGACTTTTCTGCCCATTCTGGCTTTGAACCTTGAACCTCAGCCTCCTGGGTAGCTAGGCTTACAGGCATGAGCACCAGCTCTTTGTTTTTCTTCCTTTCTTTCTTTCTTTCTTTCTTTCTTTCTTTCTTTCTTTCTTTTTTCTTTCCAGCTTCTTCCTCCTCCCCATCCAGGAAGGAATAAAAGGCTTACCTCCAGCAAAGGAGGAAGTGTTTGGAATTTAATACCAAAGCAACCCTGGGGCTCTGGCTAATTTGTGACTCCTCCGAGTGGCTGGCCTCCCCCTCTTCCTCCTGTCTCCCCTCACCAGTCTCTCACCAGGACTGCAGGTTTCCCTTAAGTAAAACTTGACACTTCTTGACCTCTTCCCTCCCCTAAGGGTTTGCACCATACCCTCACATGCCTGCAGAGACTGACAGGAGCCAGGCAGGGCTTTGGCCAGAGATAATCCAGCCACTGACTGTGTGGTCACTGTGTGGTCATGTGGCTTTGTTTCAGGGTTACCCAGGCCCAGGGAGGGGCGGTGGGAGGAGACCCAGCAGGACAGTGGGTGAGGGTCTGGCGAGCAAGTGCCCTGTGTGAAGGCCCGAAGGCCCAGAGGTGCAGAGGAGGCCAGAGCCAGGGGAGGCCAGAGCCAGGGGAAGCCAGGGCAGCCTGTGCACTGCCAGGTGTGGACTGAGTGTAGAACTCCCTCGGGGGTTTTCTGGAGAATTCCAGGAGAGAGTAAGTTATAAACAACACCACAGAACCACACACTGCTGCCATTAACTTGTGCTTGTGCCTTCCTCTTTTCCACTCCTCTGTGCCCAAACGCTGTGGCGGGGGGGGGGGGGGGTGTCTCAAAGCCCCTCTCCAGGCCGTGGTGTTTGCTTGGATTCCTAGCTTGAAAACTATGTGACCACGAGTAGGAGTCCAGCTTCTTCCTGTGTCCTTTGTGTGTGCACGTGCGTGTGTGCATGCGTGTGTGTATGCGTGTGTGTGTGTGTGTGCACACACGCACACGCATGCCTGAGCACCGGTCCTAGGGCTTGAATGCATGGACTTTAGCTTTCAACATACCTTTCCCACTCAAGGCATGGCTCCACCACTTGAGCCACACCTCCACTTCCGGCTCTTTGGTGATCAAATAGTGATAAGAGTCTCGAGAACTTTCTGGCCACAGCTGACTTTGAACTGAGATCTGGAGGATCTCTTGAGTAGCTAGGATTACAGGTGTGAGCCATTGGTACCTGACCACCTCCCCCTCCCCTTCTCCTTCCCTCTTCCTCCCCTCCTCCTCCTCTTCCTCCTCTTCCTCCCCTTAGCCTCCCTACCTCCATCTCTTCCTGTTCTGTCCCTTCTCCCTCTTCTTTCTCACCTTCCCTTCCCCTTCTGCTCCTCACCTTCCTGTTTTCCTTCCTCTTCCTCCTCTTATTCTTTCTTTCTCTCTCCCACTTTTCTTCATCCTGTTCCTCTTCTTCTTCCTCCTTCTCTCCTTCCTCCTCCCTCCCTTCCTCCCTTCCTCCCTTCCTCCCTCCCTCCCTCTTTTCTTCCATCTTTCCCAGTTATCCTAAGGTAAGTGCTCTGGCTCATGCCTAATCCTAATCATGGTTCAGCGCCAGCCTGGGCAGAAAAGTCCATGAAACTCTTATCTTCAGTTAACCACCCAAAATCCAGAAGTGGAGCTGTGGCTCAACGTGATAGAAAACCAGCACCGAGTTCAAGCTTCACAACTGACAAAAACAAAAAAGAGATGAACCAGGGCCTACCCAAAATGCAGAGACATCAGAGAACTTTCCTGCTTTCTTCAGGTCAGACCCTCCCCCTCCCCCAGCGCCCCCCCCTCCATCTCTACTCATTCACTAAGTGTTGCTAAGCTTTCACCATTTCCAAGAAAAGGGCAGTTCACAGGCCTCCTGGGCCTTACTGTAGCTTGGTAGTTAAATTGAAGGAAGCTGGGAGGCCTTTTTTGTTGCTGCCTTGTTCCCACTGCAGTCAAGCCCTTTTCATGTCTGTTAAGATGAATGCACATCCCTTGTCTCTCATCCGTCTCTCTAAGCACATCTCTAGCGTTCATCCTCCCTTCTCCCCATGCAGGGGCACCGGAAGGCCTTCTCCATTTATCACTGCCAACCAAGCACACATGGCTTTCTTCTCTGTCTCGGCTTGTCCAGGGCACAGAAACCATTCAAGCTGAAGACCTCTCTCATTCCACAGAGCCAGCAGCAAAGGATATAGGCACTGACCTCAAGCCGAACATGACACCTTTTTCAAAGAAAGACTTCAT
Organism: Megascapheus bottae; assembly: GCF_031878675.1. Taxonomy (NCBI): domain Eukaryota; kingdom Metazoa; phylum Chordata; class Mammalia; order Rodentia; family Geomyidae; genus Megascapheus; species Megascapheus bottae. The sequence continues at coordinate 16,146,146 of NC_143509.1, forward strand.
GGAATGTGCGTCTGCCATCTGGAGACAAGGACGGAGGGCAGCCCGGCCTCCAGGCACCCACTGGAGGAGGAGATGTGCTGGCCAGCCAACCAGGATGCTGATTGGCCAGGGAAGATGTCCTGAGCAGGAGAAGTAATTCACCAATAGTGAATTATCTAATATGATGCGACACACTTCATGGGGTTATATGGATGCCATCACATCACACAATTACTGTGTTCTAATCCCAATCTGCCTATCCAGCACAACCGCTGGGCTCACCTCTCCCACGTCCCAGAATGGAGCAGGGCCTGCCGATCATGAGGGGTTCAGCCGCCAGTCCTGTCCTGGTGTGAGCTCCGGGGCCTCACAATGAGTCTTGGTCCTCATCGGTCCTCTCAGGCAAGGAGCAGCTCCTGCAGGCCAGTGATCCTGTAACTGCAGTCTGGGTTAAGGCCAGCTCTTCCCTGCTCCATTCGGATTAGTTACGCCTTGGCCCAAACTTCTCCTTGGATTGGTCGGCACCCCTTGGTCGGTGGTGCTGAGAGATGTGCTGGTGCTTTATTCTGGCTATTTCTCTATCTCCTATGCCCAGGTGTCTGGGCTCTTAGGTATTTTACGATTACTCTATTTTGTTAGCCATGTTCCTGACCGTTCCTGTGGTTAAGGTCATATGCGTTCTTGCATCAGTTTTATCTCCCATGTCCACATGCCCTTAGATACAAGTTTGTAATGGAAATCTATTTCTTATCTGTATTTCAGTTAATTATTCTACTCTTCTTATGCTTATATCACTATTTCATATATTCCTTTAGCATTTCACATTATATCACTATTTTGTATCATATTCATTTAGCATTTCACATTATATTGAGCATATCATTTTCATATTACATTTATTATATCCATTATGCCAATACTTCCACCTTATATGCTCACAACAGAAACACTACCTGGGACTCTGGGGACTCAGACCCTCCATGGAAAGGCAATCAGTGCCCTGGCCAGACACACTTGGCTCCATGGAGGCGGTGGCTGCTCCACCAGTGTCCTCAGAAGCGTTTTTATGACCCAGCAATACAGTGCTGGGCCTGGCAGGGCCTGGAGGGCTTCTCCAGGATCTGCTCCTAGGAGGAGGTGAATCTTGCAAGTGAACCTTCCACGTATTTCTTTAAACCCTGACACGATTCTGGAGAGTGACTTCAGACCTGTTCCACTAAACAGGGGCCAAATGTACATCTTCATTTCTTTCTTAATAACTGGATGGTTTGTTTTTCATCTATAACATGAAGAGAATAGCCCTAGCCCTTAGAAGAATTGTGAGGATTGAACAAGACATGACACAGAAACCCTTCAGCACACAGCCTTGGCTACAGCCAGCATTAAACAAACAGCAGCAACCATCACATGGCTGCAGCCTCAGCAAGTCAAGCCGCCAACTCTGTTTCCTGCTGGCAACATGTGACTGTCTCCTATAGTGTCCCCCCACGCACCCTCTTATGCTTGTTTCTTTCCTAGTGTGCACTGGGGAACTGGGAATCAAAGGAATCAGGAATTACACGGTGATACGTGCTCAGTGAGAATCGGTGCCTGTCAAGTCTCAGGCCTATAATCCTGGCTACTCAGGAGGCTAAGATCTGAGGATTGAGTCAGCCAGGGCCGGGGAGGGGGGGGGGGGGGGGGGGGGGGAGGGGGAGGGGGATTCCAAGACTTTTGTCTCCAATTAACTAGTAAAAAGCTCAAGTGATAAGACCACCATCCTTGAGGGGAAGAGCTAAGGGACAGTGCCCAGGCCCTGAATTCAAGCCTCAGTGTGCATGAACACACACACACATACACATGCACACGCACACATGCACACACAATCAGTCCAAAGAATCGGCAGAGGCCATATGAGCAGGCCGTTACTGTACTTACTGTTCTCTGCTGACACTCAGCCATGTTTCTTTTCAGTGAAGTACTTTTAATCTCATGGCTCTACTGTCTTGCTGGGAAATTACTGTCCCCAGGCAGGGACAGAGTAAAACCTGGCTGTGATGTCACTGACACAAAGCCAACCCAGAGCTCCCTGGGGACCATATAGACAGACACCCCACGAGCATGTGAGGCTAACTCAAATCTCACAGAGAAATGAGGCTTTGTAGGAAGGCTAATAGAACACAGTAACCTGTTCTGTTGAACGTTTGGCCTTCGCTGGCTTCATCATGATGAGACATGAGAGTGATACTAGCCATCTGTTGGAAACCAAATAGGGATGCGTTTTTCTAGTGAGCCACAGTTGGCTGTGCCAGTCTAGCGTAATTCCTTCTGGTAAGAGCGCTCCAGTCCAGGAATGAGCTCTGACTGAAACCTAACCAGTCAGAGCCACATATTCTAAACAAATCACCATGATTGGCTCAGAGATAAAGGCCCCAAGGGCCTTTCGATGCTAACAGCAAAAAGTTTACACTGGAGATGCAGGCCTAGAGCTAACTGTTGCAGCACGTCAATTTCCTCTCAAGAAAGACCCTGAGGCTGGGTGCTGCCTGGTCACATCTATACTGCAGCTACTCTAGAGGCCCATGTCTGAGAACCAGACACGCACGCACACACACACACGTTCAGACATACCCTGGTGCTATCATGTAAGCACCCTTATCCAACAGTCCCGACACTTTGTATAAGTCAGTTCTTTTTTTTTTTTTATTTGACGATTGGAGTTCTCTGATAACATGCGGTCCTCAGCTCTGTGCGGGAACTGCTTGTGACTGTGCCCGCTCAATCCTATCTCCTTCCCCCCTCCGCCCCCCAATGCTCATGCCTGTTCTCAGGAAGGTGGCTGAAGATTTACTATGCAGTCTTCTCAGGGCAGCCATGGACCTTCCTCTGCTGGCTGGACCTGACTGTAGGACTCCAGGACTTTGCGCCTGCAGTCCACAGCTATGTGATGTGCACTGTGGGTCCCCTTTCCCCAACCCCCCCCTTCCTACTGCTCCCGTGGCCCTTCTTGCTCTTGCTTGCCATAGACCAGTGGGAGGGAAAAGGTAGGTTCGCCTGACTTCCATAAGCGAATCTGAGGCTCAGGACCACAGCCCCTGCACCTGCGCTGGAGAGCTCTTCTGTGTGAGTTGGTACCAGGGCTCGATCCAGGGTCGGCATTGTCCCTAAGCATGTTTTGATCAAGGCTGGTGCTCTACCTCTTGAGCTGTAGCTCCACTTTCTGCTTTTTTATGGCTAACTGGAAATAAGTGTCTCATGGGCTTTCCTATTAAGGCTGGCCGTTAGCCATGCTCCTCGGATCTCAGCCTCCTGCATAGCTGGGATTACAAGCACCTCGCCTTCCATTGCACCTTCAGATTTTCCAGGCATCATCTCCTGTGCTAAGTCTCCACAGTGTGGGGGAGACAGCCTTGTCCCCTAGCACTCTTTGCAAGGCCTTCTAGGCCAAGGCGGAACTCTTGTCTGTGTGGGCTCACCAGTAAGTGAGCAGGGCCGGTCCCAGCCCAAAAGGCCCAAATCCTGGAGCTCAAAATGCCACTTGCAGAGCACAGGCTGGTGGAGAAGAAGGGCAGTCCCTGGAGGTGGACTCTGGGGATAGAGGGGAGGGCCACTCAGGGTGCTGAGAGGCACATGACCTCAAAGGGTAGACAGAACAGAGAGGACCACTGTTTGAGAGAGTGGGCTCTTGTCTGCGCACAGTCAGTTTTGGGTACCGCCCGTTATCAGGTTGGTGGCATGCTGCTCCTGTACAATCCCTTCTTGTGCTCAGACATCTGCAGAAGCAAGAGGCTGAGCAGGGAGCTCGGAAAGTGCTCCTCTTTTCTGCCTGCCTCCCCTGCCTTCTCTCTCGCCTTTATTTCCCTTATAAACAGAGCAGAAGGGGATATCTCACTCCTCCCCTCAGTCCTCAGGTGACAAGATTTAGGGACACTGTCTCCAGGTAAGATACCAAGTCAGCGGGCCTTCACACTGTCCCAGATACTAAGCAATTAAAGGACTTTGATTAGCTGAAAGGGTTTCCTTCAGGATTTTGTTTTGCCTGTCTTGGGGCTTGAATTCCTGGCCTGGGCACTGTCCTTGAGCTTTCTCAAGGCTAGAGTTCTACAACTTGAGCCACAGTTCTACTTCCGGCTTTTTCTGTGTTTGTGGTACAAAGGAATCGAACCCAATGGGGCTGAGAGTTTGGCCTAGTGGTTAAAGTGCTTGCCTAACATGCATGAAGACCCGGGTTCGATTCCTCGGTACCACATACATAGAAAAAAGCCGGAAGTGGTGCTGAGGCTCAAGTGGTAAAGCTCTAGTCTTGAGAAAGTCCAAGAACAGTGCTCAGGCCCTGAGCTCAAGCCCACGACTGGCAAAAAATAAAAAAATAAATAAAAAAAAAAGAATCGAACCCAAGACTTCATGCATGCTAGACAAGCACTCTACTGCTAGTCTACCTTCAGTCTTTCGTTTTTTTTTTTTTTTATGTCTGTTCTGTGACCAGTGTTGTACCTTTAAGTTCTCTTGTGGTAGGTTAGGGTTTAGATTGATTAGCATATTCAGTAGCAGTATTTTTTTTTCTAAAGATAGTGGCTTAAAGTATTGTATAAAAATGTGGTCAAAATTTGGTCTCAGTTTCGATACGGTTTCCGTATTTATCGTGTTGCCAAATCCTATCCCTCATGCTTCTATTTTAAATGCTGTAAGCAGTCTGAAGTAGTCATTTTGTATTACTCATCCATGTCAGTTTTCTTGATGGAGGGCACTTCCACTTTGTGCTCCTGTACAGACACACTTTGACCGTGCTTCTTCTGAACTCTCTTCCTGCTTTTTCCCTAAAATCACCCACATTTCCACTCTTCATTTGTGTGTGTGTGTGCATGTGTGTGTGTGTGTGTGCATGTGTGTGTGTGTGTGTGTGTGGTGGGGCTTGAACTCAGCGTGGGCGCTGTCCCTGAGCTCTTCAGCTCAAGGCTACTGCCCTACCCTTGAGCCAAGCCCCACTTCCCATTTTCTAGAGGTTAATTGGAGATGAGTCTCAGGTCCTTTTGTGCCTTGGCTGGCTTTGAACCTTGATCCTCAGATCTCAGCCTCCTGAGTACCTAAGATGATAGGAGTGAGCCACCAGTTTCAAAACTCTTCTTCTATAGCTGCATGGCCTCCCTCCTTCTCTCCCTCCCTCCCACTCTCCTCTCTGCTTCTGATATTTTCCCCTCTCCTTGATTCTACACCATGTGCTCACTGCTGATAACAGGCTCCAGGGTTTAGGGCACCCCACGTTTGATATTTGCACCTTCCAGAGAGGAAATGTTTGTGTTCCTTGAGTGCTTGCCCTTCTCCCTGCAGAGGCCATGAGGAGGTAGGAACTGGTCATTCGGGTCACAGGGTGGCTCAGGATAGCATTCCCTTAAGGAAACAAAGGCACATATTAGGAAAAATTCGCTAGAACTGGGAGCCAATTCTTTGATTTCCTTCCCTGCCACATTCGGATCTTGATTTTTCTGTTCTTTTTCATCCACAGCCATGAAGCAAGGCAGACACGATTACTCTGCAGAACAAGTGGAGTTCTTCCTCCTTGCTTCTGTGCTTTGAAGAGATCCATGCAGAAAACACAGCAGGCAGACATCGGGATTGGCCTTTCCCCCCATTCCAGTCAGCCCCAAGCTAGGCTGCTTGAAAGAAACAGGGCTCTGGGTTAACCCTTCAGAGGGCAGAGGGCGCCGGGGCACATTCCACAGTGCCGTCTGGGGTGAGAGCAGAGGGGAATCTCCGGTGGGGAGGGCTGGTGGGGCAGAATTCTGGAATGGATTTTCCCACTGTCAGGACTCAAGCTCTCCATTGTCATTCTTCCCTCGCAAGTGGCAGAAAGGAAAAATCCCACCGTGGAAGCTCTGATTCCGGCTGGGGGTGGGGAGCCAGCAGCGCTCCTGCTGTGTCACCCCACACAATGATGATGCCTGTCTCTGGCCAGCTGGGAAAGACTTGCTGCTCTTCAGGCCAACACAAGGCCTTCCTCCCGTCCGTGTCAGAGAACTCTCCGACCCTGAGCAGCACAGAACTTTGAGAACTTCACTAATAAGAGTATTCTAGGGATATGAACACAAGTCTGCCAGTCCCATTCAAGGCTGCATTTCTGAACTAGGAACAGGCTGAGTGGCCTGTCTGGAACCAGCCTCCACAGCCACAGCCTGAACCAATTTCCTGTGCCCTGGGCTTTCCAGAGCCATTCAGCACCTGAAGATGTGGGGAGCCCTAGTGCCGGGGGCCACCAGGTCCACAGTGAGGCTGAGTCAGAGCCCCACCTGATGGGCCTCGGTGGAGAATTTGCATTTGTAATGCCTCCTAGGACTTCTCACTGCCCTGCCATCCACTGACCCATGAGTAGACCTGGGAAGCCCGGAGCAGGTCTCGAAGACAGAGCCATCCACACCACCCGCCATGTTGCTCTGAGACAGCACTTGGATTTTTTTATTTCACGACTGGTGCAGGTGGCTTCAGATAATCAAGGCAGCCTTACTGAACTGTGCTGTCATCGTAAGAACATTATAACGTCCGGCATCCTGCCAGGTTCATTCAGAATTGTCTCCGGTGAGCTGGGAAAACTCATCCAGTGGCATCTCAGTGCCCAAGTGCAGCGCTGTCATTCTCTGTGAGCTGACATGGGACACACAGAAAATACATCTGCTGGACACCCAGGTCTCATGTCTGTCCCCGGAAGAAGTATCTGTGCCACTGACTGAGTTACAAGCTAAACTATCATGGGGGAGACATGTCTGGGGACATGTTATTCAGATTTTGGTACCTGATAGACTTTCCCTCAATGATGGGCAACTAAGCCTGTCACTTCAAAAAGGAAAAAAAGAAGTCTGGTATTTAAAAATGTTACTAAACTAATATAGTAATATAATAGTCTGTAGTAATACAATTTGAACCTTCAAGCAAAAACTTCTAATTTGGGGAAACTGGTACAAGCTATGATGCTCTTCCCTTTTCCAATAGGATTTGTGGTGATGTCGGCCAGTGCAGTTTTGGGGTTGGCTGGCTGGACTGACCAGGCTAGAAAGGCAGCTTTGAGGTTGTGCCTGGCTTTACCCACTCCATTCTGTAAAGCAGTCATTTAAACTTAAGCAACTCCATCGTGAGGACAAGTGCCAGCACACATCTGTCAGCATGCCACAAGTCACAGGCTGATCATTTATTATAATAACAATATAAACAATTATAATAACAATATAAACAATTATATCAGGAACCCCAGGACTTAACCCCAGGTGTGAACTTAATGGACACTACAGATCCAGTGACTTAGGCATCTTTGTCACCTAAGTTATATAAAAAGGAGACACACCCATCAGGGGTTGGGTCAAGGGTCAACTGGCAACAAACTCTGTCCCTGGGACTTGGGCTCAGCTCAGTCGCCAGCTCAAAGGGCATTGCCAGCCAGCTGGAGGAACAGGAAACCAGCTCCATGTCAGGAATTGGCTGTGCCTGACATCAGCCATGCTCTTCAGCTAGTGTGGCAACCCAGCCCCTCACACTCACCCCACCCCATGGGGCTCTATTGCTCCAGGACACTCTGGGACTCCATTCTTATCTGACCTCCTGAAGTGACTATGTGCATCTGTGACCATCTCTGCTCTTGCCTTAGGCCAGCCCAGAGAATCCTGCAACCACATGAACTCTGCCGGAGAGCCCACACACTATCTGAGCCCTAACATCAGCAATTCCGTTTGGAATAAGAGAACCCGTTGCCATTGCCTAGGCTACTGAAAGAACACAACAGTGCTTGAGGAGTGACTACCATCGAAAGTGACCTCCCTTGTGAATTTGTTATTCAGGGAATTTCTGACGCCAGGGAAAAACACAAGCAAGTGTGTCCACGTTTCCGACACAGCTCCCGTATGACATTTGTCTTCAGCAGATCTGGGGATGTTTCTGCGCTCAGGTCTTAAGCAAGCAAGGCAAGCATGCAACCAAGCTATCCCCGTAGCACCTACAAATAGATTTTTTTGTATGGTGTGATATGTGTCACCATTTTGAAAATTCATAAGATTTGATGACATAGAAATCTTTCTTTCTTTCTTTCTTTCTTTCTTTCTTTCTTTCTTTCTTTCTTTCTTTCTTTCTTTCTTTCTGTATATCATGGGGCTTGAACCCTGGGCCTGGGTGCTGTCCCTGTGCTCTTCAGCTCAAGGCTACCACCCTACCCCTTGAGCCTCAGCCCCACTTTCTAGTAGTTAATTGGACTAAAGTCTCAAGGACTTTAGTGCCCAGGCTGGCTTTGAACCGTGATCCTCAGATCTCAGCCTCCTGAGTAGCTAGGATTATAGGCATGAGCCACCATGCCCAGCTATGACACCGAATTTTCTAATGACCAAAGACTATTACTAAAAAATTATGTGTGGGACAGCTGCCAGGTGCCATATACATTCATACATACATGCATATATACATATACATATATATGTATATATATATATCAAGAGATTTTAATATTACAGAGATGCAAACTCTCTCATATGGCCCCAGGCTCTACAATGCAAATATTCTTGTGTAGTTTTGGTGTCAAATCAAAAAAATCTATACAATGATCTGAAAAGATTCACAAAATACTCTTCCCTTTCCCACTGTCATGTCTGTGTGAAGTCAGCTTTCTTTGTATACTCCAACAGAAATAATATATCAAACCAGACTGCACACAGAAACAAATATAATCCAGCTGTCTTTTATTAAGCCAGATGTTAGAGATTTGCAAAAATGTAAAACAGTGTCACTCTTCTCACTATTTTGTTTTGTTTCAGAAAACATATTTCTTTTTGTACAAAAAAATTTGTTAGTTATGTTAGGGTTAACTGTCAATTTTATGAGAATTAAACAAGCATTCTTAAATGACTATTTCAATATTTAGCGACAAATAACTATAGATAGAATCTAAACAAATAAAAGCCCTTTGGGATCATCAACATATTGAAGAATGTAACAGAGCTCTGAATCCAAACATTCAAGATATGCGATCTATTAAAACCACATAATAATGCTGCTCTATAAATCAGGATAAAGTGAAAAACAAAACAAAACAAAAACAAAAACAAACCCATAGGCCTTGGAAATCCATAGACTGCAAACTCTGACTTTGGGCTCAAATCTGACTTTAGTTCCTACTAGCTGTTTGAATTAATAGGCCCTGTAATTGTCCCAGTCTTCAGTTTCTTCATCTTCATTTTCTTGAGGATTGGAGAGAATATGTTTAAATGCACTTAGCATAAGATAATGGTGAATGCTCAAGTATCTACTGACTGAAAGATCACAGTCAGATGTTCAGTATGTCAAGGAATGCTTTTGGTTGTAAAGAACGGGAATGGCTTTGTTAGCATGGAAAAGGGAGAAGAAAAGAGCCTGTCAGGCACTCACACGGGGCCATGGCATTCAGTAAATGGAGACCTACAAGAGTGGATCTCAAATCGACAGAATGACTACATCAGAATACCTGGAAGCTCATTAACTCAACTTTGTATGTGACCGTTTGAAGGACTTCTAAAAGTCAAGTCCACATTCCCAACGACCTCTCACTCGATGGAGATGCTACAGGCCATGGTTTAAGGAGCAAAGATATAGGCCACATGCCTCCACATACTGACCACACTTCCCAGGAGGGGCTGTGCAGCTCAATTTGGTAGGGCATTGGCTCACCCACCTACCCACCCATCTATCTACTCACCCACCCATCCATCAATCCAAAAATCTATCCACCCACCAACCTACCCAGCCAGCCAGCCAGCCACCAGCCACCCACCCACCCATTCACCAATCTACCCACCCATCCACCCATCCATCCATCCACCAGCCACCCACCCATCCACCAATCTACCCACCTACCCACCCATCCACCAAACTACCCACCCACCCACTCACCCAGCCAGCCAGCCATCTTCCATCTATCCAACTGCTCATCTATCCATCCATCACCCATCTTCCCATTCACCCATCAATCTGTTCACCTGTCTGTCTATCCATCTACCTATCCACCCACCCATCACATATTCTAGGATCATTCCTAGATTCCTCTACCCACAATACATTGTGTTACGGCTGAAATCACAGGCTAGGAGGAGCAGACATCTCTAATGAGGAGCTATTTTCTTAAAGATATGCACGGAGTTTTGGCTGGGGAACAAGAAATGATTCACAGTTGACAGGAAAGAAGAGGGCAACATTGGAGCTGGGCTTTCCTTGGGTGTCCCAAATGAGAACAAAGGGTGTGTATGTGTGTGTGTGTGTGTGTGTGTGTGTAGACATGTGAATGAACCAGAATGATCAGAATATGGCTATGACATATGTACAAGCTGAGATGAGTTGGGGGCGGGGGGAGAATGAGGCTGGGGTTTGATTATGAGAGGCCTTGAACAAGGCATTCTATCACTCTCAGTTGTCCTCAAGGTGACCGAGCACTCGAGGGACATGGCAAGCTTTAGAAATCCTGACACTCAGGCTACACCTAGGGGGACTGAACCTACTTTCTTCGGGTACAAGAAGGAGACCCAGAAGAACACTGTAGAGCAAAAGCTGCAATGAATGGTCAAGATGGGGCCTGTCCAATCTATTTCACAGAGGAAGATCCTAGGTATAGACACAGCCCTTCCTTCTTAAATGCACTTGCTGGACAATTTGATATTCAAACTCTGAATTATTCAAAAGCTTTTATGCCCCAGAGGCTGGGCACTGGAAAGGACTGCCTCTGCCCAGGGCCTGAGGGTGCAGGCAGATGCAGCTGCCCTTTGTCTCCAGGTCTGCTGGGCAAATGCTAACCCAGCAGAACTCACTGCCCTGGACAGAGGGTGCCTCTTCCCTGGCCCAGACCCTGGGGGCCTTGAGATGGGGCTGAAAGAGTGTCCGCCTGAATGCTTCCTCCACCCCTCCTCTTCACCAGCAGGATCCGTGTTGATGTCTGTCCTGAGCTGTGGAAATGTCATGGTAAAAAAACACAGTCCCTTCTCACTTTTATGATCACAAAAATCTCTCAAGTCATCTTTAAAGTGTCCAAATGTTGCTATGTCACTTCTGTAGTTATCACTCAAGTTGGTGAAAATATTTTTTGAGGATAATGGTGATAAATAAACATAAACACACACATATACACACATACACATACATACACACACACACACACAGACCCTATTTTGGATTTGTGGAGCTCTATTCCTGCATTTTCATAATAAAGTACGCAGCCTTCTGTTAGGATCAGGGAATAGGTTGTCTTATGCACTTCCAGGTAGTAGGGAGGGGGTGGGGGGCGAGCTCCCCGAAGAAGACTTGGCCTGGCCTTGCTGACTGCTTTCCACTGTGTCAACACACAGGAAGAGACCAGATGCTTTGATTTCAGGGTGAAAGTTTTAGGAAGCCTGTGGGAGAAGGGGCCTCTCTGCCCAGAGGAGCAAGGCAGGTGGTAGCCTCCAGAGAGACAGGATTTCATGGCTGGCTGGGCCCTCCCTTCCCCCAGCCTCTCCCTCTCTCTTCGAAGGTTTTCTCCACAGTCAAATGCATAACCACCTGCAAAGAAAACCACAACAAAAATTTACCTGCAGCTTCGCCTCAAAGAGCTGGATTCTATGGCAATTCCAGCTTTTTGCTCTGGCTGTGGACTCCCCATAGCAAATGCAAAAAGTGGCCAGTTCCTGGGTGGCCTGGGCAGGCCTGGCGAGTTCAGGTTCCTGAGCTGGAGGCTCTGGGGCCGCCTCCTGACCACTTAGGAGGGGAGAATACGGAATTCACAAACAACCTCAACACCCTCACCCCATCTGCCTTCCCACAGTCTCCTAAGTTCTGACATCCTGGGCTGAGCCTGTTCACCCAAGGCCCCCGCTGGGTGCAAACAAGCTGCCTTTGATGGCAGGAAGGAGAGGGGGGCTGGGAGGCCCCCTTCAAGTTTGAGTGTTCATCTTGTTTCTGGAGGGCGCCTGTGTAGATCACCGATTGCTTTTAAAATACCCTGCATCCTATTCTACCTTCCAGGGCTATTGTAGGCTATGATTAATTTAGCGAAGGCTCTTAGAAAACCATAAGGGCAGAGTGGCCTCATTAGTTCCTATTTTGAATGCCAGCCCGGGCAGCTGGGCTGGCGTGAGGCACTGCTGCACACAGCCCTCTCCTCACCAGAACCTTGCAGCTCTGGGGAATCTCCCTGATGAGAATGCATTGCTTCCAAATGAATCAAATCAACAGTAGTAGGGATGTGAAGTTGATCTCAGGGCGGGGGAAGAATCCCAGTGCCTACTGAAAGAAAAGGACGTTGTTTCAGGCTAACCAGGAAGGCACACGTTTGTCTGCCCTTCTGTTCTGTTTTTGGTGGTGGTAGGGATTGAACTCAGGGCCTCAGGCTTGCTGGGCAGGAGCCAGCTGAGTGACATGTCCAGCTCATGGCCTGCCTTTGGGTGGTAGATAAGTCACACTCAGGTTGGTTTGGTGTGTGTGTGTGTGTGTGTGTGTGTGCATTTGCACACACGCACGCGCTCACACCTGCACCAGTACTGGAGATTGAACACAGAGCCCATGATCTCAGCTGGTTTTTCACCCAGGATTGGTGCTTTCCCACTGAGCCACATCCACTTGCAGCACTTTTCTTTTTCTTTCTTTTTTTCCCTTTCCTTTTCTTTTCTTTTCCTTCCTTCCTTCTTTCTTTTTTTCTTTATTTGCTTGTTTATGGGAGATAAGTCTCTTGAATGTGTCTACCTGGGCTGCCTTCAAACCTTGATCTTCAGACCTTAGCCTCCTGAGTAGGGAGTGGAGGGAGGGAAAAAAGGGGAAGAGAAGGGAAGGAAAGGGAAAGGAAGGGTTACAGATATGAGTCACTGGCACCTGATGAGATTAAGGCTTGAAGTTTAACAAGATGTTGAAAATTCAGAACTTGCTCACAGCTTAGGGTTCATACACAAGGCATTTTTGCCTTCTCCCTGGATCTTTCTTCCCCTCCTTCCTCTCAATGCCAAACATGACAGGAAAGACAAGACATTTGGATGGCAAAGAACAGCCAGGATTGTACACACAGCCTGTGAGCCCTGCCTTGCCCTAACTCTTTCCTGGGAGCAGGGGGGAGGGAGAGGGGGCAGCCCTGTAAACCCACTGTACCAGTGGCCCAGCAGCCAGTGCCCAGAAACTAAGGATTTTCATTTAAAATAAAAAAATTCCTGTCTGATCGTGCCTCTGCCTCTGGGGGTGGGTCACATGATCTGAGCTCATCCCGTCCTTACATGTGTTTTTCATTTTTATTTAATAAAGGAACAAATGCTTTCTAACTAAAGACCAGTTGGTGATTAGAATCTGTTTGGTGGATGGCTAGGAAAGACAAGTCAAGCTGATAGGGATCTTTATTTGCTCTGCAAGGCCCACAGCTGCCTGGCCCGCCCTGTCCTCTGAAGAGGCAGCGGGTCTCTCCACTTCCCCCACCATCGTTTGGGCCTGGTAATTCTATCTGCTAAGCACAAGGGCTCAACCTTTATCCTCCTTCTCTTGATTACCAACTGGTGTTTACTTTAAATGTAGTTACTGGCCAATTAAATAGAAATTAGCTATATTTAGACTGGACTCTAGCACCTTGTTTCTTCCTTTGGCGAAGCATTCATTCTTTTTTAGATTATTCCCAAGAAGAAATTGCAAGGGCAAAGTCGAGCATTGAGGCAGCCCGGGGAGGCTACCTGCCAGGTGTCTGGTTAAAGGAAGCGGGGAATGGACCTGCAGCAGCTGGCTAGGCAGGAATGGGAGCCATTTCCTGTTGGGATTTGGTTAAAACTATTTGATTCAAGACAGACTCTCCTCTCTACCAAGTCAGGCCCGTTTCACTGAAGAAGAGGTTCCGTAAGTAAATACAGACACACACACATATGCATCTGTACATATACACGCTCTTTTGCTTTTGTTTGCTCTTCAGGGCAGCTGGAGCCCATCTTTTATTTTCACCCAGATACTGGTTGGGTGACAGGGGCTCTCTCCCTGGTCTGGGCAGAGTTCATGGGGCCAAAACTAGTTGAGTCAGGGATTATAGCCTGGACTGAGTGTACTAAACCTGTAATTGGGGTTGTGGGGATCTGGTCTGGAGTCTTGGTCTGCTGGTACTAATTTGGTCTGTAAGCCCCAGGGGCCTGTGGGGCTGGCCTGAATCCTGGGCCCCTGGGGCCCTGGCCAGCACTGGGTAGGCCTTGAAGTAGAGTCCAAGTCTGGATTTCTGGTGACTAGGATCCAGTTAGGATGGAGCCTCCATGAACAGGGTTATTCCTGAAGTTGCTGGGCTCTGTGAGGGTCCCTCACAGCTGGATAGAGGCTGGCCTGGTTGGGGGTGGGGCTGGGGGGCTGGGCAGAGCCTGGGACCATGAAGGTAAGTCTGGTACAGAGGAAGGCCTAGGTGAGTGGCCTTGGGGACTGGCCCAGAGCCTTGGGGCTTGAGGTTTGTATAGCACGTGGCAGCACGAGGGCAGGCTTGGCTCAGGGTCTGCACAAGTAAGGCCAGGACCTTAGTCAGCTGGAGAATGGGGTGCAGGACTGGTCTTGCCCTGGGGCCTGGGTGTACCTGGAGCTAAATGGTGGTCAAGGAGAAAGAAGGAGGAGAGTAACTTGAGACGGCCTCTTCCCCCGTGCACAGCCATGCTGTTCTTCTCAGCTCAGATCCCTTGGCTCCAGTGAAGGAGCCACCTCCCACTCCTACACACAGTTGTTCCACCTGATGCTCTAAGAGAAAACTTTAAATATAACAGTTTCTTCAAGGGCCAGTGTAAGAGAAGATGACACCCAAGATGACATGGTTAATTTCAATAGAGAGAGAGACTAAGGAAGCATCAGGTGAAAACGTTAAAACATTGACAACTTTGGTAAAGAATGTCTTTATTTTAGGCCAGCAATTTGGCCTAGTGGTAGAGTGCTTGCCTAGCATGCACAAGAACCCGGGTTTGATTCCTCGGTACCACATACATAGAAAAGCCAGAAGTGTTGCTGTGGCTCAAATGGTAGAGCTCTAGTCTTGAGGCAAAGCTCAGGCCCTGAGTTCAGTCCCCATGATTCACAAGGGGAAAAAAAAAAAAGAATGTCTTAGTTTTAATCAACTCACGCAGCCACTGAAAGAATTCATGAATCTGAAGGTAGATCAATAGCAATTACTAACATTGAAATACAAAGAGGGGTGTGGGAGGAAAAATGGAGCATTAACCTCTCAGAGATGAAGAACAATACCATTCTAGCACATGCATCACTCAGATTCCAGAAGCAGGAGATGAAAGAAACATCTGAAAAGATGATCATGGTTTAGATAACTTTTAGATGGACATGTAAACTTAGTGTCAGACACAAGACCACAGGTCTGAGCTTGGATAACACCAGCTAGGGTGAAATCCGTGACACATATGCAGGCACACATGCACACACACACACAATAAACTAGGGTGAACCCTCCACATATATGCACATGTGCACACACAGACAACCACAACCAACTAGGGTGGATTCCTCATTATACACATGCATATACATACACCATCTCTGTCCTTTTGCTGCTGCTTAACAAAATACCCAGGAGTGGGTAATTTGTAAAGAATAGAAATGTATTTAGCTCTGGAGACAGAGGGGGAGGCGGCGGGGGAGGCAGAGAGAAGAGAGAGACACAAAGAGAGAGACAAAGAGTGACTAGTCAAGAAGGGACCCAAATCTCTCAGCTCACTCAGTGCTTGGGAGATGAGAGTCACTAGGGAGAAACCAAGTTTTTTCAGAGACCTATTTTGAGAAGATGTCAGAGATTATCTTCCATCTTGTAAAACTCAGGTGTTCAGAAGGACTTTTGCTGGGTGCAAAGGGCAGAAGAGAGAAAGCTAGGTGGGTCTTGTGCATAACAGATGTTGGTCTATTCTCCCTGTACTCTGAACACTATTGTCTTTCACCTCCTTGAGCTACTTACAAACAAGTCCCTTTTTTTGCAAGTTAAATATCATAGCAAATTCCATGCTTTGTGTTAGTTCATGCAAAGCACTCATTTGATGCGTGAGGCTGTTCCTATGAGCAGTCACCAGATGTGCTGGGTTCTTCAAGTCAAAGAAAGTTCTTAGCCATTAACATCTTAGTCATCTAGGTGACGCTTTTCTTTAAAATTTAGAAGGCTGGACACTTTCTAAGGGAAAAGCAAAGTTAAAAAGTCCAAATGAAAACAAGTGTGTGTGTGTGCGCACACATGTATATATGTGTCCAAGGCCATGTCATAAACAGGAAAGTTAGAAAACAGATCACCAAAGAATATTTTCAGATGGAAAATATGCGTAGGAAATGTGGCTCAACATTATTAATCATTCTAGGCCACCTGGGCTGCATGGAAAGACCAGGCCTTAAAAGCAGAAGAGAAAGATTCTTTTAAAGTTGTTTACAAATAAAGCCAAGCACGAGTGCTTTGCACCTGTAATCCTAGCTACTCAGGAGGATGAGATCGGAGGATCACAGTTTGAGGCAGGAAAATCTGATAGAATCCATCTCTAAAATAGACTGCAAAAAGCAGGGCTGGAGGTATAGCTCAAGCAGCTGAGCCCCTGCTTAGCAAGTAGAAACCCCAGTACTAGGGGGGAGGGGGAGGAAGAAGGTATTTAAAGTAAGTCTGTTAGGGTGGCAAAAGTAGTGATTTCACATTAATGGCCTTTTTTTATTATTTATTAATATTATGGCCTATTAATGCATTCTACAATTGTTGGCCACAACCATGCATTAAGGGATATTGGAATTAAATAACCTGGAAATACTCCTAGAAGATGCTACTCTAGTCTGTACTGTGCAGTACTGTGTCTGAGGTATCAGTCCTGCCTTGTTCTGTTCCTTTTGCAGAGTATAGAAGACAATGCCCCTAATTTAAGCGTATCTCCAGCCCCCATCTTCCATGCTTTGCAAAGCTCTCAGTAGGAGTCAAGTTACTTATACCCTCTGGGCTGCATCTTTGCTAGCAGAAAGTGACATAGACCTGAAAAGAATAAATCATGGATGCCTGGTCAGAGAACTTAAAAAAAATGACAGGAGAGCATTTAAAGCTAAGCACCTTCCCAGCGTTTTACATGTAGTAGTTTATTCAAGACTTGCCATAACTCAGAGTGGAAAGTCCTCCTCTCCCCTGGGGTGCAGGAGCACAGGGATTAGTGATTCACCAGACTGGGCCAGCAGAGCAAGGCCTGAGCAGAGTGGCTGCTCCTCTTCCTTCCCTGCCCAGTGTCAGAAGCAGAGGGGAGCAGGGGAGGTAAGTGACAGGCCTGACTAAAATTGGCAGGGCGGGGACACTTGATCTGGAAACCCAGGCCTGCCTCATGCATGAACATAACACTGGCAAACCAAAACAGGAAATTACCGCCTAGCTATCAAAACAGTCAACAGTGAGACCTTCCCCTGGGAACCAGCGCTGTCGTCCTCTTCTGCTTAAACTTCTCACCAACCACCTGCATGAGTGGCCTTTATTTTTTTTTTTCAATTTAAATTCCCTCCTTAGAAGGGTGACATTTCTTGTTCTCCAGATTAAAAGTGGGGAAACTTGCTATAGGCAACCATCAAAGATGCTACATATTGGCTTACACAATATGTTTTATTTTCCTCTCTCTGCCTCTGTCTCTGTCTCTGTCTCTGTCTCTCTCCCCTCCCTCCCTCCCTCCCTCCCTCCCTCTCTCCCTCCCTCCCTCCCTCCCTCCCTCCCTCCCTCCCTCCCTCCCTCCCTCCCTCCCTCTCTCTCTCTCTCTCTCTCTCTCTCTCTCTCTCTCTCTCTCTCTCTCTTCCTGAAATTAAAGAGGCAGGAAATAAATAAACAGTCCTCTTACTTCTATTCTAGGCCTGTGAGACAGTGATCGGGAGCCTTCTCAGGGAAAGGTCGTTTTTAGCAATGAAATGCCCACAGGCCAGCTGGCAGGGCTGTTTGGTTTGGAAAAGAAACTGTGGAGAACCGACAAGCCTGGCACTGTCGGCAGAGGCCTAGTGAGCGGGCCTGGCAGAGGCAGATGCAGCCACACAATTCATCAGCACTGTATAGTTCATTTAATTCTGGTTGGGGCAATTAGAGAAGGCTCTCGAACTTGCATAGAGCTCCAAAATAGACTCTAATCTCAGTGGCGACGGAGCTAAGCCACTGCTGTGGGACCCAGAAGATTGAGAGCTAGCTTGCCTCATCCACTCTCTTTTCTTCTAATGAACATCTCTGGGCTGACAGGCTTAATGGTGGTCTATCAAGGTAGTTTCCAGCTGTCCTCAGAACAGAGGTTCTGTTGTGAAACTTACCTCCTCACCTGTTTTGCTAAGCTTAAAATCACAGAAATTTGTCACTTTTCACAGTGTATAATTGTGTGTGCATTTGTACATGGGGTGCCAGTCCTGGGGCTTGAACTCAGGGCCTGTCCCTAGTGCTCTACCAATTGAGCCATAGCTCCACATCTGCCTTTTTTTGGTGGTTAGTTGGAGACAAAAATCTCACAGGCCTTGCCCAGGCTGGCTTCCAACCACTATCCTCAGAACTCAGCCTCCTGGGTAGCTGGAATTACAGGAATAAGCCACCGGTGCCAGGTGAATCTTTAATGTCATTAATCAACTAAGTCACTAACGTGGCAGTTCTGAGGTTTGAACTCACCACCAGGCAGAGACTCTGTTACTTGAATCACTCCTTCAGTCCTTCTTACCCTGGTTATTTTTGCGGGTAAGGCCTTGCTTTTTGCTTGGGCTAGGCTGGGCCGTGATTCTCCAACTTACACTTCCCACCACAGCTGGAATAACAAGCACACACCACCACGCACAGGTTTTTACATTGCAATGAGGTCTTAAGAACTCTTTTGCCTGGGGTAGCCTGCAAACACAGTACTTCTGATCTCAACCTCCCAACTGGCTCAGGTAACAGAAGGGAGCCATCAGTGGCCCGCTGCTGTAGATAGATTGTGGTGAAAGGTGTCTATGAGGTGTTTTCTGTTCCTGTGCCTTTACTTTTCTTAATGACTAAAGTTAGCTTTCACTGGAGGAACAGTTTGTCTAGGTAATGTTGAATGGGTTGTGTTTTTTTTTTTTTTTTTGCCAGTCCTGGGCTTGAGCTCAGGGCCTGAGCACTGTCCTTGGACCTCAGCACCATTTCCGGCTTTTTTCTATGTATGTGGTACCAAGGAATCGAACCCGGGTCTTCATGCATGCTAGGCAAGCACTTTAACCACTAGGCCAAACTCCCAGCCCGAATGGGTTGTGTTTTAAGATGCTTTATAGAATTCTAAGATTCTGTGTTATTCTTTCCATCAGTTTTCCTCCTCTCCTCCCCTGCCTCTTCTTTCTTCTCTTTTCTGTGTTTTTCCCACTGATGGTTTTCGGGTCATGGAACTTCCACTTGTGTTAGAAGATCCTGTGTTCACAATCACAGTTCTTTGTGCTCAGCTCCACTGAATGGCCTTCCCATGCACGTGTGTGTGTGTGTGTAGGGAGGGGGAGTGAGCAGGTGAGCAGGCACAGTTACAGTAGCCAAGAAGAGCCAGGCTGACCAGAGAGAGGGGCATCTTGAGGACCCCCCATGCCTGCCCATACTGAGGGCGCTGTGCCCCTGACCTCCTCAGCCTTGAAAGAACCTATCCACCAAGCTTCTACGACACTGGGCTGGAGTTGACTCTGGTCCTGGCCACTGAGGTGGAGGCTCTGCCCAGCACTTGCTTAAGGCAGGCTGCGCTGCCACTGAATGTTTTCCTAAAATCTTCTTCCATGTGCTTAATTGCTGCAGATATTCAAATGGCCTTGATTCTTTTTTGGCCAGTTCCGAGCTTGAGTTCAGGGCCTGAGCACTGTTCTTGGACTTTCTCAAGGCTAGAGCTCTACCTCTTGAGCCTCACCACCACTTCCGGCTTTTTTCTATGTATGTGGTACCGAGGAATCGAACCTGGGTCTTCATGCATGCTAGGTAAACACTCTACCACTAGGCCAAACTCCCGGCTCCTGTAGCCTTGATTCTTTACAAGAGAAATTAATCTTTTTTTATGCCACATGTATAGCTTGTCAGAGTGTCACAGGCCTGCTTGCCAAAGACCCAACGCCCTCACTTCATACAGAAGAAAGAGAACACTGTGACTCTTGTATGCTGCTATGGGTGAGGACATGGTGTCATTGAGACAGCCAACGCTCTGGGAGCCCGGGGCTCGGTGACAAGGCTAGCTTATTCTTCAGGTGCAGGTAAGAGAAGATGGGACAGCATGCCTTCATGCTGTCCTGGTGGCTCCGGGTGGATCCAGCAGCTCTGAGAGGCTAAGATGGTAGTTCAGGGCCAGCCGGAGCAAAACTTTCATGAGACCCCTTTCTCAACCAGCATCTGGGTGTAGTGGTACACTCCTGTCACCCCAGAGAGTGGTGGGCCGAGATTGGCAGGATCATGAGTCTAAGCTGGCCTGGGGAAGAGACCCCCACCTCAACAGAAAGAAGCTGGGCACAATAGCATGCACCTGACATTCCAGCTACACTAGGAAACCTAAGACAGGAAGTCCACCTGCAGGAGGACAGGAAGCAGGACTCTATCCTTAAAACGCAGTGCAAAAAAGGGGCTGAGGGCACGGCTACATCCATATCTACATCTGCAAGGCCCTGGGCTCAAACTCGAATACAGCCAGGAAAACAAAAAAGGAAGTGTTTGAGTTGCCTCCCCTTCCCCACCATCCTTTTTATATGGATGTTTAAAAATCAGATTCTGCTCAGCCAGCCTGCCCCAAAGAGCCCAGAATTGTGTCTGCTCCAGAATCTGCCTAATATGGCCAGGTGAAGGAACAGATGTCAAGTCAACAGCTGGGCCCAGGTACTCAGAACAGCATTCTCCATTTGCCTTGGAAGGAGAATCTTTGGCCCTGTTGCCTTGTCTGCTGTGAAGATTCCTGAAGCTCAGGGACTCCAGGGCTGAGGGACCTCTGAGGACTGTGGAGGTGTACCCCAAGCCTGGTATGTGCACATGGCACATAAGCATCTTCGGAAACTCATCCAGGAAAATCCATTCTCCACGGAAGTAGAGCGGTGATCGGGTGATTCACGACCCCGTCACCGGGGAGGCTGCATCGGTGGGAGGCTGGCGTAGCTCCTGGTGAATGAGACCCTTGGAGTGAGTTCATTTTTCATTCATTTCTTCATGACTCACATAAGACTAAGCTGTCCTAATGCTATTAACAGTCATATTGTTTTCCCTGGGATAAAGATATAGCAATTTAGTGAGGGCATGTAGGAATTTGCAATATAAAACAAATCTTATAGTAAAAATAAAAATACCAGATGTCTGGCTCCTGGAGGTGGTTTTATTCTCATACAATTACTTCTTCTGTATTTTACGCTCACGCTCTTGTTCCTGAAAACATGAGTCATCGGAGCTGGAAAAAAATACCCAGTAACTTTTTCATTGCAGAAAATCTTTCAGGCTCTTCTGCCAAGGGAGCAGAAGTGATCTAAACACACATGAGTGCTTAGCAGCTCTAACCCATCTGCCTTTGAAGACATCCATTGACTTTATATTGAACACACAGTCCAATTCTCTCATTTTCCATGGGGATTTATTTCAAATATTCACTCGTCTCTTTCTGTTCTCCCAATATTTCAATTATGCACAAGTCACTCATTTTGAAATTGTCCCTGGTTCTTGAATATTCATGGTTTTTCAAGTTCTTTTTGAGTGTCAACGTGGGCAATGTATTGTATGTAGCTATAAGAGCTGCTGACTCTGCACATTCTTATTTCCCATCAGAGATTTTGGTCTCTAAAAACCCTATAGTTTTTTTGTTTCCATTTCTATCTTTCTGCTGATATCACATATAACTAGATGGTGACTGCCACTCATTTTTTCATTATAGCCCTGAACATACGAATCAATCATTTACTTCATGAATCATTTAGTTCATGACTGTGGCAGTATGAGGGCTGGAATTCAAAGCCTCGAGCTTGCTAGACAAAGCTTTGCTACTTGAACCACGCCCCCAGCCCTTTGTGCTTTAGTTATTGGTGGAATAGGTTATTCCGGAGGACCTGGACCTTGATCCTTCCGACATAAGCTTCCTGTGTAGCTGAGATGGCAGCACCACCAGCACACCTGGCATTTTATGTGTGCAGATGAGGACCAGGAATTGTCAGCCCAGGCTCCCCTCAACCTGCAGTCCTCCCAAGCTCAGCTTCCCTAGTAGCTAGAGTGATAGACAAGAGCCACCACATGTTGCTTTAAGAAACCACTTTTCATTCTGTGCGCCACCATTCCACATTTGCATCACATCATATCGGAACAAGCCAGGGTTTTATTAGGGTTCCTGTTTGTTTGGGGGGGTTGTGTGTATGTGTTCAGTATACATTGTAATATTTTGTTGAAAGTGAGAACCAAGCCAGGTGTGGTGGCTCACGCCTGTAATCCTAACTACTCAGGAGGCTGAGATCTGAGGATCAAGCCAGGGCACAAAAGGACCTGAGACTCTTATCTCCAGTTAACCTCTAGAAAACAGGAAGTGATGCTGAGGCTCAAGTAGTAGAGCGCTAGCCTTGAGAAAGTCCAAGGACAGTGCTCAGGCCCTGAGTTCAAGCCCAAGACTAGGAAAAAAAAAAAAAAAAGAAGTTGGGGTTTGTCTAATGCTTTTTGTAGCCATAAATCCCAGAGAATTCAAGCCCCCTGCCCCCCACCCCTCCCCCCTCCCACATAGCCTTTGTGTTTTTACCTTTCCTGGCTTCAAGACTTCCTCTGACTGTGCTCAGAGAGAGCCTGTCCCTTCTCCCACCTGTAGTCGCTGGAGGTTGCTGGGGTGTTGGATGGGAGGACTAGGAAGTGGTGGGCAGTTTTCTGGGTGCTTCCCCTCAGTGTTTCAGCTGGGCTGGTGTCTCAGGAGTGAGGCCTTCTCCTCCTGTCAGTGTATGGGGGCCTTCTCCCACACCCTGCCTTTCCAGGAGCTGGAGGGCAGATGAGTGCCCTGGTGTGGCAATCTCCCCAGGCGGGGTCAGCATTGGCTAGTCACCCCTGGAGAGGACTTTTCTTATGAAGAGCAATCTGGTAGGGTCACCTGTTGAGTTCATAGGGGCGCTTCACCCTCCAACACGGTAGGGGTGGGGGTGGGGCTGAGACCTCAGAATTGTGGGGGATTCCCTTACAGTGGAGCCCCTCCCCCTGCTTCTCCCTGTCAGGCTGGCCCATGCTTAGTTTCCACATAATTTGTCCCAATTGCTGGTAAAGAGTGTGGTGCATTCTCCATCGGTAGCTCCTGGCAGCCCTCTGGATTCAGAAATTCTCTCATGGAGTCAAGAGAGCCCTCGTCTTTCAGTTTGTCCAGCTTCTTCTTCCTCTAATATGAAAACAGAGGCTTCCCCACCTTTGTCATATGTCCAAAGGCAAGATCGCAGCACATCTTGAGTAGATCTAGTGAGCTTTGCTTTGCAGTTTCCAGATTGGTGTGTGTGTGTGTGGGGGGGTGCTTCCCAGGACAGTGTTGGGACAGCAGGGTTATGAAGGCCAGGGAAGGAAACAAACTGGTGGGGAACAGCTCCTCAGTGAACTCCAGACCACTGTCTTCCTAGCATTTGGGACCGAAGTCATCATACCAGTGCAACCAAACTGGAATTTACTATTTCTCAGAGGGAAAATGTCATTCCAGGGTGGTCTGTTTCCTTCTCTGCCTCCGCTTGATCATGGAGCATTTAGCATGAGAGTCTTTGGGAAAATCTAAAACAATGACCTCTCATGAGTTTTGTTCAACACATATTGGAGTAGGACTAGACATCTACAAAGTCTAATGAAATCCCTCTCTTTTGCCTGTCAGATTGGCAAATGTTAAGAATGAGAGTGTCCCTCAGTACTGGAGAGGGAGAGAAGATACAAGCTTTCCACAAGGCGGAACCATGACAGGTGCCACCGAGGCAAGTTGGCATATCAGAGTTGAAGGTGTAGAGCCCCCTGTCCTCCATGCCAGTCCTGGGTTTCCAGATTTCCAGGCAATGGGGAGACTATGCAGGGCCTGGGGGCCCCAGCTCAGCCCTCACAGCAGACACCCTGAGCTCAGGCAAACCCCAGCCCCTGAGACCCTGCTACGGGGGTTACCCGTGAAGGTCACTTGTCACAAATACCCTCATGGACAATGTTCTCCCTTGACTTTGCCGGAACACTTGCTGACCCAGATGAAAACTGATTTTCTTCTTTCTTTTCCCCACAGCCGAAAGCGAGTGCTGCCAGGTGTGCAGCTGTTAGACCCTCCCCCTCTCTCCTCACCCATGCCCATGCTTGGCCTCCTCTCAGCCTGCGGGTATCCCATGGGCACCTCTCCAGCCAGTCAGTTTTGTTTCTCCAGATCCTCATCACCAGTCTGCTGTCTTATAGAAACTGTCCATGTGGCAGAGCTGCAAACATCCACTGGACCATGTTCCAGTCCTCTTTTTGGGCAGGTTATTTTGAGATAGGGTCTTCCTTTTTTCCCTAGGTTTGCACTTGGACTGCAATTGGCCTATTTCATACTCCCAGAGGTAACTGGGACTATAGGCACACATCATTACACTGAGCTACTTCCAAGGAGTCTTGTGATCCTTTTTGCCCAGGCTGGCCTGAAACGGCATTTCAGGGTGGCAGTCTGCCCAGTTTCAGCCTCCCCTATGGCCAAGATGACTGGCATATGCCACCACACCCAGCTCTTGGTGTAGGTAGTCCTGAAAACCTTTTCTCTGGGCTGACTTGGAACTGTGATTCTCCTGATGTCAGTCCCTTAGTATCTGCGGTTATAGGCAAGAGGCACTGACCGCTAAGGGGAATTCTTTTTTTTTTTTTTTTTTTGCCAGTCCTGGGCTTGAGCTCAGGGCCTGAGCACTGTCCTTGGACTTTCTCAAGGCTAGAGCTCTACCACTTGAGCCTCAGCACCACTTCTGGCTTTTTTCTATGTATGTGGTACCAAGGAATCAAACCCGGGTCTTCATGCATGCTAGGCAAGCACTTTAACCACTAGGCCAAACTCCCGGCCCCTAAGGGGAATTCTTAATTCTACTTTCATCTCCTACCTGGAATTTAATTCTGCTTTGCAGTAAATAGCTTCACCCTACCTCTTAGCCAAAGCTTTCCTGAGGTGAATGTTCTTCTGTGGTTTTTTCCATGACTACCATCTCAGAGTGGCTGGTTTGTTTCAGTCACAGCCTGCTGTTGTAGTTTCATGGTAGCATAAGAATTATCCAAAGACTCCATCCAGTTATTCATTTCTAGAGTGTCTGCTTTCCTTTGTAGAATGCATCTCTACATGAGTAGGGATTTTTTTTTCTTTTCTTTTTTTTTTGTTTTGTTCTCCTATCCAGCCCCACATCTCAGAGCTAAAAATCTTTTACTGAATTAATAGTGGAGTTACCTGGGCAGTTTGCTCTCTGCCAGTCCACAGAACAATAGATGAAATGAACCAAAAGTATAAAGCATAAGTTTATTTTTTTGTATTACAAAAATAACCTAGTTAATAGAGCTAAAATTAAGGTTTGGAATCAACACCTGGGTATATTAGCATACACCTGTAGTCCCTGTCCCATGGGGAAGCTGAGTGTGATTAACCCCCATAATATAGTGAGACCCAGTCTCAATAAATAAATATGTAAACAAACAAATAAAGGATTCTGAATTCTTACATAAAAGTTTGTTTAATAAATGTGTGTGGTCTAATGAGTCACAACTGGTTGAACTTGAGTATTACAAAGAAATGAACACTTTTCTTAAGCAACCAAGGGCTATAATCACGATAAAAGCACATTGCACTCACTTTAGACAGCATTCTAATTAAATGGCAAATTCCAACTAGTATTAAAAATATACATCGCTCTGGATCGTGCGTGGCGGGGACATTTACCATGTCATTTGGACACTGGAACATCTTCCCCGTGAATTTGTGCAGAGTTAGTCCCGATTGGCTGCCCAGTCCTGGCCATCTGCCTTTACTGAGCAATTCTGTGAGACTCTCACCACTTCCAATAAGAGCTCAGAGGGACAGATAGGGGTGGCCTCCTGGGTGACCTCCACATGCCCAAGTTCAAGTTCAAGTTCAAGAGGCCTCTGGTAGTCCTGGGTCCCAGAGCAGAGGCCATGTGTGGTCAGTGGTGATGAGGACTCTGATGGCTTTGTTCCCTCTCTTTCCCTCTCTTTCCATCACAGCTCATGCCACATAATCTACCAGTGAGGGTACTGTGCACCAGAATGCAGCAGAGCCAGATGCTTCCTCTGGCCTCTGAAGGAGGCATTTGATAAACAGCTGAATGTTCTTTCAGAGAGTGCTTTTGCTTCTGCTACACCTGCAGATGCTGGGGACCTGCTGAACCTCAGGCCTGTGGCAGAGTGACTGCACTCATCCCAGGGTTTTCTTCAACTCTAGTTAAACAAGAACCCAAAACAATGGAAAATTTAAAACAGGCTGAGTGTGTGGCCAGGGAGAGGTCACCCATCTCCACCCATGGGGGCGCCGAGGGTCTGGAAGAGCACAAAATGAGTTCAAGTCAGATTCACAGTTACACAGTTTAAAGCCAGCTACAAAATTAAAGCCAGTTAAGAAGACAAAGTTCAGGGGGAGGATTTCTATGTAGACAAGTTTGCAGAAGTGTTTCTGTTTCATATATTTAGATATTCCTTTTGGGGTGGGGTTGGCAAATGGAAAGAGAAAAGTTGTTTGTAATTTCTCATTACTTTTTTTTTTTTTTGGTGCCAGTCCTAAGGCTTGAACTCAGGACCTGGCTGCTGTCCCTAAGCTTTTTTGCTCTAGGCTAGCACGCTACCACTTTGAGTCAAAGTTCCCCACTTCCAGTTTTTGAGTGGTTAATTGGAGGTAAGAATCTCACAGACTGTCCTACCTGGGCTACCACTGAACCACAATTTTCAGATCTCAGCCTCCCAAGAAGCTAGACTACGGGTGTGTGCCACCAGCCTGGCTTGCTTGTAATTTCTCCTTTCCTTTTTTTTTTTCATTTGACAGTCATTGGGCCTGGGCACCATTCTTGAGCTCTTCAGCTCAAGGCTACCACTTCTGGTTTTCTGGTGGTTAATTGAAGATAAGAGTCTCATGGACTTTAGTGCCCAGGCTGACTTTGAACCCAGATCCTCAGTTAGTCTCCTGAGTAGCTAGGATGACCACCAGCACCTGGCTTGTTTGAAATTTCTTTCAGACCTTGTCTTCCTCAAAGCCCATTCCCAGCACCCTGAGATCAAAGATGACTTCTTTGCTTTTGCCTCTGTGTGCTGGCAGAAAACCTGAAGAAAACAAAACCCCAGGTGTTTAGGTCAGCAGGATGGCTGCTTTGGTTCACAACCCTGTAGTAAAATATTTCACATTATTGTGAATCAAATTCCATGACTGGCTTTCTTAAAACATGGTGATCACAAAAGCAATGCTGCAACTTAAGCTGCCATTAAAGACAACAAGTGGAGAACAACAAGCCTTCCTTTTATTGCCAGGGATTTTAGGCCCCAGCCCCACTCCTGGCATGCATGGCCCAGCTCGGGCCTCTCCCCAGCATGCCAAGAAGAAAGAACTGCAGGGAGGAGAGAGGAAAGGTAACATTTCAACCCATCTTTGGCCCTCTTCCAGAACAGTCCTCTGCTACAGCTTTAAACAGGAGGGGAGGGGGGTGAGGGGAGGATGTTGGCGTGCAGCCTGAGTCACGGGTGGGTCTTGTGGTCCTAGGCAGTGGTCACACAGGTGGCCTCCACAGCTCACAGTCCCAGGATTCATCAGGTCAGGCCTCACTACACTGAGCAGACACTTGGTAGGTGCTTCAGGCTCCTGTTCCAAGATGGCTGCAAAGTAGCGGCAGTGGAGAAGGGCTCAGAGCCAAGCACACTGATTCAAAGCAAAGTCAGGGTTGGAAAGCCTTGAGTCTGCTTTTAGCTGACCTAGGGCCCAAGCAGGGAGTTAGGGTTTCTCAGCAAAGGCAACTGTTACACTTAAAAAAAGAAAATGAAAAGCTCATAGTCTATCCTCTGAAAATAAAAAGTAACTCTTTATAAGCAAACATGCTATTTGCAAAAATAATAACCTGATACAATGAGTGCTTTTGCATACTCATTATCATAGTGAAGATTGGAAAATAGTTAAATATCTGGTGATAAAGTAGTCATTAAGTAAATCATGGCATATGCACATGCATGCAATATTGGGATAAGATCAGAAAGGATACTTACGGGTCCGTTGTCTGTAACTCA
Source organism: Megascapheus bottae (assembly GCF_031878675.1). Lineage (NCBI taxonomy): Eukaryota > Metazoa > Chordata > Mammalia > Rodentia > Geomyidae > Megascapheus > Megascapheus bottae. Next base: position 16,174,233 of record NC_143509.1, read on the forward strand.
TGCCTATAACCCTAGCTACTCAGGCAGCTGAGATTTAAGGATCCTGCATTTAAAGCTGGCATGGGCAGAACAGACTCTTACCTTCAATGAGTCACCAAAACGATGGAAGTGAAGCTGTGGCTCAAGTGATAGAGTGCCAGCCTTGACCAGGTAAGGCTAAGGGAGAGTGTGAGGCCCTGAGTTCAAGCCCCACTACTTGCATGCACACATAGAAATGGTGGTCACAGAGACTCTTACTAATTCTGCACTTAGTGTTTAGCATCCTGTAGGCATCTCCTGGAAGCAGTGGTCCAGGGCCTGCAACAGGAGAGAAGGACGGGGGACATGGGCCTCTGTGAGCTGTGGGCCATTTAGGATGAGGAGGGTGACCAGAAGTGAGGGTGACAGACCCAGGGGCCTTGGGATTTACTCTGTGAATGGAGGCGCCATAGCAAGCATTGCGGGACAAAACAGGAACCGCTCTAGCACGAGTACGTGATTGGCTTTGTGACACACAGAGAGATTGACTCACAGCTCTGAGGGCCCACTGTAGAGACATGAAAGCCAGGGTTTGTGCTAAGAGGCAGAGTAGGAATAGCCACAGGCTGGAGGACTGGGCTCTGTCTCAGTACCAAAGTTCTTCCTGAGGAAGAAGGGGGGAGGGGAGCAGGGGCCACACCCTGACTCAGTGTGTGCGTATGCACACACACACATACACACACACACACACACACACACACACACGTGTGCATGTACGTGTGCACCCCTGGCAGCAGGCTGTGAGCACTGCCCCCTGGGAAACTCTCAGTTGAGACACTGTTGTCATAATGGAGCTGGCGGCAGACTTGGTCCTGTGTGATCCCAAATCATGAAGATGACACGAAACTCAGATGCACAGTTTCAGATCTTCACAAATATTTGTATTATACCATTACATAAATTGTTGCATTTCATTCATTTACACTCAAGTATAGAATGTGGAAAGAGCCTTCTATAATTTACCAACCCACTTTCTGGTTATTGTGCATTAGTGATGTGTCTGGTTTTTATTGGTATAAATAGTAATGTTATGAAAGTGGTGTCCAATTAATTTGTATGCAGAACAGATAGAACTGATGATGATAGGCTAGATGATTACTCATTTTATGAGATAATATACAATTGTTTTCCAAATTGGAAATCAGAATTAGGATTCTCAGCAGGTGATGTGTGTGTGTGTGTGTGTGCTGGGGCTTGAACTAAGACTCTTTTGTTCACACTTAGATTTTTTTGCTCAAGTCTAGTACTCTACCACTGAAGCTACAGCTTCATTTCTGACTTTTTGGTGTTTAACTGGAGATAAGGGTCTCTTGGATTTACCTAGCTGGCTTTGAAGCTATATCCTCAGATCTCAGCCTCCTGAGAATAGCTGGCATCCCGCTTTACTTTTTAATTAAGTGATTTTTGTGTGTATGACTGGGGTTTGAGCTCAGGGCCTTATATTTTCTAGGCAGGAACTCTTAACACTTGATCCATGACCCTGCCTGTAGCTTTTTTGTTGCTTACTTATGTTTTTCTTTGGTTTAGTTTTGGACTGGAAACCTCCTACCTTCACCTTCTGTGTAGCTGGAATTACAGGCATCATCACACAGGCTTGTTTATGAGATAGGGTTTTAGTAACCTTTTTTTTTTTTTTTGTCATTCATGGAGCTTGAACTCTGGGCCTGGCTGTTGTCTCTGAGCTCTTCAGCTCAAGGCTATCACTCTACCCCTTGAGCCACAGTGCCACTTTTGGTTTTCTGGTGGTTAATTGGAGATAAGAGTCTCACAAACTTTAGTTCCTGGGCTGGCTTTGGACTACGATCCTCAGATCTCAGCCTCCAGAGTAGCTAGGATTACAGGCGTGAGCCATCACACCTCCCTCTGCCGGGGCCAGCTGGCAGCAAACCAGGATTCCTGAAATAGGGGGCAGGGACTAGGAAAAAAATAGAAGAGAGACAAACAGATGGGGTTCAGGAGGGCTACAGCCCAAGTCAGCAACCCAAGAAGGCTGTGAGCTTAAGACTGTAGCCTTGTTTATTTCCAAATCAAGGCTTATATACTTTCTTGAAACCAGGAAACTGCCAGGTGTTACATCCAGATGGTAAATCAGGGAACTCTTGGGGGTTACATTCATATGGTAAATCTCAGATCAGTTAAACAGAACAAGGCCAAAAACCAATAAAGCAATAAAGCAATTATCTGATGCATATCAAAGGACAGTTTGATTCCACTCTGGCTCCCAACATCCCCCCCTCCCCATTAGTAACCTTTTTACCAAGCTACTTGAGTTTTTTTTTCTTTTTAAATGCAAAACTGGGCAGAAGTGGCTCATACCTGTAATCTTAGCTACTTACAAGGCAAAGATCTCAGGCTCCAGGTTCAAAACCAGCCTCAGAAGAATCTATGAGACTCTTACCTTTAATTAAACACCAAAAAGGTAAAAATAGAGGTGTGGCTCAAATGATAAGAGCACTAAAAAAGCTAAGGAAGAACATGTAAGGCCTTGAGTTCAAGCCTCAATAGTTGCACAAAAATAAAATAAATATCAATGCAAAAATAGCCATCGGCCAGGAGTGTAGCCTAGTGTTGAGTGCTTGCGTAGCATGTACAAAGCCCTGGGTTTGATTCCTTAGTACCACCAGAAGTGGTACTGTGGCTCAAGTGGCAGAGTGCTTGCCTTGAGCAAAAGTGCCTACAACCAATGCCAGACTCCAGGACTGGCAAAAACAACAACAAAAAAGCCATAAATATAGTGTTGTGAACAAAGGAGAATGGAGTCCAGAACTCCTGATTCAAGTTGTGCTGCTCATGGAATTGCCTCTTTCCATGATCAGTCAACTGTGGAATCCATCGAAGTAGGACAGAAAATCGACTGTGAGTTCATGTAGTAGTGTAGCGAAACAAGCCACCACTCATTTACAAACGGTTTGTATTTGTGATTTTGAAAGAAGAAATGAAACTTAGAAACGAAACCTCACTGGGTGTTCCTTTTCCCAAACACTGAACTTAATACCTTCAGCTTATTATCTACATGGTGGCTGCTGGGGATTGAATCTCATGCTTTACCACAAAGGAACATCTTATAGTTCCTTAGTTCATTTTAAAAGGAAAATAATAATTCATCTCCACTGCCATCATCATATAGCTCTTCAACTCAGTTCTTTAGTGTCTAAATTTTGGAGACAGAGTTAAGCAATTCTTAGTATTTGTATTATTTTCTCTCAACTTTCTTTACTATGTTAGAAAAACTTGAGTTGGATATATAAGTGGTAAAAAATAAAGCTAAGCACCTATGGCTCATGCCTGTAATCCTAGCTACTCAGGAGAACTCAGTTCAAAGCCAGCCCAAGTAGGAAAGTCAATGGGACTCTTATCTCCAATTAACTACCAAAAAAGCCAGAGATAGAACTGTGGCCCAAGTGGTAGAACACCTACATTCTGAGCTTAAGCTCCAGGCCTGGTGTGTGCGCACACACACACACACACACACACACACACACACACACACACACACACATCCATCTTTTCTAATTGATAGGTATGGCAGTTAAAAACTTTCACTGCAAATCGCATTAATATTGAATATTCAGTGGTTTACTGAGTTTATTTGCATTACATGGTGTAGAGGGAGGTCTTCAGGCAAAGCTTGATGTGCTATAATATGTTGACATTTGGGGCCTGGTTTTTGCTTTCTCTGCTCTGCCCTCCACAGTGTTTGAGGTTTTTTTCTTCTTCTCTTGCCGTGCTAGTATTTGGACCCAGGGTCTTATGCTTGCTAGCCAGGTGCTCTAGCACTTGAGCCATGCCCTCTGTTCTTATTTGGGGGATAGGTCTTACCTTTTTACCTGTGCCAACCTGGACCTCAATCCTCTTTTTGCTTCCGGCATAGCTTCAACACAAGCACTCTCTACCATGCTCAGCTGTTGGCTAAGATAGGATCTCCTGAACTTTTGGCTTGCGCTGGCATTAAGTCAAGATTGTCCTGAGCTTCACCTCTCAAGGGCCTGGGATTACAGGCGCTACACCCAGCCACAGCGCTTGATTCCCATGTCCTCCCTGAGACCACTTCCCGGCCGGCCAGCTGCTATACTGGTTTTGTGCATTAGGATGGAATGGTGGCTCTTCTAGGGAAGGCCTCAAGATGTGTCTGGACTGCATGGAGGAGTTTGGTTTCCCATCCTTTTTCAGCACATCTGGCCTGACACTGAAAATCTACCCTAAGTCACATCTTCATTCCTGCGACTGGAGGCAGGTTCAGTTTTTCCAGGAACTCATGGATCCCAGAACAGCTTCTGACAAGGAAGTGAGTAGGGAGAGGAAGTGGAAGGAGGAGGAGGGAGAGGAGGAAGAAGAGGAGGAGGAGGGGAAGGAAAAGAGGGGGAGGAGCAGGCAGATGACTAACCACACACCACGTGTGAGAACACGTCAGAAGAAGATGCTCTTCTAGGAAAAGCAGCTGAAGCCAGACGCCTGCAGACTATTCCTATTGCAAAGGAATACATTGTGTAAACCCAATCGACTCAGCTCACACGAGGCACATTGACTTCCATCCATAGACCTGGAGAGCAATCATTAACCTTTGAATGTTGTGATTATATATACATATATTTCAGCACTGTATTTCAGTGCTCTCCTGAGGGAAGCTCTGTGTGTACCTTCTGGCCATCTTCCATGTGTTCAAAATTACAATGGAGAATGCTACCTCCCACCTCTATGTAACATCAAATAAGCAATAGCACAGGTAGGAAGCCAGTCTCATCGAGGCAAATCTGTAGTTGCTTTGTGAGAGAAGCTAGGAGGATGGGTATTGGCCTGTGGCATCCATTTCCTGTTTAATGTTCTCTAAGAGGCATTTGGAAAATGCCCAGCAACCCAGATATATACAAATACCATCCATACTTGCTTTTGTGAGGAGAAAGAGAAGTCTGTAAACTCATTCCAAGCTTGGCTGGCTCTCCCCTCCTGGTAGCTGGTGACTCACTCCACCTCTGACTTGATGATTTAGAGGATGGATTATTCCAGACTTTGGTATTCAAAGGACACGCAGTGGAGGACTAGTGTGGCATTTGCCTTACATCGCCCACTTCTTACTCCTTTAAGGTTACTTTGTGGTGGGTGTGTGCCAGTACAGGAACTTGGGCTAAGCTCCCCTCCCCCCACACACACCTGCTGTCCCAGAGCTTTTTTTTGCCCAAGGCTAGCACTACCATTCAAGCCACCACTCCACTTCTGGCTTATTTGCTGGTTAATTGGGGATGAGAGCTCCATGAACTTTTCTGCCCCAGGCTGGCTTTGAACCATGATATTCAGATCTCAGCTTCCTGAGATTATAGGTGTGAGCCACCAGCACCTTACTAAAGTTACTTTTATCCCAATGTGTATATGTTCTGACTGCAGATTGATAGCCTCAGATTATCTGAAAGAAAGGTCTACAACCAAGACAGGAGTCTAAAGCAAACAAGATAATCTCCTGAAACAGAAACCTCAGTGTAAGATTTAGAGACACAATGTTTTTCGAAACCACAAAAAAGCACAGGCTCCACCCTCTAGCAGGTCAGCAAGCTGGGCAGATGTGCTCTCAGTTCTAACAGTCAGAAAGCTCACACACCATTTTTGGTCATCTTCTTGAAAAGATGATGACTTGGTTGGAAAACCAAACTCTTAAACTCCTATTTTTGTTTCAGGAAGTGAACCTCTGGCGCTGCCATGGAACGTAAGACCCTGACCCACAAAAGGAGTTTCAGACGTGAAGAATCTGTTCTCCAACCCCGCCCTCTTTAATCATTGCTCGACACAAGGCAAGAGAAGATGAGCACAGTTCTAAGTCCACTCAGGCTCTACTCTGCCCACGGCAGGCTATCATCCCCAGCATCCCGGCAGCGGGGCCAGCAGTGCATCCGCCAGCATCACTCACACAGTACTGAGCAGTGCTAACCCACCTCTGTCTGCTCCTCAAGCCTGATTCCAAAATTGCTAATCTGGCATTCACAGATGGGCTTCGGAGGACGCTCAAGAGCCTGAAATGAAACATAACCCAGAAGTGTGTGTATGCACGCACCTGAGATCAGGTCCTAAAACTTCACTGCAGTTGATCAGCTGTCCTTCTGAAGTCTAGCACAATCTTTCCTTCTACCCCTTGTCTGGTGCATGATCTTCATAGCAGCCGCTGGTCACTGTTGCTCCCTGTATCAACTGCCAAAGGGGTTGAGATAGATAGATAGATAGATAGATAGATAGATAGATAGATAGATAGATATGTGAGATTACATGGCAATGTACCCAGTTTATTTCACTTAACACAATGTGTAAGGCCATCTGTGTGCAAATGGCAGCACTTCCTGGTTTGTTGTTGTGGATGATGTCTCTCTCAATAGCTGAATATGTGTACCATATTTTTATTTTTATTTTTTGGCGGGTCATGAGGCTTGAACTCTGGGCCTGGGTGCCATCCCTGAGCTCTTCAGCTCAAGGCTACTGCCCTATCTCTTGAGTCACAGCGGTTAATTGGACTTAAGAGTCTCAAGTTCTTTAGTGCCCAGGCTGGCTTTGAATTGCGATCCTCAGATCTCAACTTCCTGAGCACCAAGGATGACAAGCTTGAGCCACCACACCTGGCTATTTTGATTCTTTTATATGTATTTATTTGAAAAAAAATAAAAAGAAGTAGGGTATTTGAAATCCTAGCTACTCAATGGCATGAGATATGAAGATCAGGGTTCAAAGCTAGAAAAGTCAGCTGTGCATTTCACAGCTCCAAGGATCGTCTCTCTTATGCCTGTGACCTCTTTTGCCACCATATTGGAAGGTGCCATGGCAAAAGCTGATGGAGGCAGGAAGAGAGTATAGCAGGTCTGGGCATGCGGTCAACACCTTGAGAATCCAGGCCGGGACATTAGGTCAGGCTGCCAGCTCATTGTGCCAAGATCATAGTCTTGCGGTGATTGGTAAGACGAGCCCAAGAAAACAGGCTCCCACTTGGCCTTTCAGCCTCAGTCTCTCTTCTTATTCCTAGTCACCTTCTTTTCCTGGAAACAGACATGCAGATTCAGGGCGGATGTGCAGGGGAAGATGAAATGCACAGCGACTAGAGTTACACCCAGTAATTATCATCATTTTCTTCTTCTAACCACACCTGAAGTAAAGGATATGGAAGTTTTATAGTGCAGAACCTGGGCAGTATCCGGCCCCTTGGGGAAGGAAGACCAGTAGAAATCAGAGTTGCACTCCTCCATTTTATAGATTGAGAAAGAGAGCCTCCGGCCAGAGGCTGCCAGAAGAGCTGGTGCCATTAACGAGCTCAGGGAATTCTGTGCAGCACCCTGCCCAGCTCTGTTCCCATTCCACGTGAGCACACAGCTCCTCTGCAGGGCGTGGAGCTATCTCAAGGAGGCCTGACATTCAGCACACTTGAAACACCTGCCGCCAGCATGGCGGTCACCATCTCCCCCATCTGGCTCCCAGAACCAGCACGGCCTTCCTCCGAGATCCGCTGGTGGAGAGGAGCCAGGGAAAGGCGAGTGTGGTAGGGAATCCTCTGCCTGTAGGGCAGTGTCTCTGCAGCAGGTTAGAGGGTCTTGGTGAACAGCATTGCTCAGGTGAACAGCCAGCCCAGTGAGTTCTTGCTCTTCTGTCACAGTGCCAGAGCACTTGCTGAGCCAGCTAGCCATGGCTGAGTAAGAGAATCTGAGGCGGCCACTTGGGAGGGTGAGAACACAAGTCAGAGATGACAGCACCTGGGCAGCCCTGGGGAGTAATAAGCCGGGAATTCAGGGCGTGGAGTCAGAGTGTGGGGCCGGGATGGGGCAGTGGTGACTCAGGCTCCTGTGTTGGCATAATCTCAAAATAGTGAGGCTGTTCCCAAACCACCTGGGAGGAAGGACCTTAGACTGCTGGTTGTTTTCTAAAACTGAAACCCAAATGCTGGACCCCACGCCCCAGCTCCTGGGACTCTACATACCCTGTTCGGTCTCCCGCCCCTACAGGCCTCACAAAGACACATGGCGAAAGACTGGGGAAGGGCATTGGTTTTGTAGTGTGGTCAGCCATGGGCAGACCACACCTCTGCCCATTTTCAGCCATCTTCAGCCAGGAACTATAGGTTTAAATAGATGAAGTGTGTTTCTGTGCTTCCAGGGGGCAGCAGGTGGCCTTGTTACTGGGAGAGTCACTGGTGCCTGGAGGTGCTCTGGTCCCCTGTCCACTCCTTCCAGGATTCTAAGATGGCTACAAAAGGATTGTAAGGGGGTGGGGCAGGAGTGTGGCCTAGTGGTAGAGTGCTTGCCTAGCATGCAGGCAGCCCTGAGTTCAATTCCGTGGTACCACATACACAGAAAAAGCCAGGAGTGGTGCTGTGGCTCAAGTGGTAGAGCTCTAGCCTTGAGAAAGCCCAAGGACAGTGCTCAGGCTCTGAGTTTAAGCCTCAGGACTGGCAGAGAGAGAGAGAGAGAGAGAGAGAGAGAGAGAGAGAGAGAGAGAGAGAGAGAGAGAGAGAGAGAGAGAGGGAGAGGGAGAGGGAGAGGGAGAGGGAGAGGGAGAGGGAGAGGGAGAGGGAGAGGGAGAGGGAGAGGGAGAGGGAGAGGGAGAGGGAGAGGGAGAAAGAGGGAGAAAGGCTCAGGGCAAAAGGCACCAGTACAAGATGGAGGCAGAAATGTCTAGATTTTAATTAAGGTGTGGCCTAAGTAGGGAGTTTGTGCTTTTCAGCAGCTTTTGGGCACCTGTTGTGAGACAGCTCTGGAGATGGAGTCATGCACTGTCATAGATAGCTTACAAGCTAAGGGAACCAAGAATACTGCCTCACTATGTGTTATCATGAGCAAGTGGCTTGATTTTCTGAGCCACCCATGTCTTCTACAAGACGGGGATAATGCTTGTCCAGAATTCACCCCTTGGGATCATCAAATGTTTTGGGAAGGCGGATGATAGTGTGGACTTTGCTATTGATAGGAGGCCTGTGTCACCTCTGCTTCCTGAGGGAAGAGGTGCAGTCAGAAACCCACTGCAGGGGCCGGGAGTTTGGCCTAGTGGTAGAGTGCTTGCCTAGCATGCATGAAGACCCAGGTTTGATTCCTTGGTCCCCCACATACATAGCAAAAAGCCAGAAGTGGTGCTGAGGCTCAAGTGGTAGAGCTCTAGCCTTGAGAAAGTCCAAGGACAGTGCTCAGGCCCTGAGCTCAAGGCCAGGACTGGCAAAAAGAAAAAAAAAAAAAGAAACCCACTGCAAATGAAAAAAGCCACACATATATGCATACCACATGCATACATGAAAAATGTCCAGAACATCTGATTGCAAATGTTAAAATTTCAAACCTGCTTAGTTTATTTACCTTTTACCTTTTTAATATTTTAAAGCACTGTAAATTTCTATAATTATTTTCAAATCTGTCATTCAAGCTCCTACAAAAAAATAATCTGCTCTGGTATTTTCCTACAAACAACACTGTGTCAACTGTTCCTTGTCATGGTCAAAGGTTTTGAGAAATGCACACATTCCGTGTGTGTGTGTGTGTGTGTGTGTGTGTGTGTGTGTGTGTGTGTGTGTGTCCTGGTTCTGAACTCAGGACCTAGCTGCTGTCTCTAAGCTCTCTGCTCCGGGGTAGCACTCTACTACGTGACCCACAGCTCCACTTCTAGTGTTTCTTGGATAATTGGACATAAGAGTGTCACAGACTTTCCTGCTCAGGCTGGTTTCAAACTGTGATCTTCAGATTTCAGCCTCCTAGAGTAGCTGGAATCTCTGACGCAAGCCAAGGTCCCCCAGCAGTATTCTTTATAAACAAAAAGGCAGAGAAGAAAGTATCTCAGCTCTGCCACCACGGCAGGGTGATCTGCCCGCGCCCACAGACCATTCACTTGTGAGGAGCAGAAATGGCTGAGCTTGGGTGTGGGATCTTTCAGCTATTGCTGTTAATCCATGGAAAATGGTTTTGTAGAATGTGTTCTCTTTTAAAAGTCACTAAATAATTGCACAAAAGAGTAATTGGATTTATTAAATATGGTGGTACCGAACCATGCCAAATATTTTGTGCTTCTGCAGGAACAAGGCAGAGTAATTATTGGTATCATGATGAAGGAGTGTCAACATGTCCCAGTTCTTGAGCACATGGTCACAAATAGCAGCCATTTTTAACTCCAGAGGACACTCTGCGCTTCTCATGCCTGCAGAAGTGCAAAGAACGGCTGGTAGGAGTGACATATAAAGAATTCAAGGACTTCATTACTTTTCTGTTGCCCAGGTGAGTCTTTGATACCTGTCTAGAGTTCCACAGCATACAAGCACCATGTTAGCATTTTGACTCCATTTTGATAGGATGTGTCTTTATAAAAGTCAACTAAACAGCTGAAATACATAATTTATTGGGTGGTATTTGCATATTTATAGACAAAACCAAATTTAATGTCCAGTAAACAAATTTTATGTGCCTACTTTACACACTAGCAAAGGAAAGGGACCAGACTGTGTCCTTCAGCAGAAAGATAAAATAATATTTATCTACACTCAGAGTTAGAAGGGACCTCAGATATAATAGTAGCGTCTTCTACTTAAACTCTGACAGAGCACCCAGACCAGGGAGCCACGGTGTCCTGTGTCCCACACCCCGTGGCAAGGGACAGCTCCTTCCTCTCCCAATTGCTCCCTGCCATGGACAAATGCAGGATTTCCCAACTGGCCCATTACCAACCAATATGAGTCCACTAAAAGCTGGCAGAACACATCTCCAACCCAGGACTGCTGTTTGGCCACCTCTGAGCAAGGCTAAGCTTGCAGTTTATGAAGATGGGAGATGGGCCCCCAAAGTTAGGCTGTTTCCAGGATTCCACCCCCCAGCCTTTTCCAGGTGACCAGACCAGAACTAGATGATTCAGCAAGTCCAGGGGCGTAGCTGGAAAGCATAAGAACCTCAGAGAGAGCTGTTGGCCAGTAGAGGTTTGGGGTAGGGAAAGCGAAGCTGACTCTGGTGCATGAATGAGGCTGGATGTGGTTGAAGTAGATTGTTTACATGCATGAACAATGAAGCCTGCTGACATTGGTTTAGGAAGAGGTAAGAGGACAAGGGAGAGTGAGACCGATTGGAGTGCATTGTACACGTGTGGAAATGTCACTCCAAATCCTTCCCATCCCCATTTAATTAATGTATGCCCATAAAAAAGAAAAGTATTGGGGTGGGGGGAGGGAAATGGGGACTAAGACATGAGAAGGGATATCAATGCTTGTGAAGTAATGTGAAGTATCTGGTGAATATAATGTAACCCTTCTATTAATTACAATCACAATAAAAATATGTGGAAAAAAGAAAAGTGTTTCTTGAAGTATAATACACACACCTATGTACACCCTTTATCAGACCTGTGTCCTCAATCCTCTCTTTATGTTGACTTTTAGACTATCTTTTACTTTAACCATAACAAAGCATTAACTCTCTTCAACTGACAACTTCTTCAATATGGGGGAATATTTGTTTTCATATGGCACAGAACTATAAACTAAGGAATAGTACATGTAGGATACTAATAATAGAATACTAAGAATGATACTAAGAAAAAGAATTTGGTAGTTTCTTTGACTTTTATCAGTTTCTGTCTCTGTCAGTCTTTGTCTCTCCCTTTTGCTGGTACTAAGGTCTGAATTCAGGGCCTCAAGTTTGCTTAAATGGTACTCTACCCCTTGAGCCATGTCTGCAGCTCAGCATTTTTTTGGCCAGTCCTGGGCTTGAGCGCTGTCCTTGGACTTTCTCAATGCTAGCGCTCTAGCACTTAAGCCTCAGTACCACTTCCGGCTTTTTTTCTATGTAGGTGGGACCGAGGAATCGAACCCAGGTCTTCATGCATGTCAGGTCAAACTCCCAGCCTAGCCCAGCATTTTTATTGCATATCTTGGACATAAAGTCTCCAGGACTTTTCTGCCCAGGCTGGCCTCAAATGTTGGTCCATTGGATCTCAGCCTCCTGAGAAACTAGGATTATAGTGACACCTGGCCTGGTCGGGGTCTCCCAACATCATAAAATTATTATCGAGTGGGAAAGCAATGATCATTTTTGCCATTTCTGATGCTACACTGAGCCTTTTGAAGGACATTCTGAGTGAATTCATTAGACCAATCAGGAAAACTCTAGAGGAATTTTTCCACTATTCAACAAAGACATTGAATCTTTCTTGGTTTTGTCTTTTAGGGAAGTTGCTGTGGTTTTTTGTAAGCATGTTTATCATAATGTCATCATGAAGAATTTGAGCCACACAAATCTCAACACGAAAAAAAGACCATTCTATCTACCCCTTAACATCACAGATCTGACTAGAAAAACATCCAGGTGTGAGGATGGAGAGATGGCAGAGAAAAGGACTAATAGGGAGACAGAGAAAGGGAATTGAGAGCTGAGAGTTGTTTGCTGTTAGTGATGGTCCTTGGGCCTCACACACGCTAGGCAAGCACACCACTGTTGAGTTACATCTCCAGGCCTAAGGAGTATTTGCTTATCAAAGTCAGGTCCTGCTGGTCACTGGCAGTTCACACACATAACTCTAGCTACTCAGGAGACTTGAAACTTGAGGATTAGGTTTGAAGCCAACTTGGGCAGACAAATTCTTGAGACTCTTACTGCCAACCAACCAGCAAAAAGTCAGGATGCATCACTTCAAGTGGTGAGTACCAACTGTAAGCAGAAAAAGCCTAGAGAGAGCTCAAGACTCTGAATTCAAATGCCAGTATTGGTAAGGGGAAAAAAAAGGTAGATTCTGGGTTGCTATTTTTTAATATAAAGAATAACGTTTGGGGGAGAGAAATGGATACAAAAACATGAGAAGGGGTATCAGTGTGTGAGAAGTAATGTATCTACTACCTGGAGAATGTAACTGTAACCCCTCTATACATTACCCTGACAATAAAAAAATTAAAAAAAATATAACATTTAATTTAAGCTGAATTTCAATAGAAGAGAAGGAAAAAGAAAAGGTCATTGTATGTTGACCTCCAATGCTATAATTAAGGTGTATTAATCTTTGTGATTTAGTAGACATTTATTAGCTTTGTGTATGCTCTGTTAAAGTGCATGTTCACACAGCATTTGATGTATTGCTTTATCCTTATCAACCATTCATGTTTAACTCAATTCAGTTATAATGAATGAGATTGCTTCCCACTGTGAGAACTTACTTTCCATTGACACAAACTAAAAGTGAAAGACAGATCACGTAATATATAAGATACTTTCATTTGCACAATTCTGATATGCATGAATTTCATTTACCACAATTTAACTAAATAACACCATTTCTCCAATCACACAGATCAAGTTTCAGTTACCATTGTGGATCAACTGTGAGTAATTCTACAGAGTGCAAACCCACTGCTAGTTCTGCAGTGTACAGCTTGCTAAGCAAACAGCAGGCCTGCACCAGAAGTTATGACCGGCACCGAAGCCATCGGGTTGCCTCGTTCCACAGCCATGGGTGACTGGACATTGTGCATCTTTTGTTTCATTCACTGTCAGCCAGTCAAGGGTGCAGGGTACTCTACAGAGAGGGAAATGGAGCCTTCTGTGACCATCGGAACAGAGAGCAAAGGAATGAAAAGGTGAGAATGGTACAAAAGAAAGAGAAAGGGATGACCGAAGCTTTGTTGAGCCGGCAGAGGTCTGGCAGCCTGTGGATGGGACAGCCGTCCTGTCAGCACAGTAAGAGGAGGAGCTGCCACGAGGAGGATGACCCTGTTAAGAGGAAGTGACTCAGAGAATCATTCCACATTAGAGAAACTCCTGGAGGTATTGTAGACACCTCCCTTTATTCATGTTGGCGCCAGCGGCCTCACTTGGGAAAGCAAAATCACAGATGACTGAGGGTTGACACGCCCCACAGGGACTTTTGTATATATTATATAAATGTATGTATGTATACATATATGTGTATAATGCTCCAGTTGTTTTCACCCTATACCTCACAGTCCCTTCTCTCTCCTGTTGGCTTTCCTCCTCAGTAGTTCCCTGTTTACATTTGTGCACTGTTGTTCCTCAGATCTAGATTTCACATATGAGAGAATACACATCCTATTTGTCTTTCTTTCTCTTCCATTTATTTATCTGTTTGTTTATTTATTTATGCCAATTCTTGGGCTTCAACTCAGGGCCTGAGCACGGTCCTTGGGCTTTCTCAAGGCTAGAGCTCTACCACCTGAGCCATAGCTCTACTTCTGGCTTTTTCTATGTATGTGGTACCGGGGAATCGAACCCGGGTCTTTGTGAATGCTGGGCAAGCACTCTACCACTAGGCCAAACTCCCAGTCACCCATATTTGTCTTTCTATGCTTGACTTAATTCACTCAACATGATCATTGTCCTGCAAATGACATAGTTTCATTCCTTTTGCCTTTTTCTTTTTTTTTCTTTTTTGCCAGTCCTGGGGCTTGAACTCAGGGCCTGAGCACTATCCTTGGGCTTTCTCAAGGCTAGAGCTCTACCACTTGAGCCACAGTGCTACTTTCAGCTTTTACAATGTATGGGGCACTGAGGAATCAAACCCGGTACTTGCTAGGCAAGCTTTCCACCACTAGGTCACAGTCCCAGCCCTCATTTCTTCTTAGAGCTGAGTACTATTATGTTGTGTGTGCATACCACATCTGTATTTCCAGTCCTGGCACTTGAACTCCGAGCCTTCCACTCTCTAGGCAAGTACTCTACCACTTGAGCCCCGCCCCACCCTAATCATCACTGTTGTTCACCCGGACTGATTCCAGGGGTGAGCTGTAGTGAATGGCCTCAGAGAGCCGTGCCCTCGACGCCTGCATCCCAGGACTGTCCCAGACAATTTCCCACTGGATTCTATTAGATGGATTGAATTTACCTCCAATCCTATTACTTACTCTCTCACGGGGATAAGTTATTTGATTCTCCCTGTCCTTATTTCTTTGTGTATAGAAGGCAGCTAACATTGTTCTCACAGGGTAAATTTCATCATTAACCCCATGAAGTTTTGTGTGGATGTAATGTGGAGGGAGAAAGGAGAGCAGAGGAGGCTACATTGTCTGTGGCTCCTCAAGCTGATGTGGACTTGGGCTGCCCCTAGTTCAGAGCTACGGGAAGAGCCCAGCTCTGTGCAATGCCTCCTCTACCCCACCCAAATACTTCTACTGCTGTTTTCTGGGATCTGTAAGTGTATTGTTCAAACTGAGTCATGTTGCAATAACAAACCACCCTGGTATGTTAGTGGTTTATGACAAAAGTTGCTTTCTCATTTGTGCGAAATCTTCATTCATATTAATCAGAGGTGAGCTTTAACTCTGCTTCCTGACATCCATTCTTCTCTTTATTATTCAAGCTATTATCAGTGTCTTCGGATTCTATAAATAAGTGGATGATGAGAAATTGAGAAATGGAAGAAAGAATTCTAACAGGTAATTCTTATAGAATTATTTATTACTTATAGGAGTACGTGTTACTTTAATCCTAGTTATCTGGAAGTGGAGAGAAGAGGTTGGGGTGACCCTGTCCCCGGAGTCCAGCGCTGGGAGGTGGCTCCATAGTAGAGTACCAGCCTAGTGTTCAGTCCCCAACACCAACACGCACAAAAAGTGCAACTGGGAGAAAGAAGAAAGGTTGTTCTCTTTTTAAATCAAAGCGAAAGTACTTCTATTGAGAGCAACAAGTCTGGACTTCTGAGGAAGAATCCACTTATCCTGCTTGGCGCAGGCTCATGGCACTGTCAGAGATGGGCGGTCATACTAGTTATTGGCCGCGTTCCCCAGGACCAAACATGGAAGACCGTAGGAACAGTCCAGTCCTTTGTGTCCAGAAAGTACGAAGGCCGTAAGGCCGCCGTAAGAGGCAGTAAGAGGAGGCAGATGGTGATGGAGGAGGTAAGAAGAGAGAATGAACAATGGAGAGGAGATGATGAGAGTCACCTGTGTGCAAGGGATGAATTGATCCACGGAAGGGCTCATTCTGCAGGACAAAGAGAATCAGCAGCCTTTAAGGAGCTGGGCCTCTGCAATCAGCAAGAGATGAGGGGAAGTGATTAGCAAGATGGAAAACTTGGCCCATAGAGTCAGCGGGCAGAATCAACACAGATGTCCTTTAGCCTGTATCAGTTCAGGAGGAAGCCAAGAGTTGGTTTGTGAGCTCAAAGGCTAACTATGTTTGTGGCAGACCAAGGCCAGGTCTGCATGCACAAAGAAGAGGAAAACTTATCATGTGCAGAAGCAGAGAAGAACGCCTACACCCGGCTTCCAGGTGGAGATAAAGGCGGGCTGGCCCCAGACTGGCACCACAAACGTTTCAAGGTCTGGAAACTGGACGCTAGCTGGAATGCACTGCTTGCTGAGGAACTAAACTTTTGCCTTATTTGGTTGCTTTTGTGACTAGAGTTATGGAAGAGGGGGAGATCACATTTCTGGGTTCCCTTGACCTCCCAGCCATCTCACTGTGGTCAGGTTACAAGACCACCAGATAGATGCTGTGTCTATGGCTGCAAAGCGAGCCGTAGAGAACTGTGTTTGCTTCATTCAGTCCATCGTTTGTACTGTTCACCTGGAACTTCAGAAGCAAATCACAATGTATTTAGTGTAGACGGCCCCACCTGTCATTCTCACCTGTTCTCTCAGCTGGGCCTGTCTCCGTGGTCTAATTGTGTGGGTGACCGGTCCTTGCTCAGCCATGAGTGTGCATCAGCTCAAGGTCTGGCTAATCAGTCAATGAATGGTAAGTGCGGGTATCACTTCCTCTGCAGCCACAAAATCCATGCCTCTTTCAGTCATCTGTGTCATAGAAAAAATGCCCACTAGTTCATATGCATAGTAGAGAGGACAACGTCCGTCTGATTTAAAAGTTTTGAGAACCATCCAGTTGGGTGCTGGTGATTCATGTCTATAATCCTAGCTACTCAGGAGGCTGTGATGTGAGGATTGAGGCTCAAAGCCAGTCCTGGCAGAAAAGTGTGAGATTCTTGTCTTCAAGTAATCAGCAGAAAGTGGAGCTGTGGCTCAAGTGGTAGAGTTTTAGCCTTGAGAACACAATACATACATACATACATACATACATACATACATACATACATACATACACACATGCTCAGGGACAGTCCCAGGACCAGCACAAAAATAAATGCTTTTTTTAGTCCTTATCTTTAAACCTGCTTCTGCAGTCAACAGAATAGGAAAATAGGGAGAAAACCAGGAGAATGTGACAATAGGGGCACACATTTTCTTCATTTGTTTTGTTATTGACTTCAGGAACTGCCAAGCAGCCTGTAAGTATATGTTTAAGCTGGCAGTCTGCTTTAAATGCTGATCTGTAGTCTTTAAAAATTCAAGTTTCATCTGGAAAATGTAAAGATTTTGAATTGCACTCCGAACACATCAGAACAAAACTGCAGGTGGAATCCTACCTGGGGGAGTAGCTTCCTTGCTTCTATGTAGAAATGGTTCAAATACAAGAGTGTGCAAGGTTTCACTTATTCACTTATTTTCTGGTTGGCCTGCACTCAGGGCCTTGCGTTCTCCATTGGCTTCCTCACTTGGCTGGTGCTCTGGCATCTAAGCCCCTCCTCCAACCTGATATTTTGTTAGGTAATTAGGGATAGAGGCTGGAGGACTTTTCTACCTGTACTTGCTTTGAACTGTGGTCTTCAGACCTCAGCCTCCTGAATAGCTAGGATGACAGGTGTGAGCCACCAGTGCCCGGCTCATTACTGTTAACTTCTTTGTGGAGGATGACATTGTATTACTCTCTATATATGCTACATGTGCATTCTACTCCCGATAAAACTGCACTTACTATGGGCATTTCTAAGATATTCTAACTTAACTGTGAAAAGGGGAAAGAAAGATCACAAGATCTCTGTGAGACTTACAGACCAGCTGATTTCTAGACCAGCTGATTTCTAGACCAGCTGATGCTCACAGAGGGGTGTGTGTGTGTGTGTGTGTGTGTGTGTGTGTGTGTGTGTGTGTCCCACTTCTCATGTGGTTAACTTATCAGAGAGAGAAGACCTTGAAACAGTTCTGGGGAGAGGTGTCACCTTGAGAAATTGTTCCCTGTTCTTGGCTCCCTCCTCACCCCCTCCCCAATTCCTTATCAGTCGTTTGGGTTGAAATTTACAGCCAAGTCTCCTCAGAACCTTATTCCCTGCTTTCAACCATTTCCTTTCCCAGATTTACTACCAGAGAAGGCAAGTTGTTCAACCATAGCAATGTTAGGCGAGAGAGCGAGGTCAGGTGCAAAGTCTACAGTAAACTATTATTAATTATACATTATTCAATTATATTTAGAAGTATTTGTAATTAAGTATTATTAAATAATACCTCTACATGAGAAGCATCATTAGCTGCAACACTGCTAACATTGTTGTAGTTTTTAAAAGAATTTTATTTTATTGTTGGGGTGATTATTACCCCAACATGTTTTTCTCCCATTTTCCCCCCTCCCACCCCATTTTTGTAGTTCTTTATAGTCTTGGGGCCATAATTAACCATATAAGTTCAGTAAAGCAATCCTTCATATTGTTTAAAGGAGAAAAATCAAAGAGATTTCTAAAAATTACAGAGACTTATTTGCAATAGACTAATTCTATCAATTTCATGTACTTTTTTCATTTGGTTATTTTGTGTCCTCGATTGGATGCCACAACTTTAAGAACTGTAGAAATTGAGCCAAGGCTTTGAAGATGATGTTAATATTAATTGAAGGCAAATTATGTTGGAGCGAGGGAATACTGGGGCTTGAACTCAGGGCCTGAGCACTGTCCCTTACTCTTTTTTTTTTTTTTTAACCTGGTGCTCTACTACTTGAGCCATAGTTCCATTTCTGGTTTGGTGGCTGATTGGAGAGAAAGTATCACAGGATCGTACTGGGTCTGACTTGGAAGCGTGATCCTTGGATCTCAGCCACTTGAGTCGTTAGGATTCCAGGCGTGAGCTTGCTTCCGCGCAGCTGGGGTGACGGCTTGGTGAGGCAGCTGGTGTCTGTGAGCGTGGGCTCCCACCTTGTGATGGCTTGACTTCATCACAAGACGCCCTGGGGGCCTCAGGGCCCGGAAAAGAGTAGCCCGGCAAGGAAGGGCAGAGCTGATGAAATGTTCTTTTCAGACAGCTGGTCTCACCACACTCTTCACCTCACAGAAAGAAAGGAGAGGGGTGGAGGGAAGGGACTGGATTATTCATGCCCTCTGTCTAGACACAGGTGCTAAGTCAGTGGGAAGACTTTAGAAATGGGAAGGAAAGTTCTACCCCACTCTCAGCTTCTAGCTAACCGTGGCATGGCTTCATGATGTGAGGCCTCTAGGGCCCACTACCAAGTCTGCATTTGATTTAAAGGTAGCTCTCCTTGTGGGGTGTGTGTCTGTGTGTGTATGCGCCAGTACTGAGGTTTGAACTCAAGCCTCATACTCTCCCCTGGCTTTCCTACTCAAAGCTGGCAGTTTATCACTTGAGTCACACCTCCATTCCTGGCTTTTTGCTGCTTAATTGGATAGGGTTCTTAGGGATTTGTTGTCCAGCCTGGCTTAGCCAACTGGGATGAATTCTCAGATCTCAGCTTCCTCAGTAGATGGGGTTGTAGGCATCAGCCATTGGCAGCGGTTTAATTCTGGAGCTGTGCAGGCAGCTGCAGTTTCAGCTCTCTGTTAGCCATGGGCATGGAGTCAGGGTACACACCTGTTGTTGGCCGGATCTTTAGTCCATGGCCAGTGTCTTGCAAGGCAGGGGCCAGTGTTGAGCAAGAGTAATAACACATTTGTAGAATAAAGTAGCCACCTTCTCTGAATTTTGTTTCTGTATCCATAAAACAAGAAATTTGATTTCTGGGATGAGGGTAGTACTGGGATTTGAACTCAGGGTTCCATGTGCTAGGCAGACATGCTATCACTTGAGCCTCTCCTCCAGCCCTGTTTTGCTTTTGTTATTTTTCTGAAAGGTTCTTAGCCACCAACCTCAGCCTTAATCCTTCTATATCTAGCATCACAGAACTGTCCACTGCATAACAACCTGTTGGTTGAGATAGGGTCTAACTTTTTGCTCCACTCACCTCAAATTGCAATCCTCAATTTCTGCCTCCCAGTAGTTGGGATTATAGGCATGAGCCTGTAATTGTCAAGCCCAAGGAATTTGATCTTGATAATATTTAAATTTCTTCAGGGCTCAAATGATCTAAATTTATAACTGGAGACTCAGCAAGTTTGATGCATTTGTGTGGTTTTAAAAAAAGATAAAAGGATTTACTATCATTACTGGCATTTAGCTTTGAGCAATGAATTCCAATATTCAGCTAAGATAATCCACTTAGACTAGCAATGTGTGTATAATTAGGGTTAATTAATCTCTACCCCAAATTTATTGGTTAGTTTTAATAACACTCAGTATTTCTGCCTTTCCTTTCTTTGATGTTGGTACTGGGGCTTGAACTCAGGGCCTGGGAGCTGTCCCTTAGGTTTTTTTTTTTTTTTTTGCCAGTCCTGGGCTTGAGCTCAGGGCCTGAGCACTGTCCTTGGACTTTCTCAAGGCTAGAGCTCTACTACTTGAGCCTCAGCACCACTTCTAGCTTTTTTGTATGTATGTGGTACCAAGGAATCAAACCCGGGTCTTTGTGCATGCTAGGCAAGCACTTTAACCACTAGGCCAAACTCCCGGCCCTGTCCCTTAGGTTTTTCACTCAAGGCTTAGTGCTCCACCTCTTGAGCCTCTGACTTATTGATGGTAGGTGGGAGTAGGTAGGATTATAAGTGTGAGCTACCAGTGCCTGGATGTTTACCATTTCTTTTGGGTTTCTATATTTTCATTTTGGGTGATAAAAATACCTTTTCACTTTAAAAGTTGGAGATTTGGGGGAGAATAAATTCAGTGTTTCCAGGCGTTCCCAGAACTGTGTTAGAAAGAAGGTTCTTTGGCCATGATTTTGGTCTAGTGGTAGAGTGTTTGCCAAGTGGGCATGAAGCCCTGGATTCAATTCCACAGAAAAAGCTAGAAATGGTGCTGTGGCTTAAGTGGTAGGGCTCTAGCTTGAGAAAGCCCAAGGACAGTGCTCAGGCCCTGAGTTCAAGCCCCCAACACTGGCAAAAAGAAAGAAAGAAAGAGAGAGAAAAAGAGAGGGGGGGAGGGAGGAAGGGAGGGAGAGGGAAGGAGGAGAGAGAGAGAGAGAGAGAGAGAGAGAGAGAGAGAGAGAGAGAGAGAGAGAGAGAGAGAAGCAGGTAGGCAGGCAGGCTTTTTCACATACTTAGCAAAAAGAAAACCAGTCTTAAACCATTGTCATATCTGAGATGAGAAAATAGGCTCAGACAATAATACCTAAAGCTAACCAATCACCTACCCTGGTCCTGAGTACTTTGACAGGTACCTTTGTAACATCTTATTAAGTATTTTCTACATATGACCAAAACCCACTGTCCCCTACACATTGCAGAAGAAAGTATGTACAAAAGTAGATTTCAAAACTTTTTCATTAGAAAAAACAAATTCCTATTTGTTAACAAAGGCACAAATACTTAAAAAAAATCTCACAAAAGCACAGTGAAAAGTTCTAAGTTGGATGAATGAAGCCAATAAGGAGTCCTGGATACATGGCTGTCTCAGTCTAGAGTCTGAAAGACAATCTATTCTGTGTCTGACTTATTTTCCTGTCAGATAGGAACTGCATTTGAACTTTGCTCTTCCAAAAGCCAAAAGTGAATTCATTTAGAAGGAAACTCTCAAAAGTCAAGGATGGTTCCTCCTAGTTTCATTAGTTCTTGTCTGTAATGATTAAAAAGGAATTTGATTCTCAGATAACCACAATCTTGCTATTTTTACAAAATGCACCAATTTCTGTACTTAGACTGGGTCATTGTGGCATTCCTAAGGCAAGTCTGGATTCATGCAACATTCCAACTCAGAGATCCTTTTCAAGTTTCCAACAGAATCCTGCGCTGAGTAATGATATCTTTATGGTCCTAGCCTCAAGGTATGGAAGCTGTTTCCTGTGGTGCAGACATAGCCCAATCCCTTGAAACCACACCTCGCTTCCCTTCTGAAACACTTCCTGTTTCCTGATTGCTTGTAAAATATCTGTAGTCAGGCAGAACTTATACCCATCCACCCATCTACCCATTTACCAACCCACCTATCCACCCACCTACCTACCCACCCACCCATCCACCCACCTATCCATCCACTCATCTACTTTTCCATCCACCCATCCACCCATCTATCTATCCATCCACCAATCCATCCATCCATCCATCCATCCATCCATCCACCCACCCATCCATCCCTCTATCCATTCATCTACCCATCTATCCACCCATCTCTCTCTCCATCTACTCATCTACCCATCTACCCATCCATCATCCACTTACCCATCTATCCATCCACTCATCTACCCATCCATCCCATCTATCCACCCATCCATCAGAAGAGAAAAGGGAGCCTGGGAAGCACATTTCTTAGATGAATTTCTCTCATATTCATTCAAACTGTGATAACCTATTGAATGATCCTTGCAATACAAATATCTATTGTCACTCCTGTCCTCAAAGAGCAGTCTATTGTATGCTAGTTCATTTGTTTATTACCTATTAGGAAAAGTGGAAGAAGGAAAAGGCTGGATTCAGTCTCAACAGATGAGGACTGTTTCTTGAGAAACAGGGGAGCCTTCCCCAATCAGGGGAAGGTTGTTGCCCCTTGCTATTTCTTAATAAACAGTCCAACAGCCTGTTGGAATCGAGTCTGGCCTGTTCCTTCCTTTCTCCTACATTTTCTTAACCTTGCCGGTCTATAGCAATAAGTCCTGTTTACTAAATATCTTACTTGGGTAATGTTTCACAGTTGCTTTCAGTCTTTTATTTTTGGTAGATAAAGAGCTGGTGGAATATTTTAGTTGAACTCTTAACATCTGTCTCCCTACTTTGAAACCACAGAAGCGTACAGGCTTGGCTTGGTGCACATACTTACAGTTCCTGCCCTGGAGAGGCAGAAGCAGAAGGATCAGCAAGCAGAGGCCAGCTCGGGGTGCACAGTTCCAGGCTAGCTTGGGGTCCATAGTAAAACTAACTCAAAAAAAAAAAAAAAGAGAACAAAGAAGTAAACATTTAAAAATATTCATAAAATTAAGAGTAGCGCTCAGAAGATGCTTTTGTTATTTAATCCTAATGCTCAGTTAATTTTAAAACACCGCAGGAATCTTCACTAAAATGGCCATTTTGTAGAGTGGTGGCATGATTACCTCCAGTCCCACACTTAAATTACAACTTGGAGTGCTTGACTCAAACTACAAAACGTGGAGTTAAATAAACAGTATCAATTCAGTCCAGTCCTTTCTGTGCTCATTTTTGACATGAACTCCAAGTTTGATTTAAATATTTACATTCTGCTTTCATTCGCATGTTTTAATCAGTTACATTTACATTCTCATTTTATGATCATCAAATCATACAAAGATCTAATTAACCTTGTCTTTGCAATTGAAAAGCAAAAAAGATCATTCCGTCTCGGGAGCAGAAGGAGATTTATGGTAGAGATGGGCGTGGCTTGTCCACCTGGGATTTCAAGGACAGTTGGTTCGTCAGGTCCTGTGGGGCCGTCAACCTGCGAATCTCTCCTGCAGAAGTCTGGAGTAAGCAGTCACTGTCACCTGATGGCACAGACCCTGCTATTCATTGTTCCAAAATGGAAAGTCAGCAGACTCCAGAGAAGGCAGCAATGGGTAAGAGAAATGCTTCACAACCAAGACCACCCCTAAGGTTTGGCAAGACATCCATCCTGTGTCACATCATCTGATATCAAATCACACCAGTGATTCTGGCTGGAAAGGTGACACACGGTCCAACTGTGTCACATGACCCAGGTGCTGTTGGAAGTGAAAGTTCTTTCATTTGGTTAAAATTCAGAAGGCAAGCTGTTGCTCTAGCTTTTTTTTTTTTTTTGCCAATCCTAGGTCTTGAACTCAGGGCCTGGGCACTATCCTTGAGCCCCTTTATGCTCAAGACTAACACTACCACTTCCAGTCTTTTCTGAGTAGTTTATTGGAGATAGGAATCTCATGGATTTTCCTGTCCAGAGTGGCTTTGAATGTTGATACTTGGCTCTCAGCCTCCTGAAGAGCTGGGATGAGCACTGGTCTCTTGTTATGCGGAACACTTCCCCTGGCATTATCCTGCCTTGGCTGATGTTTGTGCCCTGAGATGCTATTTGGTCACCTTGGAAGGTGATAAGGCTTGGCTTCCTCAGCCTTTGTTTCTTTCCATCTCCCAAGCAATGCTGTTAAATGCAACAGGAAAACATATGTCAGTGGAAGGTTGTTGCCTGAGAATGCTGGAGAAGAGAGAAACCATGAGGAGTGCCATGGAGCCTGTGTTCCAAATAGAAAAAGACACCCCATCTTCACATGGCTGCAAAGTACACTCTGGCAGATGAAGCCAGGGCTGGAGCTCATGCTCCCCACATCCTCATGAGGCCTTACCATGCGGCAGGCAAGCTGACCCACTGGCACACAGGCAGGCCTAACCTAAATGTGGGGCAGGTAGCAATAAGTCAGAGGAGGAAAACAGTATTGTGTGCTCTTGATTTATGTTTGATGTATTTATTTATTTTTGTTGGTCATGGAGTTCCAACTCTGGTGGGCCTGGGCACTGTCCCTGAGCAATTCAGCTCAAGGCTATTGCTCTACACCTTGAGCCACAGCATCATTTCCAGTTTTCTGGTGGTTAATTGGAGATAAGAGTCTCATAGACTTTCATGCCTGGACTGGCTTTGAACCATGGTCCTCAGATCTCAGCCTCCTGAGTAGCTAGGATTACAGGTATGAGCCACCATACCAGGCCTTTATGGTTGTTAAAACAAACAGAGAGAGAGAGAGAGAGAGAGAGAGAGAGAGAGAGAGAGAGAGAGAGAGAGAGAGAGAGAGAGAGAGAGAGGGCATGAAAATATGAGGATTGGTACGTGCCTCTTACTTCCAGCTAAAACTGACTAAATAAGTCTTTCTAGAAAGTTCTTCTCCTGTGACTTTCTCCTTTTCTCAAGGGTTCTCCTCACCTCACCCCACCCAAGTACCAGGGGTTTGAACTCTGTGCTTTGACTTTGATTGGCCTGTTTGGCTGGCAATCTACCACGGAAACCACACCTCCAGGCCAGCTTTTTGCCACTTATTTTGCCTGGGCGGACTCCAAACCTCAATGCTCTGTATTTTAGCCTCCTCCAGATCTCAGTAGCTAGGATCACAGGTGTGAACCTCTTGTGCCCAGGCTTTTACATGTACAGAGGTGCCTGCAGCACAGTGATGACCTGCATTCAGAAAGAACCTTGAGTCATTACGTGACGATTTGGTCTGTCCACTGCACTATGCCAAACAGCAGAGTCTCTTATGTCTCCGAATGTGTTGAGTAAACTTCAAATCCTAGAACTTCTGTCATTCAGAAACAGAAAATTTATAGCAACGAGTTCTCTTGCCTTCAAAATTGTCAGGTTGGGGAAAGTCATCAAAAATTGTTTTCTCCTTAGCACTTCATAGGGCAGAGGTCTCAGCTACCAGCTGAAGGCACCACCACAAACACCACTGAATAGCAGAGCAATCCTATCTGCATAGAAATATATACATGTATAATAAAAATATACAACTCCATTGCTCACAGGCATCGTTAGTAAAGAATTATACTGATTATTTAAGATCTCTATTACAGATCATGAAATAATTTGAATGTTACCAGGCTGCTATAAACTGAATGTTTTATATCAGGATGTGACCTCCTATACTAGATGTCAACACTGAAAAAACCGTGTGCAGGGGCCAGGGATTTGGCCTAGTTGTAGAGAGCTTGCCTAGCATGCATGAAGACCCAGGTTTGATTCCTCGGTTCCAGATACATAGGAAAAAAAAGCTGGAAGTGGTGCTGTAGCTCAAGTGCTAGCTTTGAGGAAAGCCCAAGGACAGTGCTCAGGCCATGAGTTCAAGCCCCAGGACTGGCAAACCAAACCAAACCAAACCAAACAACCCTAGACAGATGGGAAAAACAAAACAGGGAGCCTACTGCTTTCTGAAATTGTATGCATAAGTTGTTTTAGTGCTGGTGTATCAGTTGCAGTAAGTGAACAAACTACAGCCAGTCCCCAAAGACCTCAAAGCACTTGTGGTAAGGACAAACCCCATCACCCCCTCCAAGAGAGGCTGCCCTTACCTCCAGCACAGCTGGCTTGTTAGTTCAAGCTTGTCTAGTTCAAGCTCTAAACACTGGAGAGTACTGCCTACACGTGAACTCACTCATGCCCTCCTTGGGCATGATTCCAAACAGGAATCTGAAGCAATGAGCTGGTGACTCACACCTGTAATCCTAGCTACTTGAGAAGCTGAGATCTGAGGATCATGGATAGAAACCAGCTCAGGTAGACAAATCTGTGAGCCTCTTAGCTTCAATGAGCCAACAAAAAGCAGGGAGCATGGATGTGGTTCAGGAATGCCAGACTTGAATGGAAAAAGCTAAGAGGCAGCGCCCAGGCCCAGCATGTAGGCTCACATACTAGTCTGTGTTGCGTTGTTAAGCAGGGGGTTCCACACTTTACTGAATTCACATGCTAGGAACATTACAACCTGTTAAAAAGAAGTCTCCAAATGCATAGATTTCCTGTACCTGGTAATTAATCCTAATTGTTTCATAGCAACATACCCACTGATAGGTTCAATTCTTCTGTTCCACATACATAGAAAAAAAAAGCCAGAAGTGGTGCTGAGGCTCACGTGGTAGAGCTCTAGCCTTGAGAAAGTCCAAGGACAGTGCTCAGGCCCTGAGCTCAAGTCCAGAACTGGCTCAATAAATAAATAAATAAATACCAGAATCTTAGATATGATTTTCTCATGATACAGAAGTATCCCACGTGTCTAAATATGGCTTTTTCTTCCCCTTTCAAATGTTTGCTGGTGTAGCTTTATGTTTGGGTCTTTTTTTTCTTGTCTAATTAGAAATTTCCTCTGTGTAGTTGTTGAGTTAGTCCAAGATGTTCAAGATGGTGAAAAGATGAATGTAATGCTTTCCTCCTGTCAAAGGCTGCAGGTTTTTTCCAAGTTCATTTGTCCTTTTTAAGCAGTCTTACTGCACTCTGACTCAACTGACTTCACATTTATTCCTCTCTCCAAAGCATGCCTCCAGACTTGAGTATATAAATTAAATTTCACGCGCGCATATGGAATCCGTGTGCACAGATTGTTAAAACACCACCAGCTAAAGGCTCCATTTAATGACTTTTGAGTTCCATGGCACAGTGGTTTTTAAAGTTACCTACTGGGCACCGAATCAGGACTGGCCGATTCACCCGGCGGGTATTCAGCGTGCGTCTCCAAAGCAGATTAGCTAATAGAGTTCAGCCTGCTGCTAACTCTGCAAGTTGGATTTTGCAGTTTTCTTCCCAGGGTCCCCAGCCCCCATCAGTCCCCAGCGGCCACCGCCCGGAAAAGGCGGGTCCACCCCCCAGGCGGCCCGGGCCACCCGGGCAGAGTGCTGGGGGAGGTGAACGGGGTGCGCCGGGCCAAGCCCGGGCCGCCCAGGACGAGCGTGCACCGGCGCATGGGGCCTGGGGGGCGTCTAGCGCAACAGGGGGCGAGGGCGCCCAGACCCAGCACACAGCGGTGCACAGGGTGGAGGGCGGCGGGGCGAGCGTGCACCCGTGCACCGGAGTGGAGGTGGAGGGCGGCGGGGCGAGCGTGCACCCGTGCATCGGGGTGGAGGTGGAGGGCGCCCGGGGAGAGCGTGCACCCGTGCACCGGGGTGGAGGTGGAGGGCGCCCGGGGAGGGCGTGCACCCGTGCACCGGGGTGGAGGTGGAGGGCGCCGGGGAGAGCGTGCACTCGTGTACCGGAGTGGAGATGGAGAGCGCCGGGGAGAGCGTGCACCCGTGCACAGGAGTGGAAATGGAGGGCGGGGGGGCGAGCGTGCACTCGTGCACCTGGGTGGAGGTAGAGGGCGCCCGGGGAGAGCGTGCACCCGTGCACCGGGGTGGAAGTGGAGGGCGCCCGGGGAGAGCGTGCACCCGTGCACCGGGGTGGAGGTGGAGGGCGCCGGGGAGAGCGTGCACCCGTGCACGGGGGTGGAGATGGAGGGCGCCGGGGAGAGCGTGCACCCGTGCACGGGGGTGGAGATGGAGGGCGCCGGGGAGAGCGTGCACCCGGCGGGCGGCGGCTGCGTGACTCGTAGCCCTTTGGAGCCCGGCGCCCGCTGCGGTTACTCAAGCTGATCTCATCGCGGCTCCGCACGACATGCGCTTCCCTTCGCCTCCCCTGCACGCGCCGTAGCGTGCGGATGCGCCCGCGGCCCCGGCCTCTCCTCCAGACGGCGGTCCACAGCGGTCCGCAGGAGTCTGGCCCTCTCCCAGCGGCCCAAAGTGCCCGGGCGTCCGTCCGCATATGCTCGGGGCCCCCCGGCCCAGGGCCGCGCCTACCCGTACCCCGCGCCCCGAAGGGAGGGTAGGGGGCGAGACCGGCTCTTCTCCTGCCCCTCGTGTTTCCCCTCCTCCCGCGAGCCGCAGGCCGAGCACCGGCAAGACTAACTTTCCGGCTTTAGACGGGGGCATCACCCTTCGCCTGAAGTCGGAGCCGGGCGGATTCCGGGATTCCTCGCCGGATTAGGCGGCCGAGTCTGCACGCGAGGGCGGCTGGAGGCGACCGGGAAAACCACCCGGCGCACGAAACCGGGCGGAGGGGCGGGGCCTGCGGCTGTCAGGGGGCGGGGCCGGGAGCTCGGGGGCGGGACGGGGTGGCGCGGCCGGGGCTCGCGTGACCCAGGAACCGGCGGCCGCACGCATTCCGTGCCGGAGGCAGCCGTCGCCCCGCGGGAGGCGCAGGTGCGGCCGGGCGGCGTCGGGCTCCGCGCCACAGCCCAGCGGGGGCGGGCGGGGGCGGTCACGCTACACGGACGCGGCCTGGGCCCCCGGTGGGCGTCTCCACGGGGCCCCAAGTCCCTGGCCAGCCGCGGCCCCCAGCTTCCCGGACGTGCGGGCGGCCGGTGAGAAGATGTGTCGACGGTGACCGCCCTCAAGACGGGCGGGCAGTGCTCTCCGCCGAGCTTCCCACTGGTGATGAGCCTGGATGCAGCTTTGCGAACCGAGCGGGGTGGGGGGGACCTCGGGAACGGCCACGGGCCTACCAGCACCTCCCCGTCCTCTGCCGCCCGCCATTCAGGCTTTCGCTGGGGGAGTGGGTCGCCTCCCTCTTATTGCCACTCGGCGGGTCCGCGGTGATGGCTGATGACACGCAGTTTGATGTTTTAGAGGGAAGGTGCAGAGGGCAGTTCCCCAGGGCTGGGCTTTCTGGAACACCGCCCTCCTCACACCCGAGGGGGAGAGGCCCGCTTTACACGTCCAGTGCCGGCTGCCGGGCTCAACCCTCACTCCAGTGAAGCTGCAGTCTGTTTCCCTGGCCTGCTCAGCACACAGGTCTTCCTTCCAAGGCCAGGACGGCTCTTCTCGGGACCCTGCTTCTGCCTCTACTCCGGAGGCAGGATGAGAAAGAGAGGCGTCATGGGCGGCCTCGTGTCCCCAGGCCCCACAGTTGTGGAGAGGCTGGAGGTGACTCACCCGCTGCCTGCTTTGGCCCAAGGATCGGCATGCAGCTGGGGGGGGGGAGCCAAAAGACAGTTATTTCCTGGAATTCTTCTACCCCACTGTCCTTCATGTGTGGTGACCAGAAAGGGAATGGGACATCGGTCATTAGGTGTAGATTCCAAGAACCTTCTAGGGCTGCAGAATCCGTATTAGGTTCCCAATGAAGTCTGGCCTTTCCTCTAGAGATTTAGCAGCTCTGCTGATTCTGATAGGTATGTTTTTTTTTTTAATATTAGAAGAAATAGCTAATGAAACACACATTTAGACTGATAATTAGAATGCGAGGCTCAAATATTTGTATACACTGTCTATTTATCTGTCTATCTGCCTACCTATGTAGCCAGTTGTGGGTGGGGCTTGAACTCAGGGCCTGGGCACTGTCCTTGGGCTTTCTCAAGGCTAACACTCTACCACTTGAGTTACAGTGCCATTTCTGGCTTTTTCTGTATCGTGCTGAGGAATTGAACCCAGGGTTTCATACATTTATCGACAAGCACTCTTCCACTAAGACACATTCCCTGCTGGTAATATTGCATTTTGAACAATTTTTATTTTAGGTTGTCATTAATACACATTGAAAAAATTTAAATATATTACATCAACTAACACAAATTATGCTGTTTTCAATTATCCTAAAGCTATTGTGTGTGTGTGTGTGTGTACTGGAGTTTAAACTCAGAACCTGAGTGTTGTCTCTTAGCTTTTTCACTCAAGGCTGACACTCTACCACTTGAACCACACCTCCACTTTCAGCTTCTTGCTTAGAGCCTCATGTGCTTTTTTTGTCCAAGTTGACTTCCAACTGTGATCCTCAGATCTCAGCCCCCTGAATAACTAGGATTACAGGTGTGAGCCACTAGTGCCCAGCTGCAAATAGTATTTTGTGGTCGAACTAACCTCACTGCACATTTAGTTGGGGGTTCAAATACACCTAGCAGCTTTATAAAACATTACACATTGATAGAGACTTAAAAAAAAAAGGCAAAGGTTTAAAAATAAAAGCTCCAAGGGGGGGAGGGGGGGTGGAATCTATCTTGGTGGAAACAAAATGTGCTGGAATGAGTCAGACAAAGCAAGTAGTGCACTGTAGCTGAACTTGTGGGAACACTGGAAGCTGTGAAGGAAAAAGGAAATTGAAGACAAAGTTAGGATTTCAGAAGTTTATGTTTTCACTGCTTTGGGGGCATGTACATATGTTTTTGATCCACAGTAGACTGGTACCTCTGGGGACAGGCTGACTGACAGCCCTCGCTCTGTGAGGCCCAGGTGATTTCACTTAGGCTCTCAGGGCAGCCAAGCACACTGCCATGCTCCCATATTGTCGCAGTGTTCCCATATTGTCCTCACATTTCAGGACACACACACACACACACTGGGCCACGCTGCCATCATTTGGTTGAATGTAAAAGGTCTGTGTTTTAAGAATTCATAATTAAGTGACACTTTGTATGAAGTGTCATGCAAATAGAGCTTAGTAAAGCTCAGCTTTAAAAAATTCTGCCCTTGGTGTTGGATGGAACCCAGAAATAGCAATGGAGGCTGTGGTTCAACCTTGGGGGCCTGTTTGCAACTATTTTGTTCTAATGTTGGAGAGGACAGAATTGCACTGTGTGGTTGTGGTAAGTTCATAGGAAGAAAATAATGTTGGAGCTAGCTCTCGTTGGCAGAGCCCCTGGGTTTACTGTAAAATTGGTAATCTGAGCAGAACATGTGGCGCACACCTGTAATTCCAGCCACTTAGGGAGGCAATGGCCGGAGGATTTCAAGGTCAGCCAAGGCAAAGTTACTGAGACCCTGTCTCAAAACCAAAAATAACAACAGGAGTGGCATGAGCATCATGCAGTTTCTTGATTGTAACATTGCTTTTCTTGTGTTAATCTCAGGTTATTTATTCATTATGCCCAAGAGACATATAAGTATGGTATGCCATATACATGTGTGCAATGTTCACACATGCATACACACCCGCACACCATCTAGTCTAGGTGTGTAATGGGCTACATCATCTCGCCTCGCCTGGGCACAGGACGACGCGGGAAGAACAAGCCTCCCCCAAGTCCTTCAGTAATACGTGACTGTACCGGTAAAGCGAGCCTCGGAACACAGTGATCTCGCTTCAGGTATGCACTTGACGTATGCGGATGAGCTGTTTTCTGGTGTGTGCTTTACCTACACACCCATTGTTACAAGATGAGAACGGGGCTACCTTCTCTGTTCACCAAAGGAACTCGAGGGGGACGAACAGCGAGCAGCGGGGCGAGTTCTTTGTGCTTCCCTAATTGGCTGACCTCTGCGGTCTGTTTTTAATCCTTTCTTCAGTCCGCCCCTCAAGTGCCAATCTTCCCCGCTTGACACCTCCTGTCTGAGCCCACGGCAGGCGTTGGAGGCAGCCCTGCAGGGCGCAGTGCACGCGGTCGGTTGCGTGGACACGCCTCCTCCCCCAGCAGCACCGGCCGTCTGCCCGTGGCCCCGGCGCGTGTCCTGGGGCTCGCGGGAAAAGCCGGAGGGGACAGGCGGCCGGTTCCCGCCTTTGGCTGGCTCACTGAAGACGAGTCTCACGGGCTTTCCAGCCCGGACTGGCTTCCATCTCAGGTCCCAGTGTCCGCGTCACGCGGGCTCCTGACACACGGGGGCCCCGCCGCCCCGGCAGGCACGTGGGAGAAAGCGCTGCCCCGCGGCGCCCGCCCCGCGCTCACGCGGGCGTCAGGGACAGCCTCGCCGCGACCCTGCCGCCTGCCTGCCACTTCCGGCCGGCGCGCGGGCCGGGACGCGGGGGAGCTCCGCCTCCGCGCCGGGAGCGGCGTGGGCCGTGACGTCACCGCGCGCTGACGCCAGACCAACGTGCGGCGCCGTCGCCTGGGAGACGGGCCAGCCGCGTCGCGCCCGCGGACGGGACGTGTAGGTGAGAGGCCGTGGCTCCCCTCAGCTCCCGTCCCCCGCTCCCCCGGCGGCGGTTCCGGGGCGGGGCGCCCGAGCGGGGACGCCGCGGGCCGGGGAGAGGCTCTGCGGCCCCCTCGGCTTCCGGGCCCCTCGGCTTCCGAGCCCCGCGCTCCCCGCCGGCCCCCTCGGCTTCCGGGCCCCGCGCCCCCCGCCGGCCCTCTCGGCTTCCGGGGCCCTCGGCTTCCGAGCCCCGCGGCCCCCGCCGGCCCCCTAGGGTTCTGAGCACCGCACCCCCACCTACCTCCCCCGCTTCCGAGCCTCACGCCTCCCCGGGCTCCCAGCCCGCGCCCCCACGGCCTCCGACCCCCCCTTCACCTCCCAGCCCGCCTCGACGGCCTCTGCCCCCTGCCTGCCCCCTCCCTGTCAGCCAACCCTGTGCCCTCCTCGACCTCTTCGGCCTGGTCTCATTCCCCACAGCCCGCATGAGGACGGGGCCGATTTCAGTTTGCCTGTAGTTAGTTTCTAGTTGACCCCTCTACTTTGGGAAGGACACTGGACTTGGAACTCCCGCCTCCTGGCCTCCCCCTTGTCTGGGGAATGGCCCTTGGGGTGCTCCTGACCTCCGTGTCGGGGCGGGAAGTGAACCATGGAGGCCAATAGGGGGAATCACTGAAGCCTCACAGGGTCACCAGCTGGACCCTCCTTGTACCCATGTGAGGGACTGGGATCAGATAGACAGCAGCAATAAATCAAGTTTCAAGGTGGTCCCTTGCCAAAAGGGAAACCTCTGTTTTCTTAAAAGCATTACAAGTTTCTGAATACTTCCTCAATTTCTTTCCTGTGTAGGTGAGTCTTCAGAAAGGCTGGAATTCGCTCTCGCTTGCTTGAGCGCTCCCCCCCCCCCAATAATGAAATAATTTCTGTACTTTTGGAAGTTTTCTGGCTTGACACGATGTTTTTAAGTTTTTCCTCAGTAACAACCAGCCAGCTAGGTACCCGTGGCTCACACCTGTAATCTTAGCCACTCAGAAGGCTGAGATGCAGGGGATTCGGGTTCCCACCTCTACCTGAACCAAGCCAGCAAGACTCACATGGGCCAATATAACCAGTCCAAAGCAGGTCTGGGGCATGGCCTATGGCAAAGCGCCAGCCTAGGGAACATCGGGCCCTGAACTCAGATCCCATTGAACAGATACCTTCATCTCAGGCTAGTCCAGTAAAAGAATGCTGACAGGTGCCTGCGTTTATAGTGTCACTCAGATGTATATGCTCAAATATATTTATGGTTGATTAAGGAAACTTAGGCGGTAAATTTAGAAAAGTATCAAGTTTAGGAAATTTAGCTGGTAATTTTAGGAAAAACTACTCCTGCTGCCAAACATCCTGTTAGGTACTTGGTCATTTAGGCCAATGTTGACATTGTTAATTACTTTAACCCCATGGTTGACCTCAGTTAATGTTTACCAAAAACACTTTGTCTCTGGATTTGTTTTTGTTTTCTTTTAACTCATTGAAATGAGAAGCATTTGTGCTGACACAGGATGAGGAATCCTTTCACAGTGATTTGCACAATTTACAAAATCATGCCACTATTACTTGTGTCTTAGTCCTGTCTTGACCAACTCTTCATGCTCACCGCCTTCACTGACACCCCAGCCCTACCCCAAAGAGTTCACCTTTTCCTGGATCCTGAGACTGCTCAGCGGATGTAACTCAAACTCAGGGCGGTCAGGCCTCTTTCCTGCTGTGGAATTGCGTGCAGGTGTTCTTTGAGTTTGTTGCGTTCCAGCTTCTTACATGCAAAAAGCCCCCTTACTCATGGAGTTAGACTAGCTGCTCTTCTCTATATTTGAGAGGATTTTTTTTTTTTTTTTTTTTTTTTTTTTTTTTTAGTACTGGCTTTGAACGCAAGACCTCCTGATTGCTAGGCAGGCTCTTTATCACTTGAGCCACACCCATAGCCAGTTCACTGTTTTGGGGTTTTTTTTTTTGGCTGTGAAATGGTAAACTTTTCTTTTTTTTAGTCTAATTAATAAAAGGGTTACATGATATTTGCCATATAGAAGGTGCATTAATTCACATACATTGATACCCTTTCACATGTCTTGGTACCCGTTACCCTCCCCCCCATCGCACCCCCCTCTTGGTTTTCCCCCTTTCCCTATCAAATTTCAAATAACCAAATACAAATAAATTCAATATATCATAACAAAGTGAGTGCCAGTCCTGGGGCTTGAACTCAGGGCCTGAGCACTGTCATTGGGCTTTCTCAAGGCTAGAGCTCTACCACTTGAGCCACAGCACCCCTTCTGGCTTTTTCTATGTGAACTTGGGTCTTCATGCATGCTAGGCAAGCATTCTTACCACTAGGGCAAACTCGTAGCCCTTGATTTTATTTAATTTAATTAATTTATTTTTGTGCTGTCCTAGGGTTTGAACTCAAGGGCCTGGGCATTGTCCTTGGGCTTTCTCAAGGCAATTGCTCTACCACTTGAGCCACAGTACCACTTCCAGCTTTTTCTGTGTATGTAGAACCCAGGAATCAAACCTGGGGCTTTGTGCATGCTAGGCAAGTACTCTACCACAGGCCATACCCCAGGTCCCCCTTTTTTTAATTAAAGAAAAGGAATAGTGTCACTATTCCTTCTATCTTTATCTCCCACAGGGAAGGTTTGTTTTTTTATCTTTTTCTTTTTAAGCATTCATCAGTTGTACAAATGGGATTTCATTGGGATATTTTTACTCCATAAGTATTTCAATTACCTTACCCCTCCATTACGTTCCTTATCTGCTCCCCATTCTTTTTTTAATAATCAGGATAATGTAAAGAGAGGTTAGAGTTACATTCATCAGTTACATGACTTACCTTAGTAGATACATTACTTCTCACACATTGATACCCCTTATCACGTTTTTGTTCCCATTTTCCTCCCCCCATCAGCTTGTTTTTCCCCCTTCCCTTTCCTATTTCAAATAAACAAACATATACAATACACTAGGTAACAAAGTCAGATACAGTAACTATATGAGATTAACCATAAGAGCAAAAACAAGAAAAATAACAATACATTAAGAACAGCAATCATACATGATAAAGCTCTTGTTTCCATATCCTAGAGTTCCTTTCATTTAGTCTCATCCTATATGACCTTGTGTACCTAGGTTTTAAGCTATTATAATCATCTGCTAGGAGAGTCCTAGATATATACTAATTATTACAAATGAGGGAAACCATTGCTGCTGCTCCTCCTTAAAACAATTCAACACGTTTTTTTCTTAATTTCAACAGGTTCTGCTTTCTTACATGCAAACTTCTTGGACCATAATCATCCTTTGCAGTTTGTGAAAGTGGTGATACACTTTTATGTTGGATTATTTTCCTTAGAAAAAGAAAATTTATTTAAATTATCCACGTAACATTATATATAGGTGTTCATCTTAGATCAACTTGACACTTGGTTTCTTACGTTTTAATGACTAAAGTTTATTGCTTGCATTTATATTTGATCTGGTAAATATACTTCATCATTTAAAATAGCATTGATACCACAGTTGCTCTTACCATCTGCCCAACTACTCTATTTTGTACTTCTTTCTTACAGGTTTTCAGGATAAATGTGTGTGCATGTGCACGTGTGTCTGTGTGTGTGTGTTCCGGAGGTTGAACTCATGACGGGGTACTGTTCTTGAGCCCTTCTGCTCAAGGCTGGAGCCTGCCACTTGAGACATACCTCCACTTTCAGCTTTTTATTTTATATATATATATATATATATATATATATATATATTTTTTTTTTTTTTTTTTGCCAACCCTGGGGCTTGAACTCAGGGCCTGAGCTCTGTCCTTGGGCTTTCTCAAGGCTAGATCTCTACCACTGGAGCCATAGCTCCATTTCCACCTTTTTTCTAAGTATGTGGTACTGAGGAAATTGAACTTCGGTTTTCATGCATGCTAGGCAAGCACTCTACCACTAGGCCAGACTCCCAGCCCCCACTTTCAGCTTTTTATATGGTCAGCTGGAGGTCAGACTCTCATAGACTTTTCTGCCTGGGCTGGCTTTGAATTGCAGCCTCCTGACTATCTCAGATTACACATATGAACCACTCATGCCTGGCTAACACACTGATTATTTTTTTCAAGTCCTGGGGCTTGAAGTCTGGGCCCCGGAAGCTGTCCCTGAGCCTCTTTGCTCAATGCTAGTGCTACTATTTGAGCCATAGTGCAACTTGTGCCTTTTTCTGAGAAGTTTGTTGGAGATGAGGGTTTCAGTGGACTTCCTTTCCTGGGGTGACTTCAACCATGCCCCTCAGGTCTGGGCCTCCTAAGCAGCTAAGATTACAGGTTTGAGCCACCAGTGCCTGGCTTGTGTTGGTTCTTTTTAATATGCTGAAATAATTGAATTTGTTTAGAATTTTACAGTTATTTTTGTGTTTACAAAACAAATAATAGTAGTAAACCACCAGAGAAATTACTATTAGTTTGTACAGTTCTGACAAAATAGAAAGTACTGCACATAATTCATCAGTCTCTTTGTGTGTCTTTCCTTTTCCACTGGCTCAATAACTGAGGAAACCCACATGGAGCCCTCCAATACTGAGTTGATGACAATGTAACAAATGTTAGTGCCTTTCCTCCTCAAATGCTAAGAATTTTTAGCATTGTAACTGTTGGGTTTTCTTATATAAATTCTGATCATTGCCCTCAATGTTTTTAGAATATTTTGCATTGGAGCGCTGAATGTTTTTGGGAGTTATGGATCGTCACATCCCCATGCATGCTTTACCTGAAGAAATTCAAAAGGTAAGAGGCTGAAATGCATTATTGTAGCATGCCATGTACAAGAGTGTACAAGAGTGTACAAGAGTGAGTTTAGAGATTTTACATTTATTTTAACCACAGACTCTTCAATGCATTTGTAATTACAATGGGCAGAAGGATAGAAATTAATTCACGATGAAGAATCTGCATTGGGAAGAATTCCTATATGGCAAATGAATAATTGTTAAATTATCTCTTTGAAGATGATTGACTTGAATTGTGAGTTAAAATATCACACCTTAGCTGTCATTAGCCATCCGGGCTTTCTAATGAGAGTACCAGTCATTGTTCATTTGAGACAGGAGGAAGGAACCCAGGCCATCCAGAAGCATTGTGAACACTGAGCACATGCCACCCTGCAGCCAGTCCTTAAGGAACCACAACTGCACTGCATTTTTTTTTTTTTGGCCAGTTCAAGGCTAGAGCTCTACCACTCGAGCCTTGGCACCACTTCTGGCTTTTTCTATGTACATGGTACTGAAAAATCGACCCTGGGTCTTCGTGCTTGCTAGGCAAGCACTCTACCAGTAAGCCAAACTCCTGGCCAAGTGTACTGCATTTTAAATGGAAAATTACAGTCAACTCTCAGATGGGCTTTTGTCCACTGTGCATATTGCTATGGGTTGCTTAATAGCTTTTCTCATGTCATTGATTTGCCTTGATGCTTGTTCATACTGGCTGTCCTCCAGATGTATGTGAACTTCAACCTGGCAGGAATTATAAGGAAACTGCTAAAGGGTTTCAGCTCAACTCTGTCAGTTTATGAGTCCCATGTGTTTTGATCAGGGTCTCCCCTTCCATCCTTTTCTCCCAGTCTCTCCCTGCCCCACCCATGCCCTCAAGCTACCTGGTTCCATTTCCATGTGTGTGCACTGAGTAGTACGACTCTATTTGCCCACGTTTCCTCTCTTCATTCCCCTTTCCTTTGACCAGATCCTCCCTTATCTGACCACACTGTTTCAGCTTCCTGGTATTCATTTTGTTAAACTACGTGTTAGTTGTTCAAAAAGGTTCCGCTACTGGGCTCCTCCTCTGCACCTGCCACACTTCAGTCAGCTTGTTTGTTGTATATTTAGATGGCCTTGTATATGGCAGAAAGAGTATTTTAAATCTATATCGATCCTCTTTACCTTAAAATAAATGTTCCAATGTAAAATAATGAGCCCAGAGAAAGCTCAGCTGTGCTTTTACTCATTCTGAAACAGTGCTCATATATATTGAAGATGTAGAATAGCTTTCTTTCCGTCCAACCTGACTTCCTTCTATGTTTTAGTTTATGTACAGATAAATGAAATATGAATGATGATACACATGAAAAGAAATAAGGCAAAAAGAAAAAGATGCACAAGGAATAAAATAACACCTGTACATCAGAACCCATTCCTGCTGGGACATAAAAATTCCTCAGCGGACTGTGGAGTGAGAGTGGAAAATTGGAGGAAGGGCTCCTGGATACCAGCAAGGTCAAGGGACAGCTTTAGGCAGAGTTAGAACCAGAGCTGGCCATTTCTATAGACTGGGATCAAGTTGTACCAGGCCAAAGGAACTGGGCTTCCTGGTTAAAATAAAGCTGGCCAGGCTAAAGGATTTAAACTGTTTCAATGATTTTTTATTTTGTTTTGTTTGTTTGTTTTGCTGGTCCTGGGGCTAGAACTCTGGGCCCAGGCACTGTCCCTAAGCTTCTTTTACTCAAGGCTAGCATTCTGCCACTTGAGCCACAGTACCACTGCTGGCCTTTGAGTGACTAAATGGAGATAAGAGTCTCACAGACTTTCTTTCCTGCCCCAATTGCCCTCAAACCATGTCCTTGGTGTTCTCAGCCTTTTGAGTAGCTAACGTTACAGGCATGAGCCACCAGCACCTGGCTTGCTTCAATGTTTTGAGTACATAAAATATGTATTTATTTTGATAAGGCATTTATGGAGTTGTTGAATAGTTTTCTCTTGTCTGAAGTTTTTAGAAGTAAATTGTTTAAAGCCAAACATTTCATCACTGTACAGTCAAGAGTTTAAACAGTAATGACAGGAAGCTGAACAGGCTGTGCACAAATGAGGACACCCGGAAAGCCCCCCAGCTCTCTGCACCTCCTACCCACATCACTGGATTACATTGCTGGTTGTAGCCATGTATTTAGAAAAGTGCAGCCATGTGCTTTTTCAGACCTAAGTTAGGTGCACTTATTCAAAACTATTTGGCTTGCCTTTTTGTGTTGTGTACTTTTCTAGGTGCTTGGTTATAAAACATGTATAGCATGTGTAGGCATCCCACAGCTTTTAGAAAAGCAGTTTGAAAAAAGATTTTCATATATATCTTCCTTGTGTTTATTTACATTGTCTGTAGTTTACACTTTTATTGCCTAGTGATTGGGCAGTGTATCTATTTCATCCACTGTGTAAATTACAGAATCATCATGGTAACTGTTTGGATATATAGATTGCCATCCAGAATGCTCTGAAATCTGGAACATTTTTCAATGTCAATGTGATATGATATGAATATCTCACACCATACCACAAAACTTGACTTGATGCATTATTTGACAATTGTGTAAAATTATATTCCAGCTATTTGTGTAAGGCATATATCAAATATAAGTGAAGTTTGTGTTTAGGGTTGGATACTCCGTGTGTGTGTGTGTGTGTGCGCGCGCGTGCGCGCCTGGCTGCCTACCTGCCTGCTTGTGCCTGTGTGCATGAGTATGCGCGCATGTATTCCGAAATCTAAAGTTTCTGAAATCACCAATATTTCTGTTTGCTGGCATTAATGTGAGGGAAAATTAGCAGAACTCTTTCATTTTAAGATGATGAAAAATGGATATTTATTTTCATAATGACTTGGAAAATGTGTTCTATTTCTTTATTGGAAGGGAAAAAAGACTGTAGGTAGATCAGTGTTAGTAATCGATCTTGCAAAGCATTTTTTCCCCTTTCATTCTATCTTGTTCTTCAGTTAACCTTTTGTGTTGCTTTGTGTGCTTTCTCTATCCAGTGATGCTCCTGTTGTGGTTCCTTTTCATTTCGGTGTGCATTCAGGAGAGTTGATGTAGAAATCAGTGAGAGAACAGGGAGAGACTTTTCCTTTCCTCTGTACTTTCTCCATGTGGTAATGGATGGTGAATATATTAGTATGTGATTCTCACACTGAACCAACAACAAAATGAATGAATAGTAGTAAACAGAGGAGCTTTGGAAGGTAGAGGTGAAGAAGATGACCTCCACAGGCAATGTGGAGGAAAGTGACTGGCTGCTTCGAAGGCCCAGATTGTGAAATCCCTTGGGTGACCTGTTCAGAGCAGACCTGTCAGGGGAAGGGATAAGATAATCTTGACTTCCTTTCCTTGGGTCTCTTTGCTTTTTCCCAGCTTCTGACTGAGCACACATCTTAAACTTCCAGTCTCCTTTCGTGGCAGAAAAATGTGCAAGAAGTCTACAGGACACGCCTGTTCCTCTTGCTCCTTCTGGACTCCACATTTTATTCTGGGTGTACTTAGACTGTATCTCTATGTCTGCACTTTCTCTTGGCTGAGCTGGTTCCTACCCTCTGATCTCAGCAGTGTTTCTAGAATTTTCATCCAGCATTCTGCAAGCAAAATGCTGCACAGTGTGGATTTAGGGCACAGAACTCACAGATTAACCAAGTAGTAACTGCCTTTTCCACTCACGAATGTCAATCTGTTTTACAGACTTTCAGAGTCATCTTTTTAGAGAGCCAGTGAGCAAATTTCCTTATTCTGTTCTGCTAGGGAACTTAACAGGAGGTCTAATAACAGCCACAATCTGGTGGAAAAAACCCATTACCTTACTGGTATAGGCTTGATCTCTTGTTTTTTTTTTTAAATGGTGACAAAATGAATACTTGTAAGAGGACTTTAGCTGCAGGAGATTTTTATTAGCACAGGGTAAAAGCAAAATAGAGACCAGAGTTATTTCCTGCAGCCAGAAGTGGTGAGGCAGGGTCAGAGAGCACACTGTTCTTTCCAGGACACCAGTCCGTTTCCCCAGCAGTAACAGCTCATTTTGTCCTGTTTCACCAAAGT
This sequence comes from Megascapheus bottae, assembly GCF_031878675.1. Taxonomy (NCBI): domain Eukaryota; kingdom Metazoa; phylum Chordata; class Mammalia; order Rodentia; family Geomyidae; genus Megascapheus; species Megascapheus bottae. The sequence goes on from NC_143509.1 coordinate 16,215,497, forward strand.
AATTGTAGTACTTTGGAACTTTGAAATTTATTCAGAATAACAGTTTTATATTTCCAAGCACACATTGTCATTGCCAGAAAAAATAAACTTTAATTTTCCAGGTCATTTTGGGCCTCTGTGGCTAGGCTGAGATTTTATGTGAGAAAAAGGAAAAAAGAAAATGGTCATGGCCATAGACGGTTAAGTAAAATGGAAGATAGTGATAAATTGTGTGTGTGTGTGTGTGTGTGTGTGTGTGTGTATGTATGTTTTAGCAGTTAGGGTTTTTTTTGGCCAGTCCTGTGATCTTAAATAGTTTATTGGAAACACATATTTTTCAAATATTAAAAATTTTTCATTTGTCAATTTTATAGTTAAATATAGTTCTGCTGACTGGTCATAGAGGCTCATACAATTTACCAAGGTAAGCTGGGTGCAGTGGCTCACGTCTGTCATCCTGGCTATTTTGGAGGCGGAGATCTGAGGATCATGGTTCAAAGCCAGCTCGGGCACTAAAGTCCATAAGACCCTTATCTTCCATTCACCTCCAGAAAACCAGAAGTGGTGCTATGGCTCAAGAGGTAGGGTAGTAGGTAGCCTTGAGCTGAAGAGGTCAGGGACAGTGCCCAGGCCCAGAGTTCAAGCCTCATGACCGTCAAAAGAAAAAAAGAAAATTTACCAAGTCTCTTAATGAAAACATAGGTGTTAAAGGAAATACAATTCAGAAATATCATACATGTTGGCCAGGAGTTTGGCCTAGTGGTTAAAGTGTTTGCCTAGCATGCACGAAGACCCGGGTTCGATTCCTCAGTACTACATACATAGAAAAAAGCCGGAAGTGGTGCTGAGGCTCAAGTGGTAGAGCTCTAGCCTTGAGAAAGTCCAAGGACAGTGCTCAGGCCCTGAGCTCAAGCCCAGGACTGGCAAAAAAAAAAAAAAAACCAGAAATATCATACATGTATGTTGTATATTTTATGTATTATAAAGCCATCACTTCTGATATTGTTCAATAAAAAGTCTTTGCAAATTAATCTTTGGAATTTTAATTCCAGATTTATTAATTTTTCTTGTTTAAAGGCAAACTTCCTATTTTGAGGATATACATGCAGCTGTAAGCAACAGTATAGAGAGGTCCCATGTATACTATTCCCACTTTCCTTAGCAGGTTGCATTTGGTAAGGATCTGACAACTGATAGAATAAAAATACAGAGTAGTGCCTCCTCAGGTTGACTTTTTTTGTTTTTGTTTTTTTGCCAGTCCTGGGCTTGAGCTCAGGGCCTGAGCACTGTCCTTGGACTTTCTCAAGGCTAGAGCTCTACCACTTGAGCCTCAGCACCACTTCTGGCTTTTTTCTATATATGTGGTACCGAGGAATTGAACCTGGGTCTTCATGCATGCTAGGCAAGCACTTTAACCACTAGGCCAAACTCCCGGCCCCTCAGGTTGACTTTTACAACCTCATTCACCTCAACATCTCCAGTCTTCCCTCCTTCCCTTCCTCCCTCCAGTCAGTGACCCCTGGCCTCCACTGCTCTGGTCTCTAGTAATTCCATAATTTCAGGAGTATTATATAAAGGAAATTACGCCCTGTGTGATCTTTTGGGGTTAGCTTTTTAAAAATTCTTTGTATCAATAGTTTATTTTATTTCTGAGTACAATTCTATGGTAAGAATGTACCAGTTTCTTTAATTATTCACTTCTTGAAGGGCATCTGGTCAATTATGTATACAGCTGCTATAAACATCCATTTATGTGAACATACCTTTTCATTTTCCTAGGATGAATACTTAAGTGTTGAATTGCTGGGTTGTATGTAGTTACGTGCTTAATTTTTAAAAGGACACTCTGTTCTTTTGAGTGGCTCTGCTGCCTGACTCCATATAGTGCAGGAGCACTCAGTCCACCACATCTCTACTGGCAGGAGTTGTCTTTCATAGGGAGGAGATGCCCCGTGGCTTTATTTTGCATTCTCCCCATGACTAGCCGTGTTTTTGTTTTTTTTTTTGTGGGTTGTGGGGCTTGAACTCTGGGCCTGAGCACTGTCCCTGACCTCCTTAGCTCAAGGCTATTGCCCTACCCCTGGGCCTACTTGCTGTCCCTGAGCTCTTTAGCTCAAGGCTACTGCCCTACTCCTTGAGCCACAGTGCTGCTTCTAGTTTTCTGGTGATTAAGTGGAGATAAGAGTCTCAGACTTTAGTGCCTGGGCTGGCTTTGAACTTCGATCCTCAGATCTCAGCCTCCTGAGTAACTAGGATTATAGACATGAGATATGATGTCCAGCTGGATATCTTTTCTTGTGCTTGTCACCTGTATCATCTTGGATAAAATGACTCTTCAAGTCTTTTGCTCATTTCTCATTTGGACTTTTAAAAAAAATCTTTTTGTAAATTTTTTATTGTAATATATAGAGGGGTTACAGTTATATTTGCCAGATAGTAGGGGCATTACTTCTCACACATTGCTGCTCTTTCTCATGTTTTTGTCCCCATTTCCATCTTCCCGACCCCCTCCCAATCATCTTGTTTTCCTCCCTTCCCTTTCCTATTTCATCATTTGGACTTTTTGAAGCTTGGGTTTTGAGAATGCTATGTACATGTACATGTACATGTACACACACACACACACACACACACACACGCACGGATTAAATATTTCCCTAGTCTGTAGCTTTAAAAAAATTATCATTACACTTTTTTTTAAAACAAAGTCAAAGTGTTTCTGATTTCCAGTGTTTCAGATTTCCCATTGATGGATCATACCCTAGTTTTCAAGTGAAGATGTCTTTGATTAAACATGAACATTTTTCATATGTTTCCTAATAAAAACATACTCCCATGTTTTACATTTAAGACTATAATCCATTTTGAACATACATGTGTATAATTGTGAGGTTTAGGGTTAGGTTCTTTTTTTCTTTTCTTAACTACTCAGTTGTTGAAAAGGCTCTTTCCCTCACAGAATTACTTTGCACCTTTGTAAAGGACCAATTTGGCAAATTTTTTTTTTTTGGCCTGTCCTAGGGCTTGAGCTCAGGACTTGAGCACTGTCCTTGAACTTTCTCAAGGCTAGAGTTCTACCACTTGAGCCACAGCACCATTTCCATCTCTTTTCTATGTATATGGTGCTGAGGACTCGAACCGAGGTCTTCGTGCATGGTAGGCAAGCACTCTACCACTAGGCCAAACTCCTGGCCCCGATTGACGATTGAATCTTCTTGTTTTATTGTTTTTAAGCATTGCTTTAACTTTTCTATGTCTTTGGTTTTCCACATAGATTTGAGAAGAATCTTGTCTATACCCATGAAGCATCTTGCTAGGATTATGGGAGGAATTGAATTTTCCAATATGTCAGTTTAGGGAAAATTAGTATATTTACTATTTCATCTTCTAAATCATAAATACAGTATATATTTGAATTTATTTAGATCTTTTCCAGGTTATTTCATCAGCATTTTGTAATTTCCGGCATATAAGTCCTGTAAGGCTTTTGTTATATCTATGCCTATATCTACATATTTTACCTTTTCAAGCTACACTCTAGTCTTTTTCATGTCAGTTTTAATTTTTTTTTTTGCCAATGCTGGGCCTGAGCTCACGGCCTGAGCACTGTTCTTGGACTTTCTCAAGGCTAGTGCTCTACCACCTGAGCCACAGCAACACTTTCAGCTTTTTTCTATATTTGTGGTACTGAGGAATCGAACCCGGGTCTTTGCACATGCTAGGCAAGCACTCTACCAGTAGGCCACACTCCCAGCCCTACATCAGTTATTTTTATATATATTCTGGTTTGTTGGTTTGTTTGTTTTGGCCACGGTCTGCAGGAGGACCATAGTCCTCCTACTGTGTCTTCCACATAGCTGGATTACAAATATCAATGAACACATCAAGCTTGTTTGTTGAGATAGGTCTCCCTGATGTCTGCCCAGCCTGGACAGATCTTCCTGAGCTCTGTCTCCCATGTGTCTGGGTTAGAGGTCCACTGGAGCCTTTCCATTGATGTGTAAATGGTAGCAGAATAAGTTGACTGGACATCCTGTGAAAGCGCTGACTGGTTGAATGATTGATGGTTCCAGGTTTCACTCTTCATTATCAAAATGAAATTTGATGATTAGACATTCGTTGTTTTGAGTAAAGGCCTTTTAAAAAAGGCCAAATGTTTCTGGGCTAGGGCGTGGCTCAAGTGGCACTTTTCTAGCCTGTGCCAGGGCCTGGGTTCAATCCCCAGCACTGCACCAAACAAAACTGAAGCCATGAAGTCAGTGCAGTTGGCTCATGCTTTTACTTCTAGCTACACAGGAGGCTGAGATCTGAGGATTTCAGTTAGAAGCCAGCTAGGACAGGAAAGTCCATGAGACTTTTAAAAAGCCAGAAGTATGGCTGTGGCTCAAGTGGTAGACTCAAGTGCCCAACTAGCCTTGAGCAAAAATGCTGAGAGAGAGCACCCCAGCTGTGAGTTCAAGCTACAGGACTAACGCACAAAAACAATGAAACAAACAATCTCTTGATAGTATATTTTTTCCTGTTACTTTTGTGGAAGAGTTGGTTGTTCCAGAAGGAGAGGCCTTATGGTGAAACAGAAGGGCTCTGAGGGCCTTTGCAGTTGAAGGACAGCCAGAGTTCCAACAGGGATCTCACATTGGATCAAATGCGTTATAAGTTTGCATGATTTTAATGTGAAGCATTGTAATATTTAATGTATTAAAAGCTTACTTGGCATTAATGAGAATCACTGTAATTTTTAGGAGTACAAGCAGTACCTTTGGGAAGTTTGCTTTATAATTTATTTTAAAGTGGTCCTACATTTCTTAATAGACTGTTTGTTCCCCCAAAGTAGATATTGTGGACAGTACAGCATCCTGCTGCTGATGGCCCTTCTGTCCAGGATGAAAGCATGGCATCATTTTACCTTCTGTAAGAGCAAGCTAGAAGAATGGAGCACACATTATGTTTCACAAGAAACCAGATAACTTCTACTTGCTTTATTTGGAAGCATAATTACTGTATTTCATATCTTCTCAAGTTTCACAGAAATATCCCAAGTCTTTGAAAAGGTTATTACCTTTTCCTTCTGTTGCAGTTTTGTTACAGAACATTGTGATTTAAAAGCAGTAAAAAGTTGGGGTGCTATATGCTTGTTTAGCACAGCTCCTTCAGATATTCAGGTTGTGCTAGGTAGTCTAGAGAGTTCTCTAGTGGGCCTATTATTTTGTAATTGTATTATTTTCCTTCGTAAGTAAGCATGGCTATTATGCATTTCTTTGCTGAGCTTCTAGAAAATCTCTAAAATATATTGCTTTGCTTATTTCAGCTTTTTTTCCTTTCATTGCTATGATGAATGTTATTTATTCTAACAGTTTTCACAATATGGAGTTTATATTATTTCCATTTTGTACATAGAGCTGCAAATATACCCTACCCAGCAGGAGTTGTCTTTTAGGGTAGGACAGTTCTCTAAGAACAGGACCTGTACTGTGATTTATTAGTAGAGATTAAGGATGAAAGTCTTGGAGTAAGCAATATAATTTTCAAATGGACAAGGAGGAACCAAAACTCAGGATGGGCAAAGGGGTTGGGGAAAATCCCATATGCTCTGAATTAGTCTAGGTTTCTTGTCCTGGGTGAATTATTTTCCCGAGGCCTGATGGCATCTTTGGATGGGATCCCAGAGCCGCTCATTGGTTACTGAGAGCTGGTCCAGAGTGAGGATGTGTACAGGCCATTCCATGCAGGAGGAAGATGCCTGTGAAATACAGCCAGTGAGCTTCATTTCATTTCCTGGGGAGCTGGCAGAGTGCTTTATTATGGGTGGTTTATAAAGTGTATCAACCAAGAGTTGATAACTCTTGGTCCACTTTTATGGTCATTCAGAAGCGACATATGAACATCCCCATTTCATTCTTTGTAGAGTTAGTGAATCTAGGAATTGAATTAGAAGTAGAATACATGGGCCAGGAGTTTGGCCTAGTGGTTAAAGTGCTTACCTAGCATGCATGAAGACCCGGGTTCGATTCCTCAGTACCACATACATAGAAAAAAGCCAGAAGTGGTGCTGAGGCTCAAGTGGTAGAGCTCTAGCCTTGAGAAAGTCCAAGGACAGTGCTCAGGCCCTGAGCTCAAGCCCAGGACTGGCAAAAAAAAAAAAAAAAAAAAAGAAGTAGAATACATGGATTTTGTGAAGAAAATTAATTATGTGTGGCATAAATTACTGAGGGAAGTATGAGTACCTAGGTCTCTCTGCACTGATAGCTGTATATCTGGGTATTTTCATAACCAGATGTATCTGAAATGATGCACTGATTAGTGCTGACCAGTGTCAGCCGGTGTGTTAGGACACAGTATGAGATTCTGTCACTGTCAGTACTGTTTGAAAATCAGACAATTGAATAAAAGGCTGGATCTGAGATGTCTATATATGTGTATCTGTTTTATATGATATGGTATATAGAAAGTATACACCAGTATTTGGGTCTGTGTGGTATAAGATGTGTGCTTACACCCATGGTTCTGTGCCTGGATCTGAAGAGCCAAATGGTTGCAGCACCGAATGGGAAGTACTGATTTCCAGGAAGAAGTATCTGAAAGGAGAAGAAAAAGACCTGGAAGAAGATGAGTCTGAACCCAGAGGCTCCCGTTGTTTCTTTCTCTTTGGAGCCAGAGTGTTTGACTCAGATTCTGTCACAGCCATGCTTGCTCGTTTTTCTCTCATTCCAGTTACATGTCTTACTCTGTACCCTGCCCATGACCTTTGCTCTTACATATGTTGTAGAGGTCACCTACATGCCTGGTTCCTCCATACTTACAAGTTAAGTTGCCTCATCACAGCCTAGAGCACTGTTCTGGGTCTGTTTAATTCTGGTTCTTCAGTCAGTTGTGGTTATGGCTAATGAGTAGATAGTCATGTGATCAGACACAGCAGCCAGGGCTGTGGAAACATGAATTCTTAGTGAGGAGATGATTGATGCATTCAGTTAATGATACATAGTTTTTCAATATAGTGTTTCTGGTTTTGTTTTTGTGCCAGTCAGTCTGACCATGAGCGCTGTAAGTTCAGCAGTGCTTGCATCTTGGGTATTCAACCATCAGAGTCTGCATTGGAACCTTCCAGTTCAGCATTACCTCCTGCTTTCTGAAGCATGTGCGCAGAAGCTCATACTCTTTTGGGGCTACCGACCTTGTGTCCAGCCCCACTGTCTGGCCTGGGCACACCTGCTAGCTCCATCATTGTAATGCTGGCATTGATTCTCTGAAGTGACAGCTTTCAGATACTAGGTAGCTTTTCAGATATGCATACCCTTGATGGCTTGAGCTATTTCTTGTGTGTTCTTAAAGTAAACACAAGAATTTGAACTCTTTTTGTTGGTGTTTCTGGGTCAAAAGAGTAGTGTTGATCTTTTTTTTTTTTTTTTTTTTTGCCAGTCCTAGGGCACTGTCTTTGAGCTTTCTTAAGGCTAGAGCTCTACCACTTGAGCTATAGTACCTTCTGGCTTTTTCTGTGTATGTGGTACCAAGAAATTGAACCTCGGGCTTTGTGCATGCCAAGCAAGCATCCTACTATTAGACCACACTCCTGACACCTGCTGACCCATTTTTTACATGTCACTAAAGACCTCTTATGGGAAAAGCTACTGTTGTCTTTTTTAAAGCAGGGACATATTTAACATAAAAGCCAGTTTTAGTATATAAAACAGCAACAAAAATGTCCCAAAATTTTTATTTTTATTTTTTTTGTCAGTTATGGAGCTTGAACTCTGGGCTTGGGTGCTGTTCCTCAACTCTCAGCTCAAGGCTATGGCCCTACCCCTGAGCCACAATCCCACTTCTCATTTTCTGGTAATTAATTTTTGGTCTTTAGTGCCTGGGCTGGCTTTGAACTGAGATCCTCAGATCTCAGCTTTCTGAGTAGCGGGTGGCCTAGATTTGTTGTTTTTTGTTTTTTTAAAAACAATGTATTCAGAGGTTGTATCAGGCCTAGCAAGCACCAGGACCTAATAACCTGACTGATGACATGCTGGAGTAAGGAAAGTCTGAGGTCACTCTTGTTCTCTTTTAGTAAGTTCAAATACAGGACTATGCAAATCTACCCATCATTCTTTGAAGCATGCAGAAGCTGGAACCAGGTCAGAGCAAATGATCTAGAATGAGAAACTCAAAATCCTGAAAAACTACTAAAGGAACTTTATGGACAAGAGAAAACATGGAATGTCCCTAAGAACTGTCTTCAAATATCAGCAAGGCCTCTGTGTGAGCGAGACCCGGGATTGGGCAGAGGTGGGAGGCAGATTGAGGTGGGTATGAGGCAAGACTTCCTGAGGGACAAAACTGGCAGAGGATGGGACAGGCTGCCTTGCAAAGTACTTTCCTGTCCTTTGGAATGTTGCAAAAGTTGCTGGGTAAGTCAGGCATGGTGGCTCACACCTGTCATCCTAGCTACTCAGGAGGCTGAGATCTGAGGATCAAGGTTCAAAGCCAGCCCAGGCACTAAAGGACTTGAGACTCTTATCTTCAATTAAGTTCTAGAAAATGGGAAGTGGGGCTTGGCTCAAGGATAGGGCGGTAGCCTTGAGCTACAGAGCTCAGGGACAACTGCCCAGAGATAGGGCAGTAGCCTTGAGCTGAAGAACTCAGGGACAACGCCCAGGCCAAGTTCAAGCCCCATGATCCCTCCCTACTCCCCCTCAAAAGTTGCTGGACAGCTTGCTAGGCTTCAACTGGGTGTCTTAACCATGATATAGATGGTTTATACATCTATAAATTTGGCACCGTCAACAATTAGAAGATCAATATAGTCATTCATGCCTCATATTAAGGTTTTTAATTTGGTATGTTTATTCCTATAAAATATGTTATTAGTTTCTTATAATCAATACTTGTATAAGGGCAGATATGATGGTGCCTTTACTGGAACAGTTTCTGTAGTATCAAGGGAGGTTGCATTAAGAAAAAAGATTCAGCTAGGCATGGGTGGCTCATGCCTGTAAACCCTAGTTACTCAGGAGGCTGAGATCTGAGGATCACAGTTCAAAGCCAGCCCAGATAAGAAAAGTCTTATTTCCAGTTAGCTACCTGAAGGCCAGAATTGGAGCTGTGATTCACAAGGCTAGAGCACTCACCTTGAGCAAAAAAGCACATAGACAGTACCCATGCCCTGAGTTCAAGCAGCAGGATGGGCACAAGAGAGAAAAAAAGGAAGGAAGGTGGAAGGGAGGGAAAGAGGGAAAGATAAAAAAGGAAGGTAAAGAGAAAAGAAGGAAGGAGAATGAAAGGAAGGGAAAGCAAGAGAAAAAGGAAAGAGCTGGGGGGCCAGGAGTTTGGCCTAGTGGTAGAGTGCTTGCCTAGCATGCAGAAGACCAGTGTTCAATTCCTCAGTACCACACATATAGAGAGAAAAAGCCAGAAGTGATGCTGTGGCTCAAGTGGCAGAATGCTAGCCTTGAGAAAGCCCAAGGACAGTGCTCAGGCCCTGAGTACAAGTCCCAGGACTGGTGAAAAGAAAAGAGCTGGGTACCTATGGCTTATGCCTGTAATCCTAGTTACTCAGAAGGCTGAGACCTGAGGATTGAGTTTTAAAGCCAGCAGGGTCAGGAAAGTTTGTGAGACTCTTATTTCCAGTGAACCACCAGAAAGCAAGAAGTAAAGCTGTGGCTCCAGGTGGTAGAGTACTAGCCTTGAACAAAAAAGAGCTCAGGGACATTGCCCAGGCCCTGAGTTCAAGCCCTGTGACCAACAAAACAAGGAAAAGAAAGGAGGAAATAAAAGGAAAGAAGGAAGGGAGGGAGGGAAAAGAGGGAGAGGGGAAGGAAGAAAAGCAAGCTAGAAAGAACGAAAGAGGAAAAGAAAAAACTTGCTGGATGTAGTGGCTTGTGTTTGTAACCCTAGCTACTCAGGAGACCAAGACTGGGAAGGTCACTGTTGAGGCTGTCTGGCTGAAATCCCATCTTAACCAGTGACTTCTGAGTGGCATCCCAGGATGAGGGAAGCATAAGTAGAAGAATCCCAGTCCAGTCTAGGGAGGACATAACATAAGACCTTAGTTAAAAAATAAGGAAGGAATATAATGAGTGATTGTTGTCCTTAATGTACTATCTCTTTTGCTGTCCCTTGGTTATCTCATATTGTTACAGTATTTTACCTTGTTATCTGATATATATATGTTTATTTGGTTATTTGAAATAGGATAGGGAAGGGGGGAAAACAAGATGAGGGGAGGGAAATGGGAACCAAGACATGAGAAAGGGTATCAATGTTTGTGAAGTAATGTACCTTCTATCTGATGAATATAATGTAATCCTTCTATTAATTATAATAAAAATATGAAAAAAGAAAATAAGGCAGGAAGGGCTAAGAGTGTAGCTCAAGTGAGAAAGTGTCCACCTACCAAGCACATGGTTCCTGAGTTCCAACCTCCTATATTACCAAACCAAAATAAAGTAAGTCCTTATCCAGGCACTGCCATGTGTATCTGTAATTCTAGCATTTGGTAGGCAGAGTCAAAAGGGCTGTGGGTTCAAAGATCCTGTCTTTTAAAAAACAGTGAAGAAAAGAATACTTCACAAGTAATAAAATGGTTGATTCAGTTTTGTTCCTGGAGCAAATATTTCGTGAAGCTGTCTCTTATCCTTTGTGAAAAGCAAAAGAAGCAGAGGCTACTTGAGGCTATTTTTACTTGACTCAGAAAAAAACCAGCCATTTCTTTCCTGACTCCTGAAATTTCATTTTTTCCTTGGTCTTTTGCTGGCAGCACCCCAGGCACACTTTATCTGAAGGAAGTAAGAGGATTTGGCCAATGTACACATGGCAGATTAAATATAATATGAATAATTAAGTCATAGGCACTGGTTTATAGGTTTAATCTCAACATTTAATGTCACATTTAAGCTGATTACTGAACACCAGTAGTCTCCATTCCAGTCTGTAAGTGCCATGGCACCCAATAGAGGGACAGATCTGATCTAGGGGAAGAGATTATGCTCAAAATGTGTTTCCTATTTGTAGGTTTATGATAATGCTAAATCCTGTAAGAATCATAAAATGTTAAAACTGAAGATGTTTAAGGTCATTTGGTTCAGTGCTGTAACTTTATAAGTGAGAAAAATAAGATCTGAAAAGAGCCAAAAGGCATGTCCAGGCTCACAGGGGAGCTGGCAGCCACTCGCCAGTAACTTCTTCCAGTTCCGTGGAAAACTCATCATAGTACAACAATTGTAAAGATGTTTTTAAACTTGATTTTATAGAACTATTTGAAGTGTAAATCTGTCTAAGGAATACCACAGAGAAATAATTGTACTGAAAGAACTTTTGCTGGTCCCAAGATTTTGTGTCCAAGTCAGCATGGTAAATATGCAGATGGAAGCTCTCACCTAAGGCACTGCCCTCTGGACCTGACCCTTACCCGGCCAGCAGGCTGCAGTAACATCTTCAGCTGAATTAAAAGGCAGCATTTCAATAAATGCGTGTTCTGTTTCCTAGATGTCTCCTGAAGAGAAAGTTTGCAAGTACTGTGGAGTCAGCTATCTGATTCTGCATGAATTTAAGGCTATGGAAGAAAGACTGAAGGCAATGGAGAAGGAGGTGGAGTTTTACCAAGGAAGTGTAGATCGGGAAAAGAGGCTTCAAGAAAAGCTTCAATCTCTCCATCAAGACTTTGCCCAATATAAAATTGACAGTGAATCCAAAACTAAAAGGTTGGAGATGCTTTTTCTCTTTTGTTTAGTTTGAAAGAAAATAGATTTTGAATGCTTTTTTAGAATGTTCCTATATCAAGAATATACATTTTTTAGTTGAATACATATGCTCATAATTATATGAGGTGTCAAAGTTTAACTGTCAATATAATTTATAGTTTCCTTCTGAGGCTTCCAAATAATTAGAAAACAATTGACTAAGTATATACATGTTTAAGCATATGAATATGAATATATACATATATATACACATAATAAGATTTTCATATTTGAAAAGGAAACCAAGACATTAAAATGACTATAGGATCCTAAATAATTGAAGTTGGAATAACTTTATTTTTGCTATTGTTGTTTTGCTTTATTATTTTGCTATTGTTTGCTTAAACTCAGGGCCTAGGGTCTGTCCCTGAGCTTTTTTGCTCAAGGATAGTGGTCTACCACTTAAATCATAACTTCACTTCCAGCCTTTTTTTTTTTTTTTTTTTTTTAATTTTTTGGCCAGTTCGGGGCTTGAGCTAAGGCCTGAACCTTTTCCTTGGACCTTCTCAAGGCTAGAGCTCTACCACTTGAGGCTCAGCACCACTTCTGGCTTTTTGCTATGTATGTGGTACCGAGGAATTGAACCTGGGCCTTTGTGCATACTAGGCAAGCACTCTACCACTAGGCCAAACTCCCGGCCCCCACTTCCAGCCTTTTGATTGTTAGAGAAAAAACTTTCAAGACTGGCTTTGTACTGATCCTCAGATCCCAGCCTCCTGAGTAGCTAGGATTACAGGTGTGAGTCATAGCTCCCAGCGGAAGTATTTATTTTTTAACCTCTTAGGTTAAAAGTACTTTTATAAAATGTTATGGTAATATATACATAGATATTTATAATATATTGTAATTTACATATAGGTTATTGAATAATTTGTTTATAGAATTTATTGTATAAAATATATCATTACATCATCAATTAAATCAGATATTTCTTAGACCTTTACCAAGAACATTTGTTATAGTATCTTCAATTTCAAATCTGAATAATAAAATATAATATTTGAGTTGGTCAATTTTTAAAATTTGAAATATTCATTTGAAAATGCTAAGTTAGAGGATTTCTGCCTGTTAGGGAATTATGTTTTCAGTATTACCCACATTTTTATTTTCTTTAATAATATTTTGTATTCTGAGACCAATGCCAATGGCTCATGCTTGTAATCCTAGTCACTCAGGTGGCTCAGGGTCATGGTTTGAAGATAACCTGGACAGAGAAACCCAAGAGACTTTTATCTCCACTTTATCAGCAGAAATGCTAGATTAGAGGCATGGCTCAAGAGGTAGAACTCAGCTGTGAATGAAAAAGCTGGAGTGCAAGGCTCTGGATTCAAGCCTCAGGACCAGCACAAAAAGGCAAAAGTAAAGTAAGAAAAGCATGCAGAATACAAGAAAAGGACATCCCTAGAGGGCCTGTAGATTGCATTCTCACTGAGGTAAAACAGCTAACTCTGCATGGCCCTAAATCTTATATTGTGCCTTTACACAATACAAGTGTGGAGCTTGTTTTGTTTTGTTTTATTTTTATTTTTTATTTTATTTCTTGGGGCTTGAACTCAAGGCCTGGGCACTGTCTATGAACTTCTTTTGTTCAAGGCTAGCACTCAACCACTTGAGCAACAGAACAACTTCCAGCTTTTTCTATGTATGTGATACTGAGAAATCAGACCCAGGGCTTTGTGCATGCTAGGCAAGCACATTCCTTGCCAAGTGTGTATTTATTATAGATGTTTGGGCCTTGGGCCTTTGCTTTGTTCTGGGACTTCTCCCACTTACATGTATGTTCTGGAGGTTGTCCAATTCTCACCCTGCCCTTGATGGTACCAGGACTCTCCTTATTCTGTCTGATACAAGGTACCTTGCCATTGCTCTTTCCAGTATTTTTGTTTTTCTTTTTGTTGACCGTGGGGCTTTAACTCAGCATTTATATTACTTCAAAACTTCATTATTACATAGAGGAATTGTACTTATACTCATTTAACTCATGTTTCTCATAAGATGTTTATAGAAGTGAGTTGTTGAAAGAAAACACATGACAATTTAAAGTTTTGATTAGTTATTATACCAATTATCCATTTTTTTTTTGTCAGTCATGGGGTTTGTACTCTAGGCATGAATGTTGTCCCTGAGCTCTTCAGCTCAAGGCTCTACTACTTGAGCCACAGCACTACTTAAGCTTTTTCTATGTATGTGGTACCAAAGAATCAAACTCAGGCCTTTGTGCATGGTAGGCAAGCACTCTACCATTAGGCCCAGCTCCCAGCTGTTTTTCTTTTTAAATGGTATGAAGACTGGCTTTCTAGGAGTGTAGCTTAAGAAGTAAGATTACTGGTCAAGGCCCTAAATTCAATTCCCCATAATGCTTAAATAAATAAATTCCAAGACTGGCTTATGCTACTTTCTTTGAGTAAGTAAAGAAGCCCTCCACCTTTTTTTTTTTTTTTGCCAGTCCTGGGGTTTGAACTCAGGGCCGGAGTACTGTCCTTGGGCTTTCTCAAGGCAAGCTCTACTACTTGACCCACAGCACCCCTTTGAGCTTTTTCTATGTATGTGATGCCAAGGAATTGAACCTGAGTCTTTGTGCATGCTAGGCAAACACTACCACTAGGCCAGGCTCCCGGCCCCAGAAGCCTTCCACCTTTTATGTACAGTAGACACTCTGAATAACACAGTAATTGCTGTTTCTTACAGCTTTGGTATATTTCCTTCATGGAAAATGTCTGGTGTCTTTTTGAGGTGGTAGAACTTTAGTGATCCTCTCTGATTATTGCTTTATTTGTGGAGTTTTACTACTTCTTCATTTCAAAGTCTACTGGTTTTAGAAAATGATATTTTCCTATGCAATTAAGAGTATCACATGGCATTTCAAATTTCTTGTTATTTAGTAATATGTGGTTTCTCCTTATTTGAAAGGTTACCTTCTGTGTTTGTTCTGATTCCCTCTCTTTTCCTTGAGTAGATTATTTGTATTTGAAAAAGAGCCAAGGGAAGAGGTGGGAGGGAAAGAAGGGGAGGAACATTTTGCCAAGGAGAGTAACAGCTTGTCTATTTTGTTGGCCCTCTTATTTAACCAGATTTGGTTTCAGTAATCAAATCTGTTTCTTTTCTGTTTGTTTTCTATTTTGTTAGCTTACTATTTATATTTGTTTGTTTCTTATCTTTTTAATTTTTAGTTTTCTTGCTAGTTGCTTGAGTTGAAGTGTTCATTAATCTGTTTTCAGTTAAATGCGGTTTAAACTATCATGGTTTCCTGGGGTGGCAAGTTTGTTGTGTTGGCAACAGCTGCATAGCAGACCTGTGCATGATAGAATTTTGTTTTCATTTACTGAGAAATAAGATGATAGTTACCTGACAAATGTAACTGTAATCCCTGTATATGTTACTCTAGAAATAAAATATAATAAAAATATTTCCACTAAAAAAGATGAAAATTCAGATTTTCTTTTTTCTTTCTTTCTTTCTTTCTTTCTTTCTTTCTTTCTTTCTTTCTTTCTTTCTCTCTCTCTCTCTCTCTCTCTCTCTCTCTCTCTCTCTTCTTTCTTTCTTTCTTTCTTTCTTTCTTTCTTTCTTTCTTTCTTTCTTTCTTTCTTTCTTTCTTTTTTATTGTTGGTTGTGGGACTTGGATTCTTGGCCTGGCTGTTGTCCCTGAGCTCTTCAGCTGAAGGCTACTGCCCTACCCTTTCATAGCCCCACTTCCGGTTTTCTAGTGGTTAGTTGGAGATGAGAGTCTCATGGACTCTAGTGCCAGGCTGGCTTTGAACTGTGATCCTCATATTTCAGCCTCTTGAGAAGCTAGGGTTACAGGTGTGAACCACTGCACCCAACTCAGTTTTTCTTTTTAAGGAAATACTTTGCCTTTCTTGACTTTTAAGCATTTGACATACAATTGTGTTTAAAAAATTCTAAACAGATGGCTTTTAGTTAACTATTTATTTATTTATTTATTGCCAGTCCTGGGCCTTGAGCTCAGGTCCTGGGCTCTATCCTTGGGCTTTCTCAAGGCTAGCGCTCTACCACTGGAGGTACAGCACTGTTTCTGGCTTTTTTCTATGTATGTGGTACCGAGGAATCAAACCTGGGTCTTCATGCATGCTAGGCAAGCACTCTACCACTGGGCTAAACTCCCAGTCCTTACCCTTTTATTTGTATCTTTTGAGTTCTTCTATGGATAGAGGAAATAACTCTTCAAGTTCTTTGGGAGCACTTAAAAATTTTAATTAATAGTTTTTAGAAATATCCCAAGCTACTTGTAAAAGGCTCATCTTCTTTGTTTTATTGGTATAACTTTTTAATATTAAATATATTAAATTTCAACATTAATTTTCAATATTAAATATATTAAATTATGCTGGTTTATTGTCCTATTCAAGGTCTGTAGTTCTCAGTTTTGCCAATTTCACTGGAGATAGTGGCATCTTACTGTTTTAATTCTACAATTCATAATTCCATTTGATGCTGAGTCTTTTTATACGCTTGTCCTCTTTATAATTTCTTCAGTGAGGCATGACTAGACACAGTGTACCTTCACCTTACTGATCCAGGGAAAGCACAAATAAGGAAGACTGTAGCCCAGACCTGTTATGCATAAACTGAGACCTGTGTCAGAGTAACCAGTGGCTCACACCTGTAATCCTAGCTATTCAGGAGGCTGAGATCTTAGGATCACAGTTTGAGGCCAACCTGGGCAAGAAAGTCTGTGAGACTCTAATCTCCAAGAAGCTACCAAAAAAAAAAAAGCCAGAAGTGGAATTGTGGCTCAAGTGGTAGAGTTCTAACCTTGAATGATGAAGAAGCTCAGAGACAGTGCCCAGGCCCTGAGTTCAAGCCTAGGACCAATGTGCATGCGCGTACACACAGAGTAACCAATGGGAAAAGGCATTGAAGGCTTAGCTCACAAGGTAGAGCCTCTGCCAAAACTAAAACACAAACATTAAGATCTTCCCACTTAGTGGGTCTTATGAAAATGTATCACCAAACTTCTGTTTTTTTCTGCATTGGGGTTCAGCACTCATGTGCATAGAAGTAGCTTTATGGGGCACTCATATTAAAAATGATGGGACAACTAGATTTTTGAGTCATTTGAAGTTTGTAGAACAAAGAACTGATGTAGAACTACCATCCCCAAGGAGCAGGCCTGCTTCTGAGGGAACTGTTTCAAACCTCTGGGGACTTCTCAAAGCCTCACAATCCCCTTGGGAAGGATTAGCTGTTGTATTGCACCTTTCAGAGCAAAGTGAGTCTTTGCAGCAAAATGAAAACTGTTCCTGATGGAAGAGCAGCAAAATGAAAACTGTTCCTGATGGAAGAGAGGCTCGTCCACTGCAGCAAAACACTCAACTCTGTTTCAGGTTGCTGAAAAATGGGTCCAGTAGACACAGGGCTCTTAATAAATAACTTAAACCTAGAGCTGATACAATATTTCTATTCTAGATAATTTGTTATATTGAGGTTAGCACTGTGTATCACTTGAATTCTCAGGAACTTAAACACATTTTGTTCCTATCACGTAATTGCAAGACCAACTAATTTTTTTTTTTTTTGGTGCCAGTCCTGGGGCTTGAGCTTAGGGCCTGAGCACTGTCCTTGGGTTTTCTCAAGGCTAGAGCTCTATCACTTCAGCCACAGCACCACTTCTGGCTTTGTCTATGTATGTGGTACCGATGAATCAAACCTGGGTCTTCGTGCATGATAGGAAAGCACTCTTACCACTAGGCCAAACTCCTGGCCCCCCTACTAATTCTTTATCTTCATTTTCTCCCACATCAACTCTAGATTGTGCTTCAGAACATAGTCTGGAGCACAATTATAGAATACTGTTTTCCTGTATTCCTCATCTCCGGGACACATGCAAACAGTAATAAATAGAATTTGACAGGTGGTTTTATGAGTGGCATAAGTAATGTTTACATGAGTTTCCTTGTTACTAGATCACACAAGGTGATACAGATTAATATTTATTCAGCAGTATTGATAGACTTATGTATACATACATATCCTTTATTGCTAGTATAACTTTGAAAACCCTTTTATTATTATGCCATGTTGCTACAGCAACATGGTTGCCCAAATAAGATACAGTTCTTCTGCCTTATCTTTTTAAAGGCATTCCCTCAGCAATTTAATCAGCAAGGTAGAGTTTCAACCCAACATTATTCTTTGAATTCATTCTTCCACCCTGAGTTTTTCATACTTGATATTAATTATGATTATGGGGGGATCATAGAGCTTGAACTCAGCCTGGGCACTATCCCTGAGCTCTTCAGCTCAAGGCTACTGCCCTACTCCTGGGCCTACGTTCTTCAGCTCAAGGCTACCACCCTACCCTTGAGCCAAGCCCCACTTCCCATTTTCTAGAGGTTAATTGGAGATAAGAGTCTCAGGTCCTTTTGCGCTTGGCCTGGCTTTGAACCTTGATCCTCAGATCTCAGCCTCCTGAGTAGCTAGGATTACAGGCATAAGCCACCAGCACCCAGCACAACATAGAATGTTTATTAGGTTGAACCTAATTCACTGTAAGAACCAAGGAGAAGCAGCATGTAATGATGTGTGCAGTACAGTCCTGGAATCCCGTGTTTTTGTGGTTGATTCCTTCGTAGAATAGCCAGGGAATAAATAGTGATCTTGAATTGAAACCCCTTGTACAAGTATTTGAAGATATTTAATTAATTAAAAGTAACTTTGGGTTAAAAAAAAAGAGTGATCCATCCATTCCTCAGTGTCGGGAAGAGTTTTCTGGAGGCTTTGTTCTTTCTCCTCTGTGCTTTTACTGAGGTGCACTCCCTTGTACCATCACATTGCCACCTACCTTCAACACCAATAATCAGTAGCCCAAGCCAAGTCCTTGTGTTTAGGAAACACTCCAACCTCAGCTCACCAAAAGGAATTCTAGTGCAACTGGAATTTTCACTGCTTAGCCCAACTTTGATTAGGCTATGATTTCTGTATTGAGGAGTAGAGGTTATGGAGAAAGCAGAACACCTCCTCCTTCTTCTCCTCCTCCTCCTCTTCCTCCTCCTCCTCCTCCTTCTTTCTAGATCTACCTTTCTTTTGAAAATTGATATAAAGTTATTTAAAATGACAAGCTAAAATTAACATGTGATGGAGAAGAAGGGCATTAGACAAAAAACAAGAAACCAAGGCTGGAGTTGTGGTTCAAGTGATAGTGTATCGGTTGTAAGCAGAAAAGCCAAGGGACAGGGTGAGCATGTTCTTAGGTCTGCATTTCTTAAGAACTCTCCAAACAAACAGGCTTCATTCAGTGAGGCTTCTTCCTGCTAAGATCTCAGACCCAATGTCTTCATTGTTTTGCCTTTAAGTTCACTGTAACTTGTCTTCATTCATCTTCATTTCAAAGAGAATGTTGTAATTCAGGTTACCAGTTACTTAGTTGCTATACAATTGATGTACCATGCTCTGGTTTCTGTTATATGCAGTCAGATACCACCCCTGATACATGCACTTACTGCCTAAATCATTTATTTGTACTTAGTATGTGCTGTTCTGTGACCATGGGTTAGTAGATGATTGATTGCTGAGTGGATGAACAATAAACAGTGTATGTATTTTAAACTACTGGAGAAGAGGTGGTGTCTTTTATTTTTCTCTCACACCTCTCTTCACCCTGCACACTGTCCTATATGTGGCAGGTGTGTGATGAATGTTGATTGATGATGATACTGTTAACTGAAGCTTGAAGGGAACATTTCATTAAGGAAGACTGAATTATAGGTTCAATTTAGTTCTAAAAATGGAATCCCTGAAGAGAACAACCTTTTTGGACTCTTATGATTTAAGGAGACTCATAATCATTTGGGTCAATCTGTGTTACATTATTGTCTGGAAAACCAAGTATTTTTATAAGTGAAGGGTATTAAATGAAAGGATACCAGATAGTATAATTCTCCTCTGAGATAACCTCATTGGAAGTAAGATAACCACAAAATTTATAGTCCAATTATTGAACTCTTTTGGGAGTAGATGTGGGTGCTATCAATGCAGATAAAAATATATGCAGTAGGTTAAAATTGGAACTCTACTAGGACTTAGACCTAAGTGTGTGTGTGTGTGTGTGACAGTCACAAGGCTGAGCTCAAGGGTTCACATTCTTGCTCAGATTTCTTGCTTATGGCTGAGCTCTTCCACTTGGAATTTGCTTCCAGTTCAACTTTTTGGTGGTTAATTGGCTACAGAGCTATATACACTTGTATACTTGTACACTGTACTACCTACAGGGTACCTACAGGGACTTTATAGCTTAGCCTCCTGAGCAGCTAGGCTTAGGCGTGAGTCACTATTGCCCAGCAATTCATCTTTATATGTTAGAAGATTATAATTTTGACAGAGATATGAGTTAGTATGGGGAAATCATAATCATTTACTACAATATACACATGTCCCTTCCCCCCCAAATGCTTATACTATTTTTTTCCTTGTGGTTATTTTAATTTTTCAAGATCCTATTTTTCATTACCTCTTGTTCAAAATCTTAGTTCACAACCATGTGATATCATATAGCACATTTTAAAACAGCTTAGCAATTGAGTATGTACTGCCTTGTTTTGTCTTTTTGTTGGTGTTTATTGAGTCATCTTTTTTTTTAAATGTGCCTGAGTCTTTAAGAACAGAAACTGTCTTTATTTTTCCTTGTGTACTCACAGGATCTAGCATGACAATGGGCACATGTTGGTGCTTGCTCATTTTCTAAATGATTGAAACGTGGTGTGCATGAGGTCAAGATTTTCAAATCACATTTCATTTTTATTTTACCCATATGTAAAATAAGATTGTTTATATACCTCTTGGAAGAAACTGAAGCTTCTGCCTTATTCTGCATTTTAAATGATTTCAATGTCAAGAAATGGAAACTACAGGGGCCGGGAGTTTGGCCTAGTGGTAGAGTGCTTGCCTAGCATGCACGAAGACCCGGGTTCGATTCCTCAGTACCACATATATAGAAAAAAGCTGGAAGTGGTGCTGAGGCTCAAGTGGTAGAGCTCTAGCTTTGAGAAAGTCCAAGGACAGTGCTCAGGCCCTGAGCTCAAGCCCAGGACTGGCAAAAAAAAAAAGAAATAGAAACTATATTTCTTGCTGTCCCCTCTTTTCTATTAACACTAATGCATGTGTGCATATAGGTGGCTCTCAGCCATAACTTGCATCATAACATGAGCTCTTAAGAGACCTTGCAGGCTGTTCAGTTCCGCTCTCAGCACGCAGCCTCACACCGAATCCATTAATATTTGTACTCATTAATATTTGTACTAAATATTTATTTAGATGATTGCCTCTGAAAGGTATTTCTTACTTTGCCTCATTGTGGTTCTAGATAGATAACAATGACTAGGAAGTATATCAATCAGTTAGCATTTTAAAAGATTGAATCCTAATAACTTCTTGGATTTTTATTTCATTTTTCTATGAATGGATGTGAATTTTGTCACTGCATATGATTATTCCTAGGTTTTATCACTGTGTGTCCTCAAAGGTGGAAAACCTATTTTACCTGCTGCCAACCAGGAGCTAGCTTGTGGAATGTCAAGCAGGGAAGGCAGAGAGGAGCACTCTGGAGCAGGAGGAGGATTTAACTCTTATCCTTGCATTCAATTGTTGGGGGGTAGGGTATAGGAGGAAAGAAGCAGGAAAATGCCTATTTAAATGTAAGATTTTGATACTCAGGTTCGGAGGAGAAAGTGAAATTTTACTTTATAGTAACTATCCATTTTGGAAAAACGTTTTCTAAACTTTTGTTTTCTTCTTCAGGACTCTGCATTTAAAAGGTTCAGAATGTTCATTGCACAATGGTGGCTAAACACTATTTTCACAGGGAACAATTATTAAAACAAATATATTCATTTGACAGATTTTTTTTTCAGGGAACATGACATTGTATTTAGCCATGTTCATTGATTTTTTTTGTAGGTCTTGGGGCTTGAACTCAGCCTGGGCCCTGTCCCTGAGCTCTGCAGCTCAAGGCTACCACCCTATCCTTGCGCCAAGCCCTATTTCCATTTTCTAGAGGTTAATTAGAGATAAGAGACTCAGGTCCTTTTGTGCCCTGACTGGCTTTGAACCTTGATCCTTAGATCTCAGCCTCCTGAGTAGCTAGGATTACATACGCGTGAGCCACGGGTGCTAGATTGATTTTTTATTGTTGTTTTGTTTTTTGCCAGTCCTAAGGCTTGAACTCAGGGCCTGGGCACTGTCCTTTAGCTTTCTCAAGGCTAGCACTCTACCACTTGAGCCACAGCACCACTTCTGGCTTTTTCTGTGCATGTGGTATCAAGGAATGGAACCCAGAGTTTTGTGCATGCTAGGCAAGCACTCTACCACTTGGCCATGCTCCTGGTCCCAGATTGATGTTTTGAATTCAGAATTCTCTTGGTTCCTTTTCTTTTGCCTATGAGTGTTTTCTCCTTCCCTGATCTTTTGATCTTTTGCTTTTAGATCATCTTGGGTTTGTTTTTTTTTTTCAGTTGTTAAGAGCTAAATCACAGATTTCTGTATTAATAATATTGTTTTCTTTGGCCAGATACTGTATTCATTCATTTTCTTATTTCTAAGAGAATAGATTATATTTGTCATAATTTCCTATTATGTTTTTTTCTCTCTTTTTGTTATTGTAAAGGTGATGTAGGGAGGGGTTGCAGTTAGATAAATCAGGTAATGAGTACACATCTTTTTGAACAATGTTATCTCTTCCCTCATTTTCTGACAGTTTTTCCCTCTTGACCACCTCCCCTACAAGTTATATAGTTCAACATAGTGTATAACTGTATAATTGTGTAGTTTCAATGTAATGTCTAGTGAGTATCACTGCTATATTTGTCCATCTCTTATGTTTTAAAGGAAAGGAGTTGACTGTTGAATTAAAACTCACAATCATCTCTAAGGTAGAAGGCAGCCACCTACTATTCCATCTGTGTTCCAGTGTAGGTGTAGTTTTCTTCTCTGGTGGGAGTGAAGACTGTGGCGGAGCTTCTAGAAGGACTGATAGCAAGAACTCTGCTAAACATAAATTATGTCACATATTAAAAGCATGTTTTGGTTTGGGTAGTAAATGTACAAAATAAAAGAGAGGCTACAGCCTTGCTGTATTTCCCATCTCTTCCTTCCCTAATGCCTTGCCTTTTCTTTTTTTCCCCCACAAATCTGAAATTAGTTTGGAAACAGGAGATGAAAACAATTTGCTATGGAAGCTCAAATATTAAGTGGTCTGGCAAGCGCTTAGATTTTTCTCTTAGAAGGCCAGGAGAAAACATGCTAGATCCTTACCATATTAAAAGACAGACTGGCTGGGCCTGGTTCTGAACACATCCTGAATCCAGGAAAGTGAGGGTTCCTTACGATAACTAAGGGACTCTCCCTCCCTGGATTTTGCATGAAGGAATATTAGAAAACATGTATTTGAGAATTTGCTTAGCTTTCTTTTATGCCGATGGCATTTGTGTGTTTAAACTTCTTTTCTTGATAATGCTATTCTCAGTTCCTTACCTTTGGTCAGGACAGACTTCTAAGTCTGTCCTTAGCAAAGCTATCGTTAGCAAGCTATGAGGTCAGAATAAAGTCCAGTCCAGCCACGTGTGCATAGCCTGGCTCCCATTTCTGCCCTTGGCTGGCTGGGTGGCTTCATTTCCTCAGCCTGCTCATTTACCTCTCCATTGCATCCCTGTCTGTCAATGGGCTGATGATCGCCCACTGCCCCCCAAGAACTGGCTAGGACAGCTCGGAGGGAATGTCTTTGGCCTTCTCAGTTGTAGCCTTCAGTACTAAGCAAGCATAGTTTTCTATTCTCCCTATCCCTAGGCTCCAGCAGGCGGCAAGGCTGCTTCTGGTGAATCCAAAAGTCTAACCACTCCATGATGGTTAAGCAAACTGAATTGCAAGACTGGGTCTGGTTTGAAAGGAGAATAATTGGAGATGTAGGCTCAAGCGGAGAAGCCACTAGAGAGCAGATCACAGTAAAACCTAGAAATAGGCCTGTTTGTTAAAGGGGGGGAAATTTGCAACAGGAAGGAACTGGCATTGACACCTGGACAAGGGCCATTGAACCCAGAATTGCACAAGGAAGGAGCAAAGATGAGAGTTCAAGGCTCTTATTGGGGGCGGGCAGGCTGCTTCAAGCACTGCCTTATGGAGGGTTGATGATAAATGTTATCAACCAATTACCAGCTCAGTTATGTAAACTGAGCTTTGGAAACAATTTAAGCAAAAGTCAGCCTCCTGGCATTTTCTCTCATTGACTCTCTCTCCCCCTAAAATGCTGAGGATTGAATCCAGAGCCTTTTTCTATACACTAGGCTATACCATCAGGCCCCAAAAGCAAGATGCTGAAGAAAATTTGGGAAAGAGCTAGATAGATGCATGAAGGCAGAAATTTCACTATTACATAAATATTCTTGAGCTTAAGGATCTTTAAGTCTTCCAAAGGCCCATAGCATTGAGGAAAAGGCATCAATTCTATAACATGGTACGCATACTTTCATGTAAACATTTAAGAATTCACCAGAATGTGCTGTTTTCTCTCAAATTTCAGCAAAGGCCCTTCTGGAATTCCTGACTTTGTGACCCTAAAGTTATTCTTTACCACTCAGTTTCCTTGACTTACTCCTCCTCTGTGCTTACATGAATTTTGTGCACTGTTGATATGAGCACTTACCATTAGTTCTAATTGATCCAACAACCAGTCTTCAGTATTAATGGAAATTTATGATGAGTGAATAAGTGCATGATTCAGATGAGATTCTAAATGAAAAGAATTATGACTTATATTTAGTGCAGTTTGATGGTCAGCTAGTTTGAAATGCCTCAGGCTTACTACTGGCTAGTTTCCTGTGTGCAATTGAGAAGCCATCCAGAAATTTCCAAGAGATCTTCTTTAGCTAGCTTTCTATTTCTCAATGGAGCTCTTTGTGGAATACTGGAGCTTTTTCAAGTCAGAGTATATAAGAGAATTTCTTCATTAAGATTTTGGAAATCTAATTACACCTTTGTTGTCAACGGAGATTTTAGGTTCTGTACTTTAGAGAGTAAAATGTAAAATATATATAGCCTCTGTCTTCAAGTTCCTGTTGGACAAATGGTATAAGGAAGGCCTTGCATTGTTTGTTTGTTTGATTTTTTTTTGTTTTTGTTTTTTTGTTGGTCATGGGGCTTGAACTCTGGACCTGGGCATTGGCCCTGAGCCCTTCAGCTCAAGGCTAGTGCTCCACCACCCTGAGCCACAGCACCACTTTTGGATTAATTGGAGATAAGAGTCTTACAGACTTCTGTGCCCAGTTTGGCTTTGAACCTCAATCCTCAGATCTTAGCCTCCTTAGTAAGTAGGATTACAGGTGTAGGCTACCGGCACCCAGCTTACATTAAATTTTTTTTGATTTTTGGTTCTTGAAGTATAGTGTGGACGCCTTGGCAGGAATTTGAAGACCAATATGTCAGTGAATGTGACAATGTGATGAGTTGTGAGTACACTCTTGATTAGTTGTCTTGATGTACCTTTTGGATTGGCCTTATGATCTTATACAAGAAAAGTGTTAGCATTCAGTTTACCCAAGATAGTTACAACAGCAGTTCCTATGATGGAGGGGGATTGTTGATTGTTTCCCACACTGGAGAGATTGTCATTGGTTTGAAGTATGCATTGTGTTCCTTCTTAGCTGGGACTGTGCTGTGTACATTGGCATACCATGGAGTCTTCCAAGTCTAAAGCAGTGGGTTAAAGATGGACTTTGAGACAGATGGAAATGTCAGGAGCTGGAAGCCTGGAAGGACAGGACTAGAAACAATTCCCTGACACAGAGTGCAGAAGGAAGTCCTAGGTGGACTGACTCAATCCTGTGTTGCGTCTCCTCCACCAGGCACAGCTCATCTAGTTAGAAAAACTTCTTTCAGGCTCACTAAGTCTAATCTCTGTTCTTTTTGTTTGTTTGTTTGTTTGCCAGTCTTAGAGCTTTAACTCAGGGCCTGGGCACTGTCCCTAAGCTTCTTTTGCCCAAGGCTAGCGCTCTACCACTTGAGCCACAGCACCACTTCTGGATTTTCCTGTGTATGTGATACTGGGAAATTAAACCCAAGGCTTTACGCATGCTAGGTGAGCACTCTACTTCTAGGCCACACTCCTGGCCATAATCTCAATTCTTTTCAGGTATGCCTGTTATCCACTCACCTTCTCCCTATTTTGTTTCTTTCAAACACTATTAACGTAAACCACATTTTAAATAAAACTATACACAATTAGACAGCATTCTACTGTCAGATTCTGTTTGGGATGGTGGATACCTATCTGGTCTTGTGATGAACTTTACACATCAGTACAGTGCTTTAGTCTGAATCCCTCCTGCAAAATCAACATCCCTCCTGCAAAATGTTGAAGTATTAGAGTCAGGTGCTAGGGCACAAGCCATTGACCTAGCACTCAGGAGGCAGAGGTTGGAGGAGTGAGACTTCGAGTCCTGTCTGGACTTCCAAAGGGCTTCAATGCAAGGGCATCTAAAAAGCATTTGTGTAGTTGGTGCTGTGGCGTTGGTTGCTGTGCTATTCCTGTTTTTTGCTTGGTGGAAGGGGGCAAAGAAACCCCTTCTTGTCAGCTGTGAGGACAAGTAGCTATGGGTAGACAATTAGCAGCTTACCTCTCCCCGAAAGTGCTGCTAAAAGTCTGGAGGAGTTATATTCTGTCCTTGTGTGCAGGTTTGGTATCTTGGTAACGGTCAGGGTATATTCAAAAAATTTCCTATGACTTTGTGACCCATTGTTTCTGTCTTTCGCTCCGTGTGTGTGTGTGTGTGTGTGTGTGTGTGTGTGTGTGTGCACGCGTGTGCGTTTGTGCTGTCCCTGAGCTCTTATGCTTAGGGCTGGTGCTCTATCACTTGATCTACAATTCTATTCCTGGCCTTTTTGATGGTAGTTAGAAGTAAATGTTTCATACACTTTCCTGTCTGTGCTGGCTTTGAACCGAGATCCTCAGATCTCAGCTTCCTGAGTAGCTAGGATTACAGGCATGAACTACTGACACCTGGCCTCTCTGTATTTTTAAACATGCAAAATAAAAATTGATGTTTAGGGAAGTGGGGCTGTGGCTCCAGGGATAGGGCGGAAGCCTTGCTCTGAGGAGCTCAAGGACAACGCCCAGGCCCAGAGTTCAAGCCCTCACAACACACACACACAAAAAAAAGATGTTTATTTATTCTAAGGAATCCCTTCAATGAACAGCAGGCAGTCCTCCTTTTAATTTTCAGAGATACTATTTTACATGAGTTTTCAGTGAATTGTTAAACATCTTAATTCCAGGCAGTGATTGGAAGAATTAGATGAGGTGGCAAACAAGTAGGGACCCAGCAGAGTAGGACTTGCAGCGAACAGGAAGTGCATCTTTCTTCATGCAGCAGCAGTTGCTCCCTGTGGGGAAGGGGATTCATGTGAGGTGCATGTGGGCCTGCCATTCCAGAAATACTTAATTTTTATTTTACTTGTTTAAGTTGTTATACAAAGGGACTTCAATTCAATATATGAGTTCATGAGAAGGATGCATCTTGATCAATGTCACTTTTTCCATCGCCCCCTCCCAACAGCACCTACCCCTTAAGTTACCCGCCTCCATGTTCACATATTGCTTAAGATTTCAAGACATGCAAACAATCTACATTAAAAAAATATTTTAAACATTTTTGTGATGGTCACATTTTATTTCAAATGATTTTAATTGTACATATTCATAGGTTTCACTGTGTGTATGCATGATAGCCTATCTTAATGCAAAATTTCTGAATGTTTTCTGATGCTTAAAAAAAACACTCGAAGTCAAAGAAGACATGTTCAAATGCAAACTAAATTAAGCAGCTGCAAAATGGGGCATTGCAGAGCTCAGGCAAGTCTTCATCCCAGGTCATCTCTGCAGTCTGGTCATCGGAGAACCTTTTCTAAAACAATTAGCCTTTGAGGTTCCTAGCCAATCCATAAAAAGTGATTCTTATGAACCTCATCAGTATCCACTCAAAATTAAGAGACTGCAGCAACCTTGTTCCGTGATCTAAACATTCACATTATGCTTCCTATGGCATCACCACTGGGCAAGCAACTTTCAGGGCAGCAGACCAAAAGTCAAATAAATTCCTTCACTGCTGTCAAGAGTGTTTTGAACATATTATTTAATAACTCACAGTTGACTATTTTTCAGAGCATATGACTTGCAATGATTTTAATTTTGAATAATTACTACTACAAGTTTTTCTTATTTTTAAAGGATGAAATGAGCATAAAATTTCAAATTTTCTTTAGGCATTTTTAAATCTCATTATAAGTAAGCTGTGGTCTTTGGTTAGCAAGTAGTTATAGTAATTGATATATATATATATATATATTTCTTTCTTTCTTTCTTTTTTTGGGGGGGATTGAACTTGGGGCCTGAGCATTGTCCTTGGGCTTTCTCAAGACTAGAGTTCTACCCCTTGAGCACTCTACCACTAGGCCACACTCCTGGCCTAAAATTGTATTGTTTTAAGAAAAGCTGTACTGATTTAGGTCAATGGTAGGGGGGAAAATTGCTTTTTCCAACCTTTATTGAATACTTTTCAAAATATATTGGTTAATGATTGGTATAAAACTAAAACTACCTTAACAAAGATGTATTTTAGAACTAAGAATTTAAGAGAAAGATATAAGTGTCACAATAACCTTTTCAAATATGCAGAATAACCCTCAACAGTATTTCTATTTACAGATAGTTCTGTCTTAAGTATTGTTGCTATTGTGTATACTCACATGCTAATGCCATCACAGGTCCAGTGTTATTGTCCTGTTGGCATTGTAGAAGTTGTGTTACTCCTGGTACCAGGTAACAAGGTTTGTTTTTATGCCTCTATGCTCCTGACTTCTAACAAAATGAAGAGTTCTTCCTGTTTTTTTGAATCCTAAATGACCTATTTATAATTATCCAGGCTCTCAACCCTCCACTCCTACTTTCTTAAAAAGCAGTTTAATTTCCTATAAGTATTTGCCTGGTGGTTCATTCCAGAGGAACAGTTCTAGAAGTCACTTCTCCTAACAGGCAGGCATTTGTCGGTTTCTGAAATTAGCCACTCCAGGATGGAAGTACGGGCTTATTTGGGTTGATTTCTTTGTTGCCTCCTGATTTTCGCCTTGGTATTTAGATGCTTTTGCTTATGAGACCTGGGTGGATATAGTCCCCAAGAATCCTCAACCTCATTTGTTTTACAGTCTCTGAATTTCCCCCTGTCATCTTATTTTGCTATGAAACTAATTTGAAGAAAAGAACTAAAAAAATTAATCTTTAGACCTAAGTGCATAGATCACAGGTGATCTTTAGAATGTTTTCATTATGAAGAATATTGGCTGTCTAAAGGAGAATAAGAAACAACTCTCACTCCTTTCTCTCATCTTTGTTATATAGTACAGTGGCTCTCACCCAGTTGGGTTGACTTAAAGAACTGGGGGAGTAGGTAAGGGTGATAACTGTATTTGTTTTCTGAGTTGCATTGGCAAGAGGCTTATAATACCAGTCATCTGACTCCCAGTGAGGACTCTCTCCACTAGAACAGGCTGTTAGTCTCCATCTCCAGGAACACTCTCTGACTAGATAACATCACATCCTCACATCAACAGTGTTCAAACTGTGCAAAATTATGACTGCTAAGGAGAAATGCATACTTGCACAGAACGTACTGTATTGTAATATCTTGTGAATTATTTCAGAACGTTGATATATATAGTAAGAGTGAACATTTATTTGTGTCTCCATGTATAATTTTTAACCATATTGGTTTGATTTGCAGGAAGTAAGTGAATGAGGATAGCCAAAGCAGAGTGAACTAATGGAACCAAATTTCTCAGTGCACCCAGTCAGGGGAGTTGAGATATTATTCATGTGTAACATTCATTTGAAGAATGCTTGGGAAGGAAATGAGGACAAAAACATGAGAAGGGGTAGCAATGATTGTTACATAATGCACCTTCTATCTGGCGAATATAATGTAACCCTTCTATTAATTACAATAAAAATATAATAAGAAAAGAATGTTTGCCAAGAAATGACCTTGGAAAATGTTTTGTAAAAACACAAGCTGGGAGTTCTTTCCTAAGAGAATCTTAATACTTGAAATAGGCTTTTGTTAAAGGATGCTTAAAACACCTTTTTAAACAATCTTGGGCTGGGACCTAGCTCAAATGGGATCTAGCACAAAACTAGGCTCTGGGCTTAATCCACAGTTCTACAGAATAACACCCAAATCTATCATTCTGCAGCATATTAAATAAACTTAAATTTCTTTCTAATATTTCTAGGTATTTTCCCATTAGTAAACCTGTGATTTGCTTATCCACATGTATACTTTTTTTCCCCTTTATTTAACTTTACACTAGGCACTGATGGCTCATGCCTATAATCCCATCTACTCAGGAGTCTGAAATCTGAGGATTTCAATTTGAAGCAGAAGGGCAGAAAAGGCAGTGAAGCTCTCATCTCCAGCAAACTACTGGGAAAAAAAAAACCAGCCTGGTGGCTTAAGCTCTATCCTGAAACGAAGTTTAGGGGCCGTGTCCAGGCTCTGAGTGCCCAGGACTAGCACACACACACACATACACACACACTGAACTTTAATAGTCAGTGTTCAATATGTGACAAAGGAGCCAGGTAACTTGAGGGGATGGTGGGATTGGGAGACTTGGGGAAAATGATGAAGGGGAGACGTTGCTCAAGATGCTTTATCCTCACAAACTGACAGGTTGAACTGAAAGCCCGTTGTACAACTACATAAAATAAATTTTAAAAAGCTATGTCAAAATCTAATTATATAATTTACATATAATAATTTATATAATTACATAATCTAGTTGTTATAAAAAAAAAACCAAAACACTAAAGTCCTCTTGACTAGCCCTTCCAATTGAAGTTCTTCACCTAGGATTGCCCTGTTTTAGCATTGGCAACAATTGTAAGTTATAGCTTTCATTTTCTTGTGTTTATATAGTTTTGTCCTTCCTAGCATGCCAGGACTGTGGTTTGAGGCCAGCACTGGGCAAAACCTGTAGACCTGATCCTCATAGTTGGCTGAGATGGTGATGCCTGAGGGTGTGAAGGAAAAGCCAGTGCTGTAGTATTGACACCTGTCTGGAATGTGGAATGTCTGAGAGGAAAGCCTCAGGTGATAAGGGGAGCCAGCCAAGGAGAGAAACTTATAGTGGTAAGGCTGCAGTAGTGAGGCCTTGCCCTGGCGCCCTCACTGTGTCCTGGGGCTGGACAGGGCTACAGAATCCTGTTGTTATCCCGTAGCTCCTGCTGCTCTCCCACTGCGCCCTCTGAGAGTGGGAGAATGGTTTATTCCACCACTGTATCTTAGGAGTGCCTACCTTTTCTTTCCCTCTTTTTTATCTTTACAGAGGCTCACAGCTTAGAGATTGCCTTGCATCTCAGTAAAGAGTCTGAACTTAGATTTTGTTTTAGATTTAGTGTTGGAACTGTTGATTCTGGGGATTCTTGGAGGTGGATTGGATACATTTCTCATTATAAGATAAATATGGCCTTTTGGGGTAGAATGTTTAAAGAAACAAATTTGGGTATCAAGTTGACAGGAGGTAGGCTTAATCTTCACTGCAGCCTAACTAAATAGAGAGATGCCTGGGGTTAGTAACCACATCTCTGCTGGGTATCTGCAATACTCTCCAGAGATAGTTGGGTCCTGAGCTCTTGACCCAGGGAGAGGCCAGGCCTGATGAGTTCATTATATGATGGTATTATTGGGAGGTGGAGCCTGGTGAGAGAAATTAGGTCACTGGGGGTGTGTTATGGGGGCTTGCCTGGAGCCCCTTCCCACTGTTCCTGGCAATAAGGCAAACCGCATTGCTCTACTATGTCCTACTGGCCACAAAGGACTGCCACTTCTGAACTGGGAGCCACAATGCATCTTTCTTTTTTAATAAACCAACAAAAATAAACCATTATGGTATACTTTATCATTTTTAATATACTCATGCTTTTAAATTTTTTATTTTTATTATCTGTTAGTTGCTGTACAAAGAGGTTTCAATTCAGCATGTCAGTATGTGAGTATAGTGCATTTTGATCAATGTCTCCCCTTTCTTCCTTCACCCCCGCTGCCCCCACAACTCTACCCCTTCTTTAGTTTTCTTAATTTTGTAGGATATACATTGAACTTATGACTTCATTCTCCCCTCTTCTTCACTTTACTTTCCTACCCCCTCCACTTCCTTAAGTAAAATTATATGCACTTTTTTTTTGGCCACTCCTGGGGCTTGAACTCAGGGCCTGGGAAACTGTCCTTGGGCTTTCTCAAGGCTAGTACTCTACCACAGCACCATTCCAGTTTTTTCTGTGATATGCAGTATCAAGGAATCAAACCCAGGGCTTCATGCATGCTAAATAGGCACTCTACCACTAGGCTACACTCCTGGCCCCACCCAGTCTTTTATACCACAACTTAAACTAGATACATTCAATCTGTACAAATTACTCATCATATATGTGCAAGTCACTTTTTAATAGGAAAATTTGTAATAATTTTATACTTAATAAAGAACAACAAAAAAGCACCAGAGTTCACAGAAATCTAACCTGTCCAGTTAACACATCATATAACT
Organism: Megascapheus bottae; assembly: GCF_031878675.1. Lineage (NCBI taxonomy): Eukaryota > Metazoa > Chordata > Mammalia > Rodentia > Geomyidae > Megascapheus > Megascapheus bottae. The sequence continues at coordinate 16,247,794 of NC_143509.1, forward strand.
ATGGTGTAGTGATGAAGCCTACCAGAGCAACATTGTTACAATATTCACTTCCAGACTGTTTGATTTTTTTTTCAGTTGTCCTTTTCCTGTCATCCAAAATTCAATATGCAGTTTCTTTTGTTGTCTTTAGTTCTTTGATCTGTGATCGTTTCTCAGTTTTTGTTCGTTTCATGATCTGGAGGGCTTTGAAGAATACTGGTTAGTTATTTTATAGACTGTCTTACCTTGAGTTTGTCTTCTGATATCCATAATTGAGATTGTTCATTCTGGCAGAGTCCCACAGAAATGAAATGTTCCTTCCCGTGTGCTTGCTGACTGCTTGGCTTAGGTGCTCATTTACTAGGTTACTGTCACTTATCATGTGGCCTTTCACAGGTCCTTCCACAGCATAATTATAGTTTCCTTTTATAAACAATAAATACCTTGGGGTAGATGCCTTGAGACTATATAGTTGTTATGCTTCTTCAGAAAATTTCACCTGTTTTTAAAGCAACTATCAATAGAATTTGCCTGAACTAGTTGTTTATTGTGCTTTTCTAATGGTGATTCTCTCTTTCTCACTTTCCCTTTGATATTTATTAGTTAAAATTTCTGAGAAGAACAGCAGTCTCTTTTCCTGTACATTTATCTGCTCAGTTATTCTATCCGTGTGGATTAGCTCATTTTTGCTTTCTGGGCTATAGTCCAAGACAGTTTCACACAGCCTCACATTTGTCTCTCATGCACAGAGCACTCTGGAGGGTTTGCTCACAAAATGAGGGAACTAAAAAAGAGAGAAAGACTTCAGAAAACTAGTAGAATACAAATGACATGAAAAAGAGAGGAGGACAATTCCTGACATGAGAAGAAATCCCAGATGCTAGCCAATCAGACCAGACCCTAGGCAGACTAGAGCAGGAAATGGAGTGATCTAGAAAAGCTGCCTCCAGGGAATGCAGTGTTGTAAAGATTGTCTATTGAGAAAAGATGAGTAGAAGAAGACAATAATAATAACTAGAAAGAAGGAAAAAGATGATTTTAAATCCCAGGGACGACAAAAAATTGTATAAGACCATAATTGATGTCCTGATATAGTATGGTATACTGTGTGGTTCACTAGTGAAAATGTATTAAAAGCCAAATATAACTTAATAAAAAAGATTTTTTTGGCTGGGAATCTGGCCTGGTAGATTGCTTGCCTAGTATACATGAAGCCCTGGGTTTGCTTCCTCGGTACTACATACACAGAACAAGCTGGAAGTGGTGCTGTGGCTCAAGTGGAAGAATGCTAGTCTTGAGTAAAAAAACACCCAAGGACAGTGTCCAGGCCCTGAGTTCAAGCCCCAAGACTGGGGAGGGGAAAAAAAGGAAAGAAAAATAGAAAAGGAAAAGAAAAAAAGATTGGTTTATATGGGGAAGAAGAGAGGAGGAAGAGGGTCAGAGAGCAGATAGAGATGTGTAGAATGACCCATTTTCATTGGTGCTTTCCATACTTCTATTTTCCTCTCATTTTAGTAGGAGAGTTATCCAGGCACCCGAGTGCAGTAGAGGACTGTCTCTATGCAGTGAGGTGTGACCTGTGGCCTAAATTCAGCACACATTTTCAGTAGAACCTTGAGGGCATGGAGGAGGCTCTCATTCTCCTGCTACTAGGCTGAATTACAGTGTGATAATTGGAGCTTCACCCCCACCTTGTGGAATAAAGTATACAACAAAGATGGCAGCTCAGGGCATTGGAAGGGTCCTGATGCATTATAATGCAATCATCTCAGCATTGGGCTGGTTACCAATACGTTTTTGTTTTTTTTTCTTTTGTCGGTCGTGGGACTTGAACTCTGGGCCTGGGTGCTGTCCTTGAGCTCTTCAGCTCCAGGCTACCACCTTACCCCTTGAATCACAGTGCCACTTCTGGTTTTCTAGGGGTTAGTTGGAGATAAGAGTCTCACGGACTTTAGTGCCCAGGCTGGCTTTGACCATGATCTCAACCTCCTGAGTAGCTAGGATTACAGGCATAAGCCACCACATCCAGATCCAATATATCTGTTTTTATGTGGCATTACATATGTGTATAGTCATATTCACGCCATTCTTAGGTGTAGCAGAACCAAATCTTAACTCATTTGTATTTCATTAAAAAAATAATTAAAAGTGAGATATTAAGGAAAAGCAGTATAAACCTCAATGCTTAGTCACATTGAGGTGAATATTAGGAGAAACAGTTGTCTTTGGCAGTAAGAATTGGGACAGTGGCGAATAACTACTATTTTTTTCTTTTTTTCTTGTTTTGCCAGTCCTGGGTCTTGAGCTCAGGGCCTGAGCACTGTCCATGGACTTTCTTAAGTTTAGAGCTCTACCACTTGAACCTCAGCAGTACTTCCGGCTTTTTCGATGTATGTGGTACCGAGGAATTGAACCTGGGTCTTCCTGCATGCTAGGCAAGCACTCTACCACTAGGCCAAACTCTTTGCCCCCTATTTTTTCTTATAACTTTTTCTCTAATATTTACATTAAAAAATTTTATTGTAAGGGTGATATACAAAGGGGTTACAGTCACATAAGTCAGATTATGAAGACATTACCTTTTGAACAGTGTCACCCCCCTCCCTCATTCTCTCACAGCTTTTCCCTCCCAGTTGCCCTCCCCAAGTTGTATAGTTCTCTTCCAGCAGAATGATGAGTGCGTGTCCCTACTGAATGGGTTCACCCTTTGTCCCACTGGTCTGTGCTTCCTCCTCCCCTCCCCAAATCAGATAAGCTTAATACAAGACCAAGGATACAGAAACAAAAAGTGTAACAGAAGTGAATGAACCAGAGGAAAACAAAGGAAAGGAAAAAAAGATATTTCAAGTCAGGTATATCTATTACTTTAACAAAAATCACATAATGTTTATGTCTGCATGTTCATTGTAAAAATCTGAACTAAAGAATAGAAAGTAAAAGTCCTACTTTCCTCTAGCATTTTTTGCCCTTTCCTCCTGTCAGTTCTTTCTCCTCCCCCGGGATAATTGCTACTTGGTGTTTTTGTCTCCAGACATTTTTCTAATACCATCAGATAGTATATGTAAACATACATATTTTTTAAGACTTTTAGTTTTTTAGTAGATTTTAACTTTAAAATAGTATCTATCAGAGAATGTCTAAATTCAGATGTTATTTATGTTTTTAGAATTCAAGATGTAAGCATGCAGTTTAAAACTCAACAAAGTGAATTTCAGAAAGTACAGAAAGAATTTAGTCATTTGGAATGTGAATTAAAGACTAAACAAAGACAATCACAATTATTCAGGTAAGATTGCCTTAAAATAATTGAAAATGATAAAGACTAAAAGGTAAGTGGCTAGCTCTATAAACATTTGCATACTTCAGTAATATGATTTCTATATATCTGGTATGATTAAAACAATAGAAATAGTTTTGGTTTTCTATTTCCCAGTGTATTGATTTCTAGAGCCATCATGCAGTGATGAAAAGTTTTCTAATGGTAATAACAGGCCCCTAAATGTTAAAATCTCCAATGTAAGTGGTGTTAATTCTGCTTTCATAGAATCCAGTGTTCTCATGAGACTAGTAATTTCTTTACCCCCTAAAATGATTTTGATTATATTCAGTATATTTGTGAAGAAGTATGGTTCCTTTGGATTTGAGTAACTTTTACCTCTTAAGAAAGGAAATGTTAAACTAATAGAGTAAGCAGTAGTGATTCAGGGGGTGAGGGGAACACATTTAAATTACTGGACTACTCAGTCTTAATGTTTTTGTTTTTAATTTCCCAGTTATTACCAGAAACATTTTTAATACATTCTCTGGGCTAATTTTTTTTAATGTTATCTGATAATAACTTACTGAACATCTGTACTTCAAAATGCCTTGCATGTATCTGAAACTCAATAAATGAATGAATGGATGAGTTAATGAAGTCTGTTCACAGTATACCTTATGTTGGTGATACTAAGGTTTGAACTTAGATCCCATGCTTGGTAGGAAGGCACTTTCTCACTTGCACCTCACCTTCCTCCTGACTTGTGCCTCCACATAACAAGGACCACTGGTGTGGGGGGAGGCTAACTTTGTGCCTTTTGATTTCCTCCACCCCATGGGTAGAGTTACGCATGCTGCCGCTACCACCTTTGGCCAGATGGCCTCTTTTGTTCTTGAGTCCTTTTCCTGAAACCTGTAGAGCAATAGCTCTGTGGTGGCCTCAACTCTCCTGTTTCCACCAGGACCATCAGATTTTTTTTTTTCCAGTCCTGGGCTTGAGCTCAGGGCCTGAGCACTGTCCTTGGACTTTCTCAAGGCTAGAGCTCTACCACTTGAGCCTCGGCACCACTTCTGGCTTTTTTCTATGTATGTGGGGTACCGAGGAATCGAACCCGGGTCTTCATGCATGCTAGGCAAGCACTTTAACCACGAGGCCAAACTCCCGGCCCCGACCATCAGATTTTATTTATTTATTTTGCTTTGACAGTTAAGTTTCTAATACATGGATTTTGAAAACAAACCCTGAAACCACAGCAGCTCTCATGAACAGATGAATGTCAGTACTGTGGGAGAGGCTTTGTTACAAAAGCCAGCTTGTTTTCATACTTAGTTCCTCCAACACTGTGGAGGAAGTCCCAGCTGTTTGCTCATTCATGCCATTGTGGATGGGAGAACTGACTAAACGTTAAGCATGAGGAGTGGTTCATATAATTACAGTTGCTGTAAGATGTTATAAAACCGGCACAGTCCATCTTGTCCACATTGTTCCATGTCAGTTGCCATAGCTTATGTTCTTTGAGAAACATGTGCTTATCTAAAATTGCTTTTGTTTTTTATTCTAGTTTTGTCATTGTTTTGAACTGTGCAGGAAATGGGCCCAAGGCCTCATATATGCTGGACAACCATACTAACATAGGAAAAGGCACACTGGTTAAAAAAAAAAAAAAGTCCTGAGTAAAAGCCTTCTATATAAGTGTGATTTGCAGTTGCTTTTTACTTTTTATTCTTTGGCCATTTGTGGGGCTTGAACTCTGGGCCTGGACACTGACCCTGAGCTCTTCAGCTCAAGGCAAACACCCTACCCCTGGGCCTGTGTTGTCTCTGAGCTCTTCAGCTCAAGGTTACTGTCCTATCCTTGATTCCTCAGCGCCACTTCCAGTTTTCTAGTGGTTAATTGGAGGTAAGAATCTCTCACGGACTTTAGTGCCCCAGCTGGCTTTACACGGCGAGTCTCATATCTCAGCCTTCTGAGTAGCTGGGACTACAGGCATGACCCACCGTGCCCAGCTGCAGTAGCTTTTTGCGGTCTGTGGCTTATCTTTTCATTTTCTCAATGGTGTTTTCTTATTAGCGTACATCAGGTATATACAATAGGTATGGCTCATTGTAACATTTCCATACATGGAGACAATCTACCTCTCCCTTAGTACTCTCTGACTTCCCCCCTCTTTTTAAAATAATTTCAAAGTTCTATTTTTTATGAATGCAAACAAACTGCTTCCACTATGTTTGATGAAGGTATTTAATCTGTTTTCTCTTATGGATTGTGAATCCAGTGACATATTTAAGAATGGCCCAAACCAAAATCACAATGATTTCTTTCCTACAGTTTCTTCAGAAAGCTTGGTTGTGATCCATTGGAGTTAGTGTGTGTGAATGAGTGTGGTAAGAATCTAAATTCATCATATTTTATGAAGATATTCAACGTCTCTACATGCTAGAACGTCTCTTCATTCCCCAGTGAAGGTCTTTTTACACCTTTACCCAGAATCAGTTCACCATAAGTAAAAGGAAGTATCTCTGGGCACTTTCTTATTTCAGTCACCTGGCACCTTTTCTCCTGAGCAGTACAGATTTTTGAAAAATTTAAAATCTAAGAATGTAGTCTTCCAGCTTTCTTCTTTGTTTTTAAGATTGTTTGGGTACTATAAGTCTCTTGAATTTCTTTCTTTTTTTTTTTTCTTTTTCCTTGGCTAGTCCTGGGGCTTGAACTCTATGCCTGGACACTGTCCCTGAGCCTCTCTGTGCTCAAGGCTAGCGCTCTACCACTTGAACCACAGCACCACTTCTAGCTTTTTCTGTGTAAATGGTACCGAGGAATTGAATCCAGGGTTCTATGCATGCTAGGCAAGCACTTTACCACTAGGCCCCACTCCCGGTCCCCTTGAAATTCTATATGGATTTTAGGATCAGCTTGTTAAAACCTCCAGGTACAATGCTGAGCTTTTAATAGGTACGGCATTAAATCTATAATCAATTTAGGATGCTAAATAAGCATGGAACCTTTTAATCAGTGAACACGACATATTTTTCTATGGTTAATTTTCTTGAAAATATTTTAGACTTTTTCACTTCCTTTATTAAATTTGTTTTTAAGTATCTATTCTTTTTATGTATTATGAATGGCAATGTTTTCATAATCTTATACTGGGAACTGGTTATTGGAAGCATTCAGAAATAAAGTCTTTCTGTGTATGGCTCTTACACCCTGCTATTTTGATGAATTTGTTTATTAGCTTTTGAGAGTGTTGTTTAGGTTTTCTACATAGTGTAGAGTCTTCTAGTGTTCTCTGTCTTTTTGCCTTTACTCATATGATTGTATTTATATAATCATATGTGAGAGCGGATGTGAGAGTCATCTGCTCTCACAACTACTTCTAGGTTGTTAGTCTGGGGCATGTCATATAGCAGCCAGGCACTATCCCTATAGCTGGTGATTTGCCTCATACTCTACAAAGGTAAATTCACCATACTCCATACTCTATGCTCCATATTCTACAAAGGTAAATTCACCATACTCCATATTCTACAAAGATAAATTCAGATAGATTCACCACGAAGGAAATGGTACTCAAGTTCCAGAAGCTCTCTTCAAGACTTCCTTCCAAAGTTCTGGGCTGGCCTCTGGTGAAAGGAGATGGTTTGTTTCTAATTGTTTAAAACCCATCTTTTCAGTCTCATTTCCCTCTGTCCCATTTGTGAGGTCAGTGGGGGAGTTACAGGCTTGGGAAAGTCTTAGGAATGCTAAGTTGACTTGGGAATAGGTCACTCAGCTGCCATTTGGAAGGCAATCTAAAATAGCTTCTGTAAAAAGCAAAGGAATCACAGATTAAACATTTGAATATGTATGAAAAAAATTACTTTTCGACCTGGGTCTTGAGCTCTGGGTCTGGGCACTGTCCCTGAGCATTTTTTTTTTTTTGCTCAAAATTAGCACTCTACCTACCACTTGAGCCCTAGTTCCCTATCTAGCTTTTACTTTTGATGGCTAATTTGTATTTGATAATCCAGTCAAGCAGGTTAATTATTCAAATACATTGGAGAAAGATCTGTTTCCTACTAGTTTTACAAAGAAAAAGACACTAATAAAATACTTCTTCAAGGATGACCTTTAAAATAAATTTGTCAATTTGTTTCATGTTTAAATTTAAAATTGTCACTTTCTAAGAAAACTTGAAATGTCAAAAAATGATGTATAGGCCCAGAGTTTGGCCTACTGGTAGAGTGCTTGCTTAGCATGCATGAAGCCCTGGGTTTGGTTCCCTGGAACCACATACACAGAAAAAGGAGAAAGTAGTGCTGTGGCTCAAGTGGCAGAGTGCTAGCCTTGAGCAAAAAAACCTCCAAAGATAGTGCTCAGGCCCTGAGCTCAAGCTCCAGGACTGGCAAAAAAAAATGATAATATAAAAATATTGATAAGGATTTCTCTAAATCTGACAACACTGAATATTTATACCTACTAAGCTCAAAAGACTTTTTGAAGCTATTTTTAAAGTCTCTTGCCATGTTAAATTAGGAGGCTGTATAATCAGTCTCCCACATAAGCCGCAGAATTCTACTGTTTCTCATTTGTGGAGAAGATTTAGGGAGCAGATAGCCAAAAATTTTACACAAAAAAAGTATTGTAGAGCTGCTTAGAGGACACATGATTTTCCTATAGTTTAGGGTTCTAGAGAATATTTTTTCATATATTTTTATTGTAATTAATAGAAGGGTTACATTATATTCAACAGATATAAGGTGCATTATTTCACATACATTGATACCTTTCTCATGTCTTGGTCCCCATTTCCCTACCCCACCCCAACCCCTCATCTTATATCCTCCCTTCCCTATCAGACTTCAAATAAGCAAATACTCATATATACAATATATCAGATAACCAGGTGAAATACTGTAACAATATGAGATAACCAAGGGACAGCAAAAGAGATGAGAGATAACATAGTATATTAAGAACAACAATCACTCATTATATGGCTTTTGTATGGCTTTTGTTTCTGTATCCTGGAGGTCCTTTCATTTAGCGTCATTCTATATGGCCTTATAGGTTTTGTTCTCAATAGAACAAATCTCTGCTAGGAGAGCCCAAGGTTTCTACTGATTATACAACAAATGAGGGAAACCATTGAGCCTATGTTCCTTTGAGTCTGGCTTACTTCACTTAATATGATTTTTTCCAAGTCTTTCCATTTCTTTACAAATGGGGTGATGTCATTCTAACAGCAGCATAGAATTCCATTGTGTATAAATACCACATCTTGTTGATCCACTCATCAACTGAGGGACATTGGGTTGGTTCCATATCTTTGCTATGAGCTGCCATGAACATCATTGTGCTAATGGATTTAGTATGTCCTTGTTTCTGGACGATTGGGTAAATGCCAAGTAGTGGAATTGTTTTGTCATAGGGGAGTTCTATATTTAGTCTTTTGAGGAACTGCCATACTGCTTTCCATAGTGGTTAAACAAGTTTGCACTCCCACCAACAGTGTAGTAGTGTTCCCTCCTGGCTACATCCCCTCCAGCATCTGTTGTTATTAGATTTCTTGATCATGGCCATTCTAACTAGAGTGGGGTGGAATCTTAGAGTTGTTTGCATTTCTTTTATGGCCAGAGATGTCGAGCATTTCTTCATGTGTCTATAGGCCATTCTTACTTCTTCAGAGAAGACTCTCTTTAAGTCTTTGGCCCATCTTTTAATGAGATGGTTGTTTCTTTGAAGATTAGTTTGGGAGTGATTCAATTTTTTGAGCTGTTGATATATTTTAGATATGAGGCCTTTGTCCGTTGTATGGTTAGTGAAGGCCTTCTCCCATTCTGTAGGCTTTCTAGTTAATTTGCTAGCTATGTCCTTTGCCATGCAGTTTAATGCAGTCCCATTTATCCAGACTTTCTCTGATTTGTTGTGTTTCTTGGTCCTTATTAAGAAAGTTTCAACCTATGCCAAGGAGACCTAGTGTATATCCTATTCCTTTTTGTAAAGTTTTCAGGGTATCTGCTTTTACCTCGAAGTCTTGATCCATTTGGAGTTAATCCTGGTGCAGGGTGACAAAGAAGGATGCAGCTTTAGTTTTCTATAGGTGCTTAACCAGTTCTGCCAGCACCACTTGTTGAAGAGGCTGTCTTTCTTCCATTCTATTTTTTTTTTGGCTCCCTTATCAAAGATTAGGTGGCCATTGGTCTGTGGGTTAATATCTGGGTCCTCAGGTCTATTCCATTGGTCTTCAGGCTTGTTCTTGTGCCAGTACCAAGCTGTTTTGGTCACTTTAGCTCTGTAATAGAGTATAAAGTTTGGTATTGAAATTCCTCCTGCTTTGTTCTTTCTGCTAAGAATTGTTTTTGCTATAGGAGGTCTTTTATTATTCCATATGAAATTTTGGATTGCCTCTTCTATTTTTTTAAAGAATGACATTGGGATGTTGATGAGTATTGCATTGAATTTGTAGATAGCCCTTGGCAAGATTGCCATTTTCACCATATTAATTCTTCCAATCCAGGAGCATGGGAGGTTTTTCCATTTCCTCAGTTCTGCTTTAATTTCCTTTTTCAGGGTTTTAAAGTTTTCATCAAAAAGTTCCTTTAGGGCTGGGAGTTTGGCCTAGTGGTAGAGTGCTTGCCTAACATGCACAAAGACCCGGGTTCGATTCCTCAGTACCACATACATAGAAAAAAGCCGGAAATGGTGCTGAGGCTCAAGTGGTAGAGCTCCAGCCTTGAGAAAGTCCAAGGACAGTGCTCAGGCCCTGAGCTCAAGCCCAGGACTGGCAAAAAAAAAAAAGTCCTTTACATTCTTAGTTAATTCCTAGGTACTCTATTTTCTTTGAGGCTATTGCAGAAGGAGTTGTTTTCCTGATTGTTGCCTCGTTCCTCTCATTGTTAGCATAGAGGAAGGCAGTTGATTTTTGAGGGTTAATTTTATACCCTGCTACCTTGCCAAAGTTTTGAATCAGCTCAAGCAGCTTGGGAGTAGAGTCTATAGGGTTCTTTAAATACAGAATCATGTCATCTGCAAAGAGGGAAAGTTTCACTTCCTCTTTCCCTATTTGGATCCCCTTTATGCTTGCTTCTTGCCTTATTGCTCTGGCTAGGAATTTAGAGAATATTATTAACTTGTCAATTTTTATATGGAATGATTTTTCTCCTTTATAAGTAATTGCACACTTTTTACCTATTTTATGGTTATCACTTTTGTATTTTTTTTTTGTTGCTCTGAAAAATTTCATTGATTGAGTCTCCACAAAATGTGGATCTCCTCTTAGCTAATAAAGCTTGAATTTTCTGTCGGCTGGCTTTCTCCCTACAAAGATGTCTAAACCCACAGTGAGATTTCCTTTCTGTCAAGCATTTCTCTTGGCCCCAGGTCTGTAGTGTCATTGTCAGCAGCTATGCCCCAAACTCTTCTACTCTACATTCTGGCTTCTCATCCTCACATTTAGCTGTGTTTGCAGATTAAATCATCCCCTGAGGTCTGCTCACTCAGGGAGCCCTCTGGCTACACAGAATCACAGCATCCTTCTTTTTGGAAAATGGGACTTAGCCTTTGTGGATATCCGTCCTTTCTTGTGATCCCCTCTCTTCTGTGCTTCTGGCTTCTGTCCACTCACACTGTCACCTCAGCTATGTACATGCCCTGGTCCTCTTTATCTGCTTCCCTTGATAGTTGGTAGCACAGACCAATGCTGTCTCACATCTGCTTTCCAGCTGACCCCTTTCTCACCTAATGCTTTTCTGAAGTCTCCAAAGGACGCCCTCCACAATACCAGCTGCAGCCGACTCTACTTAGCCTTTGTCTGAGGCCTTGAACTCTACCTACTACTTTCTTCTTCAAAGTCTGCTGCCTTTTCTAATATTATTCCTTTGGTTTTTCTTCTAACTCACTGGAACCAGTTCCTTCCCAGTTTTTTTTTTTTGTTTTGTTTTGTTTTGTTTTTATGTCTGTCATGGGACTTGTACTCTGTGCCTGGGCACTATCCCTGGGTATTTCAGCTCAAGGCTAGCACTCTTATTACTTGAGCCACAGCACCACTTCCAGTTTTCTGGTGGTTAATTGGAGATAAGAGTCCCACTGACTTTGGTACCCAGACTGGCTTTGAAATGTGATCCTCAGATCTCGCCTCCTGAGTAGCTAGGATGACGGGCAGGAGCCACTGGTGCCCAGCCTCCATTTTGTTTCTGTTCCTTAAATGTTAGTGCTATCCAGTGTGTTATCCTTAACTCTTTTCATTTCCCCATTCTTCCAGCTCAGAAGTGGAGCATATTTGTTGATTACTTATTTGTTGATCATGTACAATGTGGCAGATACTAATGAGATTATGAAGCACAAGAAGAATGCTTCTACCCAATAGATCTTTGTCTCAACAGAGACATATATACTGATCAAGCAAGTATACTCCTCTGGTTGCAGTTAGCATCTTTTTTTGCTGAGAATGCCCTCCCATGCCTGTATCTTGTTTGATGATTAAGGAAACAATAACCAGAATATCTGAAGTAATGAAAGATGATAAAAAAAAAGTGAGTTTATTTTGAGCTGTGGAATTTGATGAGGCAAAAGTTCAGATCGGGTACTTTGAAAAGTGTGTTACTCCAGGTGTTACATCATATATACCATAAACTACTCCATAAGTATTTGTTGGTAAATTTAAAAATTAATAGGATAAATGTAAATGAAGGTAATTATCTTTTTGTAATTAAAATAGTAACAAAATGGAACTGAGTTGGCGTGCTTATATAACCAAAAGAGATACTGCTGGTTTATACCTGTTGTCTTAACATAGCTTGAACACCTTTCCTTTTCAAAACTGTCTTCATTTAGACAGTACATTATGTGATTATTCTAAAACCATTTTGAATAAATATGTCTTGTGCTTATTTTCAAATTTTTAATTTTTCATTCCAGTCAAAAATTGTCAGAATATAAATACTTCTGGGATAAGACTCTTTCATTACTTGCTCTTACCAAAAGAGAACTAAGCAGTATTAAAAATGAAATATGTGATAATTTTCAAATCTGGACTTCACTGAAAGGAGAAGTTTCTCTACAAATTAAATCCATAAGTGAAGCAGCCTTGGCAGGTTTGTTATGCACATTTAGAATGTAATTGTCTTTTTATTAATAAAAATAATATTTTAATTAAAAATAATACTTCATGGTATTTGGTGGGGCGTGGGACTCACTTTCTAAAACTATTTGTGATCGGTATAGTAGATTAATATTAAGATCTGTGGACCCTAGCTGGGTGCGGATGTCTCACGCCTGTAATCCTAGCTACTCAGGAGGCTGAGATCTGAGGATCCTGGTACAAAGCCAGCCCACGCAATACAAAGCCACGCGACTCTTATCTCCAGTTAATCACTAGAAAATTGCAAGTGGGGCTATAGCTCAAGGGTAGGGCAGTAACCTTGAGCTGAAGAGCTCAGAGACAGCTCCCAGGCTGTCTCTTGAGAGTTCAAGCCCCATGACAAAAAAAAAATCTGTTGACACTGAAATGCAGTAATTTTAGGCTGCTACAGGTAAGTCATGATGCATCTATCTTGAGCTTTGGTCAGAAGTCTTATTATTCTGTTAAAGGAACCAATTTGCATTAAAAAATTTTTTCCCTTAATGTCATATTAGATCAGCCTCCAACATATAATCACTGTAATTACAGACAAAAATAACTATCTGAAAACAAAATCAAACATGCTGAGAGGGAATGTCAAAACTGAAATAAGTCATACTACAAAGTGAAAAGATGACTACACAGCCTTCTGGAAAAGGCAAAGCCCTGTATCACTGAACAGGCCAATGTTTGTCAGAGGTCTAGGGCAGTGCCATCATGAACACATGCTATAACGCATTGGTCAAAACTCACAGAATACACAACACCAAAAGTGAACTTGAAACTGAATTCTGGGTAATACCAATGTGTTACTATTGGTTTATCAAATAAGTGAATAGGAAACAACATTGTAGTGCAGGAGGTGTGTGTGTATGTTGTGTACACACATGTGTGAGGACAAGAAGTATATGGGCATTCTCTACTTCTTGCTTACTTTCATTGTGACTTAAATCTCAAATAATATTCTATTAAAGAATTCCTTTTTGCTTATTTAATTTTTTTTAAAGACTGTTGGGTTGAGAGCAGGATAGTTTACTCCATGCATGGAAACAAAAACATCTGAAAGAAATATGTATTCTTTTGGACCTGAGAACTACAGGACAGAAACAGGACAGCCAGGACACTTGGGAATATCTGGAGAAAAGATTCTCAGAGAAGCAGAGCTTAAATGTCATATATAATCCAAATGTCTGAGATATCCCTGAAGTACCTGTATATAAAGAAGAGTTTATGCAACTCACAGAAGACTACAATAATTGGTATTTTAGCAGATACTTCTCCTGGGAGAGACACATCATGCAGCTTGAATTTAGCCCTAAGAACTGCTTAGTAAACAAGACAAAAAAAGTCAAGACAGGACTTTTGCCTAGTGGTAGAGTGCTTGCCTAACATACACGAAGACCTGGTTCAATTCCTCGGTATCACATACATAGAAAAGGCCAGAAGTGGTGCTGTGGCTCAAGTAGTAGAGCTCTAGGCTTGAGAAAGCCCAAGGACAGTGCTCAGGCCCTGCATTCAAGCCAGGACTGACGAATGAATGAATGAGTAAATAAATAAATAAATACAATGAAAAAGTCAACATTTCTTTGAAGCAATTTAACAGTTGTACCTATTTTCTATAACCTAATATGACGACCAGGAGACAATCAAAAGTTATTTTGCAAAAGAAATAGAAAGGTATGGCTCTTCCCCAGAAAGGATAGCCAGCCAGTAGAGACCTATCTCTGATTGCTGTAGATGAGTCAGAAGCTCAGAGGTAGAAATGTATACACAGATCATGTGTTTGGCTTACCAACAAGAGCTTAGAGAACGTGACAGATGGGCGTGTGGGCTTGAAGTTTTATTATTTTCAGAGTGTTTTTCTCCTTAGTACTGTGAGCACAATCAGAGCCCCAGGGGGTGGTTACAAACATGTATAAGTACACACAAAGCTTGACAGGTGCAGAAGCTTGCCATTTAGAGCTTCTTTGATCACTTTGTTCTATACCTAGCAGTTCTTGTAAATTCACAAATTAGAAGTTTAAGAAAATATTCTACATCTTAAGAGCCAGCCTGGGCATAAAAGTCTGTGAGAGACTCATTTCTAATTAGCTAACAAAAAACAGAAGTGGAGGTATGACTCAAGTGGTACAGTACCAGCTTAGAGTAAAAAAAATCAAGTGAGAGCTTAGGCCCTGAATTCAAACCCTAATATCAGCACATGCAAAAATAGGCTTATTTAATATTCTATTGCAAAGGTTTCTTCCTTTTTGAATGTATAACTAGTGATATATTAGAAACTGTTTAGAAGCTTTACTCAAAGCCTTTATTTAGATCCTAGTTTAGGACATCATAGTAGAAATTATGGAGGCAATAGACAAGGAATAAGTGAAAACCTCTGCCCTGAAATAACCCATAGCCTAGCCTAGTAGTGGATCATATTTCTGTGTGATCAGAGCTGTACAGGTGGGTAAAGTGGTGTGAGTTCCAGGAAGATCAAGGCCACATCCATACCAGGTAGGAAAGGTTACTGTGGACAGGCAGCATGAGCCGTGACAGGCCATGCATACCATGTATACAAGGACAGGATAAACTTCTTCCTAGGGTGGCGCCCAGCCTCAAGGGGTTCATCACCTCCAAAGGTCACACTGGGACGTGAGTAGGAGACAGTATGGTGGTGAGTGCAGGACACCATGGCTATGGGAAGTGGTGCCTCCTAACTTCACCTCTGCTGGGGTCCAGGCTAGAAGCATTGTAGCCCCCATGCTCTTTGAAATTGTGTTGTGTTTTTTCATGAACACATGGGAATAGAATATATTTTACACATATATTTATATTACAGTCTAGTTCTTTAAATGTCAGATAGAAAGTCACACTGACAGTAGTAGTTATTTTAGGCAATGTTCACTAACAGCTTGCTAACCTAAGCATAGTCATTTTGGCAAACGATAAGTAGGTGACAGCATGTGTTCCCTTGCAGTGTCATTGTGACTTAAGCATAGACACATACAGGTACCACATGGCACAGTTTATTTCACTATCAGAAGCCACCTCTAAGGCTTCAAAAATGCTCAGGAAAACTTTGAATATGAGGACAACTAAAACATTTCACTTTCATTAAGCTATATTGTATGTATGTATTTGTGTTGTTTTTGCATGCTAGAATTGAACCCATGGCCTTGCATGTGTTAGGTGAATACTCTACCACAGAACTATACCTTCAGTTCCTATCTTCCTTTAAAACTTGGTATGCTAGCATGTTGGTAATTATCCTCTGAGGAAAATGGGTATGTAGTCATGCATTTTTAGAAGGGTATTAGCTATTCTTTTTTGTTTGTTTTTTTTTTCTCAGTTATGGGGCTTGAACTCTTGGCCTAGGCGCTGTCCCTGAGCTCTTCAGCTCAAGGCTAGTGCTCTACCACTTGAGCCACAGCGCCACTTGCATTTTTCTAGGGTTAACTGGAGATGAGTCTCACAGACTTTCGTGTCAAGGCTGGCTTTGAACCATGATCCTCAGATCCCAGCCTCCTGAGTTGCTAGGATTACAGGCATGAGCCTCTAGTGCCCAGCTTAAAAGCTTTTTTGTTTGTTAGTTTGTCAGTTGTAGAGCTTGAACTCTGGGCGCAGGCACTGGGATTAGCTATTCTTAAGGGAATGATATCCCCACATAAAATAACCACTGGACTATCGTAGAACCCTATGTATTTGGACCCTGCCAATATATTTCTCTATGTTTCTCCTATTTGAATAAAAACTGAAAGTAAAAAGTTGCCAGGCTCTGTTCTCAAGCCCCAAGTCTATGGTCATGTGATGTTTTCCTTGGACTACATTCTTCATCTGGCCCATTACCATTCCTGAGGAAGTTCATCCCTAGGCTGTGGTCTACACCCACTTGCCTAGCCATATTGCCTCTGCCACGAGGTCTGTCCTGTGTCTCTACTTCCTGTCTTTCCTGGTCCCCATAGCCATAATCTGTACCATGGTAGCCCCAAGATCAATGAACCAGGACAGTCTCTTCAGAAAGCCAATTGTATCTGAACCCACCATGTAGCCCAGATAGTACTAACCAAAGAAGGGAATGCAAAGTAAACTCTCAAAACAAAACAAACTGTCCAGATTTTCACTGGGAGGGCATCTTCATTTATTCAGCAAACTGTGGTTATACAAATCTTAACACTGTTGTATTTACTAAATGTATGTTCTTAGTTTTTCATGGTGGTTTATGGCAGCAGTAATGGTAATTATTATGATGGAGGGTACACTCCATGCAACTCCTTTCAATGTGTATTTTTGTTTTGTTTTGTTTTGGTCAGTTGTGGGTCTTGAACTCTGGACCTGGGCGCTGTCCCTGAGCTCTTCAGCTCAAAGCTACCACCCTAACGCCTTGAGCCACATCACCACTTTCAGTTTTCTTGTGATTCATTGAAGATAAGAGTATCACAGACATTTTTTTTTAGTGCTCAGGGCTGGCTTTGAACAGCCATCTGAGAATCTTAGCCACTGTGCCCGGCATTTTTTTTTCAATTTTTATAAAATTGGCACACTTAAATCTCAGAGGTTAAGCCTAATTATTATGCTTTAATAAACAGTTTTCTGCCAGGTAATTGATGCAATCTCATCTTGAGGGATAGAGTGCTATGAAAATTGCTACAATATATTAGCTCGCAAATACTTTCTGATTGTAAATTTATTCATTTTAGGTACTGCAACTTCCTAATCCTCTCTTCCCCACTCTATCCCCTGCCACCTTTTGTCAGTTTCTGTAGAATGACTCTTGTGCCTGTCTACAAGATGACTACTGAGCCAACCCATGCTAGCACATTTAAATTTACTTGTCTGAGTCATGTTGCCAAGAAAGCAGTGTTTTTCAGTAAAAGTCAGATGACAAAGCTAGTATGTTTTTCAGTCTTGTGGGTATGATGGCACATGCCAGTCTCAGGCGGGGAGGCAGGAGGATTGGGTAGCTATAAGTTCCATTCTAGCTAGGGATGTACAGTGGGACCTGTAGAGTTTAAAAGCAAAACAAAACAAGATAAAACAAGACAGCATTGCAATTTAGTATAACTAAGGGCCAAAGAAATGATCATTACATTGTTTCATACATTACATAGCAATATAGCCTCCCTTCCTTTCCCCAGCTCTTTGGGAATCACTGGTAAACTCCAATTTAACCTTTTAATTGGATGTTACACTCTGAAAAGCGATCTTGCCTTGGCTTCGTTAATTCATTTTCTAAAAGAAAACATTTCTCCAAAATGTTTTATGATTCATTATTGCCCATTTGTAAACTTTGAATTTTCTTTGCAGAAATAGATGTGCTGAACAAAAGTTTGACAGTATCCCAGAGAAATAAGGTATGCCTTGAAGAAGAAATGAAAAATCTCAAACTCTTATCAGATGCAGCCATACTAAGATCTCAACAGATTCAGACATCTAGACAACAGGAGGTCAATTTGCAAGCCAGATGCTATGATTTACAAAAGCAAGTACTAGGTAAAGAGAATTTATTTATTTATTCCTCTTGTTCACAATAGTCATAAAAGAAAACATTTAAGTTTTTTTTCTTGCAATCACAAGGAAGTCTTGTTTTAATTAATTTTTCTTGTAAAAATCCATGAAGTGATCTCTGTGTCCATGGTAGAGTTTTGCTGTCATCCCTTCTGATTTGGCTATCTTAAATGTTAAGACTTAAGTGGTTGGATATATTATTAAGGACATCTCCAATTCAAAGAAAGACTTCAGAAGAAAGTGGGTTTCCTTTGGTCTATACTCCCATCCCCCAACCCCAGCCTAGGGAGCTAAAGGAATACAACTGATGCTGTTATGTAAGGAAATCATTTTTTTCACTTTAAACTTTGCACTTCTAAAACTTAAACTTTATGAGCAAAGTGATAAGCTTTGAAAACCTAGTGTGGAGTACAAAACCAGTAATTAAGATGTTCTAGATGCTGTTTTGTTGTTGTTGTTATTCATGGGGCTTGAACTCAAGACGTGGGTGCTGTCCTTGAACCTCTTTATGCTCAAGGCTAGTGTTCTACCACTTGAGCCACAGTGCCACCTCTGCATTTTGAGTGGGTCATTGAAGATATGAGTCTCACAGGGACTTTCCTGTCTGGGCTAGCTTTGCCCTATGATCCTTAGATCTCAGCCTCCCAAGTAGCTAGAATTACAAATGTGAGCCACTGGTGCCTAGCTTTCTGTACATTTTTTAATGTACTTTCTCATATACATTTCCATTTCCTGTGAGAAATGCATACATACCTTTTCATCTTGCAAGATGAAACACTATGCCCATGAAACACTGATTCCTTCTCTCCAACTCTCTGTAGCCCCCTTTCTACTTTCTGTTTCTTTTTTTTTTTTTTTTTTTTGCCAGTCCTGGGCTTGAGCTCAGGGCCTGAGCACTGTCCTTGGACTTTCTCAAGGCTAGAGCTCTACCACTTGAGCCTCAGCACCACTTCCGACTTTTTTCTATGTATGTGGTACCGAGGAATCGAACCCGGGTCTTCATGCATGCTAGGCAAGCACTTTAACCACTAGGCCAAACTCCCGGCCCTCTACTTTCTGTTTCTATGAGTTTAATTTCTGTAGAGTCTACATATAAGCAAGATTACTCACTAGGTAGTGGATTGGCTAAGTCTGTAGGTTCTGTGTTTAA
The DNA here is from genome assembly GCF_031878675.1 of Megascapheus bottae. Taxonomy (NCBI): domain Eukaryota; kingdom Metazoa; phylum Chordata; class Mammalia; order Rodentia; family Geomyidae; genus Megascapheus; species Megascapheus bottae. The sequence goes on from NC_143509.1 coordinate 16,266,769, forward strand.
GTGCAGGATTACTGGGTGATGGATGGCTGTGTCAGTCTGTTTCTCTTAGCATGACATTGTCTGGGTTGATCCATGTTTTTCGTTTATTCATTCAAGTGTCACTGGACATGTTGATTGGACCCATCTTTGACTGTTGCAAATAATGCTGAGGTAAACATGAGCCTGTAAAAATCTCTTCAAGACCTTGCTTTGAATTCTTTTTGCTATTTACCCAGAAGTAAGCAGCTGGAATCTGTGAACACTGTGCCTGCTGTCACCCTAGGGGCCAGGTCATTTTACATTCCCACCAGTGTGGTGTGCAAGAGTTCCAATTTCTTTGCAACTTCACCAACAGTATTTTCTGTTGGTCATTTGTATAACTTCTTAGAACATTGTCTGTTCTAATCCTTTGTTCATTTTCACTGCGCACGCAGTTGTTTGACTTTCCTTGTTTGATTATGCAAGTTTGTCATAAAGACTGAATGAGGTATGCGATGGTCCTGTCTCCAGGCGGCCCTTTCTCCTTCGTGATTGTCTCTTTTGATATGCAGACATTTTAAAGTGTGCCACAGTTCCCTTGTGTTATTTTTGTTTTTGTTTCCTGTGCTTTTGATGTTACCCCCCAAAATAATTATGAAATTCAAGATACTGATGCTCTTTCCCCATGTTTCTTCTTAAGATGAATACTAATTTTTTGTCAGTCCTCTGTTTTTCTAAATGAAAAAGTTGAAATTTGTGTTTAGACCCTTTGGCAGGCTTCATAAATTATAAGCAAATACTGACAAACTTTCAAGGAATAGAAAATTGTAATTTTACACCATATTTTTGAAACAACCAGAAATTGGGGTTCCTTTCTTAAGTCATTCTATAAAGACAGAAATACTATTATCAAAACCAAGCAAAGAGATGAAAACAAAGGAGTACTATAGGCTTGTTTACTTTATGAAAGTGGATGTGGTGGTTTTCACAAAGTGTTAACAAATAGAAATGAATAGCGTTGCTATGTGCCGAGTACATAATCAACTCCGAGGACAGTTCCTTTGAAATATGAAGCAAAATACAATTCTCTGCTTGAGAATCCTTGTAAATTTTTCCAAGCCAGAATGTGTTGAAGCCAGCCCTGTGCCTAGGCTGTCCTGTTCACTCCCTTCTCCACCAAGTCACATGCAGAATAGTTGTTGACATCTCATTGCCAATCACTGTGCTAATCATTGACATGTATTATCTCATTTAATTGTCAAATCACTCTGGGAGTGAGCCATTATGACACTCCCCATAACTAGTGAAGAAATTCAGCTTTAGTGAAGTTAAGTGGCCTATTTCAGATTTTACAGTATGTAACAAAGATAGACTATGCCTTATCCATGACAAAGCCCAGATTAAAATAATTAAATGCTCCATTGCTTTTGATATGTAGTTTGTGGTATGTGTGTGGTATTTAATAACTCTTCCCAGTGGAACCTGGCATTTTAGAATCTGGAAACCATTTCTTTAGGGACTTTTCAGGGGACTGGACATGAGTGGTGTTTATTAGAATAGGTGGCCCCACTTTGTAATGGGCCTCCATGTAGAAAGCGAGTGAACTTTGTTTTTTCCCACCTGGCCTCACAAAGACAAGAAGTGTGAAGGTTTAAGGAGGCACACTTTAAAAAATAACTTTACTATGACTCTATAGACATACATTTTATTTCATAAATTAATATTTCTATGACATACAAACCCTTAGCCTAATTTTGATTAAGTTCTAAATACTAAGTCCCAGTGATTGTAAATAGAGATTCCCTTTTTGAACACTTGTTTGTTAAACTTGTCATTTAAAATATGATGTAAAAATCAACATTAATAAATTCTTTAATAAAAAAACAACAAACAAACAAACAAACAAAAATAACCTCATCTCAGGAGGACCTGTTACAATGTGGAGCTACCTTATAAAGAAGTAGGCTGAGTCTGGGATCGGACTTTCAGGAAACCCATTTGTTAGACTAAGACTGGAAGGCTTTGTTCTGGGCTCTACTGTGATGTAACATGATTCTGACTCTGATTCTGAGCGCCTGCTCTCAAAATTAAATAAATGCTCAGACTTGTTTATTGTGTTTCTTTTTTCTTCTTAAACGCTATTGAATAGTTTCAACTTTGAAATAATAATATAGTGTAAAAACTATAATGATCATTATGTTGTACACTAAAAGCCTTTGGTTTATTTCTAATTAATTTATAATTTTTTGACAGTCCTGGGACTTGAACTCAGGGCCTGGGCACTGTCCTTGAACTTTGGTGCTAGTGCTCTACCACTTGAGCCATAGCACTACTTCCGGCTTTTTCTATAAAGTACCAAGGAATCAAACCCAGAGCTTCATGTGTGCGAGGCAAGCACTCTACCACTAGGCCACGTTCCCGACCTTTCTTGTCTTCTATAATTTAATAGTAGTAGAAGAACAAATAATGAGTTGTCTATGTTGTTCTAATCTTTCATGGTAAAATTTAATCTCATAGAAAAGTAGACATAATAATTTGAAGACTAAAATCTTAGCTCCCTTGTAAAATATTTGTTTATATAATTTTGGTAATTTTATGTTTATCTCACACAAATATTACTTCCAAAATGTACAATTTATCTCAACTGATAATATTTCTTTCAGAGGTCATCATGACCCACAAACCAATCCATTTCAGTGATTTTCCTTCTACCTGTTAGGATGAAGTATCCTTTGTTTTTTTTTATCAGTAGTCACAAATATTGGAAAATAGAGTTCAGATAAATTATTTCAGCATTAATCTCCTTAAATTTATTTAATCCAGCCTCAAATGAAAAACAAAACTTTTTGCCTATTTTCTTTCAGTAAGCTGTTTGGTATTATTAATAATTTACAGATATTGTCATCAAATTATTGTAGACATTATTTTAAGATCCTTACTGATGTTTTAAAAATAGCATTACTAGGCTGGGAGTTTGGCCTAGTGGTAGAGTGCTTGCCTAGCATGCACAAAGACCTGGGTTCGATTCCTTGGTACCACATACATAGAAAAAAGTTGGAAATGGTGCTGTGGCTCAAGTGGTAGAGCACCAGCCTTGAGAAAAAGTCCAAGGACAGTGGTCAGGCCCTGAGTTCAAGCTCCATGACTGGCAAAAAAAAATAGCATTACTGAGATACAATTTAGATGTAAAGTTCATCTATTTAAGTGTACAAGGTAGCAGTTTTTGAAGGAAATGTACCTTGATCTATATTTTTATCACCATAAGAAACCTTTAGCTCTCACCCCCTTATACATTCCCCAATTTCACCTAATCTACTTAATCTCTATATGTTTTTCTCCTGTGGACATTTCACACAAATAGAACCACGCACATGTGGTCTTTTGTCCATTTGTTTAATGTTTGGGAGTTTTATCTGTGCTATAGCTCTAATAAAGTGAAAAAATAGTCAAGATGTGACTCAGTGGCATGAGATTCACTGGGGAAAAATTTTTTTTTGAAACTATTATTTCTGCTTCTGTGATTGTTTATGGCTTTCCAGGCCTTGGACAAGTTATTTCTCTGACTTAGTTTCTTTGCTTATAAAATGGGAACAAGGAAGCTGGGTGCCGTGGCTCACACCTGTAATCTTATCTACAGGCTGAGATCTGAGGATTGCACTTCAAAGCTAGCCTAGGCACAAAAGACCAAGAGTCCCTTATCACCAAGTAAGCTCTAGAAAAGGGGAAGTGGGGCTTGGCTCAAGGGTAGGGCTGCAGCCTTGAGCTGAAGAGCTCAGGGACAGCACCCAGTCCCAGAGTTCAATACCATGACCCACAAAAAAAAATAATGCAAACAAGGTATCTCTCATTTCTAACCTCAAAACATTAAGAGAATGAACAGTAAAATGGAGTAGCATTTAAAAAGTAGAAGAAGTGTAGACTATTAAACTATATCTCACTTTATTTTTTGGTGGAAATGGGGCTTCAGCTCACAGCCTCATACTTCCTAGGTAGGCATTTCACTATATGAGCCACACCTCCAACTTGAACTTCATTTTCAAGGTGTGACAGCAGCAAACCAAATAATTGTGTTTAGGATAAAAACATTTGAAGTTATTTTTAATTATTTTTATATTTTTATTATCTTTAAATAGTTGTACAACTGAGTTGCCATTCATAGAATTCACTTAATTACTTTAGTCGTAAAGAAAAACCATATATTTCTTACCCATATCTATGAAATTGGTCAAATATTGTAAGCACTGTAAATTATAATGATATTCCTGTAATATAAGGTCGGTTTAATGTTCAGAATTACATATGTGTGTGTGTGTATGTATGTATATATATAAACTAAATTTAGATCCATTTTTACATGAACAATTTTGAAGTGAATGTATTAGTCCTCCATTGATCAATGTGTACTTATTCATAACCTGCTTTGTACTTAACAATAACAACTTTTTAAAAATTCAATAAAATATTGGTCCTTAATATTAGTATGTAATTTGTGTATGAATTTTTTAATATTTTAATTATCTTCTTTACTTGTTCAAATTCACTCCATATTCTGGACCCTACTATCCCCACCCCACAAAAATACCTAGTTTCCACTTAAGTATGGATGTACTAAATTACAGCTTTTTAGCTCTGTATTGACACTTGAAGTTGGGCTTTGGAGCTTGTGCACACTATCCTTCAAGGAGGTTAGAGTGTGTCAGAGTGGAGAGTTTGATTTTCTTGTGTTCAGTGATCTCTGCCACTAAAAAGACTCCTCACTGGGGACCAGGAGCATGGCCTTGTGGTAGAGTACATGCCTAGCATGCACGAAGCTCTGGGTTTGATTCCTCGGTGCCACATACACAGAAAAAGCTGGAAGTGGTGCTGTGGCTCAAGGGGAAGAGCACTAGCCCAGGTCCTGAGTTCAGGCCCAGGACTGGCAAAAAAATTCTTATTGTATCTAAATTTTCTTATTGTATTTAAATTTTCTTGATGGATTTCAAAAATGTAACCCAGCTGTCTGAGTGTATACTTATGTCCAGTGGCCTTGCATTGCTCCTAAAACCCTGGTTCTTTTTCTTCCCGATGGCTCTTTGGGTCAGATTGGGTTCATTTTTGGTAAAAGGTTGTATTTACTCTTTTCCAAGCATTATATTAATATGCCCTCCAAGTAACTTTTAAATGTTTATATCTTCCTATAAAACAGTTAACTTAGAACACCTTTTGTATTTGTCGCCTCTGTAACTGTTAAGAATAATGAGAGTCTCTTAAAGGACTAATTACCCCAGATCTGATGCCTATGCAAAGCTATCCAGAAAGCAGCTGGCTTCAAATGAAGAGAGGCTAAGAGCTCTTTTTTCTTTTGTTCATTTAAAATCATTTGCTTCTTATTTAATATCTGCAAAGAATGCAGTCCCATCCCAGTTGAATGTGCTGCTGTAAATTCTGGATTGTTTCCGTGGACCCGCCTTACATCTGCATGGTGGTCAAAGCCAATACTTCCTTTCTTTTTGCAGGCTTTCAGAGCCTTTGCTTATAATCCAATGTCATGCTGAATGACAGAAAATTGAAGTTGAATTTATTTAACCAAACAGAACAATACACTTATGTAAGAACTCCTTGCCTCAGAAACTGAAGGAGCTGTTTTGTGCAGGTGGCTTACTCTCTCTGCTGCTTATCCTGTGTTCCTTTCTTTATTAAGGACAGGAACTGGGCACTCTGCTACTGAAAACAAAAAAGACACCTCTAGTCTACCAGAACCTATAATAAACCCAAGCCAAGCCTCTACCTCTTTCAGAGCTGCAAGGAGATGGCCTGTGTTGATGCTGGCGGGGGGCGGGGGGGGAGGACAATAACACTTAGCATTTCATAACAGAAAATACAACTAAAAACAAACAGTCATGAAAATATATTACTCAAATCTTAATTACATACTAGGAACCTTTTAATTATAGATTGCTCATAATGAATCTTTTTCTTTTTCTTTTTTTTTTGTTGGTCCTGGGCTTGAGCTCAGGGCCTGAACACTGTCCTTGGACTTTCTCAAGGCCAGAGCTCTACCACTTGAGCCTCAGTACCACTTCTGGCTTTTTTTCTATGTATGTGGTACCAAAGAATCAAACCCGGGTCTTTGTGCATGCTAGACAAGCACTCTACCACTAGGCCAAACTCCCAGCCCCGTGAATCTTTTTCAATTCTGTAATATCTTCTCTGCTTTTCCAAAATGATTTATTTGTTGACATTACTTACATTTTCTGTTCTGTTCATTTGTTAAAATTTTGAATAAAACATTTACTTTCACATTTCTTAGTCATAGATGCTGTAGATACATGGTAAATATTCTTTTTTTTTTTTTTTTTTTGCCGGTCCTGGGCTTGGGCTCAGGGCCTGAGCACTGTCCTTGGACTTTCTCAAGGCTTAGCACTCTACCACTTGAGCCTCAGCATCACTTCCAGCTGTTTTTCTATGTATGTGGTACCGAGGAATCGAACCCGGGTCTTCGTGCATGCTAGGCAAGCAGTCTACCACTAGGCCAAACTCCCGGCCGGTAAATATTCTTGGGACCGTGGCTTTTCACTATCTAGCTATTGTGAATTATAGGCCAAGCTCTCTGACTACTCTGAAATGGAGGAAAGGGAGATTTAAGTAGACAGTGGAGCGAAACACTGCAAGTCAGGGACTGATAGCATCACTAAGTTTTCTTTGAACCTAGTAAGTTCTGGAGCTAAGATGCATAAGCATATTCAGATGTGAGCCTCAATTAATGTTTCCTTTTGTTTGTTTGATTTGAGGCAGGGTCTTGCTCTGTATCCCAGGCTGGGTTCAACTTAGCCTCCTTAGTTTGGGGGAATTTATAAGAGTGTGCCATCATACCTAGATCAAAATTCAAAATTTTGGCTTTTTTTTTTTTTGCCAGTCCTGGGGCTTGAACTCAAGGCCTGAGTTCTGTCCTTGGGTAGGCTAGAGCTCTACCACTTGAGCCACAGCACCACTTCTGGGTTTTTCTTTGTTTGTGGTACTGAGGAATCAAATCTGGGTCTTCGTGCATATTCTAAGTAAGCACTCTACCACTAGACCAAACTCCTGGCCCAATGCTGGCTTTTAATATGATAAATATTTGCTTTGAATTAGTTGCTCTTTTTGTCCACTGTTCTACTAATTCTCACATAATTGAGAATTAATTTCATAAAATTCACATATCAGGCACTAATTTGGGGGGTTTATTTTTAAGATACTTTTCCCCCTTTTTACTATAGCTCCATTTAGAAGTAATGATATGGATTTTATCACACAGGCTCAAATCCAAACTTCATCTAGTTGTACTCTGACAAAAGCATCCAGCGAAAGCTAGTTGTGATGGTTCCCACCTGTAATCCTAGCTAGTCAGGAGGCTGAGATCTGAGAATCATGGTTCAAAGCCAGCCTGGGCACTAAAGAACCTGAGACTCTTATCTACAATTAACCTCTAGAAAATGGGACGTGGAGGTTGGGAGTTTGGCCTAGTGGTAGAGTGCTTGCCTTAAATTCAGGAAGACCTGGGTTCAATTCCTTGGTACCACATACATAGATAAAAGTCAGAAGTGGTGCTGTGGCTCAAGTGGTAGAACTCTAGACTTGAGAAAGCCCAAGGAGAGTGCTCAGGCCCTGAGTTCAAGCCCCAGATTGGCCAAAACAAAACGGGAAATGGGGCTTGGCCTCAAGAGTAGGACAGTACCCTTGAGCTGAAGAGCTAAGGGACAGTGTCCAGGCCAAGTTCAAGCCCCAAGCCCCACACACACAAAAAAAAGCACCCAGGGACATTTAAATAGGAAGGCATAATTGTTCTCTCTGATGTCAGCCTCCTAAAATTAGTCACAGTGCCACTGTGTTTGGCTTAATATCTAGCATTACTTATATTGTTTTTTATTACTGTACATTAGTCTTACAAGGACAGGGGTTCTGTTATGGCTTGTCTGCACACGTGTATTACATGATATATTCCAGTCAGCTTCCCTGCCTGGTCACTCTACCTCACCCACTCTCTTTCTTACAAGAATTTCAGTAGGTTTCATGGTTCTGTTTTTATACATGTAGACAAGCTACTTAAGCCATATTCATCCTTATTTACCATTTCTCCCCCTGCTAACCTAAACCTCTCCTATGGACTTTCAAAACTTTCAAAAATAGAAAATCTCATTCACGCTTTGAAGTTAGAAATTCTACCAGTTTGTAATATATTCCATTCAGAATAGCAACCCTTATTCTTCATTGGTATCCATCTTTAAAGAATCTGGCAGTGTGTTTGCTGACCTGCAACTGTGCCAGCCACACTTTTCTAGGCAAATATCATGTTCCCTTGATACTTGTTCTAGCTTTTCTGATTCAGAGTCAGCATGAAAGAGAAAGACTCTGGGATCTGGTAGTTTTGAGTTGAACTAGCTGTGTTCATTTTGATACAATTAATTATTATGATCCTTAGAGTCTGACCTGTAAAAATAAATAATATGTGCGTCAGCATGGGAGCTGTGACTAAGACATGAAATGGCTGAGGAACAGACACCGTGTGGGCGCCAGCCACCAGCAGCCTCCTTCCCTCCATGTCCTCAGCCTAGAGGCTACTCCTGTGTGGGCTCCCCTCTGCAGCCCACTGAGCTCAACATGACCTTGACAGAACACTCACAGCACTGCTCTTGGAAAGAGTCTCCTCAAAGAGGAATTCTCTGTGTTTAGCTTGTTTTCTCTTAACTCCCACATAATGATGGGAAGTATGTATCCTTTGGATATGATGGATTTAGCAAGTCCATCACTAGATACTGTGTTGAGCATGGAGGCACTCAGCAAGGGTGCCATGCTTTTCTCATCTGAAGAATGGGGCCCTTAACACCTCCACAGCAGTGAAGTAACACAGACAGAAAAAAGAACACAGAGGGCCGGGAGTTTGGCCTAGTGGTAGAGTGCTTGCCTAGCATGCATGAAGACCCGGGTTCGATTCCTCGGTACCACATACATAGCAAAAAGCCGGAAGTGGTGCTGAGGCTCAAGTGGTAGAGCTCTAGCCTTGAGAAAGTCCAAGGACAGTGCTCAGGTCCTGAACCCAAGCCCAGGACTGGCAAAAAAAAAAAAGAAAAGAAAAAGAACACAGATATTTAATGTATGTGGGTGGAATATGTTTAAAGCTGTAGTCTTCACCATGGCAACTTATATTCCTAAATACCCCAAACACTGGTAAGCATTGGGCCAATGCACATGTTAAGAGTTTGATGTAGGGGCCGGGTGTTTGGCCTAGTGGAGAGTGCTTGCCTAGCATGCACAACCCCTGGGTTTGATTTCTCAGTACCGCATACACTGAAAGCCGGAAGTGGTGTGGTGACTCAAGCAGTAGAGCGCTGACCTTGAGAAAATTCCAAGGACGGTGCTTAGACCCTGAGTTAAGCCCCAGGACTGGCAAAAAAAAAAAAAAAGATCTTGATGTAGTCATTTGACACTGTGTCCATATTTCAAAGCATATTGTACATCATGAAACATTTTCTTTTTTGCCATTTATGGGGCTGAATTCAGGGCCTGGGCACTATCCCTGAGCACTTTTGTTCAAGGGTAGCACTCTACTACTTTGAGCCATAGCTCCATTTCCAGGTTTTGAGTGGTTAATTGGAGATAAGAGTCTCTTGGGAACTTTTCTGATGGGCTAGCTTCAAACCATGATCCTCAGATCTCAGCCTCTTGGGTAGCTAGGATTACAGGCATGAGCCATGGGCACCCAGCTTGAAACATAATTTTTATTGATTAAAATAATTAGAAATAATGTATGTGAATGCATAAGCATAAAGTTTTGTACAAATGTCCAGTAAATTCTAGCCGGAATGGTTATTTCAAATGAATTCATTTTCTGATTTAAGGAACTTGCTCTTTGTAAAGCAAAGATGGCAAGTTAAAGATTTATATACAAGTTTATGTATTTTTATGGCTTCATAAAGATTTTAAAGTTTAGTGTTAAAATATGTTATTAAGAGCTGAGTGCTTGTGGCTTATGCCTGTAATCCTAGCTACTCAGGAGGCTGAGATCTGAAGATTGTGGTTCAAAACTAGCTAGGGAAAGAAAGTCTATGAGATTCTTATCTATACTTAACCACCAAAAAAAGAAAAGCAGTTTAGAGCTGTGACTCAATTGGTAGAGCTCTAGCCTTGAACAAAAGAACCTCAGGGAAAGCTTGTGGTCTCTGGGACTCAAGTACCACCAGCACTGCAGGCCCAGGAGCCTGGCTCCCAGCTATGAGATATTTCAATCAAGGAAGAAATAGCTCTTCTAAGATGGAATCTCTGATTTGGGAATGTGATTGATCTACTTGATATGTTGGCCAAATGTGCCGTATATAATAAAATGAAGAGATAAGATGATGTCATTTTCCCCGTATTGTGAAACCAAAAACAAATGCCTCTTGTGAGACCAAGCTAACCAAGCTCTGACAGCTCAAAGAGCATTTAAATGTTTGAAGAACTTAATAGTAAGATACCAAGAAGTGCTTTCAAACTGAGACCCGAAGGTGCATATTGATCTAAAATATGTATTGATTGAGTAGACCTGGTCATCCAGATTTCATCTGATCCAGGAAGCATGGCTTCGAGTTGGCTCTCAAACATGTTGTGGGGCATATGGACAGGCACAGTTTGTTTCGTGTGAACCAATTACCTTGAGGGTGTGTCAAAATTTGCCTTATCACACTACCTTCATGCCTAATCTTCTGCATCCTCACAACTGACAGACAGCAGCGCTAGCCATGGAGCCACTCCATCCAGTGGTGAATATGGATTGCTTCCGGGAATTCCAGCCATTTCTTTGTGCACTCTGTGCTCCTGTTTGTATGGAATGTGGACGTGAAACATTTCCCCGCTGCAGGCTATGGCAGTGGGCCCATAGCGAGTGCTCAAAGCTCATAGATGGTTGGTGTTCCTTGGCCTGAAGATATGGAATGCAGTAGGTGATGAGCCATTTCCCTAACTCGTGGATCTGAATTTGGTTGGCCATCTCACTAAAGGAGCCCCAGTAGTGGTGCAGAGGGACTATGGTTTTTGGCGTCCCCTGGAGTTGAAAATTGATCCTGATCTTGGTTATTCTTTTTTGCATGTGCAAGATTGTTCACCACCTTGTCCAAATATGTATTTCAGGAGAGAAGAACTGCCATTTGCATGCATCTTCATGGGATTGATTTCAGTTGTTTGCCTCTTTGCCATCTTGTTTACGTTTTTAACATTTTCGATTGACTTCACAAGATTCTATTACCCTGAAAGGCCTATTATATTTTATGCCATCTGCTACATGATGGTTTCATTAATTTTCTTCATTGGGTTTTTGCTTGAGGATTGAGTATCCTGCAATGCATCTTTCCCTGCCCAGTATAAAGCTTCCAGAGTGACACAAGAATCTCATAACAAGGCCTGTACCATGCTTTTCGTGGTACTCTATTTTATTTTCCCCCCATGGCTGGCAGTGTAGGTGCGTAATTCTTACCATCACGTGGTTTTTACCAGCTGTGCTAAAGTAAGGTAGTGAAGCAATTGAGAAGAAAGCATTCCTGTTTCACGCCAGTACATGGGGCATCCCTGGAACACTGACTATCATCCTTTTAGCAATGAATAGAACTGAAGGTGCCAAAAAAAAAAGGGACTGCAGGGACAGCACCCAGGTCCTGAGTTCAAGTCCCAGAAACAGCACACACACACGCACACATATATATACACATATACACATTCCACACACAAATAATAGCATATACGTATATTTAGAGATAAAACACTTGAGAGGGATGGAATCCAATGTTTGTAATTCTTGTGTTTTAATTATTTATTTTTCTGAAAATACCAACTCATCTTGCAAGCTTCTTTCCCACCTGAAGGTGGTTCAGACCTCAGTTCTAAGCACTACCTGATGACAGAACATAGGCAAGTCACACCTTGGATTCTCTACACATTAGATAAACTTTCTTGAATTATCTTCAAATTCTGCCTACAATTCTGAGTTCAGGATTTTGGAATCCTGCACACTTGAACAGTTATTTTGGCTTTAAATACCATCAACATGACTTTTACATGCTACAAAAAGTTTGGTCTCATCAGTGCTCTTTGCTTTTTGGACCACAGGGGTAAGGTCAGGCAATCAGGTATTTCAAAAGTGAGCTATGTATGTGATCAAAAATACATCTGTGAAAGTGCTAGCCTTGCAAGCACCAAGCCCTGAGTTCAAGCCACTCTGCTGCCGAAAGACAGAAAGAAATTCCTGCGTGTTCAGCTGCATGAGTTTCTTTTGAAAACATTAGTAAAATATAGCTGTTTGCAAATTATCATGCTAGCAGGGGCAGGAAGAAGTCAGCAAGTCAGGTCTCATTGATCTGTGGGGCCTTCAGGTGGGCAGGGCTGAATGGCTCCTGGGTAAGTTCCATATGGTTAGATAGGAAATATGGAATAAGCAGCTACGACACTTAGACTATGGTTTAATTCATGTAAGTGGCAGGACAGCTGAACTATGATGGTGAGATGGATATGTTGTGTCATTCCAGATTTACAGTGTCAAGTGGAAGCACTTGGGCTGAGACTTCAGAGGACAGTGCTGGAGCTGGACAAGCACAAGGAAATGCTCATGTAAGATGGTGATGGGCATACACGGCCCTGATGATGCCGTGACCTGTGTTGTGGAGGATCCGGGACTTGTCTGGGCTCTTCTGGCCATGAATCAGTTGTGTAGATTAGAGTGTATGAGTACTTTCCTTGGCTGCTCTGCTGGTTTAGATTGTATGCTGAAGAGCCCATAAATACATGTAAATAGTCTTTCCTTAAGAAACTTACCCATTGATTCACAGCCTTTCGGGTAAGATTACATATGGAAACTGAACTCCCTATATACAAGATTGTCACTTGTGGTTCAAAAGCAGGAAATTAACATGAAATATTCTCTGAACTTCTTTTCTTATTCTTTATTATCTGTCCACAAGAAACAATATTGAAGTCGTTTCTTGAAACTACCAGTTTTAGGTTCCAAATGGATTTAGTTCCTTTGAAATACCGACAGTTTTAAACATCAAATAAGTGAGAAAAAATATTGAAAAGTAACTGGAAGAAAATTACCTTGTAAAATACTCAGAGCATGATTTCTTTTAAAATTTAACTTTATTTCAGAAGTTATACCATAAACATATCTATAATTATGACATCATAGTAGAACATACATTTGGAAAAGCAAAATCTTTTACTTTGTGATAGTCTGATAGCTCTGGTTTTTCAGTTCCTGTATTTTAAAAGGATGGGCCTTATAAAAAATGTAAATATTTAGGATACTTAGCAACCAAATGTTTGTTTTGATAATGGCTATTCCTAAAAATAATCTATTTAATAAATACAACATAAGGAAGAACAAATTCCAAAAATACTATACTATATTAATATAAACAGGTAATTTGTAGCAAAATGTTTTTAAATTACTTTTTTATTATCTTTAAGTAGTTGCACAAAGGAAATTTCTGGGAAATAAGAAACATAAGTATAATTTTTTTTGTCAATTGTAGGGCCTGAACTCAGGACCTGGGCTCTATCTCTGGGCTATAGCCATTTGTGCTCAAGGCTAGTGCTCTACCACTTGAGCCACAGTGCCACTTTTTCTGTTTATGTGGTACTGAGAAATCAAAGCCAGGACTTCATGCATGCTAGGCAAGCCATATTCCCATGGTACAGTTTTTTCATTGGTATATCCTTCTCTTACAACATACTGTCAAAAAAGATTTTAACCATGGATTTGTCATGGGGAAAGCTCTCAGGCCACATCTCCTGTGTGACCCCTGCTCCCGGAGGATGTAGAAGTAGAGGGGCTGGCACTGGTCTGTGCGATGAAGGAACACATGGTTCCAGCAAACACAGAATACAGCGAGTGGGGATACTTGCAAAGGTGGGGGAAGCAATAGACGTCAAAATAGACTTATTGGAAAAAGGAATGAAGCTTGCAGGGTTTTACATAAATTGACTTTTTCCCAGAGTGAGCATGTATGGAATTCTTTGTGAAACATCCCTCTGCTTTTGTGGGTGTTTCTGACCTGTTCTGTGGGAGGAGCTGAGCAAGAGATAGTGCTGACTGGCTGGGCTCCATCATACCAGCTATGTGCTGGACTTCTCCACATCATCAGGAAATGCTGGTGCTGATGTTATAGAACCGGTACTTCCAGCCCACAGGTGACCTTTCTGAAAATCAAACACAGTAAGTCAATGTGTTAGGAAGGATGGAGAGTAGCCCTGTGCTAGAGACCTGTCTTCACACAATTATATACTATCTTAATATTTGAACGTATATTTTCTGAGGATTTTAACATAGGGGGAAAAGGCAGTTAATAAATGGATAGGACTTTTTATGTTCTTCTGAGGTTTTTGGTTTTATTTGTTTGTTTGTTTGCCAGTCCTGGGTTTGAGCTCAGGGCCTGAATACTGTCCTTGGACTTTCTCAAGTCTAGAGCTCTACCACTTGAGCCTCAGCACCACTTCTGGCTTTTTTCTAGGTATGTGGTACCGTGAAATCAAACCCGGGTTTTCGTGCATGCTAGGCAAGCACTCTACCACTAGGTCAAACCTCCAGTCTCATTCTTCTGAGGTTTTTAAGAGAATACTTGCTATGGCTTGTAAAAACATGGTTACACGCTGGGCACCAGTGGCTCACACCTGTAATTCTTGCTACTCAGGAGGCTGAGATCTGAGGATCAAAGTTCAAAACCAACCTGGGCACCAAAGTCTGTAGGACTCAAATCTTCAATTAACCACCAGAAAACCAGAAGTGGTGCTGTGGTTCCAGGGGTAGGGTGGTAGCCTTGAGCTGAAGAGCTCTGGGACAGTACCCAGGCCCAAAGTTCAGCCTCACGACTGACAAAAACCAACCAAACAAAAAGCGTGGTTACACATTTGCAGACTGAGCTCTTTGTCAGTTGGTGTGCTGTGGGCTGCAGGCATAAGGTTAAGATGATCCTCATCTCCAGTTCCACCTTGGCAGTCTTTCTGTCTCCAGCCTGCTGGCTTCAGCCCAAAGCTAGCTGCTCTTGAGGTCAGGAAATGATCATAGTTCCAAGTACCATATATAAGCGTGGCCTCTCTGATGTGAGAAGGGCAGGCAGCATAAGTGAGACACATACAGGAAATAATGGCCCAGGGCCACCAAGCAGCCCTCTTTTACATCTCCTGGTTAGAGCTCTTCACATACCCTATCCTAAAGGAATCTCTGGGAAGGGGCCCAGACCTGCAGTAGCCTGGGCCTGGCAGGCTTGACCTTGAGAGCTGATAACAGAGATGCGGAGGGCTAAGGAAAGCCGGCAACCTAGGAGAGCCTGCTCAGTGGCAGAGCATCTGTGATGCTGTGGAAGTCCCTGGTGAAGCTGGCCACACAGGTGACATTCCAATCAGGGGAACAATGAGTACTGTAAAAAAAAAAGCTGTGAAATGCAATTTTGTTGATTTTAAGTGTATATATGTGCATAGAGAACATGAAATGTATTTATTGTCTTCTTGTAGATATGAAATATATACATGTGCATCAGAATATAGACACATGTGACATATAGACTTGGAGCATTCTCTGTTATTGAGATGTGTTAACATTTTTGTTTTCTTCCTGTGTCTTTTAACATAAAGGAATTTTTTTCCTGGCACTCACAGGTTGGCCTGATGTCATTCCAGTGTTAACTGTGTAGCTCTGCTTGTCACATGACCATCTACCTTGAATCATCGAGGTTTGTTTGACTCATTCAAACAAATGTAGCCCATTGTGCGCCAGCATTGTTGTGTTCATGCACTGGATAGTGGAGTGGCAATCTCCCACAGAGCTACTTGGGTAATTTCAGGGAATAGTAAGAACTGCAAAGTGTAAACTAGTTGACAGTAGAAGGTGAATAGTCAGTGGTAGAATGAACAAATGACATCCTCTGAGCAGACTTCAAGATCTGAGTGACAACATGCCAACATCTGAGAGCAGGGAGAGCAGGGACAGGCTGCACATTCTTGGAAAAGAGTTTTACAACTTCAAAAGCACATGACTCCAGCTGCAACAGACAGAATAATGGCACCCCAAAGATCTGAATGTCCTGGCCCCAAGCTGTATGGGTATGCTCCTTACATGGCACGGGGCTCCTGAAGATGGGATTGAGTGAGTGACTCCAGATGGTTGTGCAGGTGTGCTAGTGCTCTGGGTCCTGGCAGGAGAGATGCAAGCATTGACATCATGGAAGCACAAGACACAATGGTGTCCCTGGCAGAGAGGAGGAGGCTGCAGTTAAAAGGCAGGTGATCTCTCTCTAGAAACTTCCAGGGTCAAGGAAAGGCCTTGGGGCTTCCGCAAGAAGCAGCCAGCCTGGAGAATTGTAGCCCGGTAAGGCTGTTATGTTACTGCACACTAAGCTTGAGTTCAAGAGGAGAGCAGCAGGAAGTTGGGAAGGTTTTTTTTTTTTTTAGGCAATTAAGTGATCTGTGCTCCCAGCTTCAGGTGGCTGCTACATAGAAATCAAGGAAAATGAGAATAGCCCAAGGCTGTTGAGAGGAGAGAGTACAGGACTGTGTGCCAGCCTGGATTTCCTTGCTTATGCTTTGTTTGGTTGATCTATCCTTTGGTGAGAATGGAGTATTAAAGTCTCCCACTACAATTGTGCTGAAGTCTATCTTGTCCTGTAGCTCTGCGTTTGTTTGACATATTTAGAAGCGCCAATGTTTGGTGAATAGAGGCTGATGATTGTGATACTCTGGTTTTGAATTGTGCCCTTTATTAATATGCAGTGGCCATCTATGAATGATTTTATTGAGAAGTTAATTTTGTCAAAAATTAAAATTGCTACTCCTGCTTTTTTTTTTTTTTTTTTTTTTTTTGCCAGTCCTAGGCTTGAGCTCAGGGCCTGAGCACTGTGCTTGGACTTTCTCAAGGTTAGAGCTCTACCACTTGAGCCTCAGCACCATTTCCGGCTTTTTTCTATGTATGTGGTACCGAGGAATCGAACCCAGGTCTTCATGCATGCTAGGTAAGCACTCTACCACTAGGCCAAACTTCCAGCCCTACTCCTGCTTTTTTGCATGGTGCATTGGCATGAAAAATTCTTTTCCATCCCTTCACTTGGAGTTTGCCTCTGTCCTGCAGCCAGGATTTCCTATGGGGAAGGAGACAGGAAAGGAAAAGGAAGAGCCATGGGGTTTGAGGTCTTCAGCCTCAAGGTAGACAGTTGAGAGGCCCAGCCTCCAAATTTTGGCTCCCAGAGTGACTACTTAGTAGTTCTGTCACCTTAGGCAAGTTACTTAACTTTGTGCTCATTTCTTACTGTTGTAAATTAGGAGTAAGTTCCACATCAAGGAAGACTATTTTTAAGGTATAGTGTTATAGTTATTATTTTGTTAGTGGAAAAAGTAGTAAAAGAGATTTAGTAGGTGGGGAATTGATCAAGGTTTATTGTGTTCATAAATTACTTAAATGGCAACTCCTTTGTACAACTACTTAAAGATAAATATAATTCTTTGCAAAAGAATGAAACTTCAAATTATGTTTACAAGAACTATGGCTATATTCTAATTATAAAAAAATCATCATTTATACAATTAACAAAAAATGCTTTTAATACACTGACATCGAGGTACATTTTAGACAGCAAAATGTCCATGAGATGGTTCAAGAATGGCTTTTTCTTATGGGAGAATAAAAAAGTATTCACCAATGGCTTTCACATTAGGGGGAAATCTCTAGTCATTTCCTGTGATTTCCTTGGCTGTGACTGGCAGCAGCAGCAAATGCCTATCTCAAAGCTATTCACACAAGAATTAAGTTTGTTGAGAGTAAAGAAAAGAGACTTAGACACACTTTCTGTTCTTTCCAGTTCCTTCCATCCCAGCAAAGGGGAAGCAAACAACTGGGTAGTGAAAAGTAGACCAAAGAAAGGACTGCCTTAGCCTTCTGTAAGGGAAGTTCGTGGGATGGCAAGCTCCCTAGCATATATGACCATGACTGATGATGTAAAATAAGCATTAAAGGTGATCCGACTTTTAGTTTGGGATTTATGATGGAGCTGTTCAATCTCAAAGCATTCTCTCTCTCTCTCTCTCTCTCTCTCTCTCTCTCTCTCTCTCTCTCTCTCTCTCTCTCATACACACACACACACACACACACACACACACACACACACACACACACGAGTTTTTCTCTTGAGCTATTTGAGGATTTGGCCTTTTACCTCATGACAGTGATATTTTACATAACCACAGTTGACTAATCAGGGTCATAAATTTACATATACTACTTTAATCTCACACCCATATTTCAGTTTAGCAGTTGACCAATGATACCCTTTACAGCATTGTCCCTGCACACAGGAGGATAGAGACAACGTCCTAGTAAATAATTCGCTTTGTGAACTGAATTGGATGTCACAGTAGCTTGTGACAAAATGTGTCCAGATTTAGTTAATGAAAACTCACAGGAGGAAAGAAAGGTAATTATTCCTTCTTTGGCAGGTCTAGTCCTTAAGTAGATAAGAGAATAGCAAAGGGAAAGTCTCTTCCAGAACCTGCTGTTGGCCAAGAGTCCTCAATTTAAAATGACACATGGGTCAGTGTGCCACGTTTCGGACCATTGCTTTCCAGGTTCCCACAGTGGTGACGTGTCTTTCTTTCTGTGACACATCTAGAAGCATGTGATGACCACCTTCCTCCTAGTGACGTTCAATTTGATCACTTGGGCCAGATATCACTTATGATTTTCAACTAATTTAATAGAGGAGGGTTGTTCTGTTCAGCTCATAAGAAGTCTAGAGAAGATACATTTTTAATTTTAAGAAGTTGTACAAAGGCCTTTCAATTGAAGCCAGATTGAGTATTGTTGGGAGCCAGAGTGGAATCAAACTGTCCTTTGATCTGCATCAGATAACCACACAAAGAAGTGAGCTGTCATGTGTAGCACTATGCCTAGGAACTTCTGAAGCTAGGGAGATGCTGGGAGCCAGAGTGTGGAGCCAGGCTGTCCCTTGAATCTGCACATCAGAGTAAGATAACCTCACTAAGAAGTGAGCTGGTGCCATGCCTAGGAACTTCTGAAGCTACATTGTATTGTGAACTTTCTGATCTCTTTGATTTATTGCTTTATTGTTTTTTGGCAGTTCCCTGGTTTAACTGATCTGAGATTTACCATATGAATGTAACACCTGGCAGTTCCCTGGTTTCAAGAAAGTATATAAGCCTTGATTTGGAAATAAACAGGGCTGCAGTCTTAAGCTCACAGCCTTGTTGGGCTGCTGACTTGGGCTGTGGTCCTCCCGAATCCCATCTGTTTGTCTCTTTTCTATTTTTTTCCTAGTCCCTGCCCCCTATTTCAGGAATCCTGGTTCGCTGCCGGCTGGCCCCAGCAGAGTATAGTTCATCTTTCTCTTGAGAATGGGTCATATGTTTTTGTTCCTTTATATGATAAATAATTTTGCTACATTCTAAACATTGTAAATCTTATGTCATAGAAATTCTAGTTCTATTATTTTTCTGTAAAAATGCTATTGGGAAGCCAGGAGTTTTGCCTAGTGGTAGAGTGCTTGCTTAGCACACACAAAGACCCAGATTTGATTCTTCCGTGACACATAAATAGAAAAGCTGAAAATGGTGTTGTGGCTCAAGTGGTAGAGCTCTAGCCTTGAGAAGGCCCAAGGACAGTGCTCAGGTCTTAAGTTCAAGCCCCAGGATTGGCAAAAAGAAAAAAATGTTACTGCATTGGATGTAGTGTCGCTTTAAGCAATTGGTTAACTTGGTTGACCTCCAACTCCAAACTCCATGTCAAGGACAGCAGCTCAGCCTCAGTTTAGTTCTTTCATCTTTAGGCTTCTTGGGATCTGCACTGTGCACTTGGAGTTCAGAGCTCAATAGAATTTGTATTTAGACTGGGCATGGTGATACTCACCTGTATCCTGCTTCAAAGGAGGTGTTTTATATATGTCTATGTGTATGTATGTGTATATACATATATATATATATGTGCAAGCCAAGAGTTATAGTGTCTTATAATATTAAATATATAACTCAAGACCTCATGCTTGTATATTATATATATTAAAAAACTTAGGACCTCATGCATATATATATGCATGTGTATATATGTATATGTATGTATGTGTGTATATATATGTGTGTGTGTGTATCTATATATATGTAATCTCTTCAGGGGTAACCTTTCACTTTCCAGCAGCTGTGGTTGCTCCAAACAATAAGGATTGTTTGGACCAAAAAGACAAGAGTTTTCTACCAGAGTTTACATTCTTCTGCGTAGTGCACCCTGGGACCTGCCCTCAGGCTCCTTAAAATAATTTAAAAACAACCTGATTCTATGCTAGCACCTCAGTCAAGGACCAAGTTTCCTTAAGAAACATCCTCTCTTGGCTACTTTCCCATACCTTTAGATAGGATTTTCTTTGCTTTTGTTTTTAATGTCTAGAATTCTTTATTTAGATACAAAGAATTGTGGTCAAAGCTAATGTTGCCTTGATTGAAGTGAATTGAGTGTTCATTTCTTTAAAGGAATCATAGTTGAAGATGCTGAGAAAATCTATGATTCAGAAAAAATTAACACTTTAAGTAATTTGGCATCTTTTTGTTATTTTAGGAATAAATCTAATGAAGCTGACAACTGTCAAAGAGAACTCAGAAAATTGAAGTTTGAAACCATCATTTCTGAGTCACGGTATATATTGCAAAATATTTTTATTAGTATTTTAATACTGAATTTGAAACCATATGTTAATACTGTTTTATTTTAAATGCACTTTACTTTTTGAATTTTCTTATGTACATATTCAACCCCTAGCTCAGATTTTTAATGACTTGGTATTGTTCATTGCTCTTGCCTGTGCCCAGATAGAAAATTTAACATCACAAAATTATCTGTGTCCTCAACAGCTTTCATTTTAAAAGTACAGTTACAGTCTGTAATTTAAGTGAGCTATCTGTAGAAGTATAAACTCACAGTGTAAGATCATAGTATCTAAAGCATGCTGGCAGGGTTATTTTTCTATTCTTTTTTTTAGGCACAGTAGGCTACTTAAAGAAAAAGAAGACTCTTTAATATCTTGTCAACAAATGTATAAAACTTTACAGGAAGAGCTGTCTGCAAAAGAAAAGCAAGAAGATGACTGGAAAAGAAGAACTAGCCATGCAGAAAATGAACTAGAGATAGCCAAAAGTCTTCTGAATCAGACTAAGGAAGAAGTTGTAACCCTGAGAAATGAAAGGTGCAGTCTCACAAAATATCTTATGCTTAAGTCAATATTCCATATATATTCAAAACATCCATGTCCCATGTGTTATACTAACCTTCACGTTCAGGATTAAAGATTTATTTCACCTGTAGTCATTGTATTTCATCACCTAATTTTCAAGTCATGAAACCAGAAGTCACATTGACAAAACCATTTGTTGAGGTGCCGGGAGCTTAGCCTAGTGGTAGAGTGCTTGCCTAGCATGCACAAAGCCCTGGGTTCGATTCCTTGGTACCACATACTCAGAAAAAGCCAGACGTGGCACTGTGGCTCAAGTGGCAGAGCACTGGCCTTGAGCAAAAAGTGTCCAAGGACAGTGCTCAGGCTCTGAGTTCAGGCCCCAGGACTGGCCAAAAAAAAAAAAAGTCATTTGTTGAAACTCCACAAGTAGTGACAGCAGAGATGGAATTCAGATTGCATTTGGTGTTCGATTTCTATTGAGAAAAGATAGACCATGTGTGAAACTCGCATTCACACATTTGGAAAATGGTTACTGAAGTCTTTGGCTTTCAACAGAAAAAAATATCATTTACAGAAAGGTATAGAAGACCCTTTTTTATCCCTCTTCCTTTCTCTTGACTCCTACTTGTCCACTCCTCCTCCTTTTTCAGCAAATCTCTTTGAGAATCTGTCACAAGCAAAGATATCTCCTTTAGCGATGTCAAGCAGCATATGGGCCCAGTCTCCCAAAATATTTTTATCCGGTTATTTATCTTTAAATTAATCCGGTCTGTAATAACTTTTCAACTCTGCCTTCTTTCCTTTAATTTTCTTTAGCTTAGTATGTCTTGGCTCTTTCCTTTTTAATCCTTTTCAAAATACATCTGATAATCACATAAACTTTGTTTTGTTGGTTTAAAAAAATCTGTTAGTGTTTAATAGACTATTTCTAGCTGGGTCCTAGTGGCTCATTGCTGCTTCCTAGTTACTCAGGAGTTCAGAGGCGGACAAATCCATGAAATTCTTATTGCTAATTGGCCAGCAAAACAATGGACTAGGGTCTCAAGTGGCCGAATACCACTTGAGCAGAAAAGTCTGAAAGTTCAAGATCCCGAGTTCAAGTCCCAGTAGCAGCACCAAAAAAAAAAAAAAAGATTATTCTGCTTACATCTTTTTAAATTAGCAATTGTTTATTGATTATTAGTAAAATTATTTGCTATACGGCCAGGAATGCTTATTTTGTACTCTCAGCATATGATGAGTTCTACTTGTTTTTCCTCTTCCTTTCATCACTTTTTCAAGTTCTAGTTATGACCATAATTATGACTGCAATTTGGAATTAGTGTCTGCCTCTAACTGCAGTCTGAGGCAGGGAGTTTCATAAATGTATTGAGGCTCAGTTGTATCAGTAAAAAAGTGCCAGGCTTTCTGCAAGGTCGCTCTGAAACAGCACTCATTTGAATCAGTATGTTTGGCTGTCCCTCTGGTATGAGTACCAGATGAGAAGGCAGCTTCGGTCAGCTTCTAGGGAACAGCCGTACCACAGGACACCCTCTCGCTTCCTCTTCTTTTCCTTCTTCCTTTCCTTATATCCTTGCCCCTGATCCTTTACTCTCTGTCTCTTCATCTGTGTGGAACAGGTGGGACCTCACTTTCCCTTCGGTGGTGCTCCAGTGACTGAAGTGATGTCTGTTACACAGTGAAGAGTAAGAGGCCCTTGGCACAGCTGTAGGATTGTGGCTTTTCAATTAGACATAAACATCCCCCTTTTCCCGTTCCAAGCCATGCCCACATTTTGTCTGTGGTGGTCTCTTCTGTTTCCTAGACCCTAGCACATAAATATTGGTTGACTGAATGTATGAAGGAATGAAGGAATCAAGCTTATGCTTTGGGTAACTTGGGTAATTTACTTGTGCCTACCATTAACCTTGTGGGACCTTTCCACCTGTAATGTAGGTTAATAACTGATGCCAGGATAATAACCCTGAGTCTAAAAGATTCAAATCAGCTGGATATCATGCATGAAAGGCACAGGCATTGAGCATTTTTATGTGCCAGATACTATGTAAATATGGTGAATCTTTCTCCCTTTGTTTCTCTCCCGATCTTCCCATTTATGTCTCAAGCTCTCTCACACAATTCCCGATTGCACAGTCATCAGAGTCCTCTAGTGCTTGTCTTCACTTGGCCCGTGCAGGGTGCCCCTCAGGGTAGGGGGAGCTCATAGACAGGCAGTCAGCTGGCAGGAGGAGGGGTGCACTTTCTTGGGCTAGGGGACCATGGTCCTTGCCTGCCCCCAGACACAGGAAGCACTTTTATTAATTCAACAGCCATTTTTAAACCTGCACAAAGGTACTACAGTGGTGGCCAACACCTACAAAGCAGGTGTCATTTTCCACTTTTCCTACATGGAAACAGGTGAACCACAGCTAAACTTTGGGCTCATAACTGATGAAGACAGATGTTGGGTCTTCCACTTCACTTATCCATCTACCCACTAGCACACTCTCCTCCGTATTCACTGGATGGGCTGTTTGGTCTATTCCGAGAGGTGATGTGTATCTTCTCTCCCTTGAGCCTGTTGGAGCACCAAGTGTTCAGAAGACCCCAGCCCTGAAGGGAAGACAGTGTGCCCCTGGTGTCCCCTCTCCTGGCTAGGGACCCTTCTGTTCATGCCAGAAATGTGAGCTGTGTCTTCTCTACTGCCTCAGCAAAGTCAGAAGAACAGCTGCAACTCCAGGTCAGACACAGAATAGAAACATTGACAACCACATTGTAAAATTAAAAAAAAACAAAAACTTGTGGCCGCGAGTTTGGCCTAGTGGTAGAGTGCTTGCCTAGCATGCACGAAGACCCAGGTTCGATTCCTCAGTACCACATACATAGAAAAAAGCCGCAAATAGTACTGAGGCTCAAGTGGTAGAGCTCTAGCCTTGAGTAAGTCCAAGGACAGTGCTCGGGCCCTGAGCTCAAGCCCAGGACTGGCAAAAAAACAACAACAACAACAACAACAACAAAAACTTGTGTTTTGTTACTTTACCGAAGTTAGCAAAGAATGTAGAGGCAAAGAGATGCTGTTCTGTTGCTTTTAGAGCATTACTAAATGAAGGATTTTTAAGTACTAAAACAATTAAACTTAATCAGATTGTTTTCTTCTAAGAATTTGCTTTCTGTCGTGAGCTCTGAGAACAACTGTGTCCCCAGCTTCTTGTATATCTCACACCCACCTCTTTGGTTCAGGCAGGGCTTGTGGCACGATCAAAATTATCTCTTTGATTGACAATGTGAAGACGTCGCTAAAAGAACAACTCATGGAGCAGAATTTAAATCTGTTATTTTGGCATTATGGTTTGGCATTTGTTTGAAGTTATGTTTTAGCTATAATTAAGGGAATTAGATTTTTTGCATGTAAATAAGTTCTCATTTTCTTTTTGGTCTAAGAATTTTTAAAGTTAAACATTTTAATGAATATTCTTAATTGCAAGTCTGTCCTACTTTGCCTATTTAACTCAAAAATGTTAATAGAAAAACAATCTGCTGAGATTGCAGAGGAGCTCCCACTGAATCTGTGCAAAAAATGAGGCAGCGTGACTTCCCGCAGAGACTCAAGGCCTGCATAAGCCACAGTGGCTGGCTCAGCCACTGTGACTCATGTCACCTGGGAGAGACTTTCACTGTTCTGTCATTGTTTTCTCTAAGAATGTGGGCATTGTGTTCACTTATTTCTAGAGAATGACAAGTATCCCTCCAGTCTAAAACAATACTTGACACATAGAAGGCACTGATATATTGGCTAATAGATGGATCGAAGGAAATGAATTTAATTCTAATTAAGGAGCTACTTACAGGATTTGAAAATGTGAAGCTCCTCATAGTTTCTCTTTAGGTTTGGAGAACTGCTGACTTGCTTTAAAAGCACAAATTCCCGGTACTCTATCTGACTCTGAGTAAAATTCATATTTTGGTTTCCTATTATTTCAAAGTATCAGCATCTCAGAACTGGTCCTGAAGAGACAGGCAGATACCTAAACAGCTGCATACCTTCAGCTTTGTATAGCATGGACTGACTCTCATAATGAATCTTATTCCTCAGAATTCCTCTCTATTTTTAACACAAGTCCCACATCATCATTTCTCTTTTAATTTCCTTCCCATGCAAGAATTGTTTTGTCACTGTCTCAAAATGGTTTTGTAAGATGATTTGCATTTGAGCACTTTCATGGAAATACTGCATACATGCAGCTTTCACTTTGAAAGTCAAGATGCTCTTTTTCACACATGCAATCATCTCTGTATGTATCACTACTGTCCATCCAATTCTAATCAAGAAAAGTGGAGCAACTGGGCACTCATGGCTCATGCCTAGAATCCTAGCTACACAGAGGGCTGAGGTCTGAGAAACACAGATCAAAAGCCAGCTCGGGCAGGAAAGGCCATGAAACCATTTCTCCAATTGATTACAAAAAGCCAGAAGTGCTTAAGTATTAGAGCAGTGTCTTTGAACAAAAGAGCTCAGGGATAATACCCAAACCCTGAGCTCAAGCCCCACAACAACTAACCAAAAAATAAAAAAAAAAGAATGAGAGCTTATAATTTCACATATAATACCAGGACTTGCATGCACTGAAGTGGAGAGGATGTCAGGCCCACGTGAAGGCCAGGAGGGGGCTGGAGCAGCCCAGGGCACAGAGAAGGTGACATGAACAATGTCACGATGGAGTCAGGCGCCAGGCCTGGGGACCTATCCTGCTTTACAAACTCAGAGCCCAGCCTGGGACTCACACTTGTTACCCTAGCTACTCAGGAGGTTGAGATCTGAGGATTGAAATCCATGAGACCCTTATCTCCCATTAACCACCAAGAAACTGGACGTGGCATGGTGGGTCAAGTGGTAGAACACAAACCTTGAGCTGAAGAGCTCAGGAACAGAGCCCAGGCCCAGAGTTTAAGCTCCACAACCGATCCCCCCACACAAAAAAAAAAAATCTTAGAAAATTTTGGATAGCAAATGCAGAGCATAAAGTTCTGATGCAGAGATTGCAATCTGGGGCCTTGCACAGCTCTCCAGAGACACACCCAAGATGCCCTCCAGTATTGCTAGGGTCTTTGCTTACTGTCTCTCCTTGTGTGTCTTTCTTTTTTTTTTTTGCCAGTCCTAGGCTTCAACTCAGGGCCTGAGCACTGTCCTTGGACTTTCTCAAGGCTAAAGCTCTACCACTTGAGCCTCAGCACCACTTCCAGCTTTTTTCTATGTATGTGGTACCGAGGAATCAAACCTGGGTCTTTGTGCATGCTAGGCAAGCACTCTACCACTAGGCCAAACTCCTGGTTGTCTTGCTTTCTTGTACATTATTCCTTCTTGCAAAACTTTGTCATTGTTATTGTTTTGTCCTGAGGCTTTATCTCTGGCTCCTCCAGTCTTTTTTGCTTTAGTTAGTTTTTATAGAGTCTTGCTCTTTTTCCTTGGCCTGCCCAGCCCATGTTCCTCCTACCTCTTCCTCGAGAGCAGTTGGCACCACAAACAGCTATACCGCCATCCTCAGCAAACTCTTAAAAGGAGTATTAGTAAACAAGATCATTACACATAATAAAAAAAAGTTAGGTCAAGATGTAGCCAATGAAGTGGAGTGCAATGAGCTACATTTTCTATAAGCAGAACATTATGGAAATCCCTTTGAAACCTGGGGAATGAAAGGCATAGAGCATCACAGAGAGCCATGGAGCACCACAGACAGGCAGAGAGCACCCCAGACTATTTAGAAGCCATTTTACATGAAGCTCTTGAGTCAAGGTAAACTTGCAGATACGTTTTTATTTTTGCTTCATTCTGAAAGATAGCTTTTTTTCAATATTTAATTTTAGGATTGTGATATTTTCCCAAAGGAATTCAAATATTCTATTCTGTTTTTTTCTTGCCATTTTTTTTTCTGTTGAGAGTCAAATTAGTCAACTTCTTTTAAGATCTCTGTAACTTTGTTTCTCTTTAGCTTTACAAATGAAGTTCTTAGATAGGGAATTTAGTTTTGTTGATCTTAGGTGTTGAGGTGTTGTTTTGTTTTTGGTGTTGTTTTTTTTTAATTGCAAGGTTTGCAACCCACATTTTGTATTATCATTTTCTATTCTCATCTTTCAGCTTTTTCAACTGACTAAGCATTCATAAACACATTCACTATGTTTTTTAATTTCAGTTATATTTTTTACTACCTCACAATCTAATTACTTTTAAACTTCATCAATCAGTCTATTTCCTCTAACATGTAACTGCTGTTTTTTTAAAATATAAGTAGGATCCTTGTTATGTTCTAGATTTTTAGAATGTTTTCAGCCTCTTATCATACATATTATAGCTAGCTTTTATTGTGTTGATATGAGTTCTTCCTGTGCCTTATTTGTTCAGTCCTACCATGAAGGGATGCTGAACTCCACAAAATGCCTTTTCTGTATCTATGTTTGGTCCTCTCTGTTGCTGTGGTATTTGCTTACTGATTTACATATGTCAAAGTATCCTACTCCCTTTGATAAATCCTGCTCCATGGGGTGGGGGGGGGATAAACCTTTTAAAGTACCATTGGATTCAGCCTACTAATCATTTGTTGAAAATTTTTGAATCTGTGTTTATTAAAAATATGAGCCTATAGCATTCTGGTTTTGTTGTGCTCTTGTCTGGATTTGGTCCAGAATAATGCTGGCCTTGTAAAATGTATTGGGGAAAGTTCCCTCCTCTCCAGTTTATGTTGACAAAGTTTATGAAGAATTAGTATGACTTCCTTAAATGTTGGGTAGAACTCAGCAGTGAAGCCATCTGGTCCTGAGCTTTTCCTTAATGGAAGATGTTTTATTTCTGATTCAATCTGATTACTATAATTGTTCTATTCAAGTTTCTCATTTCTTTATCATTCAGTCTTGTTGAGATGTGTGTGTCCACAAATGAACCCAACTTTCAGGTGAGCCTATGTACTTATGTGGAATCAGCTGTAATGCCCCCCTTATTTTATCTGATTTTATTTGAATATTCTCTTTCTTTTTCTTAGAGTAATTATGAGTTTATGAATTTTCTTTACCTTCTTGAAAAAAGTTCTTTTTAATTTTAGTGCATTTGAGTATTTTATTTTATTGATTTTTAATTCCTTGAGATGCAACATTAGGTTATTTGACATTCTTTTTTATGTAGGCATTGATTACTGCAAACTTACCCTGTTATACTATTTTTAGAGTATATCTTAGGTTTAGGTATATTCTTTCTTTTTATTTGTTATTAGAAATAGATTATTTCTTCCCTAGTCCACTAGTTCACTAGTTCCCTAGTTCACTAGTGAGTGGTATAATGTCCATGTATTTTTATACATGTATATATTTATGTATCGTGTATACATTTGTATACATGTTCCTTAATTTCTAGTTTTATTACACTGTAGTTGCAAAAAGCTACTCAATATAATTTCAGTTTTTTAACTTGTTGATGCTTATTTTCTGACCTATTTCTGTTTAATACATACTACAGAACAGAGAGAAAGGCAAGTCAAAGGTGACATTGAAGCCCAAGGTTTTTACCATTGAAAACTGCCAGAATATAGAAGAAAGAAGGATGGTGGGAGATAATGGTGGATGTGTTTCTTTGGTTGGTTTTAGAACTAGTCTCACTAGGTAGTCTAGGCTGGTGTGGAATGCATGAGTGTCAGCTCATGAAGTGCTAACCGGATTACTGACCAGTGTCAACATGCCCCATGTAAATTTGGTTTTTAAGTGTGAAGTATTTAGTGTTGATAGCTTATGATGAGGTTGGGATGCCCAATAGGCAGTTATAAATGAAAGTCACATTTGAGACAACGGGTCACAGATTAGAAAACCTTCAACAAATTAGTAGGCTTTAAAAGGTTCCCCTCTCCCCCTGCCCCATGGAGCAGGATTTATCTAAGGGAGTAGGATATTTGACATATGCAAATCAGTAAACAAATACCTCAGCAACAGAGAGGATCAAACATCAGCTTCTCTCCATAGATACAGAAAAGGCATTTAGTGGAGTTCAGCATCCCTTCATGGTAAGACTGAACATACTAGGCACAGGAAGAAGGTATTAGGAACAGGAAAATGCAGGAATGGAAAGAAGGTATAAATCCTGGAGAAATACTGTGGCATAGAAAGTGACTATAAAGACTCCCCAAGGAGGGAGGAGTCAGTTCTGATCACCGAAGTGCCCCTGTCAAATGTTCTTACAGACCTCTCATCCTTGTTTCTACCTGGAAAAACACACACTAAGCCTCTAGACCCATTTATGTCCGGTAATCCCAGCACTTGAGAGACAGAGGCAAGAGGATTATGCATTCAAGGTCAGCTTGAAAAATATAGAGAGACCCTATTGTTTTTGTTTAAAAAATCCTTTTACATCAATGAAAATATTCAAATGTTACTTATGCTCCCTTCCCTAATTTCTTACAGTTTGTACTCCATGAAACTCCTAATATTACTGTGCTTGTCTCTATCAGAATTTGAGATCAATAGAAGAAACAATAAATTTAGCAAACACTGAACACTCATTGAAGTTGGGGGTATCCCAGCATATTTTCTTTCTTTAGAAACAAATTACTGATAGAATTTAGTCATCAACTTTGTGTGTGTGTGTGTGTGTGTGTGAGTGTGTGAGTCATGGGACTTGAACTCTGGGCCTAGGCCCTGTCCCTGAGCTCTTCAGCTCAGGCTACTACCCTACCACTGGAGCCATAGCCCCACTTCCTATTTTTTAGTGGTTAATCGGAGATAAGACTCTCAGATCCTTTCCTGCCCAAGCTGGTTTTGAATAGCAATCCTCAGATCGCAGCCTCCTGAGTAGCTAGGATTATAGGCATGAGCCACCATGCCTGGCAGTTATCAACTTTTTAAATTTTTTTAATTTATTTTTTGTGCCAGTCTTGGTAATTTCTGAACTTAGGGCCTGGACACTATCCCTTAGCTTCTTTTTTTTTTTTTTTGCCAGTCCTGGGCTTGAGCTCAGGGCCTGAGCACTGTCCTTGGACTTTCTCAAGGCTAGAGCTCTTCCACTTGAGCCTTAGCACCACTTCTGGCTTTTTTCTATATATGTGGTACCAAGGAATCGAACCCGGGTCCTCGTGCATGCTAGGCAAGCACTTTAACCACTAGGCCAAACTCCCAGCCCCTCCCTTAGCTTCTTTTGCTCAAGGTTGGTACTCTACCCTTTAAGTCACAGCTCTACTTCCAGCTCTTTGGTAGTTTGCAGGAGATAGGAGTCCCACAGACTTTCCTGCTGGCTTTCCTAGTCTGGCTTTGAACTGTGATCCTCAGATCTCAGCCTCCTGAATATTTAGAATGACAGGTGTGAGCCACCAGTACCTGGTTTAGTCATCAATTTTTTTTGCCAGTTCCGGGGCTTGAACTCAGGGCCTAAGCACTGTCCTTGGACTTTCTCAAGGCCAGAGCTCAACCACTTGAGCCATAGCACCATTTCCAGCTTTTTTCTATGTATGTGGTACTGAGGAATCGAATCCAGGTCTTCGTACATGCTAGGCAAGCACTCTAACACTAGACCAAACTCCTGGGCCCAAATCATCAAAAATTTTTTGAACCACCACCCACAATATCACAACATTTGTGATTCCACATGTGTTAATATTATTTCACATAAAAATAACTTATTGATAAGAGAAAGTCCCCCCAAGAAAACACTTTCCACGTATACAGTAAAGTGTCCAACTTGCTATTAACCACTAAAATAATGTATAATAGCCAATTCGTATTGCTCATGAAAATAAGCATACTAGGGTATGCAGAACCAGGAGGTTCAGCGTTGGAAGAGGCCTGGGTGAGTCTTGACTCATGTGTTGCCTTTCTGCTTTTCAGGGAACTGATGCTACATTCCCACCAGAAAAGCATCGGGCAACTGCAGGAGACCCTTAGACAGAAGCTGCTGAGTGATGACAGCTGGAGGGAGAAGGTAACTCCAGGCGGCTGCACTGGGCGGCTGGGCCCAGTGCCTGGCTCCCCTGCTTTCCAGGCTCCTATTTGCAGAACAACATCCAGACAAATTTCCAGCACCAGATATTCTTAGGATGATTTATTTCCCAGTATTAACAATGTAATGGGAAATAGAAAGTAAACATACATTTTGAAGTCCTATTAAATCAAGGTGGCCCTTAGTTTTCCTTGAGAAATGAAATTTTAACTTTCAGATGTTTCCTTTTCTCCCACCAAAATCTACATTCTATTACATTCTTAAAAGCAAGGAAATATTAATTCTTATACCTTCTCTAGTCATAATGTAAGAGAATGAAAAATGACTTAAAAGTTCTTCAGTTATGAACCTCTGACATGTTTACTCTGGAACAGTAAAATGAACATTTAGCTTGCCATTACCTACAAAGGTTCAACAACGAGTATGCATTATTTTAATCATTTTAATTAGTCATGTTTTTTAAAATAGTACTAATTTTATCTAATATTCAAGAATTTAATATGTATTAATAAATATTATAGAGTTCACACTCAGGTCCTGTCCTATCTCAATGATAATCAGCTGATCCCTGCTGCAGTCTTTCACGATTGATGAGTGGCCAGGGCTTCCCTACACAGACCTGCAGCCTCTCCCACTCTTCTCATCCCTGGTGTGTTTCTGTACCTCGCTCTGGCTTTCTCCTCTGTTTATTTCTTGCAGTGAACCAGGGCCTTGTACATGCTAGGCAACTGCTCTGCTGAGCTACAGCCCCAGCCCAGTGTTTTCTTATTACATCTCAAACTTTACTCTAGAACTGAAGCTGGTCACTGATATTGAGATTGTTTGGCTAGACTTAGCATCTGCTTCTTCCCCCTGAGGCCCAGATTCTGTCACTGCACCAAGCAGTGGCCTCCCCAGGAATCCTCACTCTGCCCTCAGCAGACAGAGACCTTTTAGTCATTGTGGCTGGCTCAGTCACAACTTCTGTCTACATTCGCAACTTCTGTTTCCAGTCATCAAAATAGCCTACCCGTATCAGCCATCTGCAAACAAAACCTCTTTCCTGTCCCTCTGAGAGTGTGCAGTAAAGCTATAATAAAAAAAAAATCACTGTATAAGAAAATTTTAGAATGTGGAGGAAGTCACTGTAGGTATCTAGTTTATACTTTGTTATGTAGCTCAGGCCTTTCCCTTCCTTCGCTAAGCCCCATGCTGCTTTGATTCTAATTCTTATGCATTTTAATGTACATTCAGTTAGCTGGAGTGTTCTTTTTTTTTCACAAATTTTTGCACATCATCCTTGCATAGAGACCATGCCAAACTTCTCTGTACCATTCCAGTTTTAGTATATGTGCTACAGAAGTGAGCACATCTCCCCTATCCCTGTCAATTCAAAAAGAAGACAGTCAACTTAGTAATAAAAAATGAGACATCTTTTAACCCATCCCATTACTAGAATTTTTTTATACCTTGGTGAAAGTCTGGTAGAATAGTCTTTCCTATTTACTCTTTATGGGACTGAAAAGTAAAGCTACCTTTTGAAAATGAGTTTGACAGTGTATATCATGGGGTACTGTAAATGTTCACCTTTTGAATTAGAAATTTCTCCAGTGGAATCAACAAGGATAGAGATTTAACAGTGTCTCCCTTGTCTGAAACTCTTAACTTCTTCCTCTTAAGTCAATGGAGTGACTTTCCTGCTTTTGTTTGTCCACATGAACACCTGATACAGTTTTCTTCCCTGAAAGGAGGTCTTGGAAAACAGTATCAACCACTCCAGTTCATTCCCCTGCCCCCATGTTTCCAACTTCAAGAAGTAAAGCTCATGTTTGCATCTGGCCATCTGAAAGCTTTGTGCTCATGCTTCATACTCAGTTAGTTGATGATGAAAAAAATATCATGTAATATTTCTCATTCTTTCTGATCAATTATATAGCAAATGTCCTTTGGCATGTATAATTTCTATAGTATAAATGGACATTTCATTTTGCTGAAAGGACATGACTTGGCAATAAATGTCATCATTTAGCCAGCAGTAAATCAAGATTCAAATTAGTGAAGCCAGGGAATGATAATTATGTCTTGGCTGTGTCAGCTATTGAGACTCTGAATAAAAGTTCCCTAAAAGTCCTCCTGTGAGAAAACAGAATCACTAATATGACATTGTAGTTTCTTTCTTGGGTCACTGTGCCTTTGCATAGGAATGAAATGTTCTCTTTTCAAATATATAATACACATATTAGAAAAATTTCATAACTTAAATGCTTTTAACATTTAAAAAGTGGATTGCAGTTTGTAACTGTGTTTAATTATTTTAGAATATATAAAAAGCACATAATAGGACCAAATTGTTGCCATGCAACAAGGATGGCACATTTTTAAATAACTATATTTACTAATTGTCAGTTATCTTTGTTGATTTCAAGTAGTGCTTACAAAGAGAGAATATTAATGTGCATGGTGAACTTTGAAAACTGGTTCCAAATACATAATGCTGTTACACTACCTAGTTAAAAATTTGTAATTAAAAAAGTCTCCTGTAACCAGACTGCTTACATAATAATCACTTTACTTCTTGACTGTTACTGTTTAGTGTAAGAGACCAATTCCATCTAGGCATTTTAATAGATTATCAAGATATTACATTTAGAAGCATTTTAGACTTTCACTAATTGAACTCATTTCAAATAAATAGCAAAACCTTACTTTCTGGCTGGAATAAATGGATTGGTGGTGAAAATGCAAGGGAAAAAAGTTTGCTTCAAGAAATGAAAATGCCTAATTTGAAAGGAGGCAAAAAAAAATCTCAAACTATTTTTCAAGTGGAAAAGCCAGTCTATTGATGAAGCAAAAAGTAATGACAATTAAAATACAAAATTTCACAGGGATGAAGTTACTTGTGGACATGTATTTTTCAATGTGTGCTATGAGTCTATGCAAAAACAATATTGCTGTGTACCCAGCAAGGCTGAGGGCCCGCCAACATAAATGGGCAAAGCAGAGGTCAGGTTGAAGGAGCCAAGGTGGCCTTGCTGGAGTTCAGAGCACAGAGCCTGGCCAGAGAGCTAAGGGAGCTGGAACTCAGTCTGTCCTCTGCTCACAGAGTCCTGCACCTGGCATGAAATAGTCTTATTCTAAGGAAAGGGGTGTTTGTCACTTCACGCACAGGTATCACATAGGCTGGCAGTGGCCCATCTAAAAGGTCAGGTAGGGAGTGTTGGTGTTTTAGTAGTTCACTGAGAAGGCTGTGTAGCATGGAGTGGAGCACGGATGTAAGGAGGCTTGTCAGGGGTTGATGTTGGGCAGACCAGAGTTGCAGGAGGTCTGAGGTGGAGGAATGGGTAGGCTCGGGCATCTTTGCTTGGATGTGCATGGTAAGGGAAGAAGGATGAAAGCTAGTGGGTGAGATGTTAGCTGGGATGACTGGATAGTTGATGGTGCACCAATGAGGGGAAGGCTTCTGCGTGGATGCAAGGGTCTGACATTCAGAGGAGTCTCCTTTTGTCACCTGAGGCTTCCTTGGTCTTTAGCAGTCAGAGAACAGCCTATCTGAACAATTCTGCCCTGTTTCAAAAGATCATCAGCCACCTTTCATCAAGACAACCCCTAAATTTAATTTGAGAAAGCTTACACAGTTTTTTGTGATGAGTATAAACCAAATTCCTTTGCCTGGGAACCCCTTGAAGTAAATAACATCAGCTGGGGCTGGTGTGACTCTGAAACTCGCGGGTGCATCTCATTGCTTTTCTTACTAGACAATCAGAACAGTGTTTCTCCAAGTTTACTGCTACCTCATTAGAGTGTATAATCTAGTGTAAATCTAGAGCTAGTCTGTAAGTGAGCTGTCTTCTCTAAGCTCCATAAATGGATACTACAAGATGAATGATTCTAGTACTAATGGACTTGTTCCGGTCCTCCTCTTCTTCTTCCCCCTCCTTCTCCTTCCTTCTCTTCCCCCCTCGCTCTCCCTTTTCTCCTCACCCCCATTCTCCGTCTCCCTCCCTCCTTCCTTCCCTCCCTTCTTCTCTCCTTCCACTCTCTCTTTCTCTGTGTGTCTCTCTCTCCGTCACTAACAGCAGGGTCTTTCTGTGTAGCTGAGGCTGTCTTCAAACTTGCAATTCGCCTGTCTGTTGAATACTTGGTGCATCTGCACACCACCACACCCTGCTCACAGATTCCTTCTCTGTCTTGCTCTGATAGGCAGAGCCAAAACCAATGGTTGGAAAGCACATAGAAGATGTTGGCTCAAGGAAAGGAAACACTGCCTAGTGCTTAGTGTTGTCTCAGATGGAAAGTCCTATGGGATGGAGTGAGTTATGGCTTCTGGAAGTGTGAGGTGCAGAGCAGACAGCTGTTTGTATGAACTCCATGGGATAGACTGAAAGGTTGGTGCCTGGAGTTGCTTCCTGACTAATGCATTCCTGCTCTTGCTAGATCTCCACACAGACACTTCTCCTTTACTGCCCACAAGGAGCTCTGGAGATGTACTTGAGCCCCAGGCATTTAGTTCCAGTGCTGCTGAGAGGGTATGATCACTAACTCAAGATCCATTGCCCAACTTTACAAGTAAACTTGCTTAGAATGAAAACTCAGTTCCATCTCAAACTAAAATCTGTGTTTATTCTTTCTATTATTTACACAGTGTGCAAGATGGAACCAGGGAATTTCTAAGATACTTCTGTCCCACTGATCCTGTCTGAGTGAAACTGTGAAGCATGTGTCACTGTCTGTGGGATCTTTTACTCATTCTTCCAGCTTCAGACACATTTAAAAAAACAATCTGTAGAAGTGGCACTGTGGCTCAAGTGGTAGAGTGCTAGCCTCGAGAAAGCCCAAGGACAGTGCTCAGGCCCTGAGTTCAAGCCCCAGGACTGAAAAAAAAAAAAAAAAGAAGACAACCTGTGACTCTCAAACTTTCTATCCTCCATCATTTGAAAAGTTAGTGTTTGTACTTTATATCGCCTCTGAATTTTCAACTGAACTTAATCTGCCAACCTTAAAATGTGTGTGTGTGTGTGTGTGTGTGTGTGTGTATGTGTGTGTGTGTGTGTGTGTGTGTTTCTCTAAGTGTTGCTGGGGAACAACCAGAACTGAATTTGCCATATAGATGACTAGTTTTTTAGTCACTCATTTAGTCACTCAGCTTTTAGTATTTCTGAAAACTGTCATAATATAGTCCTAATTTATCTACTAACTTTTTAGATTCAGAAAGGTCTTAGGTTTTAGAATACTTAGGACAAGGTCTATTTTCTGGCATGCACTCTAGATTCAAATATTTTTAATACCAAAAAAAATTTCAATAGTTTCAGTGAACAGTTAATATTTCATCCTTTAATTGGAGTATGAGAATAAATTTTATATGTATTTAATGTTACTTTTAGATTGAAACTGAACTTGCTAAGGAAAGAGCCCAACATTTGATTGAATTCCAAGAGCAAGCTCTTCTCTTTAAGGAAGAGGCAAAACTGGAACTTGATATTGAAAAAGAAAAACACCAGGAAATAATCCAAAAGTATAAGAAAGAGCAAGAAGAACTGCAAGAAAAGGTCTGTAGCTATGTCCATCAGAGTTGATGTCTTGGGTCTCAGCCTCCTTAGTGCTAGAATTATAAACTGTGGTACCACATTCAGCAGTGTGTCCCTGGGGTGTGTGTGTTTGTGTGTGTCCTAGGGCTTGAACTCAGGGACAGGGTGCTGTTCCTGAGCTTTTGTGCTCTAGGCTAGCACTCTACCAATTGAGCCACAGTTCCAATTTGGGCTTTTTGGTGGTTCACTGGGGATAACAAGTCTCAAAGACTTTCTTGCTGGGGTTGGCTTAGAACTGTGAGTCTCAGATCTGGGCCTCCTGAGTAGCTAGGTTTACAAGGCATGAGCCACTGGTGCCTGGCTTAGTCCCTGTTTTCACAGCATACAAGTGTACAATGTGTGTGTATATCAGTCGAGTCTTACTGGGGAAATCATATTTTGAATAAACTCACTGAGAACCTAATACCCTGTGTTTGTGTGAAGGAGATACAGTTCAGCTATATCAGTGATTTGTTGGCATCAATAAGGTAGAATTACTTACCTGAGTGGGGGGCCAGTGTAGTAGTTAGGGCCCCAGTTGGAAAGGCTCCTGCTTTGCCTTAATGCTGTTTAGCTACTTCCTTGGTCACTTTACCTTTCAAGTTGCAATCTTTCAGGTTTGATGGCAGATGATGTGCCTTGACTGGCCTGAAATTCTGGCCAACCCTAGCCAGGTTCTCGCCTCTCTTCCTTGGTCTCCCCCTCTCCCCTCCCCCCTGAGGTCCTCAAGGTCTCCCCTCCCCCTGCTACCCCAGAACCCCCCCTCTCTTCCCAGTCCCCCACTTCCCTTGTGACTAGTTGTAATTTTGGTTGAGGATCCCATGGGCAGGGAAGTGCAGACAAGATCATATGATTGCTTAAGAGAAGTCATAAGTCCATATTTGCAGGTAAAATCCCCTGGTTTTTAATGTTGATTCCCTCAAAACACAGACACACACACACACACACACACACACACACACACTAAAAACATATTTGTAGCTCTGCATCACCCCACCCCAAGAACAACTTGTTCCATTTCTGTGTCAGAACCACAGTTTAGGCCCAGTATTAACCATCTTCCCTCCTGCATTAGTTGAAAATAATAGAATATTAATGTATAAAGTGACTAATTGTGGTAAATGGATTTCTCCCAAAAGCTGTTCTTTATGTAAATTTAACATGTGAAATAAATTTGGATACATAATTCTTTTTAAGTAGTAGCTCAGAAAGTCCTTAGAGTTTGATCTAGGATTCTTTTCCTGATCCTTTGTGGACTAGTTTCTTACGCTAATACTTGTAGGTTGACAATATCTGTAGCATAAATAAGGATAAACCTCATCAGAACTAACTCTGTTATTGTTCTTCTGTTTTTTGTTTTGTTTTCTAAGGAGGAAGAGAAATCTTTTCTTCTAAAAGGGAATTGTTCCCTTCATAACATGAGGAAATACTTTTCTTCCTTTCTGACTTATTTACCTAGAAGTACAACCAAGAAAAGCAGCACATGATCCTGGTATTCTATTGCAACAGCATTATGGTAGACACATGTGGCCTGCATTTCCACTAAATTCATTAATCTTTTATAAACTTTCATGTCTGGGCCCCAATTACAATCACATTTCAAGTGCTTGATGGCTAGTAATGGCTTTTTTTTTTTTTTTTTTTTTTTTTTTTTTTGCCAGTCTTGGGCTTGAGCTCATGGCCTGAGCACTGTCCTTGGACTTTCTCAAGGCTAGCGCTCTACCACTTGAGCCTCAGCACCTTTTCCGTCTTTTTTCTAAGTATATGGTACTGAGGAATCGAACCTGGGTCTTTGTGCATGCTAGGCAAGTACTCTACTGCTAGGCCAAACGCTCAGCCCTAGTAATGACTTTTAAGAGCCTGTCACAGAATCTCTTTCTAGTGGTTGGTGGTATCAAACCCAGAGCTATGAAAGGAGTGTTTACACCATGAAAATTAGATATAATCTTGGCTTTTGTTTTCCTTTTTGTGTCAGTCTTGGGACTTGAACTCAGTGCCTGAACACTGTCCCTGGAGTTTCTTTGCTCAAGGCTGGTACTCTAGTACTTGCAACACAGTTCCACTTCAAGATTTTTTAGTGATTAATTAGAGATAAAGGTCTCACTGACTTTCCTGTTCTGGCTGGCTTTGAACTGCAATTCTCTGATCTCAGCCTTCTAAGTAGCTAGGATTACAGGCACAAATGAGCTCCTGCTGCCTGGCTTTGGCTTTTCTTTTTTTTTTTTAAAGATACTGTTGTTACCAGCATTCCATGTAATCAGTGTCCATACAGGACTACTGGTCACCATAGTGGATACTGCAGAGTATTTCAGTCATTTCAAGAAATTCTATATGACAGGCCTCTTTGAGAAACTCACAGTGCTTGGGAACCATCCAGGCAGGACATACATAGAGAAACCCAGCAAGGTCACAAGGAAAATGTATTCATGGGTATGATGTGAGTAGAGTAGCGCTGTAGTGCACTCCTTATGTCTCCAAACATCAGGCATTTTGAGGTCTCAAAGCCAGCCTCATTAGGACTAGCCAGGCCCCTGATCTACTTGACAAGACTTCAGCCATTCTTGGCAGCTCAAGGTAGTCACAAAGATTTGTATATCCAAGGATGCCAAAGTGATGAATGCAATTCCATTGTAGGTGAAAAAGTAAAAGTCGGTAGTAACTGTTAAGAAAATCCTGCAAGTCTGGATATGTCCTAGGATTTATTTTTATATAGTTAGAAAAGCACACTGGCTTATTCAAATAAATTGCTTGAAAACCATAAGAGCTTTGTAGTTCCTTAGAAACTGTGACCTACAAATCAATATGCAATTTGTCTTACAGATATCTGACTTAATCGCAGGTGCTACAAAAGACCTGAGGCTGAAAGTGAGCAACCTTGAAGGAAAACTCCATGAGTCCCATCAGCAATATGCAGAAAAAGCCGAGTCAAAACAAAAAGAAATTGAAACCCTTAAAAATGTGGTTGCAGAATTTGAATCATGCTTGAAGAAGGAAATCGACAGTCATGATACAGTTTCAGAAAACTTGAAGAAGGAAATGAAACAAAAGTCAGAGGAGCTGGAGAGGGTGATGTTGGCCCAAACACAGCTGATGCAAGAATTTAACCAATCCCAGGAAGAGGTAAGAAGCAGACCACTGTCTCTTTGCATCATGTTAGAGCTCCACTCTTCCAGAACACACACACACACACCACACACACACACACACACACACACACACACACACACACACACACACACACACACACACACACACACACACAGGCAGCTTAGTGGACTGGAAAGAGTCCTGGGCTGTTTGTTAGAGACCAGAAACCACACCCTGCTATGCCTGGGCACCATTTAATCTCTATGGATCTGGCCCTCCTTTGTATAAGGCCAAGATGTTAGACTATATACACCAATGCCTCCTCAGTGCTCCATTCTGTTACCAAGGACTACTTAAGACCTGTAAGCTAGACACTGGTGGCTCTTGCCAAAGCCTAGCCACTCAAGAATCTGAGATCTGAGGATTGAAGTTCAAAGCCAGCCCCAGTAGGGAAAGCCCATGAAACTGTTATCTCAAATCAACTACTTAAATAAGTACAGAAGTCAATCTGTGACTCAAGTGGCAGAATGCTAGCCTAGAGCAAAGAAGTTCAGGGATGATGCCCAGGCCCTGAATTTAAGCCCCAGGACAGACACAAAAGCAAACAAACAAACAAAAAAAAGACTTGTAAGACTAGGGATCTTTACATATTCATGTCTTTTTTAATCTTTGCAAAGGAAACTTTTAGAGTTTATGTGCATAAATTAAAAAAGAAACATGGACAATATAAAGATAATCTGAGGCCAGGAGTTTGGCCTAGTGGTAGAGCATGCACAAAGATTCCTTGGTACCACATACATAGAAAAAGCCAGAAGTGGTGCTGTGGCTCAAGTGGTAGAGCTCTAACCTTGAGAAAGCCCAAGAACAGTGCCCAGGCCCTGAGCTCAAGCCCCAGGACTGGCAAAAAAATAACAATAATAATAATCTGACTTTTACAAAGTTTTAAATTTCTGTCAAACTGACCTTATAAAGTAGTTATTCATGTTAGTTTTCTTACGTGTGCATAATTATTTCAGCAAATTTTTGTCAATTGTGGGACTTGAACTCAGGGCCTAGGCACTGTTCCTGAGCCTCTTTATACCCAAGGCTAGCACTCTACCACATGAGCCACAGCACCACTTCCAGTTTTTGAGTGGTTAATTGAAGAGTTTCATGGGGACTTTTTGTCTGAGCTGGCTTTGAAACATGATCCTCAGATCTTAGCCTCCTGAGTAGCAAGGATTCCCAGGTGTGAACCACTGGTACCTGGTTTCAGTGATATTTTTATTTAAACTGAAGTAGGCTTATTTTGGTTTGAAACTTTTTTCCTTACTCTTATCTATTAAATGCTAGGCAGTTTAGGAACAGTGGAACAATGACTTTGTTCTTTAATTACCAATCTTAGATTATTGGGTCCTATTTCTAACAGTGTAGTAAGTAGAAACAAATGGGAGATTCTGAATACTAGTGATAAGTAACGTTTTTGTTGGTTTTTATGAGCATCTCAATGAAGAAATACATGGAAAGTACTAGCATAAAATATGTCATGTTCTTAGTGTGTTTAGATTATTGACCAAAGTAGAACATTTGTTTCATCATTATAAATATGAATTGAAGCTATTGCAAAGAATTATAAATATAAGATGAAATAGGGAATGAAAAAAAAACCACTGGATCAAGAGCAATGCCTAACACAGCTCTGTGCAGTAGAGATATTTTCATGTTACAGATGAGGAACCGACTGAACAGAGCTGAATGATTTTCCTAAGGCTATGCAGTGCAGTTCAGCCAAGATTTGAACCTGAATCTCCCCCTTAGGAGACCTG
Organism: Megascapheus bottae; assembly: GCF_031878675.1. Taxonomy (NCBI): domain Eukaryota; kingdom Metazoa; phylum Chordata; class Mammalia; order Rodentia; family Geomyidae; genus Megascapheus; species Megascapheus bottae. Next base: position 16,308,302 of record NC_143509.1, read on the forward strand.
AGCTCTTAAGACTCAGCTTCTAAACTTCAAGGTAGCCTCAGGCTTACCACACTTCCTAGCCTGGATTATGTATTGCTTTTTACTTTGAAATTGAACAAGGGCAGGAGCTGTGGCCTACACCTGTGGTCAAAGCTACTCCGGAGGTGAGATTAGGAGAGTTAAGATTCAAGGTCATCCCAGGCAAAAAATTATCAAGACCCTCATCTTAACCAATAAGCTAGATGTGGTAGTGTTTCCTCTAATTCCAATTGCAAGAGAGGTACAAGTAGGAGAATTGAGAGGCTCAAGCTTGGTTTGGGCAAAAATGTGAGATTCTACCAGCAAAAAGGCTAAAAGCATGACACAGGGCTTGCCTGGCAAGCATGAGACCTGGAGTTCAAACTCTAGTATAGCACCCCCCCCCAAATAAATTTTTAAATAACAATAAAATAAAATGAACAGCCATACAATGTATAAATGATTGTGGATTATCACTAAATAGAGAAAATAAAATTGTCATCATGTAATTTTTTTACCTGTCCTGGGCTTGAACTCAAGACCTGGGCACTGTCCTTGAGCACTTTTGCTCAAGGCTAGCACTCTACCACTTGAGCCACAGTCCCACTTCTGGCTTTTTCTGTGTATGTGGTACCAAGGAATCGAGGAATCGATCACAGGACTTTGTGCATGCTAGGCAAGTACTCTATCACTAGGCCACCCTCCCGGCCCTTATCTTGTAATTTCTTTAAAAAGCTTATTATGGATTTACGTAAGAGGGATACCCAGGGGAGGAGGCATGCTAGGTTTTTCATTAGAAGTTTCCAAACTATCACCTTAACATTAATAATTGGAGTAAAAATGTAACAAAATGACTATGTATGCCAAAGACCAGAACATGCTTATAAAAGTAGGAAATGAGTGAGTGAAAGTGATAGGTCTTATGAACCAGAAAGAACAGAGGCTATAATACGTGGAGGACATGAAGTGAAAACCACAACTTGTTTTCATCCTCTATCTAGACTCTTGAAGTTTCTTAGGTTCTGAAATAATCAAGGTGTCAACACAAGTTCCATTAGAACAAGGATAAATTAAACCCAGAGGAGGAAAGTCCTCTTCCCTGTCGGGGAAAGAGTCTATGGACTTGGTTTTATATTGTAGAAAAGAGTTCTCAAGGGCAGGAGGCAAGCTAAAGTTCTGAATGGCAGGCAGCGATTGTTGGTACAACTCCCAGGAGGGGGTTGGGCAGGAAAAATCGCCATCACCAGGGAGCGAGAATGGAAAATACAGAGGTGGTGGAGATGTGCATAAACAAGGAGTGCACAAAGCTCTCACGGTGGCAAAGAGCAGAAATGAATCAGAAGCAAGAAGAGCACACGATCCTTACAGCCAAATTCCAATGGAAATCCCAGGCTCTCGGCGCCCGTGTTTTCTGGGGATACTGTCAGAGTGTGGCCTGCTCTTAGTGACGTGGGTGCCAGGGAAGAGTGTGGATAAATTCAAAGTGAAACAAAAGCTTCAGAAGAGTCCAGCATCACAGCGTCATTTTGTTTTAGGACCCCAGGGTTAGGCGTGGTGCACACTTGGAACCCCAGTACTTGGAAGGCTGAGGCAAGAAGATGGAGCTTGAAGTCAGGTTAGACCACAGAGTGGAGTCCAGGACAGGCTGAGCTGCAGAATAAGAAGGAAACAAAAAAGCCCACACAGGAAGAAAGGAACTGGAGTTGAATTTCTATAGTTCCTGCAGCCTATCTAATGGAAGGTGAAAGATTCTTGAACACAGAAAATTAAAATCAAAGCTTATTGAAAGTGGATGTGTGACTATGAGTACTAGAGCACCAGTCTTAAGGGGAAAAGCTACCAAGGTCCTTAGTTCAAACCCCACCACCACAACAAAAATATGCTCTCAAACATGGAGAATGGAACTGACATGGTTATCTCTATTTCATCACCGTGAAATAGAAATCAATTAATAAAAATGAACAACTCTATAAGGATGGAGAAAGCAAGAGAGGAGTTGACAATTAATAAAAAAAAGATGTTGATAAATTTTGGAAAACAGAAAGCAAGGTAACTAACCTGAAGAAATCTGTAATATTGAAATCTGATGTGTGGAAGGAGAGGGCAAGGGGACCAAGAGAGACAAACCTGGGTGGGTGACACAGCACAGGGATGATAGGAAGACTATAAAATACAAACAGATCCTCAGATGCCTCCACTCCTTAGGCGGTCCCCACCCACCTTCAGACAATGTACCCGACTAGAGGATTTAAGACAAGAGCTAGCACTGACATCTGTACTAAATGCATCCCCACTTCACACTCGCATTCAGAATGCCAACACTCAGGCTAATATATCAGTAGCAAGAACCTGGAAGTGTCCTCTCTGTGGAAATGAATTGTGTCAAGAGAAAAAGCCTGTGTGCACTGACCGTGAGGCATCTCCTGGAAATGGCTGCACCATAACCATTCTACCCAGCCTGGCACAGCAGCCAGGTACACCCTGAACTTCGGGTCACATCCTGAATATTCTGTTTTGTACATGCGCAGCCAAGCATCACCAAATACTTGAGACCCATTTCTTATTTTTGAAGGACAGAAACCAGTAACAAATAGGCAATAAAAGAACCTAAAAGTAAAAGATACAAATTAACACCTAATTGGGCCCTTAACTCTAACCACTGATTAAATTTAAACCTGTTCCTAATCCTAACCTTCACCCTAATCTGAGTGTTCCTAATTTTATTCTTAATTATAACCCAACCTTAACCCTAATTTGAGCACTCAAATCCACATTCTAAACCTAGCATTATTCTAACCCTAAGTCAAATGCCTAATTCTAAGCTTTCCCCTTGTCATTTATAAATCCTAACCATGGTCACAAACCTAACCCTAACTCTTCTCACCTTAACCCTAATCCTAACCTAAACCCACAACTAAACAGACCATAATGCCTAATTCTAACACTAACACAAAGTACTGATAAACTCTAGCCTTATTCCTAATACTACTCCAACCCTAACCTTAACTAATACTGAAACATAACTCTAATCCTAAACTAACCCTAACATATTCATTCAAATGCCTTGATCAAACACAGCCCTTTGTGTAAGACTAACCCAAACCTAACCATAATTCTCACTAATGCTCACTGTAACCCAACCAGAGAGATGGATGTCCATTTCTACAGCTTTTATTTCATTAGATCTGCTATAATTGACTTAATTATGGTTGTGAACACAGAATTACAATTTTAAGAACAATGTGTCTGGCCATCTTGCTTCTCTCTTAGTAGCGTATTGAGATTCTCACTGTACCTTACCCAAAGGTCATTTGCATTCTTTCTGCAGCTTGAGGCTGTACCGATGAAGTGAGCAGAAGCAGCCTTGGAATGGAAGCTGGGCCCCCTTTGCTAGCTCCTCCCCGTCTTCTGCTTTCTGTGCCTTTTCTACAGTTCCCTCCCCAGCTGGCTGGCCACCCACTGCCCTGGGTGACATCCAGTTAGAATTGATGGGGACTGAGCCTGATCACACTGTGGTTGGCACAGAGTAGGAATAAGCCACCTTCACGGAGGGTCTCTTTCCTGGCTTAGTCACCAACACTATGCCAGACACAGAACACCCTGAACTGGAGTCTTCAGTGTGCTCAGGTTACCCAGCAAAGCCTTCTGGGGCTTCTTCCACTGCTTCTGGAACTGAAAGCAACCCAGATGTCTTGAAGGATAAAAATGAAAACAAACATAAAAATAAACCACTCTTACTCACAGAGATTGGGGAAAATTGGCCATCTCTTAATATTAGAAATTTTAAACAGATGGTGAGCTAATTTGTATTTTCATTTTGACATTTACCTACTCAGTGGGAGTGCAATTAGGCCATTCTTTAAGCCCATTTAAAGTGGCTTTTATCTGCAATGTTACAGAGGCAGCTACAGATGATGATCACCACCCGTCTGCAGAATGCAAGGCTCTGGGACCACAAGCAGCACCCCAGTCAGTCAGCCTCACTTGGGAACACTTGGACAGGAGCCCCCTGGGACACCTTGGCCCTCCTGCCCTCCTGCCTCCCACATGGCCTGACTCCAGAGCTGACAAAGAGACCTTTCCATCCGGCAGATTTGATCACACCAGCCACCTGCTTGAAATAGACCTTCCAATGACTCCATCTGGTCCTCGGAGTAAAATCAAACTCTAGTATTAAGGGGTTGCCAAATTCCTCCTGAATGGAACCTCAGATCTGAGCACCTGCAACCTGCACCACCCTCTGCCTCCATCTATGTTCACTACACCTGGAAAACCTCAGATTTCCGCTCACCAGACTCAGGCCTCTAGCTCAATTGTGACTTCCAGTTCATGGTGCCATGATGAAACCCAGCCAAGAACAGTTTTGTCTAGGACGTGTAGAGTACAGTGCTATCACTGGTTATGCTCATTTGTGTTGACAGGTTTTCATCTTACAGCACATTTTTCACGATGTTCAGTGAAAAGTCATAGAATCTTGTCACAACTCAGCCTTCCTCTTGTGTAAATTGCTGAGAACAATCCAACCACAGGTGATGAATCTTTTCCCATATGATGGAGTTTTCTACTGTCTACTTAACGTGTCCTCGTCTCTTCTCCCACATCTTCTTCTGAAACAGCCAAGATTTCCATGTCCATTGTTGACCCCAAGATTGAACAAACAATTACACGCTGCCTGTGGATAAAACTGAGCTGTAATGTAGATTTTAAAGAGGGAGGTGCCAATGGCAGAGGACATGAAGACACTGTCAGAGTCCCTGAAGAGTTCATCACGTGTGCGCACAGATGAAAGTAAAAGTCCCAACGTTGGCTCAGCTCCAGATGTTCCTGGCTCTCGCAGTAACAGAAGAGAGAATGAATCTACTTGCTTTGAACATGGTGACCTCCAGAGCAGCTGCCCACACACAGCCTTCAGCCCCGGTGCCCCAGACCTGCCATGGAGTGAGACCCCAGGCAGAGCCTGGGGTGATCCTGAAGGGGGCTCCTGTTGTACATGCTCTGTGGGGTGTCTGTCACACTGTTCCACCTGAGCGTTTTCTCCTGTCCCTTGGCCAAACAGTTCTTCAGTGACTAGCCTGTGGATGTTTTGTGTCAGCACCATTCCTGTACATGGAGGCCTGAGTTTCCTTTTAGTAAGCTGATTAGGTTTTCTTTCTTTTAGATGGGGGTTCTTGTCCTCACAACCTGTCTTTTCATAAAATTGCCCCGTTGTTCAGGCCACCAATTTGTTGACATCATTGTTCATTGCTGCCCATTTTTTATTTGATATATTTCAATAAAATTGTCTCCTCATAGTGTTCTTATTCAAGGGTATTTTTATAGTAATACACTGAAGTCCACTTAAAGCTAATCACCTCACACTTTGCCAGCTTACTGTACCACTGAAACAGTGCCTAAAGAATTTTGCCTTTTTTTTTTTTTTAACATTCTGGCCTTGTGGCTTAAACAGGGCCTGGGTGCTGTCCCCAAGCTCTATAGCTCAAGCTGGCACTCTACCCCTTGAACCACAGCTAGACTTCTAGTTTTTGTGGTAGTTAGTTTGGCAATAAGCTTCACAGACATTTATGCCCAGGCTGGCTTTGAACTGCAGTCCTCAGATCAGGATTACGGGCCTGGCTTCTCCCTAAGACTTCTTTTTTGCCCAAGGCTATCACTCTCCCACTTGAGCTACTTCTGGCTTTTTGCTTCTTAGTTGGAGGTAAGTCTCACGGACTTTCCTACTCCAGCTGACTTAACCCCATTCAACATGCATGAGGCAGAGCTCTGAGGCAGCAGCTTACATGGCCCCTCTGATCTTCAGCGTCTTTGGAAAAAGTAGTTGCTGAGAGCACGAAGGGCGATGACACCTAACTTTGCACCTTAGTCACCATCTTTTCTGGCCCTGAGCATGCCTCCAGCCTTGTCAACAAGAATTCGGGGTGGAGAGAGAGCCAGTGATCTTCACTTACTCTAAAACCAGTTATAACCAGAGCAGGTAATTAACCCATGGTTTTTAAAACATGTAAAGAAGTGGATTGTTTTGTCTATAAATACTATATGTAATTGATGAGGTTTTGGCACAGAACGCACAGCTGGTTTTATAGAATATTACTGTGTGAACCTGGAATTGCTCCATATTCTTATATTTTAACTTGCACATTTGAGATTGCATAAAGCTCTGTCTATAATCATGAGCAACTCAAATATAGGAAGAAGTTACTTTCCCTGATACCTTATTGTTTAGTTCCACTGGCCGCAGACTGGTTAGGAAACCCCTGACAAAGGTGTTTTTCCACTAAGAGTCTGACTTGAAAATGCCTCGGCTCTTTTATTACAAACAGCTACTTGAGAGAAGTGTGCTTCTGGCTGGTGAATCCCAGAGCACAGCGGTTCCAGTTGTGTTCACATATTAGAACACTTAGAATTGTTTGTCTGCCAACCTCGTTTGTTGACATCTGGTAGCCATGACTGTCAGGACTGTGGGGAAACCCAGATCCTAATGTTTACTATAGGCTTTGAGAAGAAAGATGGAGTCCCATCTGATGACTGTGCAGCACCCATTTGAAGCTTGTGTTTGCCTCACAGTGCCCCACCATATGACCCTCAGCTCCTCAGTGCCCTTCACATAGATGTAGCAATGGCAAGCTCTTCCTCTTTACTAACCCCAGGCTCCTCCCTTGAGGTCAGATCCTATCCTGACACCAACAGCAGTTCTGGCCACCCTTCCCATACCACATCTGACTTGAGGGCAGGGACAGGATATGGCTTGCATGGTACATGTTCCCCAGAGACCTCTTTGGTCTCCAATAGCTTGGTGGTGATATGGGAAGTGCCAGACCTTGAGAGCAAAGCCTGGTAAAAGGTCCTTATGTCACTGGGTGTGTACCCCATAGAGACTCTGCCAATCTCCACTCTCTTTCCTGATTCACAATGTAAGTGATTTGTTCTCCAGTACTTCCCTGCAATGTGTCACCCTCTCCAGAGGTCCAGAGCACTGGGTGGTTCACTGAAACTTCTAGAACCAAGAGCGAAAGTAAACATTTCCTCTTTAAAAGCTAGTTACCTCTGATATTTATTTTGTCATAGTAATGTGGAGCCATCTGGTGCTGACTGTACCCACCGTAACATCTTGTTACTTGATTTTTTTGTGTGTGGTAGTATTGAGGGTTGAACTATCACTGGAGCCCACCCTCAGCCATTCAGGTTATTTTTTGAGATAGGGCCTCATGCTTTTGCTTGGCCTGCCTTAGCCTTATGATCTACCTTCCTATGCTTCCCCCATAGCTGAGACCATAGGCACATGCCATCATGCCCAACTTGTTTGTTGAGACAAGATCTGGATAACATTTTTCCAGCTGGCCTTGAACTGCACTCCTCTGTTCACTGACTCTGAGGTAGCTGAGATGAATCCTTGTACCTAGCTCAAAATGACTCTGGAGTTAGAAGCAGCAGATATTTTAGTGTATTATTTTACAGAATGACAGATGAGCAATTTAAGGTCCATTGAGAAAATATAAGTAACTGATTTCACAACTTAATACTATAGTGGATTTATTTTGCTATTCTTCCAGTCTTCTAACTCAAGAGATTTTTCTTTTCTTATTATTGCTGTGTACTTCACTATAAAATGACAAAAATAACACACTTTACAACTATGAATATTAACTGTAGGTTCCAGAGCTCACTGTCAGATGTGAGGTAGAGGTATCAGAAGTTGGAGTTCTAATCCCAGGCTCACACCACCATTTGAGTGACCTGGGGCAGGGCACTCAGCCAGTCAGCCTTTTCCTTCTTCTGCAAATGGTCAGGCTAGACCTAATAGTTTTATAAAGTTTCTTCTCCTTCCTTAGCAGTACTGAGGTTTGAACTCCCTGCCTTGCACATTCTTCATAGGCATTCTGCCACATGGAGCCACTCTGCCAGTCCCTTTTAACATTGTGTGTGCCTGTGTGCCTGTGTGTCTGTGTGTGCCTGCCTGTGTGTGCCTGCCTATGTGTGCCTGTGTGTGCCTGCCTTTGTGTGGCTGTGTGCCTGTGTATGTGTGCCTGTGTGTCTGTGTGTGCCTGTGTGAGCCTGCCTATGTGTGCCTGTGTGAGCCTGCCTATGTGTACCTGTGTGTCTGTGTGTATCTGTGTGCCTGTGTGTGCCTGTCTATGTGTGCCTGTGAGTCTGTGTGTGCCTGCCTGTATGCCTGTCTATGTGTACTTGTGTATGCTTGTCTATGTGTGCCTGTGTCCCTGTGTGTACCTGCCTGTGTGCACCTGTGTGTGCCTCCTTGCGTGTGCCTGTGTGCTCCTGCCTGCTTGTGCCTGCTTGTGTGTGCCTGCCTGTGTGTGCCTGCCTGTGTGTGTGTACTTGCTTGTCCTAGAGCTTGGACTCAGGGCCTTGTCCTTTAGCTATTTTGCTCACAGCTGGTGCTTTGCCACTTGGCCACAGCTCCACTTTTTTTTTTTCCCCCAGTCCTGGGCCTAAGCTCAGAGCCTGAGCCCTGTCCTTGGACTTTCCCAAGGCTAGAGCTCTACCACTTGAGCCTCAGCACCACTCCTGGCTTTTTTCTATGCATGTGGTACCGAGGAATCGCTGGGTCTGGGTGCATGCTAGGCAAGCACTCTACCACTAGGCCAAACTCCCGGCCCCCACAGCTCCATTTTTAATTTTTTTCACCAGTCCTGGGACTTGAGCTCAGGGCCCGGGCACTGTCCTTGGACGTTCTCGAGGCTAGAGCTCTACCACTTGAGCCACAGCATCGCTTCTGGCTTTTTTCTGAGTGTGTCACCCAGGAGTGGAAGCCGGGTCTTCGTACCTGCCAGGCAAGCTCTCCACACTAGGCCACGCTCCCGGCCCGCCACAGCCCCACTTCTGACTTGGTGGGGGTTAGTGGAGATGAGAGTCTCACGGACGTTTCCTGCCTGCCTGCGCCTCCGTAGGCAGGGTTGCAGGGGTGAGGCTCGGGGCCTGGCGGGGGCCTGGCGGGAGGCCCCCCCAGCCAGCCCTGCGCCCTGTCTTTCAGAACGCCCTGCTGCAGGAGACGGTGCGTCGAGAGTGTGAGGAGCGCTTCGAGCTGACGGCGGCGCTGAGCCGCGCCCGCGAGCAGCTCCTGGAGCTCCACAGGCTCCGCGGAGGCCGGGGGAGTCCGCCGCCCGGCCCGGGCGCCCCGGGCCCCAGCAGCCTGCCCACCTCCGCCCCCCGGGGAGAGAGGCTGCTCCCCAGACCCAGCTCCGAGACCGCCGCCGGTGTCCCCGGCCCGCGCCAGGCGCTGCCCGCCCTCCCGCAGCCGCAGCCGCGCCCGCCCAGAGGCCGCGCGGCGCCCCAAGGCGACACCAGACAGCGGCTGGCCGCCATCCTCCGGCGCAGGCTGAGCCAGCGCTGACGCCTCCGGCCGCGCCCGCCGCCGCCCCGCCGCGCCCTGGCCGGGCCGCCCGCCACTCGCTGTACCCGGGTGGCGGGCGGAATGTCCCAGCGTCTGCGTCCCCAGGAAGGAACCAGCCCGCCGGACCCGGTGAAGCCCGCGCGGCCGGCCAGAGCCCTGGGGTCCCGGAGAAGGCCCCGCGCAGGGCGCCCCCTCTGCCCTGCTGCGCCGGGCCAGCCCCAACACTCCCGCGAAAATAGATGGTCCTGGCTCTACCGGCGTTTGTTCCTTTGTTTGCTAACTAGATCAAGTGTGCCAGATAGAAGAACAGAGCGCTTTAGGCCGCAGTTCATTCCCCCAAACATGCCGGCTTCGGATGTTACCGGGAACCATCCACTGCTGCCATTTGTGTCATTGTGCCAGGAAGGCCGCCCGTCCCGTCCAGTCCAGTCCCGTCCACTCCTGTCCAGTCCCATGCAGTCCCGTCCAGTCCAGTCCTGTCCAGTCCTGCCCCGGAGCGGCCCGTGCAGGGACCCGTGCAGGGAAGATGCTTCCGCAGCTCAAACCGTGGCGCTACAGATCCTGGAGAGTCAGTCCTGGGGCTGGAACTCAGGGCCCGGCGCTGCCCCTTGCTTGACCTTGTCACTTAAGGCTCTGCTCTACCACTTGAGCCACAGCTGTTTCAGGGTTTGGGGTGGTTAACTGGAGGTAAGAGTCTCATGGACTTCAGGCTAGCTTCGTACTGTGACCCTCAGATCTCAGCCTTCTGAGTAGCTAGGATTAGGGGCGTGAGCACTGGTACTGGATTGGTGATTATTTTAGAAAACAGAGCCTATTCCTGAAAATATTACCTAGGGTTTTCTCCACTGGATGCTTTTTGAGCTTTCCAAGTGAGATTTGTATTCTTCGGCCATTAGGAAGAGAAATAATCTGAGATAACTAAAGAACACAGTGCTAATTTGGAATTCAGTTTATTATCTCTGAAATGGTAACTGATTAATACAGTTTCTATTTTCAGCATGAAAATAGAAGACAGATAAGCTATTTTAAATTGCCTTAAAGTGCCATTTCCTGTATTTTTCTCCATCTAGTACCAGAGTATTTTTCTTTAAATAACTGATTTCACTAAATCTTCCATCTGATTGTGTCACAGATATTCAGCTTTCAGGTGCTTACATGGAAATAACCGTAACACGTGACACATAAATTTCTCCCTATTTTGCCAAGTTATTGATGAGAGAATTCAAAGGTGCCTAATATTCCTTCCTATGTTAAAAACAAAATGGCCAAACAAAACCAAGCTTATCTCCATTCTTTCAAAGATTTAAGTTTAGTGAGTGCTTTAACTTCAGAAAACACATCTGTAATCTTAGCTACTCAAGAAACAGATCTGAGGATACCAGTTCAAAGCCAGCCCAAGCAGGAAAGTCCATTTGGACACTTATCTCCAATTAGCCACCAAAAAGTCAAAAGGGGCTTGCTTGTAGCCTTGAGCACAAAAGCCCAGAGGCAGCACCCGCATGCTGAGTTTCAGTTCCAGGAGAGTAAAATCAACAGTAGGTCCCCCTGATCTCCCTGGCTACTTAGGAAATGGTGCCTGTGCTGGTGTTTCATTTCTCGAATCAGTGTGGGCAAGAGAGCATGTCCCAGCTGTGCTGGGGCCATCCCTTCAGGCTGCCTGACCTCTCTGCAGGTGAGGGAAGATGCCAAGTGGACGGTGACTTGGTTACAGTAACACCACTGGTCAGAGGCTGAGGTTGAAGCAGAGCCACAGCCACACAGTCCCAAGAGCTTGCTTCCCAAGTCTCCATGGTGACTTCTGTCAACAGGGCCTGTTCTGCACTGACATTTTTGTTTTTGTCAGTCCCAGCTCGAACTCAGGGCCTGAGCACTGCCTTTGGGCTTTCTCACGGCTAGAGCTCTACCCCTTGAGCCACAACACCACTTCCAGCTTTTTTCTATGTATGTGGTACCAAGGAATCGAACCCAGGTTTTTGTGCATGCTAGGCAAGCACTCTACCACTAGGCCAAACTCCCAGCCCTGTACTGGCATTTTTAAGTACTTGTACTTTTAAATTTGTGTTAGATGGAAATTTTTCATGAGGAAGCATAACATTTAGTAACAAGTTACATCTTTTCTGATGAGCTCTAAAATAAATGCATGTCTATCAAACAAGCAGCGTTAACTGGTGTACCCTCCACACACACACACACACACACACACACACACACACACACACACACACTCCAAAACTGCCTTGTCTAATGCTGGCAGGTGACTTGGCACTAGTTTCCTTTGTCCCTCATCTGTTGTTTAAATGACAACGTTGTGACAGAAGCCAATGGCAAAGCCAGTAGATATACTGAAGAGTTTCTTAGGCTGCCATCTTCGTCACATTTGCTTTTTCATGGTCTTGTCATTCCAGATCTGCCTCAGGATCCTTGGAGGCACTGTAAATTTCTTCATCTTCCCTAAATTACCAACATTTTTACATTTATAAAGCAAGCACACAAGAGCTTATAGTAAAATGATGTGGAGAGTTTCATTGCAAGATCTGGTTCTCCGTTTGCTATTTGACTCCATCTTGGCAATGAGCAGTTCTGTAACAAATCACTCTGAAAATAGAACCATGTTCTATTGTAAAGCTGTCTGTTGTATTTCACAAATATATCACTGAAGTGCATGAGTAAATAGACGGTCTTTACCCTTTGGAAGTACAGACTAAGCTACATGCTTCAGTGTTGGGAGGAAGAATTTTTTAAGTAGCATTGGAACGTGGAACTTAGAAGTTAGGAACACATTCGGTCTTCCCTCTCCTTCCTCAGTCACAATGGCGTCCTCTTGAAACACTATTGCAACGTGAAGACAGTAAAAAAATACTGCAGCAAAGTAAGGCTCTCACTTGTAATAGGTATTATATCTAATACTTCCAATGCTCTGTGAACTCGGGTCCCCAATGAAGGACTTACAGAACACAGTAGGAAGTGTTCTCAGAGAATTACAAACCTACGTTTATCTTCTTGAACATAACATAGATTTCTCAAGCAAGCTCTTGAAATCTTATTGAATTAACAATATAATACCTGAACTTGGAACCATTTCCGGCTACAACATTTATCATGGCCTTGTAAGTGACAAAAGCCCACAAACTCTACTGAGACCATAGATTACTAACTTTTCACTTTCATATTAAAAATGGCATAGTGTGTCTTGTGCAGCACACTTGTGATGGTCCCCAACCTGTGACAGATAATCATGGTGTCTTCCTAAGGCAGTGTCAGTGGGGCTGAGGATTGAACTCAGGGCTTCTCACCTGCTGGGCAGGTGCTCTGACTCTTGAGCCACTTATCCAGACCCTTTTACATTGGTGACTGCCAAGTTAGAATCTCACTTTATGCCCTCAGCCAGCCTGGGCTTCCAGCCTCCTGTTGATGCTTCCTAGTGTCACACACCACATCCTTATCCTTTGACTGAGGTGGCATCATGTAAACGTCTTCTTGCCCATGGTAGTTTTGACCACAATCCTCAATTTTGGCCCCCTGATAGTGGACCTATAGGCTTGAACCACCACACCAAGCCATATGTGTTATCTAAAGAAAGACATTCGATTTTTCTCCTTAAACTATCAGCTCTATGTGGTAACAAAGTATGAAGCCTATGGTATTTTATAGTTTTAGAATATTAAATATTTTATAGCTTTGTGCATTCTAAATTTCACACAGGTAGATTTCTTCACAGTATAGTACCTGAACTTGGAACCATTTCCGGTTACAACATTTATCATGGCCTACTAAGTCACAGGCTCTCCCAATCTCCACCATGCTTTCTATCCACCAAGTCAAAACATATGACAGATGTTCCTCAGCCCTCCAAAATCAGAGAATAATGAATCATATAAATTAAGTTTCCCTAAATAAACAGTAGATGGTACTAATAAGTAATTTTAAATGTCTGTAGTTTCTGAGCATCTCGGTCCGTACATTAGTGGGAAAGCTCTATTCATTCATTCATTCATTCATTTGTTCATTTCTTCAGCACATACACAGAATTGTAAAAGCACTTTGGAACTACGAAGATAATTAAGACACATATAATCTTAAGAACTGTATAGGAAGAGCTGGGCGCAGTGGCTCACGCCTGTCATCCTAGCTACTCTGCAGGCTGAGATGAGGATCGAGGTTCAAAGCCAGCCCTGGCACAAAAGGACCTGAGACTCTTATCTCCAGTTAACCAATAGAAACCTAAAAGTGGGGCTGTGGCTCAAGGGGTTAGGTAGGTGGTCGTAAGCTGAAGAGCTCAGGGATAGCACCCAAGCCCAGAGTTCAACCCAATGTCTGAGAAAAAAAATTGTAGCCTCTCTGAAAAATGTGAAATAATAAGAACTCTGTTTTCATTTGAAAACAGATGACCCTACAGGCTCGTTTGGGATTCATAAGTACTTTCCTTGCTGGAAAAAGAAGTCTGGGGAGATTGAATAAAATGGGGGACAACTGTGGAAATTGATAATAGAAAAGAAAGAAAGAAAGAAAGAAAGAAAGAAAGAAAGAAAGAAAGAAAGAAAGAAAGAAAGAAAGAAAGAAAGAAAGAAAGAAAGACCAGAGAATGCAAAGGGAGTAATGCAATGTCATATAACTCCCTTCTGATTTCCTGACCATGCATGAAGGGAAATGTAGAGGATACCAGCTAAAACAAGGTAGCAAAAAAAGCTTTCCAGGTCACAGCTCTGGAGGAACTTCTATCTACTCCTGTTCTACCTACTCATCCACTGTCCTCTCCTACCTACTCATTCCCCCATCTTCTACCTACTCATCTCTGTCCTCTGCTACCTACTCATCCACTGTCCTCTTCTACCCTTGGCCCTGGTAGATTCTGCACTGAAGAGCTGCACTGCAGTGTTGACAGAGCCAGCCTCTCTCCCTCAATTCCCCTTGGATCTGGTTGGAACCAGTGCCACACACACCTGGACCAGCCCACCCCCCTGCCTGGTACCCCCCTGTCCACACAGACCAGCCCCATTCAGCACTGCCTTCCGTGTACTGAAATTCTATTTAGCCCATGGATTTTGAATCCAACATTCTCCAGAAAAACCAGTGATTGAGGAAACGTGCGGCTAGGAGGGGGCCCATGTCTAGAGTATCTGTCTAGAAAGTGCAATCCTGAATTCAAACCCCAGACGAGCCAAAAAGAAAAAGAAGAACAGAAGATTAACACAATTCAAAAGAATTTAAAATACTGTATCACTGTAAGCCTGGGGATAAAAAACAGCACATTTGTTTTGTTTTTAAATCTTGTAGAAGTATTTCAGTTTTTATCACAGGCAGCTCGTTGATCTTCAGCTCTTTAACAGCGTCTTTGAATGTCTGGTTGTCAAAGTTTGTGACACTCATTTAGGGGGTCTTGGGCAACATAGTACACTTACAATTATAAAGAAACTGGGCACGGGGCCGGGAGTGTGGCCTAGTGGTAGAGTGCTTGCCTATTATGCAATTCCTCAGTACCACATGCATAGAAAAAAGCCAGTAGTGGTGCTGTGACTCAAATGGTAGAGCTCTAGCCTTGAGAAAGCCCAAGGACAGTGTTCAGGCCCTGAGTTCAAGCCCCAGGACTGGCAAAAAAAGAAAAAGAAACTGGGCATGGTGGCTCAAATCTATAATCCTGGCTTTTTTGCAGTGAAGATAAAGGATGATGCATTGAGCCATGCAGGAAGAGCGAAGAGTTTGGGAGACTCCATCTCAACTAATGTCTGGGTCAGGTGGTGTGTGCCTGCCATCCCCACAGGGAGGCAGAAAAGGAGGGTCACATAGTTCTAAACCACTGAACTATAACACTGTCTGTCATATGGCATTATACTTCAATCCATTTTTAGGGGCAGGACTAATAGTGGCTGAGTGGAACTTACGTTTAGATTGCAATTTCATAATGGGTGTGAGACACCATCAGACCTTAGATTGTCACTCCCCTCAGTCCCCTCAGGGTGTGTCTGGGTTTTTAGCACTCTTTGCCTCCTGACCAGCAGGAAGGGCAAAGAGAACACGCCCAGACTAAGACGAGACCGAGAAAGGTTAGGGCCAGCTGGCCGCCTTCACCCAGCCCTCCCTTCTCCAGAGGGAAGACACAGACGCACCAGGGAGAATGTCACAGCAGACTCATTTAATGGGAAAAAACCAGGGGCTAAAGTAAGAAGCAGGAGTCCATTAGCATAAAAGTAGGTAGGACAGGGGGAGGTGGGTGCGGTCAGAGAGGGCGGCGGAGCCAATCCAAGGGTTCGAGGTAGCCTTATTTTACATCACAAACCACAGCCAAACCTCCCAACCAGGAGACAGGCAGGTTGGATCTTCAAAACCAGGAAGTGAGCACTGGGCCAAGAGGTAGGCCTTTTCCCCTTGATGCGACGTGCCCCACAGGGTGGTTACCTCAGTCATTATTTTGATTAAAAAAACAACAACAAAAACAAAATAGTATTAGAAAGGAGAAATTCAAGCTGGGCGCAGTGGCTCACGCCTGTAATCCTAGTTACTCAGGAGGCTGAGATCTGAGGATCAAAGTTCAAAGCCAGCCTGGCCCAAAAGAACATGAGACTCTTATCTCTAGTTAGTTAACCACTAGAAAACAGGAAGTGGGGCTATGGCTCAGGAGATATGGTGGTAGCCTTGAGTTGAAGAGCTCAGGGACAACACCCAGGCCCAGGGTTCAAGTCCCATGACCCACAAAAAAATAAGGGTGGGGAGAAATGGATTGAAGCATGTTTTATATAGGTATGGGCAAATACAAATGAAACCCCTTGGAACAATTAAGATACACCAATTGATGTAATGAAAGGGATATGTTTCATTTGCCATTAAAAAGTTGTGGTTATTTTTTCCCACCATTATTGCTGATGTTTAGCTTATATGGCTATTATTAATCATTTTCTAACTTAATTAGTTAAGCAATTTAGAATATTGGGTCATTTCTAAATAGATGCTTTTATATGAGCCTTTATGTACAAAGATAACACTGGAAATATATTTTTTTGGTGGAAGATACACACATCTGGCTTTGGATTGTACACCATGGCCAGCTAATGAGCCTGATACAGTCGCACACATGAATCTAAAGACATGCTTTTTGTCTTCCGTCTTCTTCATGTGAATGAGTTTGACAGTTGTAGTTTTCTATCCAGAACCTGATATTTGTAAAGGAATTAGGTTACTGCCAAGATTCAAGAGCTGCTTCTTCACTCAAAGCAGAATGTTTTCAAATCCAGGGCACCCAAGTTCCCATTCACTAAGCCTGACCTTGAAAACAGTGTAACAAGCGTTGAACTTGAAATCTTAAAGTGCCTTCCTGCTGGAATCCTTCTCTTTTCCAAGTGCTACATGGAGGAGTATGGGAATGAGAAATGTGCCTTTGCAAACCTGGGGAGAGAATGCACGACCTTATTTCACCACAGCCTGAGCCTGCTTCCTCCATCACTGCCAGTCAATGCGTTTCCCGTCGTAACCACGCCCCTCAAGATTTTAAACTGTAACCTGCACAATTTGGGGTTGATAGCTAAACATTTAATCGTAAGTTCAAATAACTGCAAAGGATATTCTAAAAATATTGGCACTGATAATTATTTTATGATTATGAAATCCTTATTGGTCTACCATATTAATCACTATAAAATGTGCCTAGCATTCTGAAGTTCTTCTGAATTGCCTTATTAATTATTTCTATATTGCCATTTTAACCAGGATAAATGTATGACAAACTTTGATGATAATGAGGCATAGAAGTTGATACTTCATAACCAATGCATTTCTTGTGTGTGTGTACACACTGTGGCTTGAACTTGGGGCCTCACACTCTTGCTTGATTTTTTGTTTTTTGTTTGTTTGTTTGTTTGCTTAAAGCTAGTGCTTTACCACTTGAGCCACACCTCCACTCCTATTTTTTTTTTTGGTGGCTAATAGACAAAAAAGTGTCTTGGATTTTTCTGCTGGGACTGGCTTTGAATCACAGTCCTTGGATCTCAGCTTCTTGAATGATTAGAACTACAAGTGTGAGTCACTGGTGCCTGTCTTATTGCGCATTTCTTGGTGAAATAGGTCAATATCATTTTTTCATATTTAATGAAAAAGGAAGGTAGATGCAATCTAGAATAGGTGACTGGGCCAGGCCAGGCACAGGGTCTCCTTTGCTGTGTTTCCAGTTTGGCTTGGTTTCAGGGCAAGGCTAGCTAGGATTCCAGGCATGTGCCACTGGTGCCTGGCTTGAAACTAGTTTTTTTTTTCGGCCGTGGGACTTGAACTCTGGGCCTGGGATTCCAGGTGTGAGCCACCACACCTGGATTGAAATTGATCCTTTTTTATTATTAAAGAATTTATTAACATTGATTTTTACATCATATTTCAAATGACATGTTTAACAAACAAGTATTCAAGAAGGGAATCTATATACAATCATTGGCACTTAGTTTTTAGAACATAATCAAAATTAGGCTAAGGGTTTGTATATCATAGATACATATTAATCTGTGTAATAAAACATTATGTCTATAGAGTCATAGGTTTTTTTTTCTTTTTTTTTTTTGCCAGTCGTGGTGCTTGAGCTCAGGGCCTGAGCACTGTCCTTGGACTTTCTCAAGGCTAGAGCTCTACCACTTGAGCCTCAGCACCACTTCCAGCTTTTTTCTATGTATGTGGTAACAAGGAATTGAACCCGGGTCTTCATGCATGCTAGGCAAGCACTCTACCACTAGACCAAACTCCTGGCCCCTAGAGTCATAGGTTTTTATGTCTATGTAGCTGTGTTTATATTTCCCATACCATGTCCATAGCATTGGGTATGCAAATATTGAGTCCTCGCTCTTGTACTGTTTGGATCTAATAGCTACATATTAAGGATACCATGCACCTTTTGTTCCTTTGGTCTTGACTTGTCTCACTCAACATGATTTGCTCTAGATTCATCCACTTTCCTCCAAATGCCATTATTTTATCTTCTCTGTTGGCTATGTAGAGTTCAATTGTGTGTGTGTGTGTGTGTGTGTGTGTGTGTGTGTGTATATATATATATATATATATATTACATTTTCTGTATCTATTCATGTGCAGTAGGGCATCTGGATTGTTTCCATCGCCTGGCTATTGTGAATAGTGCAGAGATGAACACAGCTGAGCAGGTGTCCTTATCATATCTTGGGTTATGATGCTCAGGGTAGATGCCCAGAAGTGGTATGGCGGGATCGTAGTTGAAAATGACCCTTTAACACACCTATCCCTCTTTGAGTTGGGCTCCTGTTGCATCTGATGGGTTTAACTTACAATTATCCTCTAAGCTTTATATCAGTAATGTACTCAAGCATGTTGACTTGCTTGCATTTAAGCCTGTTAACCAAATTCCATAGCACTGGAGTGTGACTATTAAAACAAAACAATCAAACAAACCCTCTCCACAATGCCCTCCTACACTGCTCTGTCACACCAGCAAGTACAGCTCTGCTCTGCCAATGGATGAGCGATTTCAAAGGAATGAGAACCCAGGCTTTCAAGTTCATGTTACTATCTTTATCTACTGGCATTTGGAAATGGCTCCAGTCACTCTCCATTATCATGATGCCTTTTCAGGGCCTCCAACAGAGTATTGTTTTGTCAAATGACTGAACATCAATAGCCAGGGTCTCACTCCACAATGCAACATGGAAAAACTATTTTTTTTTAATTTTCTAGCAGGTGCTGGGGTAGGAGTCCAACTCACAAAGCTAGTGATTAGCCATCTTTTCTGAAGAGAAGCAGCAGAGCAAAGACAAGCTAAAGTTAGTGAAGAAAGCAAAACTTGTGCTATTATCTATCTGGAGAGCCCACAATCCTGAGAGGTTTGTTTATTTTTTTTCTAATGAATCACGGTCTTGTGAAGATAGCACAGGAAAGGATATTTGTCTGCGTGTCAAAAACAAGGACCTTTAGTAAATTGGATCTGCCCTTACTGTAAGATTATTCCAGAAAGATAAACCATCTTGCAGGCTCTGTGGTGTTAAATGAGGACAAAGGCATCTCCATCGATTAGAACAGACTTCTTACTAATTGCAGCTAGTACAGAAAATGTATTTCAGAAGTGACTTTTGCCTGAAGAATGTCACACACTGGAACACTGCGTGCCGGCAGGGATAACGGTGCACACATTCCATTATGCCAAGCCAGGCCTGATTAGTTCACCCAGAGTGTGCATTAGCGTTATCACGAACCAGAACCAAAAAAAAAAAAAAATGTTTCTCATTCCTTAAGTGGCAAAGACCTGGGGACAAGAGGAGGGAGAGGGCTATGTGACAAAGTCCAGATGAAATCAGGGGCAGGGCGACAGGATGATGACCCTGAGCTGCAAAGGACAAGTGCCCGCGTCTCTGTCCTGCTTTACCGAAGTAGCTTGGGCGCTCAGAGATTCCTGGCCCATGGTAAGGCCCCTTCCCTTTGCCCCACGCCCATATTTTCAGAATATGATATAAAACAAAAACAAACTGGCCAGAGGAGATGGCTTGGATTAATTGCAGAGGGACAGTTTTGAAGGGTTGCCTCTCACCCTGGCTCCTTCCATGCCCATGTCTCCTGACAGTACCCCCTGATTACTGGCACCTGTTTTCCTCCCTTCTCAGAAGTTCTTATTCCACTCAGTAAAAGATGAGTAAAAGAGACTGACCAGATCCCACTCTCAGACAAAAGAAGAGAAGAGAGGGGAGGAGAGGAGAAGACAAGAGAGGAGAGGAAAGAGCTCATTATTTCTGTCAACAAGCTATCTACCAGATCTGAGCTAGGACTTAGAGGAATAACCTTAAACAAGGCTTAGTTTCTGTCCTCAAAAGGTTCATAGCACCCCAAACCACAGGTGATCACGCTATCACAGATTTATCATGGCCAGGCACAACAGCTCATGCCTACAATCCCAGCCACATACGAGGACCACAGGTTCAAACCCAGCCAGGGCAGGCAGTGTGGCATAAGGATGAAGTGTGATTGGTGAGAAAGCTGGGTGTGGAGTAAATGGGGCCTCTGTGCAATCGTGCACTGACTCTGGGCAAAAAAACCCAAGAAACATAAATACGAGATAAAGCAAAGAAGTCTGGGGACATGGCTCAAGTGACACGGACACTCACCTGGAAGCGTAAGGTGCTGAGTTCAAATCACAGAACTGCAGCCAAAACAATGAAAGGAGTAAAAATAGGTCATCCCTCCAACTGTGTTGGTGGAAACAAGTTTCCATGGCCAGGAATCCACAGTCCTTTCTTTTGGAGGGGGGGAGGGGGGGTCATGGGACTTGACCTCTGGCCTGGGCACTGTCCTGGGCTCTTCAGCTCCAAGCTAGCCCTCTACCCCTGAGCCACAGCCACATCTGACTTTCTGGTGGTCGTTAGTGCCTGGGCTGGCTTTGATCCTCCATCCTCAGAGCTCAGCCCTCTGCGCTGCCGGTATGGCCAGCGCAGGGGCCCGCGGCTGTGCATGAGCAGGTGTGCGCCCAGAGAAGCCTGCGAACCCTGGCACGCGCGCTTCCACGAGCCGCGGCCCACGCGCCTTCCCGGCTGCTCCGAGGGGAGGCCTGAGCACCGTGGACCAGCCCAGCCGGCGAGGCTCTGCGGGCGGCCAGCCAGGGCGCGGAGGGCCGGAGGGCGATCCCGCAGGGCGGGGCACCGACCCCCCCGGACCCGGGCACCGGACCCGAGCACCAGACCCCTGGGGCACCTGACCCCCCTGGACACCCGACCCCCGGGACACCGCCCCCCCCCGGGGCCCCAGACCGCCCAGGGTCGACGCGCTGGGTGCTGGGTACTTTGGAAGAGCTCCTCCTTCCCCCTCCAGTTCTGGGAGGAGGGGTTCACATTGAAAAGCAAAGCTTAAGGCCAGGGCCTGGCTTGCGAGGATGCATTCAGAGCCAGCCTGAACAGGAAGGAGATCTTGTGACTGTTACCACCAACCAGCAAAAAGCCAGGAGTCGAGGTCTGGCTCAGGCGGTAGTGCTCCAGTCTTGAGCTTAAGCCAAGAGCGTGCAAGGCCCTGGCGCACACGTGAGTGCACACCCACACCCCACACCCCGCATGCCTGTGGACTGGCGCGGAGGAGGAGAAGCCCTGGGTGGTCAGGCTGGTCCCCCGAGGGGAACCTCCCCCAGGGGGTGCGGCCAGGCTGGGCCATCATCTCTCCCCTTCCCAGTGCCACACCCATACGGCGCCGAGGCCGCCTTCATGGTGGGATGGCCTGGACTCTGCGCCCAGCTCAGCCCCGTCAGAAGGTGCCACAGACCCCACCCTGTCTGCAGCCTCCACAGCCTCCTTCCCAGGTGGAGAGGCCACAGAAGGCCTGCAGGGACACAGAAGGAAAAGGGCTAGACCCTCGGGCCGTTTAATCCACCATGGGGAGATCCAGGAGTCCGTGCTGTGCTTGCCAGGGCCAGGGGTGAGGCTCTGCCCCCACAGAAGGTTGGGCACCCAGGAAGGCTCAGAAGAAAGTGGGGGGGGGAGGGAGGGAGGAGCAGAGAAGTGGCCTATGGGCCTCTTCCAGAGGACCTGGAAGACAAATGTTTCCAGGGGGGAAAGAAGTTTGGTGGGGGGGGGGGTGAAGAGTGGAGGAGGCTGGCTGCACGCTCTGCTCTCCCCAGGGCCTGTCATCTCTGACTCCCACTTCTCAGGTCATTCAGGAGATGGATTTATTCCAGTTACATCAGTGTCCTTTACTTACATCTAAAAAATCAAGGTCAAGCCCTGATGACTCTGCAGAAAGCAGTCTGGCTAATGACTTTCTTTGTAGGCCTGAATGCCCAATCAGATGCTTGCTTTCTCAACATATTGTATCTCCTGTATGAAATACCTTTAAACAAAGAATGTGGCAACTCCAGCAACATCTGTATCCAAATATAGCCAAGCCTGTTGATGCCTTCCACTGGGAATCCAACAGCTTCAGAGGAACTAATCGACAGTACCATTTAAAGAAAAAAGCTATATATTTTTAGGCAATTTTTAAGAGCATTTTGCAAACCATTTAAGCAACTGAATAGGCCATTCTGTCTTTAGGGAGATGATTCTTGGAACGAAGTCAGAGCATTCAAAGCATACAACCTGAACATTTTTGCATACAAATTCTGATTCCACTAAACTGTTTTTGTTTGTTTGTTTGTTTTCCAGTCCTAGGGTTGAACTCGGGGCCTGAGCACTATCCTTGAGCTTTCTCAAGGCTGGAGCTCTACCACTCCAACCACAGCACCACTTCTGGCTTTTTTCTATGTATGTGGTACCGAGGAATCGAACCCGGGTCTTTGTGCATGCTAGTCAGTACTCTACCACTAGGCCACTCTCCCAGCCCTGAGAACTGGTTTTTAAGGACAATTCTTACCATTCCCTGTTGACTCATGAAATGTGGCTTTTTTGTCCTCAGACAAGTTAAAAGAGTCAACTCATAACGAGTCTTTAATCTCACTGAAGCAAAGATTTCTCCTAATACTACCAAGCACTGCTAGACTTTTAATCTAACACTCTTGGCAAGAAAGAGGACCACACCGAAACCCTCTCATTTGCAATGGAGCTACCCCTCATTCCATAGATATTCAGGTTTGGTAGATGTGTATTCTTGTGAGCTTGGAGACAGACCCCGGGGCCTGACTGCCTGTCTAGAAGGATCTTTTGTAGAGGAAGTCAGTTGTTCAACCTTAAGGATTAGAAAAAAATCTAATCCCAAACTGAGGGACTCCTGTCGCCCAGTTTCAATGGGAGAATCACCTTGAGCTGAGGGGAGAGAGCACTGACTGGGGAGTCACCGCTCATCGCTTTCACTGATTGTTCGCTCAAAGCCAGACCCACGGCCCACACCACCCTCTGTGGAGGGGACATGGCCGATGGGGCGTGGTGGAGGATTAGGCTCCAGTTTCCAAGCTGCCTGCCACTTGCATCAAGAGCTATTTAAGGGCCCCTCTCCCTACACACCCCCCTACATAAATGATAGGGAGAGACGTGTAATTTCACTGCATGGTGTGTGGCTGCGTCCCTGGTCCCTGGGCACCTGAGGAAGAACGGGCTGCTTTTAGATCTCTTCCGAAGGATTTTCTCCAGCCCCCTTGGCAGTCAGTTATTACAGGAAGCCTCCACAGAAAGAAGCTAGTGGAGGCAGAAAAGGGGGAAAGCAGAGGCACGGGAAAGGAAGTGATCACCCCACAATTGAATAAAGAAACCCGTCACAGGCCAGCGGCCAATTAGAAGGCATCTGAGTGGAACTAAGTGTCTTGGTTGACAGATCACCCACGATGCCAACTTGCCACAGCTTGGCAGCGCTCTCGCTCTTCCCACATGCGACTGGAAATAGCTAGCATTCATTCCCGAGGGAGTGCTATTAAAATAAGCCACTCCTGGGAACCATCGCCCAGGCTCATTCAAGCTGCAAGAAGTATGCAATTATGTCTCTGAAATTAGACACAAATGAAGTTGCCACTTCCAGAACTCTTTCTCCTTTACTATGTTCCCCCCCCCCAAAAAAAGACACTTGAGTTGGAAACTCTTACAGTTTAGACCTTGCTTCTTAAAAAGACATGTGGTCTCATGCCATCTCCGCCAGAATAATGGCCAAGCCAAACGCCTTGTCTTTCCCAAGGCCTGATCCTTCTTGGGCTGGGTTCTCTGCTTCTCGGTTCTGGCTTCACTCCTGTGTATGCACAGGAGCTGGAGGGGCCTCCAGAGGAGGGCAGGGCCTGCTCAAATCGGAGGCGCTGTCTGTGTGCCAGGTGGAGGCCCCGGGCCTCTGGGATGTGTGTGCCGGTTCTGCTCCCACTTTCTTTTATAGTGCTCTGAAAGTATGTAGTCATACCAATAAAAGCAGAACAAGTCCGGGGCTGGTTGGTGATGCCCAGAATAGCCATGTGGAAGCCTACAAACAGGAGAATCAAGGTTCCACCCCAGCCTGGGCAGAAAAGTTCAAGAGATTCCTTCTCAATCTATAGCTGGCTGAGATGGCACATGCCTCCATCCTAGCTAACCAGGAGGTTGAACCTGGAGGATTGTGGGCTCAGGCCGGCCCTGGGCAGAAAAAATTTCTGTGACATTCTATCTCAATGGGTGGAAGTTGGATGGAGGTACTTACCTACCACAGCTATGATGGGAAGCCAACTCCCAAGTAAGAAATGAGGTCCTGTTTCAGAAATAACCATGGGCTGGGCGCCAGTGGCTCCCACCTGTCATTCTAGCTAGTCAGGAGGCTGGAATCTGAGGATTGCAGTTCAAAGCCAGCCCAGGTACAAATATCCATGAGACTCTCATCTCCAATTAACCACCAGAAAACTAGAAGTGGAGCTGTGGTAGAGCACTAACCTTGAGCTGAAGAGCTCAGGAAAGTGCCCAGGCCCAAAGTTCAAACCCCACAACTAAAAAAATCAAAGAAGAAGAACAGGAGGTCTGGCTCGACAATATAGTACTCACCAAGCAAGCCCAAGGCCCTGATTCCAATCCCCATTGTTGTCAATCAGTATATAAGCCAACAAATAAAGATAGGTGAAAGCAATCCATACTGATGAGACGCATGCTTGATTACAAATGATAGACATACAGATTGGGGGAGGCCTGGGGGAGGGATCCTGTTGTCAGAGAAATTAGACTATGTCCTTAATAAAGCAGTGTCTCCAGGAGCTGCCTCTGGAAGAAGTCATGAATTGTGGAGCTGTGCCTGGCGTGGAAGCTCAGGGCCCCTGGCAGAGACACCACTGTGTTCTTTTCAATGTTGGGTACATCCGGCAGAGAAGGGCATGCCGACAGCCCAGGCCCCCAATATCTCATCCCCTCTATGTATGCTTGCCTTCAGGAAGCTCAGACCTGAAGTAGAAAATGACCATTTCCTCAAGTTACCTCGTCTGTTTGGAGAAGTTTTTATTTTGTGTTGTATGTGTGTGCTTGTATCCCCATCATTCTCAAAGGCGGCTTGCAGGTCACCCAAATGCATCCAAAATGGCCAATCTCAACAACCTCATTTCAGCTGAAGGAAAGGTCATTTCATGTCTTTTTTAATTTTTAAATTTTTCAGTTCTTTTCCAGACTGCCTTAGGACTTGAGAAGTGAATGAAATGAAATTACATGAAATCAAAATAGAGTGAACTGAAATGAACTAATGCCAGCTCAGAGTCCTTCCAGAATTTACTCCCCACTTCCCCCCCCCCCCCCCGACACACACACCCTCCCTTCATTTCCCCTCCCCTTCCCCTCCCCCCCTTCTGCAGGCCAGCTCACATTAAGGGAAGATTCACAGTCACCACCTTTCTCAGGCCTTCTACCCTGCAGAGCACACCACAGGCCTGGAGCCTGTGTGGAAAGGCAGGACATCTCTCAGTCCTGAATGGACTGCAGCGGCACCAGCCATCTGCAGGCCATGCTCTCCTGTAGAAGCCTCTCTGCCCCCATCCAGGTGTTTCCTAAGCTCAGCTACTGGCTCAGAACACCCCCCCTACCCCCCGTGCCAGCCACACCAACTCACAATGCTGACGCTGCATTTATTTCCACCACTTCCAGAACTTTCTTTCACTTTCTTTGTCTCTTTCTCTCTCTTTCTCCAGGCCTTGTAAAAGTTCTATCACTTGATTCTCACAACCAGTCCTTTTACTTTTCATTTATTTTCCAGATAGGTTTTGAGCTTTGGCCCATGCTAGCCTTGGAACTCGACTCTTCTACCCCTGCCTCCTGAGTAGTTTGGATTAGCAGCATGTGCCACTACCAACAATTTATCTTTGAGATGGGGTCTTACAAACCTTTTCCCTGGGCTGGCATAATATCAATTGAAAAATAGAGTCAATTAAGTATTTAATATAAGTTTATGCCATCTATAAAATGTTCTATTAAGAAAATAGTTTCTCCCTTTCATGATGAGGCCAATCTCACTTTTTTCTGTTTATCATTATTATATTTTTTACAACTCACCATCTCTCAAGTCCAAGAAAAGCCAACCCATTACTGCCTGAAAAAGAAAAGCTTTTGTCATAGAGGGAACTCATTATTCCAAGCACACAGAAATGGTGAAGATGGCATCAACTTTTTTCGCCGATTCTATTTTCTGTATTGTAAAATACTTCCATATATTAGTCCTGGAGAAAAATAAAAAAGAGATAATTGTGCTTTAGGAAAAGAAACCGCCATGCGCTTTACTCTAAAATTTATGCTATGCCTTTGGAAAGAGAATTACTTTGTATGGGCTATTTTGCAATTTACAGTGTACAAAATTTAAATCTCAGAACCAACAAATGCTTTGGGGGAAAGAAAATCAGGGGAAATGGATTCCTCCTGCCCCGAGGCCCGCAGCTCCTCTCGTGGATTTGTGAGGATGTCTTTCTCTGCATGTGCATCCTAGGCTTGATTTTATTCATCAACTATTTATCAGGTGCTTGGCAGAAGCTGTGGAGATGACTAGGTCTGGGCTGGCTGATGGGGGAGGGAAACGGGGCCCACACGGCTAGCGCCTGGTGTTACCATGTGCAGCCACAGCAGAGTCACCTGCCCCGCCCCTGCTCACACTGGAGGATGCACATCACCACTTGGCCACATCACCAGAAGCTGTGGTGCAGAGTCATCCATCCCCATCCATTCCCAACCTCCGCTCCTGGTCCGGCTCCCGAAAACTCCACCTGTCTCTTGAGTGCTATTTCAAGGCACATGCCCTCGCTCACACCTGTGATCCCGGCTACCTGGGAGGCTGAGAGGGAGAATCTCAGTTCAAAGCCAGCCCTTCAGGCATGGGTGTATGGCTGGCTGCAGGGGGTCACTCCCAGGCTGCCTGCCTGGCATCCCGGGCCCCTAGGGCTGCTCCACCGGCCCGCAGCCTGCACCCCATCCCTTAGAATCAGGTCACCTGGATCCTGCTATCTTCTCCAATTTTGGAGACCTGTGTCTTGTCCTGGGGGTCTCAAGGTCAATGATTCTGTTTTGTGCCAACATAGGAGATCTCACTGAGCCAGAGGAAGCATTTCATTGGCTGACTTTCTTAGCAGTAAAGATCACACTTTTTTTTTTTTTGCTCCTTATTTAAAATCCTCAGTGCTTAGCCCCAGGAATGCTCAGTGGATTGTGTGTGGAATAAGTTCAGCTTTCTTCACAGAGGTCCCTGCAAGTGGTCACTTCATGTACCGTGGCTGCTTGAACAAAAAGCTGGGGGTCTGGAGGCAGATAGCATGAAGTCCAGGTCTGGAGTAGTCAACACTCAAAAGCCCAAGACTTCAGCCTCGTGACTCCGCATCCACCTCTGAAACACAGAGAGACAATGTCGCTCTGCCTATCACACAGAGGGGTACAGGGACCCAACAAGAACAGTGAGGCATACGTAGCTCAGCGTGAGGGCCCCAGTGGGGGCGAGGCCCTGAGCTCAGCTTCAGCACCTCAACAAATAAAGTCAAAAGAATGGCTACAGAAGTCCTCCGAGTATTTCAAAGGCCATGCCAATGGTATTACTTCTATTGGCATTGCTATTACTCGAGCAGATGGCTAAGGGCATGATGTGTGTGCATGTGTGTGCACATGTGTGCAAGTGCATGTGTGTGTGTGTGCACGCACGCGTGCACGTGCACTGGTCCAAGGACTTAAACCCTAGGCCTAGGAACCATCCATGAGCTTTTTGGCTTAAGGTTAGTGCTCTACCACTTGAACCACAGCTCCACTTCTGGCTTTTTTGCTGAATACCTGGAGATGCGAATCTCACAGGCTTTCCTGTGTGAGCTGACTTTGAACCACAGTCCTCAGATCTCAGCCTCCTGAGTAGCTAGGATTGCAGGCGGGAGCCGCCAGTGCCCAGCCTCATGGTTCCTTTTGTATTATCTCCACCTCTTTGCTTATGCATGAACTCGGGAACCAATACCAAACACCTCCTCCTCCAGCTGAAGAATCTGGGTGCTGGCAGGACACGGTCTGCCCTGGCCCCTGGGAACACAGTTGTCTTCTTGGTCAGCAGCACTTCTGCATCCTCAGTGATAGGTCCAAGTCGAGTCCAGTCCAGACTGCCACCCGGACCCCTGGCAGAGGCCACCCAGACCCAGAAGGCTTTGCTCCTCCACACCAGTGCAGTGGCCAGAGAGCTCTGGGCCCTGGATCCGGCCCAGTCTGGATGGCCCAGCAAAGCCAACACAGCTCAGGCAGGAGCCCAGGGCTCTTGGGTCCAGGCCAGGGTTTCCTCCGCAGTCCAGGCCACAGGACAGAGGCAGTGGTGGGAGGTGTTTTGCTTCTTTTTGGATCCTGGCTGTGGCTGCAGTTGCTAAGATGACCAGGTGAGCTGGAGACAGAAACCCAGGGGGTCCCTGGCCCCCCTGTGTCCAGGCAGCTCCCATGACAGCCAGAAAATCAGTCAGCGTGTATCCATTGGGACTGAACATCCTTGCTGGAGCCTAGGGAGAAAAATCTGGCCTGGGGACCTCGAGCCCCCTTCCTGTGCCTGGCCTGGGCGCCCTGTGCCTTTTGCTCCCATGTGGGAGCAGATAGTGAGACTCGGAAATGGCCCCGTGGCCAGTAGGCCATGTGGTGGAGTTTGTGCCAGGCCTGGTTCCAGCTGCCCGCCACGGCTAGGAGGAAGAGTGCCCGGCCTGGCTTCAGCTTCTGAGTTCTGTGTCTGCCTGCAGCTAGGCCCTGTGGGCCCCTCTCCAGCTGTGTGATTGTCCCCTCTCATCCTGGCA
Source organism: Megascapheus bottae (assembly GCF_031878675.1). Classification (NCBI taxonomy): domain Eukaryota; kingdom Metazoa; phylum Chordata; class Mammalia; order Rodentia; family Geomyidae; genus Megascapheus; species Megascapheus bottae. The sequence continues at coordinate 16,337,251 of NC_143509.1, forward strand.
TGCGCTAGCTCACACACCCATCCTCAGGGCCTTCCCCACGTGTGTTCCTCCTGTCCTGGTGCAGCAGAGCTGGTCCTCAGGGAGAAAGAAGAGGGCTCCGTGAGTTAGCCTGGGAAGGCGGGTGGGAATGGAGAAGCTGGATTCTAGTCCACTGTGGTGGAGAGAGGGGGAGCCATGCCTGGACGTGTGCATCCTAAGACCTCCGGGGACTGTGCTGGAGGAAGCAGAGTCGGTGTGGGTGCTGGTCAGAGAGTTTTTGTGTTCTTGGGGTCTGAGAGACCTGTGAACAGCTCTGGGGGCAGGTGAGGGGGGCACAATGCTGAAGTGTCCCACCATCAAGCAGCACAGGTCCCTGAGCTCTGCAGCCCTCTTTGAGGAGCGTAGCTCCTCTTCCTCAAGAATTCATACAACCCTGAGACAATCATTAACTGTACCTAAGTCCAAAACATGCTAGAAGCCACAGAAGCAGCAGAACGTTGGAGCATCAAGCACGGAGTGGCCCTCTTGTCCGTGTATTTCACAATGCCAAGTTTGTAAGACATTTAGGATAAGATTAAGTGTGTGCGGGCATGCGTGGGTGCACCAGAAATGGAGCGTGAACTCAGGGTTGGTACTCTACCACTTGAACCAGAACTCTACTTCTAGTATTTTGCTTAGTTGGAGACAAGACTCACAGGGTCTTTTGTGCCTGGGCTTACTTTGAACCATAATCCTCAGGTCTCAGCCTCCTGGGTAGCTAGAATGGGGGTGAGAGCTCAGGTAGGTAACTGTACACTGGAACTGCACACTGGGCTTCTCAAACCACAGCCTGGATTATGAGCAGAACTGAATTCCACCCAGAAGCAGAGCCCTGATTTCCTTTAAACGCATGAACTAACCAGTATTCATTCAAGATCTGTTTTTTCCTCCTCCTCCTCCTCCTCCTCCTCCTCCTCCTCCTCCTCCTCTTCCATTATTATTATTATTCTCTCATACAGGGCTTGAACTCAGGGTCTGGGTCTGGGCACTGTCCCTTAGGTGTTTTTGCTAAAGGATAGCACTCTACTATTTGAGCCACAGCTCCACTGCTGGAGATTAGTCTCATGCACTTTCCTGCCTTGGCTGTCTTTGAACCATAATAATTTGGGTAACAGCCCTGTAAGAGCTGAGGATTATAGGGATGATCTACCAGCACTCAGGTAGAAGTCTCCAGTTGGGCAGGAAGATTGGTAAAGGCTGCCCCTCCCCACCGCCTGCCTGGAGCGAGGAGGGGCGGAGCACTCCCAGCAGTGCTGGGTTCACAGCACAGGCATCTGGGACACAGGAAGCCGCAGATCAGACTCTCCAGGGCGTCGGGGTGCCACTGGGGAGATATAGGCAGGAAATGTGGGGAGGGGAGTCCCAGGCTTGGCGCCACCCATCTGCTCCTGCTCCTTTGCTTTGCTTAGGTCTTTGGTAGGCTCTTAGAAGCCACGCTGGGGCCAGTCCTTCCTGGCCCGGGCTCTGACCGCACCTCTGGCGTCAGCCTTATCAGGTGTGAACAGCATCCAATGAGAATCATCTCCCTTGCTCTGGGCTCCTAGCCTGACCTACCCAAGTCATCAGGTCCGGAGTCGCTCTAATCTCTGGAGCAGGCTTCCTCCCTCCCAGGGGACACAGAGACAGTGACCGATCCCCCCCCCCCCGTGGGGCCCAGTCTTGTGAGAAGGCAGTCTTGAGGGGCTGAGGTGAGAGGGCTGCCCACTTGGAGCCCGAGAGGCCGGGGGTGGGGGTGGGGGGGATCCTTCTCCAGACTCCCGGACCATGGCCGTCATTGAAAGAGTATCTGGTTTCTCCTGCAGCTTTGCCTGAGCACCTGGGGTGTGGATGTCTCTGGAATGCCCATCGCAGGACGCAGCTCTGGGGGTTCCAGCTGGGGTCAGCTCTGGCCATTTGCATGTTCACATGGGGACACTGGCCTTTCTTGGACTTGCCAGCTTCTGTCAGGGAATGCTGGCTCATGTGTGCAGTATCCTGAACGGAGGAACGGCACAAGCCTGCAGAGGAGGCAGAGGGCAGGGCCCGCTCACCGTGCACATCAGAGCCACAGAGGCCAGGGACAGAGGAGGCCGAGCTCAGGGGCTCAGGGTGCTGAGGCAGCACCCTTGTCAGTGGACACAGGATGAGGCTGAGAATGGCGGAGGGACAGAAAGGCTTCCTTCTCGAGGGCCCTGCTCCTCCTGCAGCGGGCGGGGACTCATCTCCTGAGGCCAAGCAGAAATCCCCACTCGAGCATCTCAAAATTCCTCACCTTCTATCATTCTTTTTCCTCTTCCCCTTCGTCTCCCTTTACATACTCCATCATACCCTATTAGATGATTCATATTTTGTGTTTAGTGAAATAACTATGTCCATATATATATATTGAACAACAACAAAAAAAAGCTAAGCAAGAACTCAAGGCTACTAGTTCAAGGCCCAGCAATGGCGTAAAGAAAAACAACGGGGTTTTGGCACAGCAAGAGGAGTGGGGAGAGTGCAGCTAGGGACCTTGCAAGCACTAAGCAAGGAGAGGCCCAAGGATTGTCTTTACTCACATTCCCATCGTGTGGAGTTATTTTCACAGGCAAGCAGAGGGTAACATTAGCTGAGTGCCACCCATCAAGGGTTAAGCTTTAAGCTTGAGACTTTTCAGAATGAGTCAGGGCCAGAGACTGGATAAGAAATGAGACACCTTATCTCTAATCAACCCAGCCCCAAAATAGTTCTGTCTTCCCAGAGGCACCTAATGGGGCCCTGGGAATCCTTCTGTCCTAGTCCTCTCTGCCTCTCCGCCTCTCCCCAAAGAGGCAGCTCTGCCTGGGCCCTGGGCGGAACCATGCATAATTTACCAGTCCTAGAGTCTAGACTCTGCAGCCAGGAAAAAAACCACGTATCTCTCTCTGTGTTCCATGTGCGGATGGGTAAACCGAGGCCCTGGGAGATGAATCACTTGCACAGGACCAAAAAAATCAAATCAGCTCGACTGAGAACAGGCACAGCCATTCTCCTTCCAAATGGAGCTTCCGAACTCATCTGCAGAAGGGAGGACGTGCAGGCTGCAGGCTCTATCAACCCTTCTTCCACAGGCGAGGAAAGTGCTTTCATGCTGGAATCATTGCTTGAAAGGCAGCTCCCACTGAGCCCTGGTCCCTCATCCTCAAACTACCCTTCTTTCCCTGTGATCTGGATGGCTTTATTTTTTATTTATTTTTTTTAATTTGATTTTTGTGCCAGGAAAGGGGCGTGAAATCAGGGTCTTACCCTCTCATTTGGTTTTTCCCATTCCAGGCTGACACTCTTACCACTCAGGCCACAGCTCCTCTTCTGCTTTTTGCTGGTTAAGATAAAATTCTCCTAGATTTTCCTGCTCAGGCTGGCTTTGAACCATGATCCTCAGATCTCAGCCTCCTGAGTAGCTAGGATTACAAGGCCCAGCCCAGACAGCTTTATTTTTGAGGTTCCACATTTTGGGCAACTTCAGGCATTTCACTGGTACTGGGAGGGCATGTGACAAGTGGATATCTCAGAATGGGGGTCCAACCCCCTCCCTCCCCCCCGAGCCTGCTCAAGCCTGCCCTGTGACCTCACGGAGGATCTACTGGCAGTGCCTCCTCCATGAAAGCCCCGTTGATCTGTCCAGAACTGACTGAGGGACTCAAAGCCTTAAAATCATGGCTGAGGAAAAGTCCTGGGCTTTCAGACAGACAGGTGGAAAGTGGAAAGAGTAACATGGATTCAGATGAGACAGGCCCGTGGCTGGAATGGCTTGCAATGAGAACACCTGGCTTGGTCTAGCTTCTAACAGTGTGGTGTGGGGTTCTCATTCCCTAGCACTCTATGTTAGAGACAAGGGGAAATACAACCCCAAAGGCAGGAAAGCCAATTCCAACACCTCCCATTTCTCTGTAAACGTCCTCTTAAGTGTTCCTGTTTGTGTGAGCCATGTGGGCTAGAATTACCACAGCTCTTAGGTAGAGATTGGCGCTATCTGTGGGAGTTATCTTTTCTGGTGGAACTACAAGCTACTTTCCAAAAGATCCAGACTTCATAAGTCTTCAAGGCTTCCTACTGAGGGAACTGAACAGCAGCTACTTAATAATGCATATATTATCAGTTAATTATTAATTAACACTTAATAGCCATATCCTGCTGGGTCTGCTCTTTAGCCATAGATGCGGGTCTTGCTCTAGAGGGCCTTGCTGCTTCCCTGAACAAGCAAAAGCATGTGTGTGTGTGTGTGTGTGTGTGTGTGTGTGTGTGTGTGTGTGTGTTTGGTGGGGGAGGGGGGTTGTTCACACAAGATTTACATTCCAAACTGTAATCCTAACTATTCAGGAGGCTGAGATCTGAGGATTGCGGTTTGAAGCCAGCCTGGGCAGAAAAGTCTCCATTAGATGCTTATCTCCCATTTACCACTCACAAACCAGAAGTGGTGTTGTGGCTCAAGTGGTAGAGTGCTAGCCTTGAACACAGAGAGGCTCAGGGACAGGGCTCAGGCCCAAGCCTCATGACTGACAAAAAATAAAAAATAAAAAATTGCACCCTCAAATCCAGTCTTCTACTAATGATTCTATCATCTGATAAGACAGAAGCATGTCCATACTTCCAGCTACATAGGAATCATAGGTTAGGAAGATCCATGTTCAAGACCAGCCCAGATAAGACAAAATAGGCCAGACATGGTAGCATATGCCTGTGATCCCAACTGTTTAGGAAGCGTGGATAAGAAGATCTGTCTCGGGCTGAGAGTTTGGCCTAGTGGTTAAAGTGCTTGCCTAGCATGCGCGAAGACCCGGGTTCGATTCCTTGGTACCACATACATACAAAAAAGCTGGAAGTGGTGCTGAGGCTCAAGTGGTAGAGCTCTAGCCTTGAGAAAGTCCAAGGACAGTGCTCAGGCCCTGAGCTCAAGCCCAGGACTGGCAAAAAAAAAAAAAAAAAAGAAGAAGAAGATCTGTCTCTGAGACCAATGAAGCAAACCCTGAAGACCCTATGTAAAAAATGTGAGCGTGACTCAGGTTGTAGAGTACCTGCCTGGCTAGGTACTGAGTTCCAACCCCAGTATTGCCTCCAAGCCCCCCCAAAAAGGAAGGACAGAAAATATTATGCTAAAGATCTTTAGGTTAAAGTCAGTGAAGCATAAAATAGTATTAACCCAAGGGAAGGAGCTTATCATTTTCCTATCATTTTTTTAAAGAGAACATTCTCACTGTAGCTAGTTATATGAGTTGATGTAACTCACATAACTACAGGTGTTTATGTAATTGCGGAAGTCTTTTTTTCTAAAGGAGTTTAACCATAATCGATGGTTTCATTAGAATAAAGATAAAGATTTTTTTCTGGCTGAAGAACTAAAAGTGGGAGCAATTTAATATAGACTGAAAAATGAGATAAACTTTGAGGAAGATTTTTGTCCTAATATTATCTAAGCTTGGAGTGCATTTTAAAATTTCTTTTCCTTTTTTCCCCCCCTTTTATTGTGCCAGTACTGGGGCTTGAACTTACTTTGGGCACTGTCCACTAGCTTTTTCACTTAAGGCTGGCACTCTGCCTCTTGAGCCACAGCTCCACTTCTGGCTTTTTGCTGGTTAATTGGAGGTAAGGATCTTTGGGCTTTCCTACCTGAGCTGGCTGCAGACCTCTATCCTCAGATCTCAGCCTCCTCAGATGTGACCCACCAGTGCCTGGTGGCACTTTCTCTTTGGTATGCAAGTTCAAGGCTGGCCTTGAGCACTCATTGAGTACCTGCAGAGCCAGTGGCTCTGGCTGGCTTCCTGGTTTTGCCATCTGCTAACTTGGATTTCTGAGGACCACTCTAAGGGATCTGACATTGAAAAATGCCAACTGTGTGCCAAGAACTCCCACAGACACACTGCATGCATTGCTACAACCTGATGGGCCGGGGCTGCCCTATGCTCCCGGGGCTGCTGGGCTATGAGGCTGCCAGATCCAAGGTGAGGCAGGGCAGGTGAGTGCCACCTGGGGCTCACCAGCTAGGCCTGGACAGCCTCCAGCCTGGGAGGAGCTGACCTCACCCTGCACAGCCCCTCCCACCGCCAGGCGGGCCACAGGCTGGAGCCAGCCTGGCCCTGCGCAGCAGCCCTCAAGGCCAGCCAACGCCTCCACCGTAGTTGTTCTTAGGTGGTTGACGGATGGAGCCTTGTACTTTTGCAAAGAACAGACGTTTGCTCAGTAATCCAATCAGTTCGGCCGCTGGCAGGTGAGGGATTCCTTATCTGGCCTTCCTTAGGGTCAGTGGCAGCCCATCCCCGCAACCCCATACAGACGCCGGCGGCTCCCGCCAAGGTGGGCATGAAGCATTTTCATGCTGTTGTAATCCTAGCTACTCAGGAGGCTGAGGTCTGAGGATCAAAGTTCAAAGCCAGCCTGGGCACTAAAGGACCTGAGACTCTTATCTCCAATCAACCTCTAAAAAATGGGATGTGGGGCTTGGCTCAAGGGTAGGGCGGTAGCCTTGAGCTGAAGAGCTCAGGGACAGCACCAAGGCCAATTCCAAACCCCATCACACACACACACACACACACACACACACACACACAAGGTAGCTTGGGACACCGTTTTGTTATTTTTAAATCTTAGCCTTCTAAAAGCTTGACTCATGCTGGGAAGAACTAATACATTTAACACGTTTAGTGTGAGCCCAGTGCCAGCGGCTCACCCTCTCATCCTAGCTGACTGGGAGACCGAGATCTGAGTTTGAAGTCAGCCTAGGAAGAAAAGTCCGTGACTCTCATCTCCAATTTACCAGCACCTCCCCGCCAGAAAAGCTAGAAGTAGGGTGGCAGAGCACCTACTTTGAGGGGAAAAGTTAAGCAAAAGCTAAAAGGTCTGAATTCAAGCCTCTGACCCGCACAAGGGAGGGAGAGAGACAGAGATGAAGAGAGAGACAGAATTTATGGGGGAGCTACAATTACTTTCTTAATTTTTGTCTCACTCTGTTTCAAAACAAGACCTTTTTCTGCCATGTGGTATACTTTGTGCATACTAGGCAAGCATTCTACTACTAGGCCAAACTCCTGGCCCCCCATCACATTCTCTTTAGAAAGAAGGGTTCATGGGACCCTGAAGAGGGGTGAGTGTGCTCAAAGCACCCTCATACATCTGTGGAATTCTCCAGTGACACGCCTGGACCACTAATGCATAATAATTAAAATGTATAAAATGAAATGTAAAAAAGCTGCCCAGAAATAATGAGATTACCATAGCTGGGCCCTGCTGGCTCTCATGGATAACCCTAGCAACTTGGGAGCTGAGATCTGAGGATCAAGGTTCAAAGCCTGCCCAGGCATGAAAGTCTATGAGACTCTGATCTCCAATTAACGACCAGAAAACCAGAAGTGGTGCTGTGATTCAAAGTGGTAGAGTGCTAGCCCTGAGCAAAAATGTTCAGGGACAGGTGTGCAGGCCCTGAGTTCAAGCCCCATAACCACCACCACCAACAACAAAAGAAATGTCACCACAGAGCTAATACCCAAGGTCAGCCCTTTGATTACAGAAATCCCAAGGTCACCCCAGTGAACTAAATGCTGTGACTTTGTGCTCCTCCCTCCCTCCATCCCTCCATCTCTCCCTCCTTCCCTTCCAAGAGTCTCAGAAACTTACCTGTCTGGTTGGTTTCAAACTGCCATCCTCAGATCTCAGCCTTCTGAGTAGCTAAGATTATAGGCATGAGCCGCCTGTGCCTTGCTCACTTCGTTGCTTTCACAAGAAAAAATTCCTGAGTTCTTCACTGGACTGTCTTAGGAACCAGAAGCCAATTTATTCATTCTAAATAATTCTGCATCCGTTTTGAGCAGAGGAACAAGCCACAGCCATGAAAATGAGGACCTGAAGGGAGGGGGAACTGGTGTGACCCAGAGGCCAGGGAGGGAAGATGGAGGAGGTAAAGGGACAGATGGGTCCTGGGCCTGAGGAAGATCAAGTGGGTGCAGACAAATGTTAAACTTGGCCTTGATCATGAAGAGGAGAGGGAAGCCGGGCAGATTACAGCCTGTGGGGTCCGGGGTGTGAAGAGGAGCTCTTTGTACAGCTTCAGAATTTCATCCGGTCCCCAGAGCTAAGACAAGGAGCGCTGTGTGCCGACTGCACATTCTGTACAAGGCACAGGACGCCCCAGCCAGTGACCCATAAACGCCAGCGCGAGGGCGCTGTGCCCCACCTCGATGGGGTGAGAGGAGGGCGACAGGATTTCTCCACAAGAGCTGTCAGCACCCAAGAACACGAGTAGATTACCTCTATCCAAGCCTAGCAGCCAGCCAGGTCCTGGCACTGGCACCCTGCCCCCTGGCTGGGTCTGGCCTGGACTCTGACCTGCACCAGAAGGCTTGTTCGGTGCCCCTAGGGATTCAGATAAACCAAGAGGTGGCCCAGGATGTCAGCCCTGAGCAGCAGGCGCTCTGGGGCTGAGGCTGCTGTCTGGCCCCCTCCCCACTATCCACTCTGCATACAGGAGAGGCTGCACATGTTGGCTCCGGCTCTAAGCCGCTCCAGGCACTGAAAACCAATGGGCTTTGCCTTGCGCAATCCCACATTGAGCAACACACACAGGGGTGGGCCCCGGGGTCTGGAGGGCTGCAGACCGCCCTCCAGTCTCTACACTTGAGAAATTATAGAACTTGAGGTCCTCCAAGGCTCTTCAAAAACTGAAGTCTTGGGGAAAGAGGCCCTGGAAGGGATCTGGCCACCACAATCACCCTGGCAGCCCCCAAGGCCAAGGGGGGGCTGACACCCCACATCTGGAAGCCCCTAGGAAGGCAGCTGGCTCCCTGCCTCTCCCTGGTGCAGGTGGACGGGTGAGGGGTGCAGGGGAAGGGGCGCCTGCCTCTCCCTCTCCTTCCTTGCTGAGTCAGCACACAGGCCTGACTCTGAGTACTGGAGGGACTCAGGGTACCCCATCATAGGTCTTGGCCAGCCCCTCCTCATCTGGCTTCTCTCATCCCACACTGCCTCTGGAGACACAGACCTGTTAGGGGAGTGGGCCTCAGAATCTTGGTCACGCGTGTGACCAGCTTGTTGTGTGACCTCCCAGGCTGAGCTCATGACTGCTGTGTATTGAATTTTATGCTGGCACCAGCACTGAACTCAGGGCCTGTCTGTCCCTCAGCTTTGCCTTTCAGGGCATCCTCAAGCCGCAGCCTCCTGAGTACTCGATTACAAGTGTGAGCCACGGTGTCTTCGCATTTTTGGTTTTCCAACTTGCTTGTTTCCCAGCCTGACCCCGAAGTCAGAGATCCCAGAACTTGCAGGCTCCAGGGGGTGGCCCTGCACCACCAGGCCTTCTTCTGCCACCTTTATTCTACCCCCCCCCCGCCTTGTGCCATGCACCAGAAGAGCTGTGGCTATGGGTCAGGAAGGCAGGGTGCCCTCGTCTACCCCAGGCTGGCAGTGAGGTTCTGGGCACACCAGCCTCACTCAGCTCTGGCTGTGTGTTTCTGCCCCAGTCTTGTCCACCAGCAGGCAGACTGTCCCTCAGAGCCGACTGTCCTCAGCGTTTTCCATTCTGGAGTCCTGGCGCCTGGCCTGGCTCTGCTGGCCACCGCCTGGGCTCTGGTGTCACAGCTGCCATCCTGGCAGGGGTTGACTCCTCACTGTCTCTCCTCTACCTTCCACTCCCAGAGATGCAACCCAGCCTCTGGTTCTGAGTCCCTGCCTCGGGCTGATGGGTCCCCAAAGTGTGCCCAGCCCTGGGTCATGCTGGGGGTGTGTGGAGGGGCTCCTGCCCACTCAGAGGTCCTGGGCACGGGCACTAGGTGCGTAGATGGCCCTCCGGCCCTGGTCCACCTGCACTTGATTCCTCCAGGCCTTTGGCACTGGCGTCTTGCTGCATCTTAGGCCTGCTTCTCCTCTGCCAGGGACAGCTCATTCCTACAAGAGTTTTTGATCCTTCCTTCTGGACACACACACACTCACATAGCCAGGTGCCAGTGGCTCACTCCTGTAATCCCTACTATTATGAGACTGTATCTGAGGATACAGTTCAAAGATAGCTAGGCAGGCAAGTCCATGAGATGTTCATCTCCAATCCACTACCCAAAAGCTGGAAGTGAAGTTGTGGCCCTTCTGCGGCCCAGACCCAACCTTCAAGCCTTGAGCTGGCTCTGGCTTTGGCTTTGGCCCAGAACAGTACTCACCCCTCTGTGCCCTGGTGTGGTAACCTGCTTCCTCTGTGTCTTCCGTGGCATTGCTCAGCTCCTGAGGGAGAATCTGTGTCTCCCACCTCCCAGATTCCAGAGCATTCCCAGCAAGGGAGCAAAGGCACAAAGGCACATTAGGCCCCAGGGAGGCCAGGCGGGATGGGGTCTGGGATGTTTTGCCTCCTTTAGTTCTCTAAGTGCAGGTGGAGCTCTGCTTGGGGCCTGGAGGTGGGGGGAACCTAGAGGTGGGCTCCAGAGGCCTCCTGCCCCCCCCCCACCAACCCGGCACCTGTGGCCTTGCACTGCCCCCCAGTGGCCAGGCTGTGCCCAGACATGTCTGTTAACTTGCTAAATCAAACTCTACTAAAACTGAAAATCTTAACAAAACAACAATGAACATTCAGTAATGAAGCTAACCTGGATCCTACTCATTTTTGTACAAAGATAGCTATAAATTAGAATATTTTTGTGCAGTTACCAGAGCCTGACCTCAAGGCCTTAATTTGTTCTGCTCGGGGTGCTCTACCAGTTGAACCACATCTCCACTTCCAGCTCTTTGGTGGGTCATTGGAGCTAAGAGTCTCAAGGATTCAAACCTAGGTCCTCAGATCTCAGCCTCTTGAGTAGCTAGGATGACAAGTGTGAGCCAGATTCCCAGATCGCTTGCTCTCCCTCCCCCCTCCCTTCTTCCCATTCTTCTTTCTCCTGTGAACACGAGGAGCTTAGGGTCCCCAAGGCCACACTCTGGGGTGAGGGGCACAGTAGACTCCAAACCCTGCCCCTCTCCTTCTTCTTGCTCCTGAGAAGGTGTGAGGAGACAGAGCCGTCTACAGGAGGGGGAGGAAGCATGGAGAAAAAAGAAATCTTCCTCTATACTGTGCAGTGTGTCAGTCTTCCCAGGAGGACAGCCCCGCGGACCCCCCCATCCCCATGCACCTCCCTCCTTCCACTCCCCTCTGAGAGTCTGTGGGACATTGGGACATTCCCCGGCTTGATGGGGCCCAGGGTTCGTGGGGGGCTGGCAGGCACTCTATTCCTGCCTGAGACTGGGCTGGAGGCTGCCCTCTCCTGCTTAGGGACGGCACCCAGGTCCTGAGTTCAAACCCCAGCATTCACACACACAGATACAGACACACAAACACACAGACACACACCGACACACACAGATACACACTCACACACACCAAACTAACAGGGCCTTCCTCCCAGGACAGGTTAGGATGAGTGAGGAGTCTGTGTGCCTGTCACCAGGAGTCCCAGGGGAGGGGCCCAGCCCGGCCCCAGCAGGCCCCTGCCTGAGGACCCACACGGAACATGTTTTGGGGTCCCAGAGAGAGGTCACAGGAGGCCATGCAGACAGCTCAGGTCTCGGTGGAAGAGCTCCAAGCCATGCAGCCATCACTCAGCCGCGCTGTGCTGAGCCTGGTCGGAATTTACTCGGGTGTCTTTATCAATATGACCAGGGGCCAAGGCCCGGTGGCCCGGCCATGGCCCACCCTGACTGGCGGTGGCACGGGTGACTCTGCACACCGTGGAAGTGAGCCACCATACTCTGCTCCTCCTTCAATGCTGACCCGCAGAGGACTGGGTAGACTCAGCGGGTTTCCACAGTCAGGTTCTGAATCTCCGTGGCGTGGCTATCGGGGAGTGAGTGGTGGTTTCAGACCTGGCCTACTGCTTAGCTTGGTCTCCATGAGACACTAATCCCGGGTTCCTTCCTCCTTCGTCTGGTGGGCTCAGTGGGATCGGGCCAGGACTGGGGCTTTTTCTTGTTCAAGATTTGCCAAGTCCCTGCTCCAATCACTTTCCTTTTAGAAGATTCTGGAAGTGGCAAAAGAGGATCACCATTCTCAGCAACCAATATTTATGAAGGCCCCTACAGACGGTGTGGTCAATTCTGAATATGGTCAAAGGGGAAGTTTTTTATTCTGTTGTCAGTAAAAATGCATTTCTCTTAACTTCTAGAAGTTTTCCTTTTCATGGAAAATGAGGTCTTTGGGGGGGGGGGCACTGCAGGCTCAGGCTTTGTAACCCTAGTGTCTCAGGGTGCTGCAATCTTGAGTGTCATGGCTCAAAGCCAGGCTGGGCCAGAAAAATCCATGAAATTCTTGTGTTCAACTAACTAGTGAAAAGTTTGAAGTGGAGGTGTAGCTCAAGTGGTAGAATGCCAGCCTTGAACCTAAGAAGCTAAGGGACAGTGCCCAGGACCCAAATTCAATCCTAGCACTGGCACAAAAAAAAAAAAAGGTACCATGTTGCTTTTGCAAATGAGAGAGTAAATCTTCTGCTTATGTATAATATTTCTTCAATTATCATTTTTGCTTCCATACAGCCTTTCTAAAAATTTTTATACCTTTTTAATGTAAAAGTTTTAAAAATTATTGTATTTCATTGCTGGGGTGATGTTCAGAGGGGTTACAGTTAAATCTTTCTAAATTTTTAATTTATTTCTTTACAACCCCCTGCAGTTACCTTACTTGCACTAAAAATACTTGATCATACATGGGTGACTCGTGACTTTGGCAAACTGTGAATTCAACAGATTGGCATTTTCCCCGAGCCATTTTCCTCCCTTCCTTCCACTCCACCCAGGAAAAAGATCATGCAGATAATGGAGGGGGACCACTGTGACCAGGCTAGGTCCTCCTAGACCACCCCCCGGGGGTGGGGGAAGACTTGGAAAACCATGTGAGGACCCAGACACTCTCTGATGTCCTTTCCCATGTCCCCTCAGGGACACAGTGGTCCTCCCCAACTCCCACAGCATGACGAGGTAGGAGGCAGATGTTTGCAAGGCCTCTGCAGACACGTCTAGTCCCTACAGGAGTTGGCTTAGTGAGGCCTGGGTTTCCTGGTTCACTGCCTCTGACACTTAGTGAATGCTCCATAAAGACTTGAGAAACTGACTTCCATCAATCTCTATTCTCAACAGCCAAAGACCAGAGCCTGGGCACCAGTGGCTCCCGCCTGTAATCCCTAGCTACTCAGGAGGCTAAGATGTGAGGATCAAGGTTCAAAGCCAGCCCGGGCACTCAGGGACAGCACCCACACCCAGAGGTCGTCCCATGACTGACTAAATAAATAAATAAATAAATAATAAATAACTAGGGGTGGAGTTAGAAGGTATAGCTTAAGTAGTAGAGAGCTAGCCTTAATTGAAAACAGCTAGCCAGGCACAGGTGGCTCACATTTGTAATCCAAGCTACTCTGGAGGCTGTGATCTCCGGATCAAGACTTGAAGTCAGCCCAGGGAGGAGAGTGTGTGACTCTTACGTCCAATTTATCACCCAAAAGCTGGAAGTGGAGCTGTGGCTCAAGTGGTAGAGCACCAGCCTTGAGCACAAAAGCTCAGAGACAGCACTCAGGTCCTGAGTTCAAGCCCAATAGTATCAGTACGAGAGGGGAAGAGGAAGAAGAAAAGCTTGTGACAATGAGTTCAAGCCCTAGAATCAATACAAAGAGCCAAGACAAGGTACAAAAACTCTAGCAAGCTAGGCCAGGCACGGGTAGTACTTGCCAGCACCAAACACTGTGCTTCAGTCACTCAATGAATAAAGCAGCCTGTCAGGAGAGGGCATCCACCAGGGCAAGACCTCAGGCAGACAGCTTCCCTGGTGGAGGCCCTGACAGTGTCTAGTCCCTCTTACCACCCGTTCTCACCGTGGGAGGTAACAACTGACACAGGAAAGGATTGTCAGGATCCAGGGGGCACCAGCCTGCCTGCCTGGCCACCTCACAGCAGCATACAATGAAGGGGCCGAAGCTACCGGAGAGCCTCTCATTGTGAAGATGCTGTGTGGAGGCCGGAAGCCCAGGCTTGCCTACGGGGTGGGTAAACTCTACTTAGGGGAGGTACATAGGACTGGCTCACCCACGAAGGAGCAGTGTGAAACCATCACCTCATGGATTTCTTTCTTCCCCACACAGGGGTTCTGAAAGATGTTAGGAGTAAACTGTGCTGCCTGGCAGTTCAGGCCTATAGTCCCAGTGCTTGGGAGGTAGAGGCAGGAAGATGAGGGTTTAAGTTAGTGGGACCCTATCTCAAAACTAAATGACGAATAAAAGAGCTGGGGGCATAGCTCAAGTGAGAGTCCTTGGCTAGCCGGGCAAGGACCAAGATCAAATCTGCACAGGAACATTGTCCATGAAGATAATACAGGTGAACTCTGACGGCACTGGACTCACAGTTCCTCCCCAAACAGGGCTTGCTATCTTTACTGAGCCAGCAGAATTCAGAGAAGACATGCACCCACGCAAGTCAGGATTCAGGAACAAAGTGAGGCTTACACAGGTTTCTGAGGACACTAGTTCCTTTGGCTTATGGGTCAGCTGACGTGAAACGCGAGACCTCTTTTGTCACACGTGGCTCAACAGTGCCCTCTCGTGGCCAAAGCTCTTGACCACACGATGTGTTGTCACCAGACCAAACAGTGCAGCTCTGCAGACAACTGCCATGATAGCGCTGTAGTTCAGCCTCCCCCAGGAGCTTCCAGAGCTATAGGCCAGTCACAAGTGTGGACGTCTGAAAATGTTCATGTGAAAAGGCACGAGGGGCTTCCACTGGGTGACCTGGGGTAATCTGAGCAACAGGATGGTAGTATGGGAGGCAGGAGCATGGCTTAGTGGTAGAGTGCTTGCCTAGCATACACAAAGCCCTGGGTTTGAGTCCTTGGTGCCATAGACACAGAAGCAGGAAGAAGTGCTGTGCCTCAAGTGGTAGAACTCTAGTCTTGAGAAAGTTCAGAAATATCAATTTTAAGGTGAGTGACATAAAAACAAAAACATGAACTAAATTGCCACTGGGCACCAACCCCTCATGTTACTCTTTACGTACAGGTTAAAAAAAAAAATACAAACAAGGCTTGAGCTATCTACTCTTTCAAGTTACCTCACTACTAATTCATGCTAATTCACTTTGCTGTTTTCATAATTTGTAGTTAAGCAAAGCAGCAAAGTGAAGCAGCCTACACTCTGCAGCCTTACACCACAACCTCCACAGTGAGCAAGCACGGTAACCAAGTCTTCAGAATACGCCTGCCTGGCTCATGCCTATAATCCCAGCTATTGAGGAGGCTGAGATCTAGGCAGTAAAGTCTGTATATAAGACTAATCTCTGAC
Source organism: Megascapheus bottae (assembly GCF_031878675.1). Classification (NCBI taxonomy): domain Eukaryota; kingdom Metazoa; phylum Chordata; class Mammalia; order Rodentia; family Geomyidae; genus Megascapheus; species Megascapheus bottae. The sequence goes on from NC_143509.1 coordinate 16,352,523, forward strand.
CACCCAAAAACCGGAAGTTGTGGCAAGTGGCAGAACACAAGCCTTGATCCCGAAAGCTCAGGGACAGTGCCCCTAACCAACATACATACATAGTTTTAGTAGAGGTGGGTAGTGTTTGCTACTTTGTAACAGCAACTTATTTGCATGCACTTTGTCTGGTGGACAAGGTTAAACAAATGAAGCAAACAAGAAAAAAAAAGCTGGGCTAGGAGCATGGCCTAGTAGTAGAGTACTCACCTAGCACGCACAAGGCCCTGGGTTTGATTCCTAAGTACCACATACACAGAAAAAGCTAGAAGTGGTGCTATGGCTCAAGTGGCAGAGCACTAGCCTTGAACAAATGGTGTCCAAGGACAGTGCCCAGGCCCTGAGTTCAAGGCCCAGGATTGGCTCCTCTCAATGCAGGCCCAATATCCTCAAGAGAAATACTGTAGTCTGGACTTGTTCACTGTTCTACCAGTCAGCTTTAGGGGCCACTGTACCAGCTGGGGTAAGAGACCTCCTGTGATTTGTCTACTGCACAGAAATCATGAAATACTCCAATGACTGGGCACTTTTACTGTCATTCTGGGAATGCGGGTGTGAAAACTGGTCCACTTTAGAACAGTACTACTAGGGGTGAGTCAAGTAGCAGGGTGCCTGCAAAGTACTGTGTAGGAAGTCTAAAGTCTTGAGTCCAAACACCAGTCCCCTGCCCAAGAAGAAATAGCAAAGACTTAAGGAAGAGCAAATCAAAGTTTTAAGTTTAGTTTGAGAATTGGGTGACTCCTGGGTTTTCCTATATGCAGACAATACACAATGGAATTTCCCTCTCCCCCTGCCGAAACCCTGGTTTCTCAGAAAATCAATACAACCATTTTGCTATCTGAAAATCTTGTCTTTAATAATTTATTTAAATAAGATCTGAAGCAGTTTAAAAAAACAAGATTTGTATTTTATTTCTTGTAAAAATCTTTACACATGCAGACAAACCAGTGTTAAGAAAGTATTCACCATCATTTAAACAAATAAACCACTTAAATAGAACAGTGTCTGCAGTTTTATCTGTATAAAAATAAGGTACATTTTTACAGAATTCACGCTCCAGTTCTTATAGCAATAAACAATACACAACTATAATAAAGTACAATCGAACCTGACCATGGTTTGCAATTAGATACTGCTAGGGCATTTTAATGTGCAAAAGAATTTCAACATAGTTCTTTTTGAAAGAAAATGTCCTCAGTGTTTCTAGAGACCTAGTTGGAAAAAAATCAACTCCTAATCCCTGGTGATTGAGTCCACACACCTGGCCGCAGGGTGGAGGCAGTGGGGAGTCAGCGCCTGTGCCTGCCGTGTCCTGAGCGGCTGCCACTGTGGTGCTTGCCTTTGTGGGAGCGCTCGAAGGAGCGGGAGCGCTCCCGCCGGTCTCTGTGGTGGCCCCGCTCGTGCCTATGCTTCTTGGCAGACTCGGTGTGATCCCGAGACTTGCTCTGAGATCGAGAGCGGGATTTTTTCCTTTTATGGCTGTGTCTGTTTGAACTTTTTAAGTCTTCTCGGGTGTGCTTGGCCTTCAGGTGGGGAGAGGCGTGATTGTGGTGGCGCCGAGGGCTCTCACTGTGGCTGCGGGACCGGCTGCGGGATCTCGAGCTATACGTCCCCGACCGGCTCCGCCTGTTGTTGTAACTTTGGAATAATAAACATTCGTGGTTTAGCTGCAGAGGCCAATGGTAGCAATTGTTGCTCATAACAGGTTCAAAGCTCCATCAGTGACACCAAACCAGACACCTGTGTCCCAACCTAAGGAATAACTTCCGACTGCCTACAAAGAATCCCACAGCTCATTTGATACTTCAATCTACCTCCAAACTCAGATAATGCCATGCTCTAAGCCACCTAGGGGTGAGAATCTGGATAAAGAAACAAACCCCAAAACAACATGGGCTACACAGGAAGTGCAAATAGGGTTACTGCCATCCAGGCTGGCCTGGGAAGAGTGAGACCCCTGTTTTTAAAATAAATAAGGGGCCGGGAGTTTGGCCTAGTGGTAGAGTGCTTGCCTAGCGTCCACAAAGACCCAGGTTCAATTCCTTGGTACCATATACATAGAAAAAAAGCCAGGGCCGGGAGTTTGGCCTAGTGGTAGAGTGCTTGCCTAGCATGCACGAAGACCCGGGTTCAATTCCTCGGTACCACATACATAGAAAAAAAAGCCAAAAATGGTGCTGAGGCTCAAGTGGTAGAACTCTAACCTTGAGAAAGTCCAAGGACAGTGCTCAGGCCCTGAGCTCAAGCCCAGGACTGGCAAAAAAAAAAAAAAAAAAAAAAAAAAAAAAAAAAAAAAAAAAAAAAAGCCAGAAGGTGGTGCTGAGGCTCAAGTGGTAGAGCTCTAGCCTTGAGAAAACCCAAGGACAGTACTCAGGCCCTGAGTCCAAGCCCCAACTGGCAAAATAAAATGAATGAATGAATGAATGGCAGAGTGCATGACCCAGATAGTAGAGCCCTTGGCAAGCTCAAGTCCATGAGTTCAAACACGAATGGCACCCTAAAAAGAAACCTATCCTAGCTTAACCTTGGGAAAATAAAGCAGCAAGCTTTCACAAGTCCCAAATAGGACTACTGTGAGGATCTACTTACTGTCTCCTCGGAGTGTGTGATCTCGACCGTGACCGAGTTCGTGACCTTGACTGGCTCACACTTCTGCTGTTTCTGCTTCTCTTGCTGTCTTTTCTTACACTGGGAAAAAGATAAAATGCCTTAGCAGGCTGGAAATGTGGTGTAGTGGTAGTATGCATGAACCCTGAGTTAATTCTTCAGTACCATATATAGCAGAAAGGAAGTGGCACTGTGGCAGAAAGCTAACCTTGAGCAAAACAAGCTCAGGGACAGTGCCCAGACTCTGAGTTCAAGCCCCAAGATCGGCAAACACAAACACACACTTTAGTGACACTATGCATTGCATTAGGTGAGTGCAACAAGATCCCTCATGCCTGTCCTTCCAGCACTCACCCATTGTAAGGGCTTTTGGAAGCCTGTTGTCTGTCTTCTGGTTCCTTTTTGACCATCTTCACACTGATGGAGGCTGGGGACTTCTCTTCAGCTTTTAATTCTCTAGGTGACGCTTTAAAAAGACAAAAGGACCTTACATGAACTAAGCACTGGGCTTAACAGGAGGCTCAAGCTTTCCCAGCACAACTCCAAAGCATCATGCCTTCTTTCAGAGCCAGCTCTGTTTTGGTGAGAAAGTAGCAATAACATTGTTTCTGTTAAGATGCTAAAACTTCTGCAACAATCTTTGCTGACCCCAGCTCCCTGGACCGAGTGTGTCTTACATGGCTTGGAGGCCGGGGAGAAGCCTCCTAGGGTGGAGAGGGCCGGGGTCCCATCTGGATTCAGTCCCTTTGCTTTCAATTTGGCTTCCTGCAAGGCTACTTTTCTCTTCTCTACTTCCTTTTCTAGCAATTCATAGTTAGGCTGTTGGAGGAAAAGGAAGTTAGTATTTCACTTTTAGAGCTGTTTAGACGTTTAGCATCAATGAAACACAAGTCACCTTCTTCCTAGTATAGAGCCTAAGCGTCTCCATGCAGATTTCTTGAATCTCTTCTTCTGTAGTACCAAAAAGAAGAAACCAGTGCGGACGAGTGGGCAGTGGAATCTGAAAGGTAAAGAGAGGGCGGCTGAATCTATGCTGCTTTCCTCAGATCCTCTAAGTGCTGCATCCATTTTCAATTGCCACGCAGTACTGAACACCACACCCACCTGGAGAGCCCTGGCTGCCAGGTAGATGCACGCACACGCTATGGTCTCTGGTTGGAAGCGAACAAAAACATTGGTCCGCAGACTGTCGTTCATGTAATTCCTGAAAAACACATCCACTGTAAGCTGTGCACATACACAAACCAGGGCTTACTAAAATTGGAGACTCAATCTACTTCATTCTTTTTTCTTCTCTTATATTCACAAATTCATACTCTAGCATATAATTAACTCATTTTAAAAAATCAGCAATAATTTAATACAAAGGCCATTCTTGAGTCAGCTTATGTTGCACCAAAGCTGTTATTTTTATTATTGTCCAAATGAAACTTACCCTTATGACTTTCTCAATGTAATGTTCTAAAATGACTTTGTCAATGACATAAGCTTTGTTAATGACATACACCACTCCAACAATACTTCAAGCCATTAATTATTGACCTTCTCTCCTTTATCCACAACGAAAAGCAGTGTCAACCAAGTTCTTTAAAAAAAATTTCAAAATACCGTGACAGGGGTAAAAAGGCATTTTTAAAGCAAGAACCCACAAATTTACATTAAATTAAAAAACTGCTTCAAAAACCCTCGGTAGTAAAGAACAGCAGTAAAGATAAATTATGGCCTAATTCACATAGCTTTTCCCCCCCCAACAAAAGCAGTCAACTACTTCAATCCTATCCCACCCTCTCCACAACTTTACTACATTTAATAGCTTAAACTAGAAACTGAATGGAGCACTTCTTAAAAATTTTTATACCCAGAGAACGAGATGTTTCATTGAACACATTAAAGAGTCACACATTTTATAAAACAATGAAACTATTCTGTTACTTCTATGGAATCCAAAAGAAGCCTGGTCCTACATCATGAATGGTATCTGGCTGGGTGGAGAAGTATAGAACGTAGAAGAATCACAGATGCTGTGCATCAACCGTCCTGGGAGAGGTGTGGACGAACCACACCTCCTTACTCGACTGTCAACAGTTGAGCTGTCAATCATGTATGTACCTGAATCGCAAAAGTCCAAGTTAGCAGCAGTCAGGTAATACTTCTCTTTTACAGCACAGCGTCTGTAAATCAACCCAAAATGGGGACTGCTGCCCAATGAAAAGCTGCAGGCTGTAGCCTCTTTTGATAGAATGCATGCTATACACACCTAAGTAGAAATTTAGTCAAACCTCTAATTAAAAAACAAAAACCAAAAAAAAAAAAAAAAAACAAAAACCAAAAAACAATTTTAATGCATAATGGCTGGACAATATCAAAAATGAACTATTCATTTTGATAGTTACAGGTATACATTAAATACACAGGCATGTTGAATAGTTACTTCTAGAAGCAAATATATACAAATCCTTTGACACCCCGACAGAACTAGAAGATGCTGCCAGATGGATATGGACCACTTCAGTGAATCTCGGATGAGAGCTTGCACTGGATTGGCTGGAGAGCAGGGCAGCCAATCAGGCCATCCTGAGGTCATGGGCTGAAGTGCAGAGGGCAGAGCTCTATGACTTACCATCAGGGACTACCCTTTAATTAAAGAGTAGAAAAAAGAACAAAGTTAAATTGAGTTCTCCATTAAAAGTAATTAGTCAAGCCAAGAAAACAGGAAGCAGAAATAAGCATTATTTACCTTTTGGTCAAAAAACAAAACAAAACAAAAAAGTAACAAAAAACCCCCAAACAAACTTATCTCATTATTTTAGAAAGAGAAAATGAAACTTACTTTATTTCTGCTTCTGTTTTCCTGACTACAAAAGAAATCTAAAAAAGCAACTTACCAGGCAGTCTGAACGAGGGTTTGGTTACGTTCACATTCTAAGACTTGTAAATACATGACAATGATCTGAAGGAAAAGGAAAAACACTGCATTTAGTTGGAATTCCTTTCAGATTAAGCTCAATGAATGAAATAGTGGACAGCACTGGATGTAAGTTTCACATCAGAGGACAAGGAATGAAGACCACCCTAGTGTGTGTGTGCGTAAAAACCACATTTCAAAGCATCTGAAGTGTAGAGGAAAAAAAAAGCCACCAGTTAATAAGACCATGGAGCTGGGTGTTTTACTATGGGTAGGTAGTGTTACATGTCTCAAAGTCAGGCTTTAGGCTTTTATAAAAAGGTGGTGGAAGGAGGGGTTGCAGTTAAGAGGCTTTATACTCTACCGTGGAATTTCCTATAGTGCTAGGACTAATGACTGCAGTAAGCAGTGACCATTATCACATTACATCATGACATTAAAACGGCACAGTTTCTCTCAAGTGTTTCTGGGGAGTGGTCACCTCACTCCCCTCTCAGTCAAATGTGCCAATGTCAGTCTCAACAGTGGGATAAAACACAAGTTTTAAGTTTCACTCCACTTACGCTTATGTTTCTACCCAGCAACAGCTGGAGCGGTCGTCTGCTATCAGTGTTCACTAGTGATTAGCAGTGAAGGGCACCACCCAGGAGCAGCAAGCCATGAGCCAGGTGGGGCGCTCCCCACCGTGGTGCAGAATGAGGCAGACTCCACCTCTGAGTTGAAAAGAACTTGCTATCTATGATTCCACGACTCTGTCCTCAAGCCCACTGCACTGGTCAGCATATAAGCAATTACATTTCTTAATACAAGCAAAGCTCCATTTTCAATCCCTAATACTTACAAGATATTCTTTCTGCAGTCTCCAACTCACCTTATGGGGGTGCTTGACGTGAACACAGAAGCCCAGCTCCTTCAGCACCCTCCGTTCTGCCTTGATAACTTGGTTTTTGGTGTTAATGTAGTTCTGGTCAAGGACCAGAGGGCTTGGAGTCCTGGTTTGTAAGAAATAAAATCAAAACTGTTTTGCACATCCAAAAACTTTATTTGTGGCAGCTCCATTTTCCCTTCCAACCAACTATTGGCAACAGAAACCAGCTTTCTAAACTCCTGGGAACAAGTCAAAGCATTCATCTTGTGCTGTCCAAGTTATGCTAAGTATTACATACTCCTAAACGCATTAACTCAGCTGTCATTGGTGGTGGATCTGGAATTCTTGTTATATCTTACCTCAGACTCTTGTGATAACTAGTGCTGACATGGATAGTTTACTACTCACACCCTGTTAAGTCTCCACTCTCTCCAACAACAAATACTAACATGTGCTCAGATGCATTTACAGTAAAGTCTTAAGTCACAATATTATAAAGTATTAATCCTTGGCTACTTTTGCCAAGGATTAGACAAAATAAAAGCTATAAAATAAAAGCTAAGTCTGATCTCCCTTGGGAGGCAACTGGCTTAAACCAATTCTTCTAAGAATATACTTCTGCTTATAAAGTCTAAAAATTAAGATTTAGCTCAACTGTCAAAGAAAACCTCAATACAGTTTAAAAATGACTTGTAAGATGAAAGTCTAATTTGGTTAGCTGTGCTTCTGCCCCAGTGTGTGACACTTGTGACTGAGAGATGAGATGGTCCTTCAGTCAAAACCCTGAAGGCCTCAGTAAACTTTCAAGTCTCTACCATGTCAGCTACACATGGGGGGACAGGCCTATAGGAAGGGCACAGATTTAAATGGTTTTTGTGAAAATCCGTCATCTACAGAAAACCACAAATGGTTTCATGGAAATTTGGCCTTGCCATGCCATGCTCCTGCATCAGCTGGCATGTTTAGGTGTGGGCCGCTATCTATGCCCACTTTCAACTAGTTTTAAGTGATGTTACAGAATACAACATTTTAAGTCTATGAAATTACCATGTCCCTTGATACATTCTTCAATCTAATCAATAAAAAATGCACTTTAGTTAAGAGACACTGGTGACATGAAAATATTGTACATATTCAATTCTTTTTAAGCCAAATGACTTTTTCGTGTCCTTTGGACAGAACATGGTGTATTCAGTCTGAATACATACCGTAATGCACAGAGACTCAGAAAACTGTATCTGGTATTTACAGACAGCCCTTGTAGATGATAAAGCAACTACAAGTGAGCTGCATCTCCAACAGCTCTGGGGACTGGTTACCACCATATTTTGCTTACTTTCTCACAAATGCACTACTGGCTATTCAATTTTCTTTTTATAAAATTACGTTAAGCAACTTAAAAGCTGGCAGAGGAAACAGGATAATGGGAATATATTTGTTCCTTAAATTTCAGTTTCCTGCCATATAGCCCACAGGGTATAAGGGATGAATGGAACACCAAGGAGGTGCATGGGCAGCCTGAATGGAAGGCTATGAAAGCCTCTTTGGAATAAGAAATTAAGCTTACTACAGATGAGAGTAACCAGCACATTCCAAAGATTTTATGTTTACCATTTTCCAATTTTTATCTACATTTTATCTGGAAAAATGCACTTCAGACTCAACTCACACTCACGACTGATTCACTAGTGGCTTTCCCTTCAACCAGCATTAGGAAATCAAGACTCTACCAAAACCTCTCTATAAAAATGTTATTTATGTAAGCAAAGCTCTCGGGTTTTTTTTTCTCTATTTACATTAATCAAGCATAATCATACCCCTTACTAAAAAAAACTGCCTCAATCAAGAGTAGCCTTTAAATAGTGACAAAACTTCTTGTAATAATCAAGCAGCTAAGCACTTGTTAGAATTGTGGCTACTGCTTAGTCCCAAATTAGGCTTCATCACTATGTAATTTCAGATCCCTCTGCTTCAGTTATTTTCCATCCACTCTGCCATGATTACGTATACCCCCTCCCTTTTTTTGGCACTTGCCAAAAACCTCAACTTTAAAAACAGATTGAAGATACTTTAGGTACATACAACTTAAATGGTAGAGGGCATGCCTGACAAGCTCCAGGCCCTGAATTCATTATCCAAACAACAAGGAAAATAGGTTGAGAAATTAAACCCATGTTGTTACCTATAATTCAATTACATAGTTAAAATGCCTGCTCAGACTACTTTTTATAATAGATACACAAACTGATACTGTCATTTTGTTCAAAATGACAAATCAAGGCTCAAAAACAAGTTTATTACCTTACAAAAATGTGGTAGGAACAGAAAAATTTCTCTAAAGCAACAAAGATTCCAGAGACTCAGCAAGAACTTTACAACAAAGTATCAATAAAATTACATCTTGCAGCAGTACATTGAATTGAGGCTTGCTCCAATTTCTTGGCAATAGGAGAACTTCCTCAATACAAGGAAGTTTAAAATCTCTGGAGAAATTCTACCTTCCACACCCTCCTCAGCTTATATGGCTCTATAGGATGGAGGAGCAGGCATCACCAGACTTCAAGAGTTTGTGCTCTACTGTCTGAACTTCACGCCCAACTCCTGGAGGTTTCTATCCTTGGTTTATCTAATTCATGTGAGAATAATCTTCAACTTTTAAGAACTCTTGGCCATTGTTGAAGTTTCTAGTAACTTTAACATGATTGCAATATAGTAAAACAAACAAAAAAACATAATTAAAGCGCTCCAAATATGATTAGTCTTGCTCATGTGTTGTTTCAAGGGCAGGCTTTGGAGCAATGACTTCGAGAAAACATACTTTATTAATAAAGTATTAATAACAAGGTGGGTCAGAGCCAAGCAGATAGACTTTGCTGCTCTCAAGTGAGTTCGTCCTCTAGGGGGATTTATCCAACTGAAGGCCCTTTGTGGAGCCACAGAAATTGTCGTAGGTGGTTGCCAGAGCAGTAACAACATCACTTTTATGGTTTATATATGTTGAAATACAGCAGTCACCGGTTAATAGTATTAGAAAATTATCTTTTATTAGGTAATATTTGTGAATGAATATGGCTCCTTAAAAAGTCACTTTTTAATTTACTGTAAATACACTACTATATTTTACATTCTATTTGAAGCATAATTCACTGATTATATGACTTTCCAATTAAGTAAGGCCATGTGCCCTGAACTTTAAAGACAGTCATGAAATTGCCATAAAAAAAACTAAGAAAGGAAGGAAGAAAAGAAGAAAGAGGGGGAAGCTGGGTGCCAGTGGGTCACACCTATAATCCAAGCTACTCAGGAGGCTGAGATCTGAGGGTAGTGGTTCTAAGCCATATTGGATGGATGGCTAAATTTGTGAGACGTATCTCCAACTAGCCAGCAAAAAGCTGTAAGTGGAGGTGTGGTTCAGGTCGTAGAGCACCCAGTCTTTGGAAAAAGTTAAGCAAGAGCAGAGTATGAGGCCCCAAATTCAAGCCCCACTACTGGCACAAAGACAAAAACTTGGAGAAAAACGACTAGGTATTAGCACTTAAAAAGCAAAAAATAACCTCTAGGTCATTTCAGTGTGGAGCCAAGACTGAAAATGGCGGTCTAAACAAGGCTAAAAGTCTAAAGGCCACGTAATGGTCAAGGTCATAGTCACATACAAACTAGACTGAAAAACAGCATCAAGACAATTAGTAATGCTTCAGCTAGCTAAACTATCATATTGATAATACTTTCAGTGATAACCTATACCAAAAAGCATGAAGCTATTGTTGAAATAACTTGGACAGCAAAGACAAAAGCTTTTAACAAGAAACAGGAGTTTTTCTAAATGGTTCACCAGTGGCCAACCTGTTAGTCCCCGATTCCAGTGACCTATTCTCAGAGCACTGGCTTCTCCTTGGGGATTTTCGATACTTCACTCACTGTTGCCATGACGACAGCTTCATCTCTATGTACCACTCCACATCACCCAGGCTTTGGTAAATGTAGCTGGTCGCTGTATAGTCGGTTGCAAGGGAAAAAAGAGTTGAAGTTAATAACATATACAAGCTACATGTCTGAGTAAACTTGTAATATGCATAGAAACACTTATATCCTGTTTTTGTTTAAAAAAGAGCTTCCATGCAATTAATTCCTTAAAAAAGTTTCATGCTATAATAAGACTAAGATTGAAACAATGTTAATTTCTCGGAAATAATGACCAAAATGGGATTATATCCAAGTCAGTAAAATGGGTTTATTTTAGATTCCAAGATTTTAGTTAGAACCTATTCTGACATCAAAGAAGAAAACAAGCCTTGCAGAAAAGCTTCAAAAGACAACCTTGGGATTAAACAGCAGCTAGCTCAATGATTCAAATACTACCAGAAAACTTCCTTCAAACACAAGCCTCCTGAAATGCCTATTATTTTAAGTACCTTAAAGACATCACAACTACAAACTTAAAACTCAGACCATCTCTTTGAAGATGTCCCATTTCTACAGATTCCTTATCAAGGGCTAAAGACACTTGAAAATAAGAAGTTGCTCTATTCTTCAGCACAGAACTAGGAAATGCTTCTAGCATTTTCCCAGACCATTTACCAGTCTGGAAGCGACTTTACTCTCTGCCTGTCTGAGTAACATGGTCTATTACTGCCGCACAGACTGGGGCAAGACTGCTTCTGAATGGCTTGGCCTCCCCAGAACCAGTTCACAAAACCACGTAGTCCTTTTACAGCTTCCTGGAAACTCACACTACACCTCACTAGAACCCCAGAGCTCATCTATACCTATACTCCTGCACTTGGGCAGCAAGTACTGTGAACAAAGCCACTGTAGACACAGAAAGGGGGTGTTGCCTCAGAGGCCCAAAGGTGCCCAACTATGTCCACCTCCAAGTGGACACTATTTCAGACTGGATATATGGAAATGTAACCCAATCTTGTGCGTTTTAACTAACACTGAGACCGCATCTGACCCCAACAAAACATCTCTTCAACCCCTCGACTTCAAACTTTTTTATCATCCTTCAGATGTGGAATCATGCAATATAGCACAGGCGGTTCAGTGTCAAGTTTTAACAAGAGCCAACCTCAATCCACACAACACTGACTTACAGAAGACAATCTACGCAAAACTTTGCCACAATTATTAAACTACAGTGCTTAAACAGCCACCCTGCACAGTCTTTCAGAGAGGGGAGGGAAAAATAACTTACAGAATACACTCACACTTGAGCCCAACGTACTCCCTTCCTTGTTTTATCTGAAGCCAATGGACTGGCCTCACAGCACTGCTAGGATTGTCCACAAACGCAACTGCCTCTACAAACTTCAGATAGCTGGTTATTCAGGTGTTTGGGTGGGATTTGTTTTCTTTCAAATTAAACACCGGTATTCCTATGTGAATTTCAATACCTAGAGTCAGTTTTGCTTTGCTTGTGAACTGACTTGAAAGAAAAGATGTTTTGATGATGGGTGCAGTTAGTTAGCAATAGCAACAGTTACTCATGTCAGTCACGCCAATCTTACCTTTTTCCTCTTAACTGGCGGAGGTGGTGGAATACATTAATGACATCTCTTATCCTCCTGGGAGCTTCTTCGATTTTTGATGCAAGATTAATACAGGCCATGGCAACGATCTGTGGAAATAGAAATCACTGCTGCAACCACCGCACCATGAAGGAAATGGGGGAAAAGGACTATTCTTCCTAATCAACAGAACTTCTCATCCAAAAACTTTAGAGCTTCGTAGGACAGGCTTTGGAAAAACAGAATTACTCGTTTAGACAACCCGCTTGGGTACCACACTTTCTTTCGGACTAGTACTTGGAACTTAGGGCTGTAAACTTTTTAGCTTAAGACCAGAGCCCTACAATTTGAACCACCACACCACTTGCGGCTTTTCCTGAGTACTTTATTGGAGAAGTCTCAAGGACTTTTGTGTCGTGCGGGCTTCAACCCGCGATCCTCATCCTCAGATCTCACCCTCCTCTTACTGCTCAACTCCCAAGTCCCACAAAGGGAGCTGACTCCCTTGCTAGGAGGCCGCGTGGGCTCAGAATCCATTTTCTAGCTCCGGACACGACACCTCGGAGGCCCGCGTCCCGGCGAGGGAGGCACAAAGCCGCCCAGCCACTCCCTGTTGGGGGAAGCGGCCCCACTTCCGGCCGGCCCGCCCGCGCCGCTCACCTCGAAACTGTGCTTGACGAAAGACTTGGAGTAGAAGAAGCGGTGGAACAGCACCTGCCCCGTCGCCATCGCCACCTGCAACAAGGGAGACCGGAAGCGCAAGGGTCAGGCGGGCCCGCTCCAGGCGCCGCCGCCATTTTGTGCGGCCGCCGTTCGTTCGCTCGCTCGCTCCCTCCCTCCCCCACCCCGTCCCGCGGGCCTCCCTCCCTCCGCCCGACCGCCCGGCGGTCCGAGGGCTCCGGCAGCCCCCAGGACGGGGCTAGACCGCCTCCCCGGGCCCCGAGACCACGGAGGGGCCCGGCCTCCTCACAACCCCGCGGCCCCCCGGGGCCTGGCCTCCCCAGGATCCCGGCCGAGGCCCACGCCGCCTCCCGGGGCCCGGCACGCCGCAACACCGACCTGCGGTAGCCGGAGGAGGATGCCGGCGGCCTGGATGAGCTCGCAGCCCAGAATGCGCAGGTCCGTCTCGCTGGGCAGGTCCAGCCCGTCCTGCATGGACGGGGTGGGCGACAGCCGCTCCTCCGGGATCAGCGAGTGGTCGATGGTGAGCGAAACTTCCGAGTAGAGGCGGTCGCCGATCAGGATCCCTCCCGTCGTGGTCGTCGTGGTCGCCGTGCCCGAACTGGAGCCGCCCGCGCTCGGGGCGGCCGACGCGGCGGCGGAGGTCGGGTGAGGCCCGGACGCCATAGTCTCTGCGAGCTGCACGCACGCCCGACGCAGGCGGAACCCGAAACCAGACTAACCAGCGTCCCCGGCGCGGCGGAGAGACTCGTGACCCGCTGCCGCCTCACGCCGCGTGCGCCTCCGCCGTGACGTCACCGCGTCGGGCGGTGCTCCAACGAGTCCCCCCTGGCTCCGCCCCTCACGTCGCGCCCGGCCCCACCCCGCCCGGCGACGCCGCTAGATTCGCACGTGCGCGTGCGCGCGGGAGTTCGCGCCGTCTGCGGACCCGCCGGCTTGTGGCTCCGCCTCCTCGCGGTGGAACCGGACCAGTGGCCTGGCCGGATCCTCGGAAAATAGGAATGGGAGCGTGTCTATCCGAGAAGCTTGGAGGAGGGGCGGCTTTCGGGGGCTTCCCCCGGGTCTCCCCGCGGCGTCGCGTTGTAAAGGGCGCCCAGGCGGCCCGGGCCTCGCGGGAGCCGTGACCCCGCCGAGGACGGAGCCTGTGCCGAGGCGGGAGGTGTGGCTGGCCGGGAGAAGCGCGTTTGTTCCGGCTTTGCTGAGGCCGTTTGGTCGGTTCTGCAGCCCTTTTGAAATTAGGGCCTGCTTAGGGATGTTTGTTTGTGTTGTCCCAGGCCCTTGACTGAAAGGAGTCACAAGTTCCAGACCGGTAAACTCCGGCGGCTTTGTTGACCAGAGCCTGCAAGCAAAAACCGGGCAGGCGCACTGAGAGGAGGCCGCTGGTGTGAGGAGGACACACAGCCAGCTTGGTATCTAGGGAGGTAAAAAACTCCCCTTCGGGACGCTGGCCTCTTTTTCCTGGACCCCTGGTTTGTGGTAATAATGTTATACTAGCCTGTCAGGCAGAGACATCCAGGCTGGCCTGTTACATTGAGGTCATTATGACATAGAGGACTGATTATCCTTTAAACGTGTTTTTTGACCTTTTTTTTTGTCGCTTGTGGGACTTGAACTCTGGGCCTGGGCGCTGTCCCTGAGCTCTTCCTCTCAAGGCTACCATCCTACCCCTTGAGCCACAGTGCCACTTCCTGTTTTCTGGTGATTAATTGGAGATAAGAGTCACAGACTTTCATGACCAGGCTGGCTTTGAGTTGTAATCCTCAGATCTCAACCTCCTGAGTAGCTAGGATTACAGGCAGGACACCCCACCTGGCTTTTTTTTTTTTTTCCTTCTTTGCAAACACTTCTACGCCTAAGGGAGTCCTTCACCAAAACAAAAAAAACCCAAATAAGTGTCTTGTAGCAAGGCAGTAGTGGCTCCCACCTGTAATCCTAGCTACTCATGAGGCTGAGGTCAGAGGATCCTCAAAGGCAGCCCACCGCAGAAAAGTCTATGAGATCCTTATCTCCAATTAACTACCAGAAAATTAGGAGTGGAGCCGTGGCTCAAGTGGTAGTACAGCTAACCTTAAGTAAAAACAGCTCAGGGGCAACTCCCAGACCCTGAGTTTAAACCTCAAAACCATCAACAACAAAATCTTAGATCTTTTGGCTCAATTTCCACACACACAGTCTTCCTCCCTCCCTCAGATCAGGCTGGCCTCAAACTTGAGCTCTTCTACATCAGTCCTAGGATCACAGGTGTACATAATTAAAGTTTCTGCATTAAGCCATTCACCACCTTTTCCAATGAGTTGATCTGGAGATTCTTTAATACATTTTATAGTCTGGGATGTGGCTCAAGTGATAGAGTACCTGCCTAGCAAGGGAGTTCCAACCATCTTAACTACACATATAAGTTATTTTTCTCTTTTTCTATTTTCTTTAACGTGTGGACCCTGGGCTTGAACTCATCAGGGCTTGGGCAGTGTGCCTGAGCTTAGTTTCTCAAGGTCCTTCTACAGAAGCCACAGCTCCATGCCTTTTGGTGATGAATTGGAGTCTTTTGGACTTTCCTGCCTTGGTGGCTTCAAACTGTGATCTCAGCCTCCAGGGTAGGGTTACAGAGATTAGCTACCAGCCCCCAGCTCTTTCTTCACAGATTTGCAATTGTGTCAGATTTGTCAATGCTACAGAAAGCTTTAGGAAACTTAAAAGGAGGAAGATTCTCCTGGCCCTTGGCTTCTTCAACCCATTGGCTCTTGCCCCGTCATTGGTTGGAGGGTGGGGCAGGGGCCAAGCAAACTGCTCACCTTACAACCAGCAAAAGGAGGAGGAGGAAGGTTCCTGGGGACTGAAGATCTTCAAAGATGTCCTCCCTTACTTCCAACAACCAGACCCAAGTCCCCACTGCTCTTTGGCTGCCTGCCCAGCAACAGAGTAAGCTACTGAAGAGTTTAGCGCCCTCATGATCCAGTTATGATCCCTGTAGGGCCAGAGGCTAGGGACAAGGCCTGTGGGGGTATTTCCAGGGCCAACCATAACACAGGGAAGCCATTAAAAACACAGTCCCTTGGGAGGGTTGCTTCCTCTGCAGCAAGCACAAGCCTTGTCCCCAGTGCACTGCCCTGCCACCTACTTCCTGTATCTGGCAGTTTCTAGTAGGGCAGATCCTCCCCAGAGCAGTTTTGTAACTTGGTGCTCAGAGCCCACATCCATTTCTCCCTCTGTGACCCCTCATTGCCTCCAAAACACGTGGCTGCTCCACTCTCTCCTCTAGCTCCAACACACATGGAAGCAGAGGCCCGGTTTTTTCTTTTATCCACAACAATGGCTCGAACTCAGGATGTATGGTCCTCCAATGTTTTATATAAGTATTTGCTCATTATGGAGTCACCAGACTGTAGTGCTAACTTAATATTAATCTGATTTTTACAAAATACATGATGAGCCAGGTACCTTTAATCCTAAGCTACTCAGGAGGCTGAGATCTGAGGATATCTGTTTAAAGCCAGCCCCGGCAAGAAAGTCCCTGAGACTCTTATCTCCAATTAACCACCAGAAAACCAGAAGTGATGCTATAGCCCAAGGGATAGACTTTTGCTGAAGAGCTCAGGGTCAATGCCCAGACCCAGAGCTCAAGTCTCATGACTGACAAGAAAAAAAAAATTATGACTAAGACCCAGTGCTGGTGATACACACCTGTAATCCTAGTTAGTCAGGTAGCTGAGATCTGAGGGTCATGGCTCAAGCTACTCCCTGCAGGAAAGTCCTTGAGACTTCTATCTCCAAATAACCACTAGAAAACCAAAAGTGGCACTGGCTCAAAGTGATAGTGTTAGTCTTCAGCAGAAAGAGCACAGGGACAGTGCCCAGGCCCTGGGTTTAAGCCCCATGACTGACAAAAAAAAAAAATCCATGACAAATGCAAAGGATACAGGGTAGTGAGACCAGAGGCCCTGTTCCACCAGATTAAGGATTAAAAGAACTACAAAGCTCTATCACGTTCAGGTTTAAATGCTATATAATCCATGTTTGGAAAACTCCCTTTTGAGGGAGTTGTTTTCCTGTGTTACTATCCTGTGTTACTATTTCTAAAACAGCAACATTAAAATATAAGACTTATTCAGAAGTATCAATGGTGCAGAATGAAGGTGGAAAAAAAAAAAGGACACTCTTAGAAGAGCAGAGCAAAGCAAGTGAGGTTGAAGAAGACTGAGTTCTTTGTCAATAAGATGGTATGACAGCCTGGTACCAGTAGCTCATGGCTATAATCCAAGCTACTGTAGAGGCTGACCTATGAGGATCATGGTGCACCTACAGCCTGGTTAGCAAAGTCCAAAGAGCTGAGCATAGATCAGTAGCTCAGGTGGTAGAGAGTCAGCCTTGAGCCAAAAGGCTGAGGAATAGTGCAAAGGCCCTGAGCTCAAGCCCCAGTACCTCCACATGAAAGAAGAGTATCTAATCCTATTATATATATGATATGTATCATATGTATAATGCTATTACATATGATTCATGTGTGTGCATATTACATTTTTTCTCAGCACACAGAGATCCTGGCAGTAGTCACCTCTAGCCATACATGGGTAAAAGGAAATCCAGTGATAAGTCACTTTGTTTTTACTGTTTGAAGTCAGCAGGCTTCAGGTAACAAGTGGAGAGAGCAAGACCTTGCCCAGGCCTCTCCTGTAAGTGTGCTTCTCATTTAAACTCAGGATTTTACATCTTTTACATCTGCAGTCAAAATTGACATCATTCCATTTCATTCCTTTTGCTGTCTGTATTTCACCATTAAACCACAGGGATCTAATAGCCATACCACAGAAACTTTGCCAAATAAAATCTGTCCTCATCTAGAGAGCATGAGCTCCCCGTGGGGGAAAAGATTCACACGACAGCAGCAGTTAGGATGATGGATAAGGTTCATACATTGGCAGAGAAAATTCATCACGTGATGGAAGACAGCAGGGAGAACGTGGAGCCTGACCTTGCTAATCAGAGCTCTCTGCCCTCAGACACAAGCTAGGAGCCTTTTCCCAGGAACAATCTATATAGTTACGTGTCTTGTTTAGTTCTATGGCTGTTATGTAGCTGCACACATCCTGGCCCCTTCAGAAATCATCACTACAGGTGATGATTGGGTGTGTTGCACTTGGTAAATCACTAGCCTCGGGTTCTGCTGCTATCTTGCTGAGAATGAGTCCTGTCATAGTTGGCCATCTTCAAAATGAAGAAGTCAGACTGCACCCCATGGAGGTTTAAAATTCTTTGGCTATAGGAAGTGGACCAGATGAAAAGGTGAACCCTGAACTCAAGCCCCAGTACTAGCACACACACTAGAGTCAACAAACATGTGTTGACTCTAGTCATCCAGAAATATCTTGATGCTCACATGTCTCTGTTTTTCTTAGTATCTGCTTTGTTTTCTGGTGTGTGTGTATGTGCTGTCATGGGCTTGAACTCAGCCTGGGCTCTGTCCCTGAGCTCTTCAGCTCTAGGCTACCATCCTAACCCTGGGCCTGGGCCCTGTTCCTGAGCTCTTCAGCTCAAGGCTTACTGCCCCACCCTGGAGCCAAGCCCTGCTTCCCATTTTCTAAATGTTAATTGGAAATAAGAGTCTCAGGTCCTTTTGTGCCCAGGCTGACTTTAAACTTTGGTACTCAGACCTCAGCCTCCAGAGTAGCTAGGATTACAGGCCTTGAGCCACTGTGCCTGGCTTTTTTTTTTTTTGTCTTTCTGTGTAGTCCATGTGGATTTTGAGTTTGCTGTCCTCTCTTCCTCTCAAGGGCTGAGACCACAGACATGCCCTGCCTCACCAGTTTTAGCTTGGTTTTTCATTTCTTCTTCTAACTCCATTGTGGAGGATTGAACCCAGGTCCTCTTATGTGCTCTAAGTGCAAACTCTTCTATTTAGATGCATTGTTAAACCCTTATTTCTTCTGTTGTGATCAATTATTGCTCCCTCAGGGAAAGATTTATCACTAAATCTGCCGGTTCTCCTAGTATTGTATGTTGTTTTACATGTGGACCACTAGAGAAACCACCTAACTACCATCCTGCCTCACATTCTGGACTGAATCCTGAGGACCCCAGGAGAGTGCATGAACGGTGGAGCAGGCAGCTTGGTCCCTAGGTGAGCAGCCTGTAGGCTGTGGGCCTACTTGGGAGGTCTTTAGGTATGGGGTGGAGGAGGTTTCAGAGTATTCCTGGACCAGGAGTGTGGCCTAGAGGTAGAGGGCTTGCCTAGAACACATGAAGCTCTGCGTACTCCATACACAGAAAAAAGCCGGAAGTGGTGCTGTGGCTCAAGTGGTACAGCTCTAACCTTGAGAAAGCTCAAGGATAGTGCCCAGGCCCTGAGTTCCAGCATAGGACTGGCAAAATAAGAAAAGAGTCTTTTCCTTCTGTTTCTTGACTGTGATGCAGGCTAGTGCTTGGTTACATTCATTTTTTCTTTTGCCAGTTAAGGGGCACTTTTGGCTTTTTTCCATGTATGTGGTACCGAGGAATCAAACCTGGGTCTTCGTGCATGCTAGGCAAGCACTCTACCACTAGGCCAAACTTCCAGCCTGCATTCGTTTTTAAAATGCTTTCCTGATTTTGGTAGTACTGGAATTTGAACTCAATCTCTCATACTTATTGGCAAACATTCTACCACTAGTTACACCTCTAGCTCCTTTTAGTATTAGTTATTAAAAAGAAAAATAGGATTTTTATGCCAGGTAAACCTGGACTCTGACCCCATTACCTTTGCTTCCCTGTGCTTCTGGCATGACATGAGCCACTGCACCCAGCCATTGGTTGGGATGGAGTCTTTTGTACTTCCTTTTGGCCAGACTGGCCTAGAACCTTCGTTGCCCACTCTCTGCCTCCCAAGTAGTGTACTTAGCCGATATATTCCTTTTTTTTTGGATAAGTCTCACATCCTTTTGTGTACCAGCTGGCTTTGAACCTTGATCCTCAGACCTCAGCCTCCTGAATAGCTAGGCTTACAGGTATGAGCTATCTCACCTGGCCAATACATTCCTTATGATGCTTAACGTCAGAAATAGGACAACTAGCCTGGAGTATGATGAGTGCATGAGAGGGAGAGAATTGTGAATGAACGGAATTTCTGGCTTCATTGTCCTGTTCATTTCAACCTTGGAGCAACTGGCTTTGAACCTCAGTCCTCCATAAGAAAAAAATGTGTGTTGCTGTGAGTCACTGACTTGGTGATATGTTACAGAGCCCTAACACTAAAGTGACCGGAGGCCTCTGCACACTGCCATGGTGGTGGCCCTGGGGAATGAGGTTTGCCAGAGCACACATGCTTCTTAGGTAGTCAGAATTGTGGGGCGCCAGCTTGGACACCACAGGAGCTTTGTAGGAGTGGAGAAGCCAGTCTTCATTGATTCTGAACGTGATGGCCAGTGGAAAGGAATAACATTAGCCAACTTCTGGTGCTTCCATTTTTTATCTGGGGTTATGACATTGTTTCTACTGTCCCTTCCAACTGCCCACTGGAAATCACTTTTTTAAGCCTTCAGAAGTTTAAGGAACAACTAAACTACATGTAAATCATTTGATGGGCTCTGGCGGATCATGCCTATAATCTTATCTACTCAGGTGAGATCTGAGGATCTCATTCAAAACCTCTTTAATTACAGCTGAGGCTGAAGTGGTAGAGATCTAGCCTTGAGCAAGAGAAGCTCAGGGAGTGTCCCGGCCCTGAGTTCAAGCCCCAGGACAAGAACACAAGCATGCCAGCATGCACCTTCCAAAAAATGGTTTTCAAGTAAACTCTACAGATTAATGCATTTGTCAGTTCTTGAAAATGGAAATTCTCCACAGTCTTGCTCAATGTTTGAAATAGTTCGTACCTGGTTTTCTATTTATCCCATCTTTAGTGTTTATTTATTATTAAATTTACTAAGGGTTGAACTCAGGACCTGTGCATAGTCCTTTTTTAAATTTATTTTGTGTTCAAAACTAGTACTTGAGCCACAGCTTCACACTTCATTTTTCCTTTTTGCCAGTCCTGGGCCTTGAACTCAAGGGTCTGAGTACTGTCCTTGGGCTTTCTCAAGGCTAGAGCTCTACCACTTGAGCCACAGCACCACTTTCAGCTTTTACTATGTATGTGGCATAGAGGAATTGAACTTGGGTCTCCGTGCATGCTAGGCAAGCATTCTACCACTAGGCCAAATGCCTGGTCCCCTCATTTAATTCCTCCTCCTCTCCTGCCAGAATCTACCCCCCAATGTAGCCTGTTACTTTCCTGTTTCTTTTCTTTAGTGTACATGAATTGTACCAAGGGATACCATGCTATTTTTAGGCCCTGCATGTATGACATTTAATCAGAATAAGCATCTGTAGTTCTTTTATTCAGTGTGATTCATTCCTTATGCTGTCTTCATACATCGACATGTCATTTCAGTATTATTTACTCTCCGTCATTTTCTTCTCCCAGTCCCACTGTTACAAGCAGGTTTTGTGAATATATATATATATATATATATATATATATATATATATATATATATACAATTTATACAGTGCCACTCACTTCCTTGCAGATGACATAATTTTATTTCTTTATGGCTGTGTAATATTCCATGCTATGTACGAGTCATCTGTCTATGTATTCAGCTGTTGCTGAGCACCTCAGACCATTCCACTGTCTGGGGCTTGTGAACAATCAGCCTGAACACAGTCTGTGAACGCAGGCTGTAGCCTACTCTTTGTCATTGTTTTTGCCTAGTGAAAATATACAACTTAAAGAATTGCAGTTGATTGTTAAGAAGAAATTCAATTTGGTCTAACAATAACAGACATACAAGGCACTGAAGTGGCTCAAAGGATGGTGAGCAAAGGGAGTAAGAAGGCACTCTGTGGTCCGGAAAGTAGACTCTGCTCATGGCCATTGTCATGGGTAAATGTGAAGGAACATTTTGAGCAGAGAAAAGCCAGAAGCCAGGACAGGAAGGTTTGGCTTTGCTGGTGGATTGAGAAACCAAGTGGACAGTTGTTGTTTAGCCAACTTGACATTCACCCCACTTTGGTCAGCTTCCCCTTGGGGATACACATATCTGCCCCACTGTGGGTGGTTTCAGAGGCAGTGACCTCCTCCCCAGTTCCAGTGCACACCTCCCTTCCCTCCCTTCTTATTGCAGTGTGCCAGTCTGGTCAAGACTTTTGCTGGAACCTTGGAAGAGGGGAGAGAAAGGGAGAAAAAGGTTTGTTCTTGCTGAGTGCAGGATAAGCTTGAAACTATGACTCCACAGGGCGTGTGTGTGTGTGTGTGTGTGTGAGAGAGAGAGAGAGAGAGAGAGAGGGAGAATGCTAAGAGAGACAGAGAATGCTAAGCACACATATGTAGTCTACCACTGCCCTCCTTACCTGGACTATCATTTTGATCAGGGATGATTATCTTAGAAAAACACATCGACCAGAGGTAGAAAGAGAACCCCACCACTCCATGTCTCTTAGTTCAGGCCCTGCATGAAGCCAGGCCTTGCTCCCCCTAGGATTTTCAGTTATATGCTATGCCTTCTGAGGCCCGTTTTAATAGGAAGACTGATAGGTGTATTACTGGATGTTAGCATGTGGTGTGTACATGTAATAGGCATTAGCTACAGAGAAACAATGAAAACAAAACCCTCTTCCAGTCATGCTGTGGGGTGACTGGAGGCCCGGCATCCCATCTCCTCCCAGGTACCTGCCTGGCCACTGCCCTGTGGTGGTTGGTGATTAGTGGTCAGTCTGTGGCTGACTTCTTTCCTGGGGGTTAAGAATCTCCTGGACAGGGAAGTTCTAGCAGGCACCTTCCCAGTGAAACCCGTGTACTGAATTTGACCTTTGCACAACTTACCTTTTTTGAGGCTTCACCATGTGGGCCACATCTACCTATACTTCAGACCTGGTTGGGGGCCACATTGGCTGCATTTGTAGTCTTTGGGAACTGCAGTGACCACACTGGGCTCCACGGGGCAGCTTCCAGAGATTCCACTGTAATGCCAACCAGGTCTCCTATAAACAGTGGGGATTAAACAAAGCTACCACGTAATTGAACTGAACCCAGCCTTTGGCTCTTTCCAGGAATTTATTTGGATGGCTATAAGTACATGTGACTCCAATCTCACTGGAAACGTGGTTGTGCCTGGGGGAAATTAACTCTTGGCTCCAGTCAGAGGCAGCGGACACGCCCGACATTACTCATCAGCCACACCTGGTAACTCTGGCCCAGCAAGATTTTTCTCTTCTCCAGTCGGGGTATCCACATCGTGCCCAGCCTTTCAGCCTCGCGATAGAGCGATGAGCGGTTCCAGGATCCGCGAGGTGCTGGCAGCACGGTCAACCCCGTCCCTCTGGAGGCAGCAACAGACAACGAACGTCTGACTTCGGGGAATCGTCTTCCCGCGGCTGCCCACGAGGAACGGGCACGAGGGTGGGCAGGTCTTCCGGGCAGCTGGGTCTTTGGTGTCAAGGTTGGGATCTGTGGACACTCCATCAACCTGGACTCCCCTGAAGAGGGGCTGCCAGGAGCCTGACCCTGGGGGCTCCGCCTCGTTTCCGAACACGAAGGAACATCCGCCCTCCAGTCCACCCACCCATCCGTCCATCCATCCGCCCTCCAGTCCACTCACCCACCCATCGGCCCACCATCCACCCACCCGTCTGTCCGTCCGTCCGTCCGTCCATCCATCCATCCGCCCAGTGCTGTTCCCGCCCTCCCCTCTCCCTCTGTCTCTCTCCTGCTCCCCCCTCCCCTCTCGCGGTGGTCCTGAAGCTAGAACTCAGGCCTGGGCGCTTTTTTCACGCAAGGTTGGTGCTCTGCCACTCGAGCCGCAGCTCCATTTCAGCTTTTTGCTGGTTAGCTGACGATCGGTCTCATGGGCATTCCTGCTGGGCGGGCTTTGAACCCCGGTCCTCGTCGCTGCGTCCCCGGGACAGGCTGGGGTTCCCGGACGGGATGGGGTCCCCGCGGCCCAGACCACGCGCCCGCCCCGCGCTCGCCCGCGCCCCGGAGGGAGGGCGCCCGTGACGTCACTTCTGGGAAACCCCAGAGGCCGGGCCGCGAGGCAGGGCCGGAAGGACACCACGAGGCCCGCCCCGGAAGTGCGCGTCCTGCGGCTCCCTCCGCCAACGTCCTCCAGCCGGATCTAAACTAGTGCGCCTTCCAGGTCTGCCGACCCTCTGCGCCTGCCCGGCCGTGACGCAGCGCCCCTCCCTGCGTCCCTTGCGGCACCTCCCCTTGTGACGCAGGTCGCCCCCGCCCTCCGGGTCGAGCGCGCTTGCGCGGAGCCTGCTTTGTGGTCTCGGCGGGGCACGATGGCTATTCGGATCCAGCGGGGCCGGGATTAGGCCAGATGCTTCGCTGTCGCCAGGCTCGGTCGTCCGAGTTCCCCGTGCCCCGGCCTGCAGTCCCCGCCCCTCTCCCCCTCGTCCCCATTGCGCTCGTGCCCGGGGCCCCGCCGTGGCGGGGAGGGCGTCCTGGGGCCTGAACTCCGAGCTGGGCGCCCCGGGACGCCCTGAGCGCTCACCACGCGAGCCTCAGCGCCACTCGTGGGCCTTGCCTGGTTAGCTGGCGACGCGGGCCCCGCGGACCGACCTTCCTGCCCGGGCCGGCCTCAGGCCCCTCGGGTCTCCGCTTCCCGAGCGGCCGTCCTGGTGGGAAGTAAATGGGCACACAAAGGGTAGGGGCACTCTGGCAGAGTGTGGAAGCTGTTGGAGACACACACAGCTCTTTGGCTGCTCGGGGAATCTGTGTGGTAAAGGCAGAGGGCCTGGCCTCAAAGTTATGTAGAGACCTGGTGTTACTTTCCGAATTTCCAGGTAAGAACACATCCTTCCATGACACAGATCCTTATCTTTGAGACAAGTGGGGGGGGGTGCCCTGCTGTTTGCTTTTTGGTCAAGAGGTTGCTTAGTTTGGGGAAGCATTTTCCTCAGGAAGCATACGTCCTGTCAGACAAGTGAGGAATGCCTTCCTCAGGAAAGAATGCATCCTGGGAAGCAACGCTAGCACTTCTGTGTTTTTAAATACCCTATTTCTGAGCTTTCTTCACCAGGCCTCAGTTTCCTTAAGTTATCCTGTTTCTTTTCCCCTAAAAGGACTTTGTTCCCTTAGTCATAAGGGAAGTATATGAAGGAACATCTCTTGTATTGCTCTTGTATTACGCCTCATTTTTACCTAGTCTTCCTTAAAACTACTGTCATCAGCCCCATTCTTCACTAATCTCACTCACCTCCTCATCTCCTTGACTGATCAGCTTCTGCCCAGAAGACAGCGGCTGCCTCTGTTTTCCTTTTTTTTTTAATTGCTGTCATTAAATTTATTTTTTTATTGTAATTAGTAAAAGGGTTACATGATATTTGCCAGATAGGAGGTGCATTAATTCACATACATTGATACCCTTTCACATGTCTTGGTACCCATTTCCCTCCTCTGTTTTCCTTAACAGAAGCTAAAGTTACTTTTTTTTTTTTTTTTGGGGCCAGTCCTGGGGCTTGAACTCAGGGCCTAAGCACTGTCCTTGGGCTTTCTCAAGGCCAGAGCTCTACCACTTGAGCCACAGCACCACTTCTGGCCTTTTCTATATATGAGGTACCGAGGGCTTTGTGCACACTAGGCAAGCACTCTGCCACTAGGCCACTCTCCCAGCCTCAAATTACCCTTTTACACCTGAATCAGCCTATCAATTCAGCATCAAAGCTCCAATTTGTACTAGTGAGGTTTCTAACTCTGGAACCTTCCCTCCAGGCATACCAACTTCCCACTGTAGTCTTATCCCAGAATGGGCACTGCCTTGAGGCATTTTTTTTCCCCTCTGTGGGCTAAGAATTGAGCCCAGGGCCTGGGGTTTGCTAAGCCTGGGCTCTATCAGGAAGCTACACTGTCACCTCAGGCTACTTCTACAGAACTTCCTGGAACTAACTACTGAATCTCCTGTGGCCGAGTCTCCCCTACCCCAAACCTGGGAGGTTGTAAACCCTCCAGACCTTTTTTTTCTTATTTTTTGAGGAGGGGCACAGAAGACTTTTTCCTTATGCAGTCCTCCTCCATTACCCATGCTGCCCACCATTAAACATTATTTTAATGTATCTCAAAGTCTAGGACAGATTTTAGTCAAACTTTTTTGAGCCACTTGAGCCACAGCGCCACTTCCAGCTTTTACTATGTATGTGATACTGAGGAATCGAACTGGGTCTTCATGCATGCTAGGCAAACATTCTACCACTAGGCCAAACTCCCAGCCATCAAACTTTTTATTTTTAAAAATTGTGGAAGTGGAGCTGTGGCCCAAATGCTAGAGTACTAGCCTTGCACAAAAAAGCTCATGGATGGTCTAGGCCCCAAGTTCAAGTCCCAGGACAAGCACAAAAATGAAACACAAAAATACTGATTTGTTGATCCAGGTGTGGTGACTCATACCTGTAATCCTTTCTACTAAGGAGGCTGAGATTGGATGATTATGGTTCAAAGCCAGCCCAGGCACTAAAGTCCATGAGAATCTTATCTCCAGTTAACCAGAAGTGGTGCTGTGACTCAAGGGGTAGGGTGCTAGCCTTGGGCTGAAGAGCTCAGAGACAGCACCCAGGTGCAGAGTTCAAGCCCCAAGACCGACAAAAAATAAAAAATACTGATGTGTGTAGTATGTTGGTGGCTCATACCTATAATCTCAGATAGTTGGAAGCTTGGGGTTCCGGGCCAGCCTGGGCAGGGAAGTGTGAAGCCCCTTCTTGTTAGTGCCCAGCAGGGGCCATCGATGAGCACTGTCAGCCCACACTGTGTAGGAGGCTCAGAACAGAGGACCACAGTGCAAGGTCGGCCTAGAGAGAGAAATCTGCCAGGCTGCGTCTCCGAAATGAAGCTAGGCAAGATGGGGTGCTTGAGACAGTGATGGATCACAGCTCAGGCACTCACTGGGCCTGAAGGGAGTCCCTAAAATCCAACAAAAATGGCTGGAGGCCTGGCTCCATGGATGTGGTTTTAAAAAACAAAGCTAACAGCTGTACAGAACAAATGGTCTCCCTTTCTTCAGAAGTGATTGTTATCATGGAGAAACTCTTACTCTGAAACTTGAATCGTTCATAGAGATGGACCTGAGACTCTGAGACTGCTCTTTGACCACTGATCAAAACAGAGGGGGCTGGGAGTTTGGCCTAGTGGTAGAGTGCTTACCTAGCATGCACAAAGACCCAGGCTCTATTCCTTGGTACCACATACATAGGAAAAGCTGGACATGGTGCTGTGGCTCAAGTGATAGAGCTCTAGCCTTGAGAAAGCCCAAGGACAGTGCCCAGGTCCTGAGGTCAAGCCCCAGGACTGGCAAAAACAGCAACAACAAAAACCAGGTAGAAGCCCAGTGCCAGTGGCTCATATTTATAATTGTACCTATTTAGGAGGCTGAGTTCTGAGGATCCAGATTTGAAGCCAGCCCAAGGAGGAAGGTCTGTGAGACTCTCATCTCCAATTAACCACCAAAAAGCCAGGAGTGGATCTATGCCTCAGTGGTAGAGCTCCAGCCTTGAGTGGAAAAGCTAAGGGATAGCACCCAGGCCCTCACTTTAAGCCTCAGCACTGATACAGACAAACCCTGGGGTGGAGGTTTGGGGGTTAGTATGCCTTTCACCTGAGCTTTCTGGGCAGACGTGGTGCCCACGCCAGCTCCAGCAGCCTGGTGTCCCTTCCCTGATGGCACTCCCAACAGCACTGATGGCCGACCCTGAGGATGCCCCTCAGAGAAACTGCCCACCCAGCCCTGCCCAGGCGCATACCAATGATGGTGGCACCACCACAGCCATCTGTAACAAATCAGCCTCTCCCGTAGCTGTAGCATGGATGCTGCAGGAAAAGCCAGTGTGTCCACATTTTTTTTTGTCCATATCTTTTTATTGAATGTTGCTGGGGTGTAAACATAGCCTTGCACTTGCCAGGCCCCCTGGCCACACCCTAGTCTGTCTTAGATGTCAGTTTTATTTTTTTTCCCGGTCTTGGGCCTTGAGCTCAGGGCCTGAGCATTGTCCCTGGGCTTTCTCAAGGCTAGAGCCCTACCACTTGAGCCACAGCACCACTTCCAGCTTTTTCTATGTATGTGGTACCAAGGAATTGAACCTGGGTCTTTGTGCATGCTAGGCAAACACCCTACCACTAGGCCAAACTCCCGGCCCTCTCGGTAAATTTATAACTTTTACTTTCCTTTCATTTGAGAAGAGATGAAAACTTGTGTTCAGTTCTCCATCTTATTAGAGATGAATATTTTTCCTCTTACAAAAGGTATGTTTGTAGTATGTAGAGGTATGTATGTATGTATTTTCGTATGTATCTGTACTGAGAGATTTCATAGATTTCATATGGGAATAAATGCAGCCGGGGTTAAGGAGACTTAATAGTATCAGCACCATCTAGTGGACAACAGAAATTTAGCACCGTTGACTTTGACAGGAAACCTGAAAACTGCAAGAACTAGAAAGCATTTCCGGCTGCTTCCTTGATTTCTCCGTTCAGATTCTCCCAGAATGAAAGAACTGAGCTTGGTGGCCAGGCGTGCTAACCTGGAGACCAAGGTGGATCCTCCGAGCCTCATAGCCAGGCCCTGTCTTCACAAACAGGGATACCCTCTTCCCTCTTTGGCAAGCACATAAGCTCATTTTATGATTTATTTTAGCATGTAATTCATTTTTATGGCTTTAGTCTTACTGTTGAAATTTAAAATATGTTTTTCAATATCCTGTTCTCTGTTCTTCATAACCACCTTTTTCTTCAGCGAGGATTTTTCCTCTGGGATGTTTTACTAGTCCATGTCTGGCCTTTCTTCGGAATTAACTGAAAAGAGTTGACAGTGTGGAGAGGCTCAGAGGTCCCCGCGGACAGCTGAGATGGCTTGTCAGAGATTTGTGTCGCCCTGAGCTAGGCGGACTTTGTGGTTAAGCTAAAGTGAGTCGAGTAGACATTACCTGTCTCTCAACCTCAGCCTCAATAATTTGCTTTCCCCAAACCCCAGACAAACCACCAATTTGGAGATTTCTGGCAGAAATTTAAAATGGTCTCTTTTTTTATAATTCCATAAAGGATTTTATCTGCAGCAGCTGTGGATAGAGCTAAGCCTCAGCCAAGTCCGGACGAAACATGGTGCTGTAGTACAGAATGGCCCGGGCACCAGCCAAGCACACACCGATTAAAATTTGAAAAGGATCAGGGTGCCTAAAACCTGCATGTAGCTCGTTTGCCATCTAATGTCCAAATGTCACTGGTAGTCTTCCATCAAGGCTGTTGGTGGTGCCTTCAGCCTTTTTCTTAGGGTGATTTAACCAATAAGTTTGAGTCTTCTCGAGGAGGAATGGAATTAGAACAGTCTTTCATTATTCGAAAAATACCTAACGTGCATAGGGTCTGCTGGGTGTGTTTGCAGGGTTGCAGAGAGGTCGCTTTGGCTAATGTGGTACTCATCACTGGTAGTTATCTATTGCTTTGTGGTTATATTCAGTAATGCCATACAACTAAGAAAGGAACCAAATTCTGAATTAAATCCCCTGATGGACACAACATTTAAAGGGCTATCCTTCAGCCTCAGAAAACTGAAGAGCTGCAAGAGAGCGTGTGGCAGACAAATTAGGATGGCTGAACGACAGCGCTGACGCATGCCAGACACCAGTGCCTTTGGAAGTGCCTGATTGTGTCTTCTCAGCATTCGAATGAGCTAGTCCTACCTTTCTACCCATTTTACAGAGTGGTTACAGTGCACCCTGCCAGGTGGAGGCGGTGTGGATTGGAGAGTTGAGGTCTCCTCTGGCTGCCTGACTGGTATGACTCTCACCTTGGTGGGAGGACTTAAGGAACCAGAAAGTGAACATTTGTGCACCAGGGACCAGGGCTTCAGTGAATGGACACCTTTAAGCATCTTTCTTGTGGATCAGCTGTCTTTTCATTCTAGTCATGGGATTGAGGCCTAAGGACAAGAAGTGAATGCGCTCTCACAGACTTGATTTTAGTGTGCCTCAGCAAGGGCTTTCCAGGCTCAAGGTAACCTTACTTACGGAGGAGCAAGTGAGACTCTGAAGGGTTAAGTGGTTTCTCCAAATTCCCAGCCTGTAGCACCATGAGTGTCACATCTCCTCAGGGTTGTGGACATTTTCTACTTCCTAGGTACCTTTAGGAGAGCTTTTTAATTCTTTATTGGTGACATACATAGGGATTACAGTATCATAAGTCTGGTAACAAGCACATCTCTTTTTGGATCCACATTTTTTTTTTTGCCAGTCCTGGACCTGAACTCAGGCCTGAGCACTGTCCTTGGGCTTTCTCAAGGCCAGAGCTCTACCACTTGAGCCATAGCACCATTTCCGGCTTTTTCTATGTATGTGGTACTGAGGAATCAAACCCAGGTCTTTATGTATGCTATGCAAGCACTCCCAGCCCCATGAGCACATCTCTTTTTGGATAATATCACTCCTCCCTCCCTTCTCATTTTCTCCCACTCATAAATTGTATAGTTCATTTTCAATATAGTGTCCAGGGTCTTTAAAGGGAAAGATGGGCCAGTACTTTTTAAAAATTAAAGTTAATATAAATCTTAAAAAAATGGAAGATGAGAGGTAAAAAAAGAGATAAGAGGAATGCAGAGCTCCTGCAGTAATCCTAGCTACTCAGGAGGCTGATATCTGAACATCACAGTTCAAAGCCAGCTGAGGCAGGAAGGCCAAAAAGACTTTTACCTCTAAAACCCAGCAAAACCCAGAAATCTCTTACCAGCAAAAACCAGAAGTGGAACTGTGGCTCAAGTGGTAGAGTGCCAGCCTTGAATGCAAATCCTCAAGTTCAGCACCTCGGCCCTGAGTTCAGCCCCAGGACCAATACAAAAAGGTCAGAGAAGCGAATGTGTACATAGAAGACATCGTGTGTTGCATTGGTGCTTCAAAGACAGTGTAGGCAATCTTTCCTGGCTCTAAATGATCTTAGAAAATTATTTACATTTGTGTGTGTGTGTGTGTGTGTGTGTGTGTGTGTGTGTTGGGGCTTGAACTTGGTCTGGGCGCTGTCCCTGAGTTCTTTAGCTCAAGGCTACTGCCCTACCCTTGAGCCAAGCGCCACTTCCCATTTTCTAGAGGATAACTGGACATAAGAGTCTTAGGTCCTTTTGTGCCCTGGCTGGCTTTGAACCTTGATCCTCAGATCTCAGCCTCCTGACTAGCTAGGATGACAGGCCACCATGCCTGGCTTGTTTACATTTTTAAAACTTTTTTTTTTTAACATTGTTTCAAGATGACCTATTTCCATTGTTATACCCAGATTTCAGGGTCCCCAAAGACCACC
Organism: Megascapheus bottae; assembly: GCF_031878675.1. Lineage (NCBI taxonomy): Eukaryota > Metazoa > Chordata > Mammalia > Rodentia > Geomyidae > Megascapheus > Megascapheus bottae. The sequence continues at coordinate 16,383,398 of NC_143509.1, forward strand.
AAGGAGCTGAATCTGATGTAAGAGCATGAGAGTCTTTATTAAAAGCTTGAGCTTGGTCTTTCATGCACATGGCTGCAACCAGTGACGCTGAGAGCCCCTAGCCTTTTTTATACACTTCTTTGAGGTAGGCAGGGACTTCACATATATCATAGTGATTGTTACATACTGTGGGAAATTCATACAACAACTCCAGTAGGGAGGAACTGTAAAGGGATCCTTGGGAAAGTGGAAGGACAAATTCCTTACTAATCTGTTAGCAGAGAGGACCTATAAAGGGATCTTTGGGAAAGTCAAAGGACTGGTATGGTTGACAAACTCCTTATTGATTTGTTAGCACCACCTGGGGTGTCTCAGGAAGATATATGCTTAACTGCAGGGTTCTGCCCTAAGCAAACAAGGTCTGTGGCGTTTTCCTGTCTTAGACAAACACACTGTTTGTCTCTCTGCCCCGAGTAGTTCAGTCCCTTCTGGCAGGGCCTGCTTAAAAATAACTTTTTACTGAAGCTCATCAAACTTCAAAATTAATTTAGGCCTCATACCATCAAGGTTTAACCATGTCTGAAACAATTTATCCAGAAGGAGGCAGCATTTTACTATTAAAGTCATTATTTTACAACAGAGCAACAAGCATTTCTCTCTGTGTCTGTCTCTCTGTCTCTCTCCCTTCTCTCTCCCCTCTCCCATCTCCTTCCCTTTCTCCCTTCCTTTTCTTCTTCGTTTCTCCCTCCTTCCTTTCCTTCTCCTTCTTTCTTTCTTTCTTTCTTTTTTTTTCTTTCTTTCCTTCCTCCTTCCCTTCTTCCCTCTCCCTCCCTTCTCCTCTCCTCTTTTCCTTCCTTCCTTCCTTCCTTCCTTCCTTCCTTCCTTCCTTCCTTCCTTCCTCCCTCCCTCCCTCCCTCCCTCCCTCCTTCTCTCCCTCTCTCCCTTCTTCCTCCCTTTCTTTTGGATGTTAACTACTAAACACTGGTGTCCAAATGTTTTCCTGGCAAAGATTTTTGGACATGACAATAACTCTGCATATTGAGGTGGTTATAAAAACCAAACCTCATTCACATCATATGTATCTAAAACTATAGTGTCAGTGGTAACGACTTTCTTTTTTGCAATAGGGTATTGATCTTTACTTTTAAGCATTATATAATCTTTATTGTTTAATCATATAGAGTTGAACAGAAGATGGACTAGAACGGGAAGGGACTCAATAGTTTCTAATATGTGAAAGTAACTACTTGGCAAATTAGAGTCACATCTAGGATTCTTTTCCCTTGAGGCAGAATCTTGCTTAGGCTGTCCCTGAATCCCTCCTGTGTTAGCTTCTGTGATTGCAGGTATGGGCCACTATGCCTGGCAAGAAAAAAAAAGCATTTGACTCATTCAGAAATGAGGACAATGCGTCATTAGGAGCAATCCATCTCGTTTCACAAATGTGACTTCCTGTTTGGTTTTTCCCACTGACTCGGGCTGGAGGGCCATCTCGGCAGCACCTGTCAGCGGCGTTGGCCAGATGGATGCCATCTGTCACGCGGAGCTGTGGATCTGCTCGCAGGACGAGGAAGATCGGGAATGACCGTGGCGTCCTGGCAGCAGGCATTCTGGTTTTTGTCTTGCACTGGCCTCAGGGGCCGGGCTGAGAACAGCAAGCCAGGCTGAAGAGAACTGGGACACAGACTTGAGGCCATGGAGACCCCTGGACAAGCCGGCCAGGGGCTGAGGAGGAGGCTGGCTGCGCCTCGGTCCGTGAAGGAGGTGGCAGTGGAAGCATTTCAACGTCCATCCCATTCTGCTTGGCTCTGGAGCCTGCTTCTGGACTTCAGCAACCAAGCACGGGAGGCTGGTGGGGGTTCGCAGGGCTCCCAGGGTCCTGAGGGTTTGGAGAAGGTTAGGGGGTCTGGTGGACACAGATGGGTGGGTGCAGGCTGTGGTGAGGGCTGTGGCATCTGCTGGCAGCCAGGGAGGGGATGGAAGAAGCTACGCGGGGATTCCCCGCAGCTCTGACCCCGGTGGGCAGCGCACTCCCCTGCAGGGCCCACCCCTCCAGATCCCTGGGCCTCCGCCCCTTCCTCCCCACATTACCCTGGGCAGGACAGGAGAAGGAGGGGTGGACACATCCACCAGTGGACAGGAGAAAGGTGGTGTTTGTTTCCAGGATGGGTTGTGCATGTGTATGTGCATACGTGTGCCTGTGTGTGTTGGGGCACAAGGAAGTGAGGTCCGCACACGCACTCTGCAGTGCCCTCGACTCCCGAGAGTCCGCGAGGCCAGAGGGAGGAGAGCAGCCTCCTCTCCATCCCTTCAGCTTCAGCTTTCCTGGGGCTGCCTGGTCAGTCCTCGCTGGCTGGTCCTCAGCTGGTCACTCTTTAGCCGACCGGTCCTCAACTGGTCAGTTCTCAGCTGGTCAGTCCTTAGCTGGCTAGTCCTCAGCTGGCTGGTCCTCAGCTGGTCACTCTTTAGCTGACCGGTCCTCAGCTGGTCAGTCCTCTGCTCATTAGCCAGGGCTCCTCCAGCCAACCCCACACACACCCTGTCCTGCTTATGATGGTGAGTTACGCCTCATTCTCAGCTCTATGACTTTTATTTCTGCGACAATGTGTTTCATGAAAACAAAAGGTCAGGTTTCCCTTCTGGCTCCAGCGGTTTCAACCCTCGGATAGGCTAGCTATCTGGAGTCCTTCAACCTCCATCGCACACCCTAGAAGTCTCCAGCGACTCTTGGCATCGCCTCCTGATAGTGTGAAGCTCAGTGACCTTAGCTGGGGTCTCTGTCTGCAGATTCCATTCCACGAGGACACTTAGCCTCTGCACTCAACTGGGGTCTTGCCATTAGTCTCCTAAGAACTTCGAGGAATGGCTGCTTCTGTGCTGTTTGCTCTGCGTTAGCTGTTGCATGGCTATTGGGATGGATTCCTGCCAGTGAGCTGACAGCAGCTTATAGGTGGCAAGGGCCTCCAGGCCTCTCCGCAGTTACCCAGCTAGGACTTCTCAGAAATTTGGTTTCCTATGAACTTTAGAGTGTGTGTTTACAAAGTCAGAGAGCTGGGAGTCTATCATAAATGTCTATTTTGGTTGATTTCTTGCCTAATGAAGCATAATATACAAAAATCTGAACATTCTGCCCAACCACGAGGGACAAAATAGGACTCTGAGAGATTAAATTTCAGTACAAGGCCATGAGAAAATTCCATACAATTAGAAGAAGATGAGAAGAAAAGGTCAAGTCTGTAATTTTCAGGGGGAGGGGGGAATTGAACCTTTTCTTTCCTTTGTAGAGAAGTAGAATTTCTAAAATATAGTGTCTGTATGCCTCCAATTTTGTGGTTCACTTTTACGCTTGCAGATGGTCGGCTGAGTTCTATTGAGAGCATCATTCATAGATAAAGGCTATCTAGAGATCAGATAGATATTTGAGAATATTATGAAATATTTCAGTACTCTTGATTATAGGCACAAAGTAGTACATGGAGCTTTAAACACTTTTTTTTTTGAAGCTATGTTGATTTTGTTTTGCAGGGGGGTAGACAAAAGTGAAAATAATCTTTAACTACTAAGTTCATTACTAAAGATTAAAACTCTATTTCAGAGTGTGCTGGTACTGGGACTTGAACTTAGGGCCTTATGCTCTCACTTGGCTTTTTCTACTCATGACTGGTGCTCTACCACATGATTCATGCCCCCACTTTCTGTCTCTTTTTTTGGTGGTTAAATGGAGACAAGTCTCTCAGATTTGTCTGCTGAGACTGAATTTTCTAACTGTGATCTTCCGACTTTAGTCTTCTGAGTGCTGAGATTGTGGGTGAGAGCCGCATGCCCAGAAACTTTGCTCTCTTTATTAGCAATCAGCCTCAAAACGAAAGCGCGATTAGATTATTTTTTTAAATTAGCCTTGGAGCTCACCCAGCTAGGAAGAAAACTTTGGTTCATGGTTTGTTTGTATCTCTTTAGATGCTCTTTAGATGATGTTGATGATGTGTATGTGTGCACACTAGGGCTTGAACTCAGGGCCCTGCACTCTTTTTTTTTTTTTTTTTTTTGGTGGGTCATGGGGCTTGAACTCGGCCTGGGCGCTGTCCCTGGGCTCTTAAGCTCAAGGCTACCACTCTACCCTTGAGCCAAGCCCCACTTTCTGTTTTCTAGAGGTTAATTGGAGATAAGAGTCTCAGGTTCTGGGGCCGGGAGTTTGGCCTAGTGGTTAAAGTGCTTGCCTAGCATGCATGAAGACCCGGGTTTGATTCCTTGGTACCACATACATAGAAAAAAGCCAGAAGTGGTGCTGAGGCTCAAGTGGTAGAGCTCTAGCCTTGAGAAAGTCCAAGGACAGTGCTCAGGCCCTGAGCTCAAGCCCAGGACTGGCAAAAAAAAAAAAAAAAAAAAAAGAGTCTCAGGTCCTTTTGTGCCTGGGTTGGCTTTGAACCTTGATCCTCAGATCTCAGCCTCCTGAGTAGCTAGGATGACAGTTGTGAGCCACTGTGCCTGGCAGAGCCTTGCACTTTTGATTAGCTTTATTCATTTACATCTGGTATTCTACCATTTGATCCACAGTTCTATTCTGTGTCTCTTTAGCAACTCTATTTAGGAATACTCTAGAACCACATTTGTGCATTCCAGCCATATTTTTTTTTATTTTTTATTTTTTGCCAGTCCTGGGCCTTGAACTCTGGGCCTGACCACTGTCCTTGGGCTTTCTCAAGGCTAGTGCTCTAGCACTGGAGCCACAGCACCATTTCTAGCCTTTTTCTATATATGTGGTACTAAGGAATCGAACCCAGGTCTTCGTGCATGCTAGGCAAGCACTCTTACTACTAGGCCAAACTCCAGGCCCCACCTCTTACATTTTAAGCCTTTTTTTCTTTGTTGGTTTTGGGGCTTGAACTCTGAGCCTGCGCACTCACTGTTCCTGAGTTTTTTTGCTCAAGGCTAGAGCTCTACTGCTTTGAACCACAGCTCCACTTCCAGTTTTGTAGTGGTTAATTGGAAATAAGAGCGTCACAGACTTTCCTACCCCAAGCCTTAAGCTGTGATCCTCAAATCTCAGCCTCCAAAGTAGCCAGGATTATAGGCATGAGCTACCAGCACCTGGGTTTAAGCCTTTTCTAAAAAATAAAAATAAGCTTTGCTAGGTGTCTGTGGCTCATACCTGTAATCCTAGCTACTCAGGAGACTGAGATCTAAGAATATAGGTTTAAAGCAAGCCCAGCTGGACAAATCCATGAGATTACTTTCCAGTTACCCATAAAGAAACCAGAAGTGAGGGCTGGGATATAGCTCAGTGGCAAAGTACTTGCCTAGCAAATGCAACATCCTAGATTTGATTCCCAGTACCAAAAAAAGAAAAGACAAGAATACACATCAAAATCCCCAAATAGGGCCGGGAGTTTGGCTTAGTGGTAGAGTGCTTGCCTAGCATGCACGAAGACTCGGGTTCGATTCCTTGGTACCACATACATAGAAAAAAAGCCAGAAATGGTGCTGAGGCTTAAGTGGTAGAGCTCTAGCCTTGAGAAAATCCAAGGAGAGTTCTCAAGCCCAGCACTGGCAAAAAAAAAAAAAATCCCCAAATAACAAACCAGAAGTGAAGCTGTAGCTCAAGTGATAGATGGAGTCTTGAGTGAAAAAGCTAAGTGAGAGCAAGAGGCTTGAGTTCAAGCCTCAGTATTGGCATACATGTGTGCATGCCTATACACACACACACATATGCACACACACCACATACACCCCCCCAACACTTTGCCCATGCATAGAAAGGAATTTCAAAGTCAAAGTAAGCTAAGAAAGGCCATGCACTGGTGGCTTACATGTGCTATCCTAACTACTCAGGAGGCTGAGATCCAGGGATCGTGGTTCATAGCCAGACAGGGTAAGAAAGTTTGTGATACTCTTTTTTTTTTTAATGGATCATGGGGCTTGAGGTCTGGGCCTGGGAGTTGTCCTTGAGTTCTTCAGCTCAAGACTACCACCCTACCCCTGGGCCTGGGCACTGTTCCTGAACTCTTCAGCTCAAGGCAGGCACCCTACCTTTGAGCCACCTGCACTTCCCATTTTCTAGAGGTTAATTGAAGATAAGAGTCTCAGGTCCTTTTGTGCCTGGGTTGGCTTTGAACCTTGATCCTCAGATCTCAGCCCCCTGAGTAGTTAGGATTACAGGTGGGAGCCACAGGGTCTGGTGTCATACTCTTATCTCTATTTAACCAGCAAAAAGCCAGAAGTGAAGCTATGACTCAAGTGGTAGACTAGGTAAAGTAGCTTTGAGGAAAACAGATCAGGTACAGGTTCTGAGTTCAAATCCTAGGACCAACACACACACACACACACACACACACACACACACACACACACACACACACACACACACAAACTGTGAACATTTTTGGCAGTATAGAGAGAGTCCTTCCAACAGTCTCGCTCTTTCCATCCCTATGTATGGATGGTCTTTGTAAATATTTCTTCAAAGACAATAAGGCTTAAAAGTCAGAGGATACCCCAAATGGTTAAGTGGAAATTCATCAGTTACTTTGAAATGGCCATATAGATTGAAGTAATTTTCTAGTAATTACTGACATAAGCTGAGAGCTTTACTGGACCACTCTAGTAATATCCGAAGACTGTGATATGATTGGAAAGGTGGGAAATATCTCATCTCTCACCCTCCGTTTTACTTTTCTATTATTTGGGAAGGTACCTTTCAATCTTTTGTTGTTGTTGTTGCTAGTCCTGAGGCTTGAACTCGGGACATGAGCACTGTTCCTGAGCTGCTTTTTGCTCAAGGCTAGAGCTCTACCATTTGAGCCACAGTGCCACTTCTGGCTTTTTCTGTGTATGTCATACGGAGGAATGGAGCCCAGGGCTTCATGCATGCTAGGCAAGCACTCTATCACTAGGCCGCAATCCCAGGCCATTTCAATTTTTAAATGCATGTTCTGTTAATGTGGCCGTGACTCTCTGGCTCTGAGCAACAGAGTTCCTCATCACCCCTTTCCCCCTCCCTCTCCTTTTCTTTCTTCCTTTGTAGCCCAGTATGGCCTCAAACTCAAATTCCTCCTGCCTCAGCTTCCTGAGTGGTAGGATGACAGGTTTGCATCACATTCCCAGTAGGGCATTTTTAATTAGAGAGAAAAAAGTAGTAAATTGGGAAAATGAGAGCTATGAAACACATGGAATTTTTAATAAGTGTTTTTTCAAAGCATAACTCCATTATGTCTGTGAAAAATCACCCATATTTTTGGTGCAACAAAAAGGAAATATTTGAAGACAATAATAAAGTTCATATTTTTGTGACAGCATATCTCAAAATATAACTTCATTAAGTTTGTTCCAAGGATTTGTCAGTCTCCATACAATTTATTCTTGTTAACAAGGGCAGAAATATTGAATTAAAGTTTTGTATAAGATCTATGTCCTAAAGGATTTAAAGCAATCCATCGCGGGTGAAGCATGAATGCGATCCAGAAAATTCCTAAAGAGACAAGGGCAAGAGTCCAGCATGTATGCAATGTCTGTATTGGTGTATGTGATATATCAAACACGGTCTTGTGTTTCACACTCTAAGGGCTTGGCTGGTTTTACAGTTTTGATATTTTCAGGGCCTGTCCACATTCCTTTTCATCATTCTTTGGCTGCATGAAGTCTCTGCATCTCTGCTTTTGCATGTACACTTGGGCTTCAGGCTTTGTGGGTTTCCCAATTACTTCACCCAGTTCTGTGCCAACCGCTGTGAAGCAGTTCTCTCCAGTGCTCCCCCTGCTGTCAGCCCCTGGTGAGGGCTGTTCTCTGCTGCCCTGTTTCCCCGCCTTCTTTTAGGATCTGGAACCTTCCTTGACCGGCCAGTCCTGGTCCTTGAGAGTCTGCATGGGTGAGTGGCTTTCATTTTCTTATGGTGCCTTTCTTCAGCCTCCCTTCCCTTCCAGCCTGCGGGCTTATGTTTCCATGAGACTGCTTCATGGCCACGTGTTGGGAGGGGGTAGGTGGAGACAGAGATGGAGGCATGTGGAGGCTAGATCCCCCTTACCCATCTGTAACCCAAAGTGGTCCAGGATGCCTCACCTGGAGTGGAGGAGCCAATAGAATTTCCAGGAGGGCCGGGAGTGAGGCCTAGTGGTAGAGTGCTTGCCTAGCATGTATGAAGACCCGGATTCGATTCCTGGGTACCACATACATAGAAAAAGCCAGAAGTAGTGTTGTAGCTCAAGTGGTAGAGCTCTAGCCTTGAGAAAGCCCAAGGACAGTGCCCAGGTCCTGAGTTCAAACCCCAGGACTGGCCGGGCCAGAATTTCCAGGAAGCCAGGAAAGGTGGAGGGGAGCAGAGATGTTGAGGAGGCCATGCAGATCCTCACGCTGGACTTGTGGGAAGCTTTTGAGAATCAAATCAGAGAGCCTTGGCAAAGAATTCAGTTGGCGCTTGACAGACAGTTCATGTGATAATTGATGAATCGTTTGATCTCCAGCTCCATGAGAGGTTTCTCTGTCCTCATTCTGGGATCTGAGCAAGCGTTCTGCTTTGTAGGGGTTTGGTTCACGTGAGACGCTTAGAAGCAGCAAGGCACCAGTGGCTCAGGCCTGTAATCCTATCTACTCAGGAAGCTGAGATCTGAGGACTGCAGTTTGAAGCCAGCCCAGGCAGGACAGTCCATGAAATTCTTAATCTCTAATGAACTACTCACAGAATGTGGGAAGTGGTGCTGTGGCTCAAGTGGTAGAGTGCTAGCCTTGAGCTGAAGAGCATAGGAACAGCACTCAGACCCAGAGTTCAAGCCCCACTACCTGGAAAAAAAAGTGCTCAGGGACAGCATGTAGGCCCCGAGTTCACGTCTCCCAACTGGCAAAAACAAAACAAAACAAAACAACAAAAAACTCAAGCGATAACTTGGATTGTATGGGCTCTCAATTGGAAATGCTGATTCTGTGGCGTATCTCCTTCTCTGGCCTGGACTGGACTGTCAATCCAAGGAGCCAGTATTGAGAGTAGAGGCTGGGAAAGGTTCTGAGGAGCACCAGGCCTGTCCTGGGCCCCTGGGGTTGGCTAGGACTATAGCTTCTAGTCCTTTTATAGTCCTCTGCCTACCACCAGGGCTGGTGCAATCTGTTGACTTTATTTTATTTTATTTTTCTGTGGCAGTCCTGGGGTTTGAACACAGAGCTTGGGTTCTGTCCCCGAGCATTTGTGCTCAAGCCTAGCACTCTACCACTTGAGCTACAGCTCCATTTCTGGTTGTTTTGGTTGTTTATTGGAGATAAGAGTCTCATGAACTTTCTTGCTTGGGTTGGCTTTGAACCATGATTCTCAGATCCCAACCTCCTGACTAGCTTGGATTACAGGTGTGAGCCACCGATGTTGGGCTAGAATCTATGTTTTTTTTTTTTTTCCAGTCACGGGGCTTGAACTCAGGGCCTGAGCACTGTCCTTGGACTTTCACCAAGCTAGCACTCGACCACTGGAGCCACAGCACCACTTCCAGCTTTTTTCTATGTATGTGGTACTGAGGAATCGAACCTAGATCTTTGTGCATGCTAGGCCAGCACCTTACCAGTAGGCCATACTCCCAGCCCCTGGAATCAAGTCTTTTAATTCTCACAGTGGTACTTGTCTTCCTTCCTGTGGGTCCTGGGCAATGGTGTTACAGGCATTCACCCCATGTTCGGCTCTTCTTTCTGTACACAGTCAGCAGCTTCATTCTGTCTTTTTTGGGACACATGGTAACATTTTGTAAAAAACAAAATTGGCATTTTTCAAAAGGAAATGTATTCTTTCCCTGACTTATGTAACTCTAACTTGTCTGCTTTTTAGCATTTTCAAATAAAAATAATAATTAAAAACCCTAAACCCAATTTTCACAGCTTCCTAGAACATTTGAACACTTGCTTTGAATGAGTGGGAGCTTCGGGATCCTACTTTCCTCAGTACCTCATTATTCGTGATTCTAGGAACTATCATTCATTTGTGCCTATTGCAGGTGTGTGACCATTTGGAACCCTGTGCCATGCTGACCTTGCATGGTCTGTCCTAAGGGACACCTCATGGAGTTGAAGCCCATCACAGATCACAGCTGGGACCTCAGGTGTGAGCACTGACCCTTCCCTCATTTGAACTCTTGAGGGTTCACAGCAGACTCCCCCTTTGGTAGATAGCATCTTCATCAGCTCAGGCTTGCCGCCTGCCTTGGTGGGGCAATGCCTGGCAGTCACTCCCTTGCCTTTATTTGCGTTTTGGGACCTGGCACCTTTGGAGATAGATGCTTACCTAATCTGCTCACTTAGCTGCTCTAGAGTGGAATTGCTGGGAAGGGCAGGAAAGGGAAAAGGAAAGGAGGAAGTGGAAAAGAAGAGGAAGGTCTATTTTTCACTCTAAAACTGTAAAGAAATAACCATGTGTATCATGTCTTTGTTTTCCATGCTAATGAGAGAAGGGGCTTTCTCTTTTGGCTGTCATGGAGCTTGAACTCTGGGCTTGGGTGCTGTCCCTGAGCTCTTCAGCTCAAGGCTACTGCCCTACCCTTGGAGCAACAACCACAATTCCAGTTTCCTAGTGGTTAATGGGAGATAAGAGTCTCAAGGACTTTAGTGCACAGGTTGGTTTTGAACCATGATCCTCAGATCTCCTGAGTAGCTAGAATTACAGGCGTGAGCCACTGCACCCAGCTGAAGAAACGGGGCTTTCTCTAGGTCTTCGAAAAAGGCTAAGATACTAAACATGCCTTTAAACATTATATTTATTTACTTCCTGGGAACTAATATAATGTGGGACAATTAGACTTAGATTTCTTGTTTATATTTTTATTTAGGGCCAGGAAGAAAGTCTCTTTTAATATGCAATCCTTTTTTTTTCTTTTTTTTTTTTTGATATGCCCAGAAGGATTGGAAGATATTGGGAATTAGCAACTGTTGGTGATGAGATGAGGTTGGATGCAAAGTTAGTACAGGCTGAAATAAAGCTCAGCATTTCTCCATGCAATTACTTCGCACAATTTTGCCCCAAAGGCATGTATCCTTGTGTCTCTCCATTGAATGTCACTGTAAAAAACTGGTGATTTAATCCACATGAAGTCAAACAATGATCTCTGACTCTGTTTGGGGTCCTGTAATTACCACCAAATGATCAATGATTGAGTTTGAAAAAATACACTTAATTATTACTAATTGAATAACTGTGGAGGTAATAAAGCAGTTTGAGAATATTATACTAGAAATTAATTGAATATAATATATCAACCTTCAAGAAATTATGCCCTGAGGGAGATAATAAGGAGGAAACCATCATTTCCACTTAGATTCAAAAAATGAGTGAATATTCATTACATTAAATATTTACCTTATATGTGGGGGCTGGGGTGGCTCAGAGAGCTAAATAACAATTTTATTCATACAACTTCTTAATATGGCCAACATTTCAAATTAATCAAAAAAGTCAAACTAATCCAGTGCCTTTTCTGAGAATTTTAATATCTCAGTAGTAAGCTGGATTATAAGATGTCTGTTTATGTAGTGAGCTGTTTACTTCCTGAGATAAAATGTAGGAACAAAGGTCAGGTTAAATCGTGATCAAACAGCAAAGTCATAACACCTAAAAATGGTGACATTTTTGTCCTTTTGTATTTTTTTCTTTTAAAACTCAAGGGGCCAAGTAAAATTCTTGAGGTACATCAGGGCCATGATCCAGGCTGTCTGGCTGAGCGCTGTAAGCATGGCTGCTCTGGAGTCCTCGAATCAACCAAGTGGCTGAGGAGGGGCGGTGGGTTTCCATGTGGGCTGGGATTGGGGGTTGGGGAATTGCCTCCTCGGTGCAGACAGAAGAGGGGGGGGAGGGGGTGTGTGTTTCGCAGTTGGTAATGTAAGGACAGGGTTTGAGGAGTTATCTTAGACAAGTTGGATACTTTCCTGTGGAGTTCACTGAATCTGGGAAGCTGTAATTTCTCACTGAAAAGGAGAGGTGATCAAAACACCCAACAATGCGCTCTGCAAATGAGCAGGACTTTCAAAGGGCATTTTATTTTTGTTCTAAATGAGCATGCAGGCGTATTTAAACACATCAAGCGCAGTCAGGATCTAGCTTCCAACACTATTGCAGAGCGTAGAAAGGATCAAACTGTGACCCCCTCATGGTCTCCTGATGAAAGTCCCACTACTTTCTCTCATGGCTTCCTTTTCACTTACTCCAAGCTGAGAGGAGAGAGAGAGGGAGGGAGGGAGGGAGAGAGGCAGGCAGGGAGGGAGGGAGGGAGGGAGGGAGGGAGAGAGAGGAACCCTAACTCTAATAACATCTATGCACTAACCCTAAGAACACCTAAAGCTAGTAAAGCAACCCTAACAGCCATAACAGCCCTAAACCTAATAACACCTGAACCCTAATAGCTCTACAGCCCTAACCCTAACAACCCTAACCATCCTTACAGCCCTCATTACTCTAACCCTAACAACACCCGATACTAATATCCCAAATCCTAACCCTAACAACCCTAACACCCCAATAGCCTTAATTGCTGTGACAACCCTAACAACCCTTGACAGCCTAATAGTCCTACGCTCCCTGAAAAAAACAGCTGACACTAATATAGTAAACTTTAAACCTAACAACCAGGGCCAGGAGTTGAGCCTACTGGTAGAGTGCTTGCCTAGCATGCACGAAGATCCCGGTTCAATTCCTCGGTACCACATACATAGAAAAAAGCCGGAAGTGGTGTTGTGGCTCAAGTGATAGTGATAGAGTGCTAGCTTGATGAAAGTCCAAGAACAGTGCTCAGGCCCTGAGCTCAAGCCTAGGACTGACAAAAAAAAAAAAGAGGTTGGTATTGTGAATTTACTGATTCTATAGATGTTCCATTTACTACATGGATAACAAATAATGTCATTAAACACAGGGTTAGTTTCTAGTAATTAACCAGACATGGGTGGCCCACACCTGTCAATCTCACTACTCAGTGTCTGAGACCTGGATGATGTGGTTTGAAGGAAAGTCTGGGAGACTCTATCTCCAATTAACCTGCAAAAATGCTGGACTGGAGGTGTGGCTCAAGTGGAAGAACTCTAGCCACAAGCAAGAAAGCTGAGTGAAAATTCAACACCCTGAGTTCAAATCTTGGTACACACACACATTTAAAAAATACCCAAGTTTACATGATTAATTAAGGAGGACTAAACATTCATACAGTGAGATCAAAGAAGGCTGTTCTTAGGAGAGGATCACAAGGGCTTAATATCTATCTGCACATGATAATATGAACTAATGCTTATCACAATGCTTATCACAATGAATTCCAAGAAATGGAAACAAAGTGTTTTTTTGCCAGTCCTGGGGTTTGAACTCAGGGCCTGGACACTGTCCTTGGGCACTTTTTGCTCCAGCCACAGTGCCACTTCTGGTTTCTTTCTTTTCTTTCTTTCCTTTCTTTCTTTCTTTCTTTCTTTCTTTCTTTCTTTCTTTCTTTCTTTCTTTCTTTCTTTCTTTCTTTCTTTCTTTCTTTCTTTCTTTCTTTCTTTCTTTCTTTCTTTCTTCCTTTCTTGCTCTGTGTGGGCCTGGACATTGTCCCTGAGCGCTTCAGCTCAAGGATACTGCCCTACTTCTTGACCCACAGCGCCACTTCTGGTTTTCTGGTGATTAATTGGAGATAAGAATCTCATGGACTTTAGTACCCAGGCTGGCTTTGCACTGCGATCCTCAGATCTCAGCCCCTGAGTAGCTAGGATTACAGGTGTGAGCCACTGTGCCCAGCCACTTCTGGCATTTGTCTGTTCCGGGGAATCGAACCCAGGGCTTTGTGCCTGCTAGGTGAACATGCTACCACTAGGCTGCACTCCTGGCCCACTGAAAACAAGTGTGTGTGTTTTTTTAATTATACTGCTTGCGGCTCTTTTGTCACTGTTTCTGTACCCTTTTTCTTATATATGTGTATCTGGTTTGGGGAGGGTAAGAGGAGGCACAGAAATGGTGGACAAAAGATGAAACAGTTCATTAGTGATACCCACTAGACATTATGTTGGAAGTGAACTTTACAACTTGAGGCAAAATGAGGGAAGAGGTAACTGTTCAAAAAGAACTGTATTCATTACCTGACTAATGTAACTGTAACCCCTCTGTATATCACCTTTACAATAAAAAAAAGAAGAAAAACCCCAAGTTTGTGAAAATTTAAGGGCTACCTTTAAAAAGTGGATTTATAAAGACAAATATTTAGAATACTCCCAAGTTATGTCCCCACATCCTTATTAGCTTATTTAAAAGAACAGCTACATATTCCCCAGCTCAGATGACTTCCAGTGCCTGGTCTGAATTCTTACTCTAAAACACACTATCTATCTATCTATCTATCTATCTATCTATCTATCTATTTATTTATTTATTTATTTTTGCCAGTTCTGGGACTTCAAATCAGGGACTAGGCACTGTCCTTGGGTTTTCTCAAGGTTAGTACTCTACCATTTGAGCCACAACACCATTTCTAGCTTTTTCTGTGTATGTGGCACCAAGGAATGAAACCCAGGGCTTCTAGGTGAGCACTCTACCACTAGGCCAAACTCCTGGCCCTAAAGCACACTGTTTAGGGAAACATTTATTCTGGATACATCTTTAACTGCTTGAAATTTTATATGTATATATGTATACATATAATAATATATATGTATACATATCATATAATAATGTATATATATTCATTGTATATGTCATATAGTCTATTTATATTATATATATTTTAAGTTGCAAAAGATGTATCCATATATATGCATATATGGATACAGATATATATATTATGTAACTATCTCTATATTTATATCTATATCTATAACTATTTGTATCAGTCCTGGGGCTTCAACTCAGGGCCTGGGCATTATCCCTGAGCCTCTTTGTGCTCAAGGGTAATGTTCAACCACTCAAGCCACAGCACAACTGCTGGTGTTTTATGGTGATATATTGGAGGTAAGAATTTCACAAACTTCCTTGCCTGGGCTGGCTTTAAACCTTGACCCTTAGATCTCATCCTCCTATACACTCATATTGGCTTATAAAAGATATTTATTTATGAAAGACATTTCTTTATATCTTTTATTTATGTCGCCAGCCATTAAGTGCTAATGTATACATCTGAATTTTTTTAATTTAATTTTTGTTATTGTAAAGGTGATATACAAAGGGGTTGCAATTACGTAAGTCAGGTAAAGAGTCACCCCTTCTTGACTCTCTCCCAGTTTTTCTGTCGCATCCCCATCTACAAGTTGTGCAATTCATTTTCCACACAGTGTCTAGTGAATTCCATTTGTTCACCTTTTCTCCCTCCATTTCTGTGCCTCTCCTTATCCTCCCAAAGACAGATAAGCAAATAAACAAGACAACACAAATCATAACAAAGAGAAAAACTTCTCGTTTCCATTTTCTGGAGTTCATTTCAGTAAATATTATTTTAAATGACCAGATGCAAGTAGGCATTGTGCCTTTGTAGTCCTCTCTTTCAGTCGCACTGTGTGTGAATGCCTAGACTGAGTCATTTTGAAATAACTCACTGGTTTCTTATATAAATTCCAAGGCATATCTAACAGTCTGTCATTGCAATTTGAATCAGTGTTTTCTTCCTGCGCAAACAAAAGTTAGAAGAGCCTTAGGACTAATTGCATGCTTAAATATGTAATAACTCTCCCAACCCACAATGAAATGTGGAAACTGTTGCCTTCAGTGAATCCAGCCTTTGGGAATGTCCTTGGCTTTGACAAGATTTAAGAAACATGAAGATTGTTGGGAAATTCCTAGGAGATTTTAGAAAGAACAAGCTCACCATGCCATAAAATATAAGAAAGGAACTCAATATATGTGTGTGTGTGTGTGTGTGTATACACTTTTTTTTTTTGTCAGAAGCAAGCTGCCTTCTGCAAGTGAAAAAAGAACAACGTATAATTTGATTTATGTGAAATTTTGTCAACTCCGGCTTGTCCTGTTGCCGTAGCTTATTTTTTTGGAAGTTTCTGGCTGTTGAGCGGCCTTTGGATGAAGGTCTGAAAAGTTTTTGAGTTTCATTGCCCCTGACTCTGTGAGGGGAGTGGAGGAAATTGCCTGATCTCTTTATATTTCTGGGTCCCTGGGCTAAAGACGACACTGCTTTTTAGAAGGTGCACTGCAGGTTTCAGCACAAAAACCTGACCCATCCTTCCAAGTATAGGCAACACCGAGAGAAAAGCAGGTGGAACCAAGAGGGTGGAAGGCCTCGGGCCTCCGGGGTGGTTCAGGGCTGGGTCACCAGCCCCTTCTGTATGAGGGCCTGACCCTGCTCCCCTAGCCTAGGCTCCTCCCCTAGATTCTTTGCTCCTGTGAAATGCTCACATCTCTGAAGGTCTAGCTCATCCTCTTCTTGCGTTACCTCTAAGCTGCAGCAGTCGTTCACTCGGAAGCTCCCAAACATATCCCTGCATGCCCCTGGAACACCCTGGCATCTCAAGCCCAGAGCCCCCAGTTTCAGCGGGCCTTCTAGCCCTCCCCTAAAATGCCTCCTTCTCCTAATTCCATAGGTGATTTAACAGCATGGTAAAGGTTGTTGGCATCAACATGAAGTTACTTGTATCAACCTGAACAAATAAACAAAGCCAGGAGTTACAGAGTTGTCACAGCAAGCTTCCTGATGGCAGCCCCTGACTCTACCTCCCCAGCCTGCGCCAAGTCCCTAGAGAAGTCTGCAGGGAGCGTTGTCATCCATCCAGCCACTCCATCCTATCTCAAGCCAGCATGGCCCTTGTCATTAGTCCCTGGAGTCAGGGATTATTGTCTCAAATATATTAGGCAATCCTTGTCATTTCATCTTTAGAAACTTGCCCTTTGCCTCCACCTCTTTGAATGTGCTCATTGTGTGGGCCGGTGCAGGGCTTCCTGTGGCTGGTGATGTTCTGGGCCCCCAGGAAATATGAGACCCTCACTGATGGTGTCCTCCTCTTCTCATTGTGAACTCACGAGTGTGTTGTGTGTGCATGCGTGTGTGCCTGTGTGCCAGCCCTCCAGCATGAACTCAGACCCTGGGCACTGTCCCTTACCTGTTTTCATCCAAGTCCGGCACTCTACCGCTTGATGCATGACTCCACATCCAGCCTCTCTGGTAGTTAATTGGAGAGGAGTCTCACACACTTTCCTGCCCAGTGTGGCTTTGAGTCTTGATTCTCAGATCTCAGACACCTGAGAAGCTAGGGGATGACAGGTGTGAGCCATGGATTCCAAGCCCACAGTGTTTATTTTTTAATTAGCTTTGCCTCCCACATCCGGGCAGTATAGCATGTCCAGTGACAACTCTCTCCTCCGTTCCTCTGTTTCCACGTTCAGTCCAGTATCCCAGTGGTTTCACAACATTCCCAGTTCTCGCCTCCATCTTCATCCTTCTGCTCTTCCTCCCACAGGCACCAGGTTACCGGCCTCTTTGTCTGACCTCTGCAAACTTCTGTCAGAGAAAGATGGTAGTGGAGGCCATTTTTGGAAATTCAGCCAGCTGGTATTAGTCTGCATCCAGAGCCTTGGTCACAGTGGCAAAGTTCAAGTGCGCAAATGTGTCAGGGAGCCTGGACCAGCTCTGGACCTTGGGGTCTGCGCCAGGGGTGAGTCCTGCCTGTCCAGGGAGTGTCTGTCTCCCAGGCTGCTCTCAGCTGTCTGGGTGGAAATCAGGCAGCAGCTCTCTCCCCTAATGCGGAGAAGGGGTGAGAGTCTGGCACTGCCTCTGTCTTTTGCCAATATCCAGAAGGTGAAACTGTCTGCTTTTTTGTGTTATTATCATTATTTTTGACCCTGTTCTGGGCCTCCATCTTGGCTGTTTCTTTCTACTCTGAGGTGCTGGTTCTCAGTGGTGAGGTGCTGAGGAGCTGGGTCTCAGGGCATTGTGCCTTGCTGTCTGGTCTCTCTATGTAGAGAGGAGGCAGAGATTGTCTCTGTGCTCAGATGCCCTGGACACCCACCTGGGTTTTCCTTGGACCCTCACCCAGCACCGTAGACTTGGGCTGTGCCGTGGGCTGTTCCAGAGCTCCATTCTTGGGAATTCAGATCAGTCGCTCATGGGGCTTTTGACTGACACCCCTATTGGTGCATGTCATGAGGTCCAATGTGATGCTGTGATTCATGTATAGTTGCTCGTGTGTGTGTGTGTGTGTGTGTGTGTGTGTGTGTGTGTGTGTGTGTGTGTGTGTGTGTGTGCTGGTCCTGGGGTTTGAATTCAGGCACTGGGTACTGTTCCTGAATTTCTTTCGTACACGTCTAGCACTCTTACCACTTGAGCCATAGAACCACTTCTGCATTTTTCTGAGTAGTTTATTGAAGGAAGATAAGAGTCTCAAGGACTTTTCTGCCTGTGCAGGAGTCCAAGCCAAGACAAATGCTCAATACTTCTTTCTCTCGTCTAATGGTGGCTTCGTACACTTTGGTGACTATCTTCCCGTGTGTTTCCTTCCTCAGCCTCGGATGACTGCTTTTCTAATATCTGCTCTGAGTTCAGCTGCTCCTGGTTGTGCATGTGGGGTATGTGGGTGTGAGAGAGCAAGCGAGTATGCCTGTGTGCACGATCGTCCTTCCCTGCCCTTTTACTTCAGGCCTCCAGCTCCACACACCATGGTCTTCCAACCTTCTGTGAGGAAGCTGCAGTTCCTGCATACTGTGTGGGAACATCAGGTTTTCTTCCTTCCTCCATCCATCCACGGACACGTAGGTCAAGTCTACACATGGACTGTTGTGAATAGTGCCACCATCGATGATCTTTCATCCCAAATGCGCAAATGACCTTTTATCCCAAATATTAGATTTCAAGATGTTGATCTCCAAGTCTTTGGGATACATACGTGAAAGGGAGATTTCCAGACCAGACCATCAATCTACTTGCCTTTTTGAGTTTTCCATAATGGCTATGCTGATTTATATTCTCCCCCGCAGCATAGAGGGTTTTCCTTCTTCCACATGACTGGCCTCTGCATGGAGGTTGTGCTGAGAGCCTCTCACCCTCCTCTCCCAGACCTCAGGCTTCACCAGAGCCCACATGGCTTCCCTGTCCTGCCTCAGTGGTTTTGAGCTTCTGTGCTCCTGCCAGATGCCGCCTGCTCTTCACGCTCTCACCATCAGTGGCAGAAGCATCTGCACATGCCTTGTCCATGGGGTGTGAGCCTGCCATGGGCTGTTCCATGGGTCCGTGCATTTAGTCTTGGCAATGAGGAAGGCGTGCAGACCAGACCTTTGCTGAGTGCTGGCCTCCTGGCTCCTCTGCTCTCACACCTTCAAGCCTAGGTTCGCACCCTTATTCCGCTTTGCTGATTTGCACTCATTCGCCCTGAGCCTGTTCTTTCCATTGATGTGAAATTTAAAACAAACTAGCTGGGGTTCAGCCTGGCTAGGGTTACAGGTGTGAGCCACTGGAATGGGTTCTTTTTTTTTTTTTTTGCCAGTCCTGGGCTTGAGCTCAGGGCCTGAGCACTGTCCTTGGATTTTCTCAAGGCTAGAGCTCTACCACTTGAGCCTCAGCACCACTTCTGGCTTTTTTCTATGTATGTGGTACCGAGGAATCGAACTCAGGTCTTCATGCATGCTAGGCAAGCACTTTAACCACTAGGCCAAACTCCCGGCCCATGGCATAGGTTCTTATTATTTACCAATTTCTAGGTTCTCAAGAAAGAATCAGATGAGATCTTTACATTGAAACATCTATACCTCTAAAGTTATCTGGGGGAAAAAAGAGGAAACGAAATAAATGGGAAGGCCATGTGGATTTCTTTCCACAATTAGGGTTTTATTCAAGCCAACATTTTTTTAAGACTTTGGCATGTTTAGAAAAGTGGTTTGGTTTTAGGTCAGGCAGCTCCCTGGGGATGGGCCAGGCTGTGGCCAGTTGTGGCCAGCCAGACTGTGGCCAGCTTGTGGCGTCAGGCGAAAGGGCCAGAAAAGCCTGCTGGAAGCTGATGACTTTGGCATTCCTGAGCCAGGAGAACTGGCTTGCGTCTGCAATGGCAGGATGAAGGAGCAAAATCATGAGGATTGTGAACTCTATCCGTTTCTCCTTAGATCACCTCCGGAGGCACTGAGAACTGTGCTGAGAACTGTGACGGCATTTATAGGCATTTCATTAACTAAAGCACAAAGATTTTGCAGAAAGTAATAAAAGTATTTCTTTCCTTCTCAAATTGAGCTGGAAGAGCTTTTATTTCTTTGGGCCAACCATTCAGGTGGAAAAGAAGCTGTAATTCTTTTTTTTTTTTTACAACAAGCTCTTGTGTATTGTGTTCTCATCAAAGGTTTGAGCTCATTGTTGACTCTTAAACTTTAAAAAAAGTTTTTTATTAAAATTGTTTTTTTATATCATATTTCAAATGACGTGTTTAACAAACAAGTATTCAAGAAGGTAACCTCTATATTCAATCACTGGCACTTAGATTTTAGAACATATTTAAAATTAGGCTGAGGGTTTGTATATCATAGATACATATTAATCTATGTAATAAAACATGTTTATAGAGTCATAATTTTTTTATGTCTATTTAGTTGTGTTTGCCAGTCCTGGGACTTGAACTCAGGGTCTGGGCACTGTCCTTGGACACTTTTTGCTCAAGGCTAGTGCTCTGCCACTTGAACCACCGTGCCACTTCCAGCTTTTTTGTGTATGTGGTACTGAGGAATCAAGCCTAGGGCTTCATGCATGCTAGGTGAGCACTCCACCACTAGGTAACGCTCTCGGACAGCTCTTAAACTTAATTACGAATGCCTTGCCACCTGAGACTGTGACTATTTGGTTATAACAGGGCTATTCACTGTGTAAGTCTGTTTCCCATACTGTAATGGAAAAGCAGAAGCTGGATATCTTTGTGAATAAGAGGGGTAAGTTCACAGCTTGGAGGTCTAGGGCCTGGCTCTGGACTGGCTCCACTGTCCTGAAGGCCCTGGTGGCACTGGGCAACCAGTGGCAGGAAGGAGAGATCACAGAGCTGGGGTGGATACAGAGGAGACAATCGTGTCTGCTCTAGTTTTTGGTGGAATTGAGATTTGAACTCAGGGCCTTATAGTTGCTAGGCATGCACTCAACCATGTTAGCTATATCCCAGTCATGAATAAAGTTCTTTTTCTTTATTGCTCTCTTCCTATCTTTACTTTCAACTGTTTAATTTCCTTGACATGTTAAAAACAAACAGGAATAAGAAAACATGTTTTGATCTCAAACTTTTTTTTTGTGGGGTGGGGGGAAGATAGTCCAATTATGGCTTTAATCACTATCCTTTCACGAATTCTCTAATATGCTGAAACTTAACTTGTATCCTAATTGTGAAAGTCAGGCTTTGTCTTCAGGCATTACTTTTCATAACTTCAAATAATTGACTTCCCTACCCTCCCAAATCCTTAGTAATCTGGCTTTTGTGTCCTGTTTCCTGGCTATATACATGCAGCACCCAGCCTGTATTTGCTTAAATACTGCTGTGCTAAGAGTCTCATGAATCCTTTTTCTTCTTATTCTTTTACAATTTTTGGTTGGTGGTAAGGCTTGATCTCAGAGCTTAGGTGGTGCCCTTGAGCATTTGTGCTCAAGGATAGCACTCTGCCACTTTAGCCACAGCACCACTTCGTTTTTTAGGTGGCTAGCTAGATGTAAGAGTCTCACAAACTCTTCTGGGGAAGCTTCGAACCGTAATGCTCAGATCTCAGCCTCCTAAATAGCTAGGTTGCAGGTGCAAGCCACACCTGGCTGACTTGTTTCTTATTCTTTTTTTTTTTTTTTTTTTTGCCAGTCCTGGGCTTGAGCTCAGGGCCTGAGCACTGTCCTTGGACTTGCTCAAGGCTAGAGCTCTATCACTTGAGCCTCAGCACCACTTCCGGCTTTTTTCTATGTATGTGGTACTGAGGAATCGAACCCGGGTCTTCGTGCATGCTAGGCAAGCACTTTAACCACTAGGCCAAACTCCCGGTCGCTTCTTATTCTTTTTAATTTCATCTAACTACATATCTGTAGTAACTACTTATCTATTCCAAATTTTGACCTCTGGAACTCTATTTCCAATGTGTGCTGACATCCGCAACTCATAATACCCTTCCCACGTTACAGCTGAATGAAGTTGTTTCTCACACACAACCTCTCATATTCCTTCTCCCAGGAAAGCACAGTGGAGTTAGAATATCTTCTTTAGGGGCTCTACACAAACCTGGATAGCAAGTAAATTTCAAGGAAATAATTATTCTTTATTCAGTTCAAGTAAAGCTTGCCATTAAAATATTAATTACTGGTATTAAAATTTATTTATTTTTTTTGTAGAAAAGAAATATTTATTCTTTAAATAACATATGTCCAGGCAAAGGAATTTATGTGCATATTTCTAATAGCAACATTTATAATGTATGTTTGCCTATGGTATCTATAACATACTATATAAAGACTTATATGTACATATATATGTATCATGCAGTATATAGACCTACAAATATATATATATACATGCATATGCTATGTGTATTGTAAATCAATGAATGATTTTTTTCATATATTTTTTATTGTAATTAATAGAAGGGTTACATGATATTTGCCAGATAGATGGTACATTAATTCCCATACATTGATACCCTTTCATATGTCTTGGTCCCCATTTCCCTCCCCCCCACCCCCACCCCTCATCTTGTTTTCCCCCCTTCCCTATCCAATTTCAAATAACCAAATACAAATATATCTGATATATCAGGTAACAAAGTGAGATACTGTAACAAAGGTCGAAACTTTCTTAATAAGGACCAAGAATCACAACAAATCAGGGAAAGACTGGATAAGTGGGACTGCATTAAACTGCAGAGTTTTTGTATGGCAAAGGACCAGCTAGTAAACTAATTAGGAAGCCTACAGAATGGGAGAAGATCTTCACCAACCATACAACAGACAAAGGCCTCATATCTAAAATATATCAACAGCTCAAAAAATTGAATCAATCTAAAACTAATCTCCAAAGTAATAGCCATCCCATTAAAAGATGGGCCAAAGACTTAAAGAGAGTCTTCTCTGAAGAAGAAACAAAAATGGCCCATAGACACATGAAGAAATGCTCAACATCTCTGGTCATAAAAGAAATGCAAATCAAAACAACTCTAAGATTCCACCTCACTCCAGTTAGAATGGCCAGGATCAAGAAAACTAATAAGAACAGATGCTGGAGGGGATGTGGCCAGGAGGCCACTGTTGGTGGGAGTGCAAACTCGTTCAACCACTATGGAAAGCAGTATGGCAGTTCCTCAAAAGACTAAACATAGAGCTCCCCTATGACCCAGCAATTCCACTACTTGGCATTTACCCAATCATCCAGAAACAAAGACATACTAAATCTACCAGCACAACAATGTTCATTGCAGCACTATTTACCATAGCAAAGATATGGAACCAACCTAGATGTCCCTCAGTTGATGAGTGGATCAACAAGTTGTGGTATTTGTACACAATGGAATTCTATGCTGCTGTCAGAAAGAATGACATCGCCCCATTTGTTAGGAAATGGAAAGACTTAGAAAAGATCATATTAAGTGAAGTAAGCCAGACTCAAAGGAACTTAGGCTCAATGGTTCCCCTCATTTGTCATAATCAGTAGAAATCTTGGGCTCTCCTAACAGAGATTTGCAATAGAACAAAATCTTGATACAAAAAGCCATATAGGGCCAGGAACTTGTCCTAGTGGTTAAAGTGCTTGCCTAGCATGCACGAAGACCCGGGTTCGATTCCTTGGTACCACATATATAGAAAAAGCTGGAAGTGGTGCTGAGGCTCAAGTGGTAGAGTTCTAGCCTTGAGCAAGTCCAAGGACAGTGCTCAGGCCCTGAGCTGAAGCCCAGGACTGGCAAAAAAAAAAAAGCCATATAGTAGGACACTAAATGAAAGGATCTCTAGGATATAGAAACATAAGCCATATAATGAAAGATTGTTGTTCTTAAGGTACTATGTTATCTCTCATCTCTTTTGCTAAAATTTATTTTTTAAAAAAGAAGGAAATTTTCTTTGCTCATATGAGGCTTGAACTCAGGGTGTTAGCTTAATTCAGTTACCTTGCTCAGCTGGTACTCTTCCACTTGGGTCATATCTCCAGTCTGGCTTTTTGCTGGTTACTTTGGAGATGGAATCCTGTAGACTTCCCAGGCTGGTTGACTTTGAATCTTTCTGTCCAGACTGACTAATTCTGAGCCTCCAGAGATGCTAGGAAGACAGCAACTTAACCTTGGCTCCATAGTAAGACTTTAACTCCCACTTGCATAGGGGGAAGATATCCTTCTCTCTCTCTCTCTTCTATTTTTCCTACTTTATCCTGTTATACTAAAGCACTTGCTTAACCTGCAAAAATAAAAATAAAAATTACCACAGATCTAGAATTTTCAAAGAGCATATCTTTATGATCTCAGCATTTTTGTGAGCACAGCTTAGCTCAGAACTCTGTTCAAGGTTCCTCAAGGTTCAGTCCACATGGTAGCTGGGTGAGGCTCTGCCCTGAGGGACAGAGCGGCTTCCAGGCCACAGGGAAAACTGGTGGGCCTTGCTTAGTCAAGGCCATGAGCAAGTCCCCAGTTTGTTCTCTTCTGTAAGGAACTTACCTGATTAGGTCACAGCTTCCCATCATATCTCCAAGATTAAATTCTAAGCTAACTGATTAATGCTATTTTCACACTTGTCACTATAATCATGGGAGGTACATCCTGTCACCTTTGTAAGAGGTTAACAACAAGCTTTGGCTTGGTGCCTGGGGCTTATGTCTGTACTATTACTACTACTGGACTGCTACTTGGGAGGCTGAGATCCAAGGATTGAGGTTCAACACCAATCCCAGAGAGAGAAGTCCGTGAGGCTCTTATCTATAATTCACCACAGGAAAACTGGAAATGATGCTGTGGCTTAAAGTGGCAGATTGTAAGCCTTGAGCAAAAGAGCTCAGGGACAGAGCCCCCAAATAAAATTAAAACAAACAAACAAGCAAGCAAGCAAGAGTAGGAGCTACCTTGACCCCTGGGGTAGAGCTGATCCCAGGTTTGAGTCACCGGGGAAGATGGCATGTATTTGGAAAAGGAAAAAAAAAATGGCTTTCTACGCTCAATTTATCTCACAGTAAGTAGCTCCCTGGGCAAGAGATATGTCTGAGTAGGTAAACTGTAAAACATATGATAAGATCCTAAAGGGAATAATTAAATAAGCAATTCTGAAAGACAGATATTTAATTTAGTTGAGAACCATTTGACTACATATTAGCATCGTTTGGGAAAAGAAGATGGATGTAATTCTATGCCTATGAGTTAAATGGCATTATTCTGTGTAATGATGTTTGAATTTTCCTGTCGGTTCTTATTTATTTACTTATTTGTGTTGTTCCTTGGGCTTGAGCTCAGGACTTGGGTGCTGTCCTTGAACCTTTTTGCTGAAGGCTGATGTTCTACCACTTGAGCTATAACTCCACTACTGGCCTTAGGGTGGCTAATTAGAGATAAAAGTCACATGGACTTTCTGGTCTTGACTGGCTTTGAACCATAATCCTCTGATCTCAGCTTCCTCCTGAGTAGATAGATAAGATCACAGGCACGAGCCAGCACTGCCTAGCTTTATTTTTTTCTTTTAATACTTTGATGGACTGACTTTCATCAGAAGTGCCAGCCATCCCTTAGTTTGTGGACCATTAAACACTCCTAGCTCTCATGCACTATCAGCAGACAGTCCTTCACCCAGGGCTTGCCCCTTGCTGGCCCCTGAGCACTAAGGATTCAGCTCCAGCTCCTTTTCCACAGAGGAATCAGAGAGCTGTCTGTGGTCAGCACAGAACTTGTGGACATGGGATTTGCTAGAATCTGGCTGGGCTGGGGCTGAGTCCCTGGGTGGTCAGTAGAAAGCATTCTGGCCCCAGAGCCCTGGTGGTGCTTGGGTGCCCTGGCCTGCAGCGGCTGGCTACAGGTAGGTGGTGACTTCCCTGCTCTCCCTCTCCCTGGCCTGTGCCACCGCCACGTGAATGCATTGCAGCCACTCCCCGGCATTCTTCTCGTCCTTGGCCTTGAGCACGTAGGTCTTGTTGTCGGTGAAGATCTCGAAAGCCCGTGGGAGGGCGCGGTCCCTGCGCGTCTTTACCACAGCCTTCACGCTCTGCACTTTGCTGAGCTCGATTGGGGCATCGTCGGGATCTTCTTTCTGGAAGGCCAGGGAAGGGAAGAGAAGGTGAGCTGGCTTGGCCAGGCTGGCTCTGGCCTGCTGGGCCCCTCATTGCCTGTGCTCAGGCACCTTGGCTGGTTTGGAGGCTAAGGCCTTGGGAAATCAGAACAACCAAAGAAAGACCTTGGTGACTGGCCGGTGCTACAACAGGCACCAGGAAGCCGGTCAACAGCAAGTTCTTTACAGGTGGGTTGGCAGGCAATCTGGAACCATGATTGTCTGACTCTTCCTTCTAGCATTGCTGTTAGCCCTGTGTTCATAGGAGAAAGAGGCCATACAACTCAGAACACTATTACCTCAACTGCAGATTTCTCAGGGGCACAGCAGTGATTTCTTTTCTCTCTGTTTCCTCTGATAGGGGGTCAATTTGGAGTTGATCAATCTCTTTTGAAGTCCCTGCTCTTTGGAAGAATACTTTGTCCTCAAACATTGAGTGAGGGAGTGATCAAGGGCGTCACACCTGTTTTTTCTGAAAGCAGAAAGTTCAATGCTCTCTGCAGCACCAGGAGTGATGTTTAAGGTGACAGAAACTTCTCTAAAGCAATTTCCAACCTCCAGGATAAAAAGGATATAAGCTGTCTGCTGGAGAGGGAATCTTCTAGCTCTTCTTGCCCTCAACCTCTCTTACAGCCACACTTTTCCACTTTGCCATGAACAGGCTTTTCCCATGCAGCCCTGGCTTTCTGTGGGGAGCCAGCCAGCCTAGAAGACCTGTCCCACACTGGCCTGACAGGAATTCAATGTTAGTGCCGGGAGACTGCTGTCAATCAGGCAAGCACAATATTCTCCACAATTCAAAAGTAGAAGATCCCATTTTAATGTTTAATAGTTCTTAAATTTGCTATTATAGTATTTTTTAATCAAATGCTTTAATATTTTGAAAAGATAACTCAGCTGGAAAAAATCTTATTCCTTAGAGATGGATGCTCATAATAAGTCCAAACAATTATAGACATGGTCTTATAGTGAAGATGATAGAGCCTCAGGAGAAAGTTGTCATGAGAGGTAAAACAGAAATATGAACAGAAGGACAAAAAGCAATGTTGATACCTCTATCAATGAAGAGTTAATTTATGGGCATTAAAAATAAGATAAAATGAGCCAGGTGCTGGTGGCTCATACCTATAATCTTAGCTATTCAAGAGGTTGAAATCTGAAGATTGTGGTTCAAAGCCAGCCTGTGCAGGAAAGTCTGTGAGACTGCCCAGGCTCCAAGTTCCAAGCCCCACAACTGAAAAAAAAAATCATCCAGAAACAAGGGCATACTAAATCCACTAGCACAGTGATGTTCATTGCAGCACTATTTACCATAGCAAAGATATGGAACCAACCCAGATGTCCCTCAGTTGATGAGTGGATCAACAAGATGTGGTATTTATACACAATGGAATTCTATGCTGCTGTCAGAAAAAATGATATCACCCCATTTGTAAGGAAATGGAAAGACTTAGAAAAAATCATATTAAGTGAAGTAAGCCAGACCCAAAAGAGCATAGGCCCAAGAGTCTCCCTCATTTGTCATAATCAGTAGAAACCTTGGCTCTCCTAGCAGAGATTTACAATAGAACAAAATCTAGAGACATTAGGCCAAATAATATGACACTAAATGTAAGGACCTCCAGGATAAGGAAACAAAAGCCATATAATGAGTGACTGTTGTCCTTAATGTACTATGTTAGCGCTCATCTCTTTTGCCATCCCTTTGTTTATCTCATATTGTTACAATATTTCACCTTGTTATCTGAGATATTTTATATGTGCTTAATTGGTTATTTGAAATTGGATAGGGAAGGGGGAAATCAAGATAAGCAGGGGTGGGTGGGAGGGAAATGGGGACCATGTCATAAGAAAGGGTATCAATGTTTGTGAAGTTATGCACCTTCTATCTGGTGAATATAATGTAACCCTTCTATTAATCACAATAAACAAATTATTAAAAAAAGAAAAATTTGCATGGGCTGGGTGTTAGTGGCTCACATCTGTAATCCTAGATTCTCAGGAGGCTGAGCTCCAAGGATCGAGGTTTGAAATCAGCTCAGGAAGGAAACTGTGAGATTCGTATCTCTAAGTAACCATCAAAAAGGTGAAAGTATGGGCTGGGAGTTTGGCCTAGTGGTTAAAGTGCTTGCCTAGCATGCATGAAGACCCAGGTTCGATTCCTCAGTACCACATACATAGAAAAAAGCCGGAAGTGGTGCTGAGGCTCAAGTGGTAGAGCTCTAGCCTTGAGCAAGTCCAAGGACAGTGCTCAGGCCCTGAGCTCAAGCCCAGGACTGGCAAAAAAAAAAAGGTGAAAGTAGAGTTGTAGCTCAAGCAGTGAGCGCCAGCATTGGATAAAATAGCTAAGAAACAGTGCTCAGGTCCTTAGTTCAAACTCCAAAATGAGCACAGAAACACAATAAATAAATAAATAAATAAATAAATAAATAGAAAGAAAGAAAGAAAGAAAGAAAGAAAATAGATAGTGTTAGGTAGTAAACTGTTGTTGTATTTTATCCTAATAATTACATTTAAAGAAGATATTCATTCATTTTATGTTAGTGTCAATATTTACAATTCAACAGATACCAAAGTCTTCTAGTACTTATGATGAATATGTTAATGCAACTTAAAGTATTCCAAGAATGCTTCAAAATTCTTTCTGGGCTCTGTGGAATGATGTTTGAGAATGTTTGCACAGGCCAACACCTTAGTGGCCTAATGTGAAATGTCTGACAGTAAGTAATAGGGTTGCAGTTTTCTAATTTGGTCCATAATATAGAATTGCAGCTTTTAGGGATTGATGAGGAGAAGAAAAAGTTCCTGTGGTGACTTAAAGAGGAGCTAAGATGGGAGTACACAGAGTGAGAGGTCATAGGCACCTCACTGGTTGGGGTTCAAGACCTTATTCAGAACATAAAAGTAATCATTCAGCCTATTTTCATTTCATTTCATTTCATTCATCCATTTATTTATTTATTTATTTTTGCCAGTCCTGGGGACTGAACTCAGGGCGGAATAGAACCCAGGTCTTCATGCATGTTAGGCAAGCACTCTACCACTAGGCCACACTCCCAGCCTCCTGTTTTCATTTTAACATGTACACTATTCTCACTGAAAGTATAGCTTCGTATGGTTCGGTTGAGCTTTCAGTGCCCCTGGGCACTGGCCGGCCCTGTGTCCCTGGAGGCTGGAGGCTTGGCTGCAGCTTTCGTCCCACATTGTAATGTTTCCTGCTCTTTGAGCCCCATGTTCTGTCAGATTTCTGGAGTGTCAAACTGTTGTTCCCTGACAAAGGTGTCCAATAACTTAGCTAATTTTTAAAATGGCTTCTACTCAGAGCCTTTATTTATTTATTTAGTTGGTCATGGGGCTTGAACTCTGGGACTGAGTGTTGTCCCTGAGCTCTTCAGCTCAAGGCTATCGCCTGACCCTTGAGCCATAGCACCACTTCCTGTTTTCTAGTGATTAATTGGAGATAAGAGTCTCATGGTCTTTAGTGCCCAGGCTGGCTTGGAACCAAGATTCTCCCATCTCAGCCTCCCGAGTAGCTAGGATTACAGGTGTGAGCAACTGCGCCTGGCTACTCTGAGCCTTATCTGAAAGCTTTGCATAGAGAAGAACTTGACCATCACAGGACAGTGGAAGAAGCATGCGTACAGATGAATTCTGCTCCATGTTAGGGGTCTTAGAAGTTACTTTCTCTCCCTGTCCCTCCTTAGTCTTTTGAATAAATACAGGAAATTCAGATGGTCATTTTAAACACTTTAAATTTGCTTCAATGTGAACCTAGGTCAAAATGCCTTTCTTTAAAATCTGCAATAACTGCTGACATTGAGCAGGCCATAAACTTCCATTTCTAAAGATCTTCCAGCACAGAAAGCTCAGCAGGTGATAACAGATCTAAAATGCAATTTGAGCTTGGTGCCAAGGGCTCATGCCTTAAGCTACTCAGGAGGTTGAGATGTGGAGATTGAGGTGTGAAAGCCCAGGCTGACAAACTCAAGAGATTCTTATTTCCAATTAACTATTAAAAAACAGAGCTAGAGGTAGAGCTCCAGCTTTGCGTGAAAGGCTAAGTGATAGTGCAAGGCCCTAAGTTCTAGCCTCTGGTCTGGTGTGCGCACATGCACATGCGCGTGCACACACACACACACACACACGTACAGAGAGAGAGAGAGAGAGAGAGAGAGAGAGAGAGAGAGAGAGAGAGAGAGAAAGCATTCAAAAAGTTAACATGAAATAGATTCCTGTTGAGTAAAATGTTCAAATAAATTTTATAGTGAGAACTCTTAAATATAGTGCATGGTGTATCCAGAATAAATTGTAAGAACTTCAGAACTGGCATGCATTCATTAGGTAGAGTTTGGCTTTTGTAGTTGTTAAGGGCATATGTCAGTTGACTGAGTTACCCCCCAGCCCAGATAGCAGTTAGCACACTGTGTCTGAGCATGTCTGGTAAGTTGTCACAGAAGACAGTAATGATTTCATCAGTAGACTGAGAAATAGAGGTCTGTCCTCAGCATTGGGGACGTGGTGACACAAGAAGGTGAAGGAGACATTTGTCTTCCCCTATCTCAGCATTGCAACTCCTGGTTCTTGGGCCTTTGGACTTAGCACCACTCTCCCCCTCCCCCCAGTCCTAGGTGCTTGGTCTTCGACTCTATCTTTGGGGGTAGACTGAATTACATCTGGTTCTCCATCTTCCAGGTAGTAAATAGAACTTCTACACTTGGAAATGTCTTAGCCACCATAACTGTGTGGGACAACGCTTATAATAAGTCACTTCTGTAGTCTGCATTCTGTTTTCCACTTATTATTTATTTATTTAGTGTTCATCTTGGGACGTGAACTTAGGACTTAAGTGCTGTCTCTCAGCTTCTTTTGCTCAAGACTTGTGTTCTACCACTTGAGCATAGCTCTACATTTTTGGTAATATATTATCGATAAAAGATTTATGGACTTTCATGCCTGGGCTAGCTATGAACCATGATCCTCAGATCTCAGCCTCCTAAGTAGCTAGGATTACAGGCACAAGCCACCAGTGTGCCTCTTTTCCATTTTTATTAGTGTCAATAAGTTATACAGGAGACCCTCATTCTGACATGTCCATATATGTACATATGTGATTGGATTCCTTCCCTCACCTTTACTCTACTGATTGTTCCTGGTTATTACTTACACTGAGTACAGGTGGGTTTTTTTTTTTGGCTCTACTTCTTGGAGGATTGCTGACTGATTAATAAATAAAGCTTACCACGGGCTCTGTATTTTAAGTGTGGGGGAAGTTACTGAGAATCTTCACTTGAGAATGTGGGTAGGAGCGCTTTGCCCAAGCTTGGCTCCAATCTTACCCTTTCTTGCTTTAGGGGCTGTTCTCTTAAACAAGTCAAGCCATCTCTCCTACACTCAGCTACCTCATAATAAACATTGAATAAATGTTAGCAATTATTATCATGTATCACAATAGCCAAGAAATTTGGTCAAGATCTTATTCTGATTTGGTCTCAGTAGAGTTTAATAATAAATAAAACTGTTCTGAAGAGAAGGAAAAGGATTACTTTGTGTTGTTGACTGGAATGGAATGCTATTTTAGGGGACATTTTTCCACCAAAAAAAAATCAGAATTGAGACGTTTACGGAGCATCTTAGTTCAGGGTGAAAATTAAGTTAAATCAGCATTCATTAATTTAATAATTATGGACTCAACTTTAAATGATTAGAAAACTAGTATTTTCCTAATCAAAATTGAACTCTGTTACTCTTACACGGGAGGAACGAGGCAGGATGAAGAAACCTGTAGAAAATGTTTCAAGAAGCAGGGGGCAGGGTGAGGAGGAGGGATAGGGGAATGAATCTGTTAGGGGGCTATTTGTATACAGATAGAAGACGACCACAATGAAACTCCAGTGTACAAATAATATATGCTAATAAAAATGGAAAAAATGGAGCTTTGTTGACTTTGTTACTTAAAACAAATCAACCTTCCTTCCTGCCTACTGTTCTCTCTCTCTCTTTCTCCCTCTCTCCCTCTCTCTCTCCCTCTTCCCCCCCTCCGTCTTTTGGCCTTGCATTTCCAAATATAGCCTATAGTTACTTAAAAAATTAGAGTCAATGAGCCACAACTGTATGTAGGTGGTCCAGAAGAAAACAGAAAGCATGATACTTGAGCCAAGACAGCCAAGTCATTGCTGTACTCTTTAGATTTGAATGCTCAAGTCAATTAGATAAAGATTCCATAAAAAATTAAAGAAGACACTAAGCTAAATAATGCAGGAATCCACAGACTAGACAAAGAAACATTTGTTATAAGATGATACTTCAAGAAAGTGAAGAAAAAACATTTTAACTTAAGATAAATAAAAAGGAAAAGAGTTTTAATTTTAAATAAAATACCTAGTTGGGTGGTGGAGCTGAGACCCTTAAAAATGCAAGCATGGAAGGGCAACACAGCAACTTACAGATTTCCCTTTTTGAAACAGAAGTTGATTCCCAGCCAATGTAAAATAACGCGTTTTCCATCTTTTGATGAACTTCCATCTGACCTGCTTTTCTTTTAGTTTTCCTTCCATGAGAGGCTGGCCATCTTGATTCACAACTGGGGAAGAAACCAAAAAGATCAAACCATTCATTTCCCATTATTGATTTGGGAAAAGATCAAAGGTCGGAATGGTATGATAAACCAGAACCGGCGAGCATATTTGAAAAGTGGGCTAATACATGGAGAATTTAGCTAAATGTTCCTCTTTTTTGCCTGAAAGAATACAGGATTCAGACATGATGCTGAGAGGTGAGATTTTTGAAAGGAATTAGTTCACCTCATGAGCATGTGGTTAGCAATGGCTCTTGCAGATGCCCTGCTTTTTGTGTTTTGGGGAGGCCTTGGTCATCATGTTCTGTTCTGTAGATTTAAATAAATTCTGCTAGCACAACAATTGGCACAACATGTTTAATAATCCAAGGCTCACTTCCTACTATTAATTTTCTTGGTAACTGGTAATAAACAACAAAGTTCTATTGCTTGTGACATAGAAACTGCTTTGAAATACTCCTCTATACATAGTCATAGGTCAACGTATTCAACTATTTGGCATCTAAAGTCCATGTAACACTCTAAGATATATTTTCCTAAGGCTTCAACTCTTAGCACCAAAGACAAACACACCTAACTCTCCATGCTTCTGTGCCCTTCCTCAAATGACCTATCTCTGCTCCCTTCCTTACCCTCGTCACTGGTGGGCATCTACTCTGAACATCACAAACCGGGATATTCTGAAGACAGCTGCACATCCATGTTCATTGCTGCACTGTTCACAACAGCTACATTGTGGAAACAGCCCATATGTTCTACAATAGGTGAATGGTACCTACACACGATGTAATTTTACACAGCCATTAGAAAGAATTGTATTATGTCATTTGTAGGGATGAGGGGTGAGGTAAGCCAAGCTCAGAAAGGCAAATGGCCCCTATTTCCTCTCACAGATGGAAAGTAGGTAGGAAATATACTGGCACATGATAAAATTGTACAGGTCTCTAGAGAGAATGCCTAGGCATTCACACAAAGGAAGACACTCTTAGGAGAGGAACAGAAAGGCACAACACCTATGTGTATCTGATCAAAGTAATATTTATAAAAATGAATAACAAGATATGGAAACAAGAGGTTTTTTTCTCATTTTTTTGCTGCTTTTGTTTTCTTCTTCTGCTTGTTCATTTGTCTGTCTTTGGGAGGGCAAAGGGAGAGGCACAGAAATGGAGAGACAAGGGGTGAACAAATGGAGCAGAGATAATCACAGGACATTATATTGAAAATGAATGATACAACTTGTGAGTGGGATAGGAGGGGAAAACTGGGAGAGAGCGAGGGAAGGGGTGACATTGTCCATAAGAAATGTACACTTTATAGCACCCAGGTCCAGAATTCAAGCCCCATGAACCACAAAAATAAATATACTCATTGCCTGAGTTGTGAACCAGGGTTCAGTTTACATAATCAGAAATGACGCATGGTCAATATATACATGAAAATGTGACAACATGCAGCTTCTACAAGAAGCACTGCACTGTTTCTGTTGTCTGGCTTTTAGCAGCTAAGACCAATGTGGAAAGAGGAAAGACACCACACAACAAACCCGGCCATTGCATACATTCATGCTGGGGTTCTTTCACTGTTTTTGAAGTTGTACAAGGCGGACAAGTGAAGGAAGTAGAGAAGGATGGCATTGACGACTGAAGGTCCCTGGGGCCCAGCCGTTCTACTCTCAGAAGTCTGAGGTCACATACCCATTGTGATGTCAGCAGGAAGTCCCCTTGCCTATGAGACCAGAGCCCATCAAGCAGACCCTCTGGTGCAGTTCTAGTACTTTCTACAGCCTGAAGAAAACCTCCTTACAGTAAAGGCCTTCTGAATACTGATTTCATGCTGAAGCCATCTCTCCTTGTCATGTGATTCCAGGCACAGCACACTTGCATACAAACATTCAAAATCCTTCCCCCCCCACTCCAAGTCCTGGGGCTTGAACTCAGGCCTGGGCACTGTCCTTGGATACTTTTTGCTCAAGGCTAGCATCCTGCCATTTGAGTCACCGCACCACTTCTGGCTTTTTTCTGTGCATTCCAGGGAATGGAACTCAGGGCTTCATGCATGCTAGGTGAGCACGCTACCATTAGGCCATGCTCCTAGCCCTCAAAATTATTTTTTGCAGAGGACAAAAGACAAAAGGCTGAGTGAAAAGAATTCTTCCATTTTCCTTAGAAACCAAGGAGATGCTCTACGGACAGTTGCATCCACATTCTAAATATCTAGTGACTGGGAGGGGTTGATCCTGTGTGGCCAGCTTTACAAACAGGAGTTTGAGTGCCAGGCCAGAGCTCTGCCTGGCATTTTCTTGGGGGAGTTAAGAGCAAAGCCTTTCACATGTCTTGAGAAACAAGAGTCAAAGTCAGGACTGAATTCTTTCTCCTCATCTGACAAGCAGAAAGCCAGATGCTCGCAGACTGGTCCTGCAGACTCACTGCGCTGTGCAGTCTGGGTCAATATAGGACATCAGCCTGCACTTCCAGAAAGAAAGCGGGCTCTGTTAGACATAGTTGCTCAATCTTGATTCTGTTTTTCAGAATCTGAAATTAATCCAGCCAGGCAACTCGCCCAGGATGACTGAGTTATTTTCTCTGGCTTTCCTAATCTGGTAAAAGTATGTAAAAGTACTTTTATCAAATGATTACCAAAAGTGAATCTGCAATTGGACTGGGAAGTGTCTCTGTGGTAACTACTGGCCATGCATGCTAATTTCCCACACATTACCACATCCAACTTCCTGCTCTTCTGGTAAAATAAGTCACTGAAGAGACTGATAAATTACAAAAAAAAGAAAGGAAGAAAAGATTTCCCCTAGATCTCTATTGCGTTCCATGTCCTCAACTTGGATTTGGACTAAGATGTAAAAGTTGAGGCTGGATCAAAGCCTGGTTCCACCACTCAGTCGTTGTGCCATCTTGGGAGATAGACTTCCTCTCTCTGAGTTTTGGTCCCCTCACCTGCAAAGTAGAGTTAATAGAGGAGCAAGAAGGTAAGAAAAGTGCACAGGAAGATGCCTGTGGAGCTGAGCATCATGGGTTAGAAGAATGAGCACTTTCAGTGCTGTCAGAGCTGCGCTAGCTCTCTCTACCTGCATGGACACTGAAGTTTCGTGGATGAACAGATACTGCCCAGTGAACTTGTGTGTGTAGACTGTGAAGTTGGTAGAAAGACAGCACAGCAACAAGCTTTCCACCTGACTCGGCAGTGACCCTTTGATGTGTCCTTGACTTCTAAGGCCTCCTGTGGCTCAGGGCACATGCTGTATGAAGGGCTGGGTGGTTTGGCATATAGGCACTGATGGGCCTCACTTCTATGAAGCTGCTGGTCAGCATCGAGACATCAAATATGTGAGAAACATATAACTGTATTGTTAGTCAATCCCTAAAATAAAACAAAACAACCCAAATCCCACCCGAATCCAGTTTCTCCTGCCTTTTGTGGTTGAGTCCCCTCCTACTTGGATTCTAGAGGCTGGTGGGGTATCTGGCCTGGCAGAGGCACGGTGGAACCCCGAGGGAGGTGCTAAGGCCCAGGCCTTTGGGGTCATTCGTGGTGGCCTCTCCTGAGGAGGAGCAGTGCCAGGCTCCACCCGCGGGTCCATGTTGCACTGGGTATGACCACGCACCACCTTTGCTGAGGGAACTTCAGTCTTGAAGTATGCCCATCCATGGACGAGGCCTACCTGACTTTGCTTTTTAGAAATGTTATGTATTATTCAGCCAGGTGTTGGTGGCTCTTGCCTGTGATCCTAGTTACTCAGGAGGCTGAGATCTGAAGACCATGGTTCAAAGCCAGCCTGGGCAGGAAAGTCCCTGAGACTCTTATCTCCAATTAACTACCAGAAAATCAGAAGTGGTGCTGTGGTTCAAAGTGGTAGTGAGCTTTCTTTGAGCAAAAGAGCTCAGGGAAGTACCCGGGCCCTGAGGTTCAAGCTGTACAACTGACGAAAAAATTAAAAAAGAAACAGTATACATTATTCACTCACCCAGTATTTCTTGAATGCTAAAGACATACAAGGAGGTATGCAAGATAGTCTCCTGTACACCTTCTGGCCCTGTTTAGATCCCGAATCCCTTGGAGAGCTGAGATGCCATACCTCATTCATATTCCTACCCCAGAGATCATGCGGCTGAAGACACACAGCCACATGAACCACAAGAACATGCCAGTGTCAATGATGCATGGGTTGTAGTACGAGGCTCACTCATTCTGACATTTTTTCTTTTTTTGTGTGTGGGTCACGGGGCTTGAACTTGGCCTGGGCGCTGTCCCTGAGCTCTTCAGCTCAATGATACCATCCTACCCTTGAGCCAAGCTCACTTCCTGTTTTCTAGAGGAGATAAGAGTCCCAGGTCCTTTTGTGCCTGGTTGGCTTTGAACCTTGATCCTCAGATCTCAGCCTTCTGAGTAGCTAGGATTATAGGCATGAGACTGTGCCTGGCCTATTCTGACATTTTGATTGTGTTTGAAGTTGGAGTTTAAACAGAGCATGCATATAAATGCTATGTTTAGACAAATACACTTGAAGCTGGGTGCTGGTGGCTCATGCTTGTGATCCTAGCTACTCAAGAGGCTGAGATCTGAGGACTGTGGTTCAAAGCTCACCAAGGCAGGAAAGTTGTTGAGACTCTTCTCTCCATTTAACTACCAGAAAAGTGGAAGTGATGCAGTGGATCAAAAAGAAAAGAAAACTATAAAAAAAAGGAAAATACATACGGACATCGTATTATATAACAGCTTTCATTTAGATTAAATGCATAATTTGTATGTTTACAGAAGTAAGATGAAACCAACAACATATATACATTCAGGGAATAACTTTTTTCTTTTTTGGGGGGGGGGAAAGTTGAAAATGGGATTTCCCTCAGACTTAAATGAGTTTCATGTAGCAAAGGGAAATGAGCAAAAAAAAAAAAAATCCAACAGAGATTTTCAGGGCCAAACATTTTTTTTTTTTTTTTTTTTGCCAGTCCTGGGCTTGAGCTCAGGGCCTGAGCACTGTCCTTGGACTTTTCTCAAGGCTAGAGCTCTACCACTTGAGCCTCAGCACCACTTCCAGCTTTTTTCTACGTATGTGGTACTGAGGAATCAAACCCGGGTCTTCGTGCATGCTAGGCAAGCACTCTACCACTAGGCCAAACTTCCGGCCCCAGGGCCAAACATTTTGATACAGTGTGTTATGCTATAAAATATTGGGCCTTGTTTGGGTTTTTACTGCTGTATGTTCTCAGTCTATATTTAACTGTGAGAAACACACATACGAGAGAACAAATGTGCAAAATGTTCTTTCCAAATGTATGGCAGTGAATCTGGGAAAAGAGATACTCAAGGAGCATGTTGTGTGTTTAGCGTTCAGCCCTGTTTCTGAGGCCTCTCTTGGGCTGATACAAGGAGATATTTGTTGAACTTGGAGTGAGAACTCTGAAGGGCTGATAAGTACTTCATTTCACCATGATCTACAATAAGCTGCATTTCTGGTGTCTTTTTTATGTGAAATATTTAGAAAGTTTTGTAACAGAGTCATTCAATTTTCCAATCCCCTATTTGCTTGAATTAAAGTTTTGAAAAGTTGGGGTGTTCATGTGGGTACCAGTTCAGAGCAGACTCTAATCAGCCAGCAGCAGTCTGTGCCTCACAGAGCTTGCCTCTGCGGCAAACTTTTCCCTTCCACATCTATTCTTTGGAGCAATACATTTTAATTAGTATTTGTGAGCCCCTCACACCTCCATCTGGCCACATAAATACCCTTCCAGTCTCTGCATTTTGTTAATGAATCAGTGAACAGACAGCCCACAATGGGCCACCTTTAAGAAGGACAAAACCCCCACGTGAGGGGACTGAGTGCAAGTGGCATCATTAATGGTGTTCTCAGCCATGGCTCATCTATAAAATGGCCTTGCATCCAACAGGATCTGAGCATTGCTCAGTGCTGTGGATCCCTGCTTCTCAGCAGGTAGATTCCTCACTGGAGCTTCCACGTCCACAGACAACCCAAGCCATAGACTCACCCTCCACCTGTTTGTATTAGCCAGATTATGTCCAGTATCTCCAGGACACAGAACATGGGCTCTGGAGTCCGTAGGGTTCAAACCTTGTAGGACTGCAGGCAGTTACCCAAATCTCTCTATGCCTTCATATCCCCATCAGAAACCAGAGATAAACACTTCACAATATTATTGTACTGACTAAATGAGATACAGTGTCTGCCATGAGTGGGAGGGATGGCTCAGGTTGTTATCATGAGGCAAGGTCACTAAACCCAATTCCTTGAGCAGCAGAAAAGGAGAGGAAGGGTGAATACCTGGTAATCAGTTCTTCTTCAGACAATGACTTCCTATTTAAATGTTTCACTTTTTGCACAGTTTAACGGTGAAGCTGCACCCTGAGGAAGAAGGTGTGCCTGGGGTTCTGTGCGAGTGCTCACTCTTGGGGACCAGGCTGGATTCTCCTGCTCATTCTGTCTCTGTTCCTATCCCTTCCACATCTGGCCTTTCCCCGGATGCTCACTTGGGTGCCAGGCCTTTCTCAGCCAGAAGCGGGGAATAGGCTCTGCTGGGCCCCCTGGCTGCTCTTATGCACTGGAGGAAGGCCGGCCAGAGGGCAGAGCCCAGGGGTCCCAGCCAGCCCCCTGGCCGGCCTGTGCAGGGCAGGGCTTCTTACCGCTTGCTTTCTCTGGGTTGTTGCACATAAAGCACTGCCATGCTCCGGCCGCTTCACTGAAGCCAAATACGTCGAAGAACCGCACTTCCTCGAGATGGAGCTGAACCTGGTCCAGAGCCTGTTCCAGAGACATGAAGCACACAGCCCATGACCTGCCAGGCCTGCGGCAGGGACTGAGCGCGCGCCCAGACTCCTCACCACCCGAGCCCCGACTGACTGGACAGTCTCTGTGCTCAGGGCCGTAGTACGGTGAGTACCTGTCCTTGGCCAGCGCAAGGGAAGGGCTGTGAGCCCAGGGCCTAGGCCCCGGGGCTCTGGGGCGGTGTCACAGTCTGACCTGGACTGGGCTTCTCTTGTCTCCAGTAGCAATGCCAGAACTGCAGGGGCCCTCCAAGTGACAGTGTGGCCGAAGGAAAGACCACATTTGTACTTGCATTTTAAAATATACTGACAGCTGGGGCCGGGAGTTTGGCCTAGTGGTAGAGTGCTTCGCATGCACCCAGACCCAGGTTCGATTCCTCGGTACCACCTACATGGAAAAAAGCCAGAAGTGGTGCTGAGGCTCAAGTGGTAGAGCTCTATCTAGCCTTGAGAAAGTTCAAGGACAGGGTTCAGGCCCTGAGCTCAAGCCCAAGACTAGAAAAAAAATGTCTGTTATTACTATACAGAGGGGTGCTATACAGAGGGGTGACCAGTTCATAAATAAGATATTGAGTACATTTATTTGGGGGGCAATATCACTCTTTTCTTCCCTTCCTCCCAGTTTCCCCCTCCTGTCCCTGCCCACAGGTTCCACAAATATTACTTTTAAGGTTGGCTTTGCAAGGAGTTGATGGGAAATTCTTCAGAATGGCTCAAGAATGATTTCAATCTTAAATACAGATGCAAATTTTACATGGCATTCCATCATCCATTTCTGTTGGTTTTAACGGAAATTACTGTCTTCAGTAATTTATTAGCAACTTAATTATTTTTCTCCTCTGAACAGTTGAGTAGAAACTGATACACTGGAAAGAATGCTCATTTTTGAGGTGATCAACCTTGCAATTTGCTGCTGTTCAAGAGGCAGAGTGAAGAGGTTCCATTAGATTGTAAATGGATGGAAATCTATTAGCCTGAGTTAAATAGTTGACAGTCCCCCTAAACTTTTCCTTATGCAAAGAACTCAAGCCCATTGTAATAGTCCGTCCTAACTTAGACTTAATAGTCTTATTAGCTACAGGTCCCTCTTCTACTTATTTGCATCTGCCTCCTGTTGAGCTGTGATTTGATTCCCTACCTTTGGCCCCAGTACTCTTCTCTCTGAGGAATTCCTAGCATTCTCAGGAGTGGATGCAAGTGATGCTTGCATTGCTTCTGGTAGTTGATTGAGGGGGACCAAGTGCCCCCCCCAATTCTATTCCACAGCCAACTTCCCCCTTCTACACTTTTTTTTTTTCAGTCCTGGGCTTGAGCTCAGGGTCTGAGCATTATCCTTGGACTTTCTCAAGGCTAGAGCTCTACCATTTGAGCCTCAGCACCACTTCCAGCATCTGGTTTGATATCAGGACTAGAACAGACATCACTTTACCACACATTAGTGCACAGCCTGCTGTTCCAATGCACTACATGAAAACCTAAGGATTTTTTTTTTTATTTTTAAAGAGAGAACATGACCAAAGATTAGCCTAGATACCATAAGGACAGGGAGTTTGTTGTGTTGGTTGTGGTAAATCTCAGCACCCCAAAAGTGTTTGGTATGTAGCAAGCACTAAAAGGTCTTTGTAGAATAACAGAATAAATACTTTTCAGCATTGATTCCTAAGACTATGATGGCCCATGCCTTGGGCTTAGCAGAAAATGCTGATAACAGCGTTTTGTATTCCTATCATTTAACAGTATATCACAGGCATTTCAATAGCACCGCATATATTGGAATGCCATTTTTTATAGACGTGATTTAGAGTGTGTTCCATGGGAAAATGAAGACTTTTTTCTTTTCTTTCCTTTTTTTAAAAGAATGTTCCCCAAGATAATGGTTGAAGAAGCACCCAGGAGTTTTGGAGGTTTTAAAGGATGAAATCCATATTAAAATTTATGGGGAAAAAGCAGGTGTTCATAAATATCACTTTCGGAACTGCTCAGTCTCTAAAGTCTGGACTTGGCCATTGGTATGCAGATGGCTTTTCAGCTCCTCACACAATTAAGGATCAATTTTTCATTCCTTACAAACACTACTAACAAACGAAGTGCTTTAAATAGTACTCAGGGGCTCCTTTTTGTTTTCTGTTCTGAGACCACACTCCCAGGTGGCTGCCACAAATCCACATTTGCCTCAGCAAAAAGTTACTGTAAAAGTTGTAGACAGATGGTAATCTCCATCCCTGAGCTCAGGCTCTGAAGCCAGCAGCTGCCATGCCTCTTCAGAGGATTTAGGTGTGAAACAAAGACACCTAGTGAGGCACAGAGATGGTGGCTCTGCACTCCTGAAGTGGGCACTAACAGCCCCCAAAGGAGAGAGAAAGACTGAAGCACATCACTGCAAGCACATTAGGAAAATGAAAGTAAAAATAGTTACGAAAGAAGCAAGCACCAAGCAACGAGCAGTCACCCTAAATCCCGGGGATTCTGACTTTGCACAGGAGTTTGCTTGAGGTCATTACTTGTCTCTATTTTCATCTCTACCCTTCTGGGTCCTATAGCATCCACAGATGGTCCTCTTCTTCCTCCTCCTCTTCCTCTTTCTCTCCTCCTCCTCCTCTTTCTCTCCTCCTCCTCCTCCTCTTTCTCTCCTCCTCCTCTTCCTCCTCCTCTTCCTCCTCCTTCCTTCTTCCTTCTTCTTCCTTGTCATCCTCCTTTTCTTCTCCTTCCTCTTTTTCCACTCCTCCTCTTCCTCTTTCTTTCCCTTTCTCTTCTCTTCCTCCTTCTCTTACTTATTCCCTTCTTCTCTACTCCACCATATTCCTATTCTTCCTTCTCCTTCAGGTGAGAACAAAAACCAATGCATTACCAACTCCCTTTAGGACAATTAGACTCCAGAATAATGCTAAGGAATAATTTCTATGTAACTCCCAGGCAGATGAAACCTCTCATCTTTTGAGTTCACCGGTTTATCTCCTCCCATCAAACAAGGGAGGATCTTTCTTAACACTTGCTTTTCACCCAAAATATAGCAAGTGAATTTCATGATACACACACACACACACACACACACACACACACACACACACACACACACGCTCCATTCAGACATGTGAGCAGATAACCATATAAGACTCTCCAGCTGGCCTTGAGCAAGCTGCCATATTATTATGAATGACATGAAGTTCTGAGTGATTTCTAATAGCCAGTAAGAAATCAAGTCTTTTCATCTACAGCTACAAATAAATGAGTTCTGCCAACAGCCTGGCCTTTTGATTCTCAGCATAAGTAATAATTCTATTTAGAGATGTCACATTCTCCCAGGCATATTTCAAACCAGGTCCCCATAAAACGTGAGGAATAATGAATTTAAAATTATTTGTGCTCACTTCAAAAGAACATACAAAATCATCTTCTCAAACATACACTGTGAAGAATTCTCTTGACAAGTGCCATTTAACTCAAAACAGTGAAAAGTCCTTGCAGGTGAGAAAAATAGTTTTCCAAAACCATTGGTTAGATGACTCCAATTTTGGAAAAGGAGGTTATTAATGGAAGTAGGAATTTGGACAATGCAAGCAGTCTGTAGCAAGCCTCTTAGGGGAAACATAAACCAGGCTGCATAGAAAGATGAATGGATATTTACAGCGCTATTTTGCTGACAAATGACAGCTCAGGTCAACAGAATAGAATGTGTTGGTGTGTGCAGTGGCCTTGGGATGTCATGCTCCGGTCCTGCACTGGGGGGCCCTGCAAGCCCCCCAGAAACCAACGGACTCATGTACCTGGAGGAGCCACCATTCTGTCACACTTCAATTCTAAACAGAAGCTATTTGTGTGCAGACAGAAAACACAGGCTGACCTTGTATGCTTTGTGAGTCTCTGAAGTAGGAAGATGAACCCCTGAGATTACTGGATACAGAGGCCATCTCATGAAACTGTTCTTCAGTGTGCTGACTGCTTTCCTGACATGCAGGAAAGGTTTGGGAGACATGGCCAGGGGTGATCTGGTTTGGAGGGACTTACAAGGAGACGGGGCCTCTGAGTGTTTACCGGGCTTTTCTATGAGTCCTCTTCCTACCCACATTGTCTTTAAGTCTCCCTTCGGGTATAGGGTTTGTGGGTGTTCACACACTGCCATGTCAGGGGGAGCGGAGGACTCAGGCTCTGATGACTTAAGAGAAGACCTACAACCACTAAGAGTAGAACACTCTGCAGAGGAATGCATATCTTTGCTCCCTCAGGAGTAGAGTTATTTCATTAACTGTTTGATACACATTTTTCTTTTTCTTTCTTTCTTCCTTTCTTCCTTTCT
The DNA here is from genome assembly GCF_031878675.1 of Megascapheus bottae. NCBI lineage: Eukaryota > Metazoa > Chordata > Mammalia > Rodentia > Geomyidae > Megascapheus > Megascapheus bottae. The sequence continues at coordinate 16,427,160 of NC_143509.1, forward strand.
TCTTCTTCTTCTCCTTCTTCTTCTTCTTCTTCTTCTTCTTCTTCTTCTTCTTCTTCTTCTTCTTCTTCTTCTTCTTCTTCTTCTTCTTCTTTTAAAAATTCCTGGCCTGATGCAGAACATCTGTCTGACTGTGAAGGAATGTACAGGACAGTAGTAAAGGGACGTGTTGCATTCTGGGAAAGTCTGGCTTGTGAACAGTGACAGAAATAGAATACATGTGGTAAGTAAGGATTTCAGCTAAATCCAGAAAGCCCTTCCATGCCAATTTAAAATGTTCAGAAAAGTACATGCACACTCTGAGTCAAAGCACATGTAGATGGTGGTTAGGGGCCATGTAGAGTAGGCGATATTTATCAGCACAATCACTTTTCAATCAGGATAAGAGCATTCAAAACCTAGGACTAGAGAACAACAGGCCTCCCTCCCTCCCTCCCTCCCTCCTTCCCTCCCTCCCTCCTCCCTCCCTTCCTTTCCTCCCCACCTCCCTCCTTTAGTCCCTCCCTTCCTTCCTGTGTTGGGTTTGAACCTGAGGCTGCATGCATGTCAAAAAAGTGCTTTACCAACCCAGCTGCCCTTTCCTGAGATTTTTGTCCTTTAGCTTCCAAGATTGCTTTAATCTTTCCTTGTTTTACCCTTTCCCTGGTCACGACGCCTCCATATTCCCAGCTATATCTGTCTAATCCCTCTTTCTGCCCTAACTCACTCCACATTTGGATTCCTATGTGCCAGGAGACAATTCCCCTGGGCCACGTCACAGGGTGCCATGGATCCTGCCAGAACGGGGGCTGTGGCTCCTGGTAATGCCATGGCAGGCCAGGCATTTGCAATGTAGATCCCCCTGGTCTCTCGGCAGAAGCACAGCAAGGGAGGTGGCATGGTGATGTCATGATCCATACACAAATACAGGAGTGTGTGTGCATGTATGTAGTGCTGCAACTGGAGCTTGTACTCAGGGCCTGAGCACTGCTTCCAAGCTCTATGACTTGAGCCACAGATCTATGACAGCTTTTGGGTGGTTAATTGGCGATAATTCACTATTTACCTACGCCTGCCTTTATTTATTCAAGTGCATCTGGCACACCACATCGGAGCCCTGGGGAACGCCTCAAGCTCTCCTTTAGTTCCACCCAGGTCCCGTTAGTTATGGGTCATCACTATAGCCAGTTGTCCTGGGAACTGTCAAGTATGTTTGCAGCAGTGGGGACAGAAATCCCCCAAGGTGGCCAGATGGGGAGGTTGTACTGCAGCAGTAAGTTTGACTGAATTATTTTTTGATGACAGGCATCATTTGAGACCTGGTTTCCCTGATGTCTGGAACTTCCTGAGCTCAGGTGACAGGGAGAGTATTTTCTGTCCAGCACTGGCCTGTTGCCACTGCCTGACCCTCTGAAGGTGAGAGTCTGACTCCTCCTGCTGGTGGGGTGGCAGGGCCAGGGGTGGAATTACTGATGTCCTCTGTGGGGATCCCACTCGTTTCTTCAGCAAGCCAATGGCTTTTTCCTCCTTTCTCTGAACTCCTATTTCATAGCTGGCATGGATCATCTAGAAAGGAGCCCCCTTTAAGTGCATGGCTCAATATTACTGCATCTACTTATGTAAAGCAATGCAATTTCATATTTTCTTCACTGTAAGAGAAATACATCCATGGAGAATTTATAAGAGCTAATCTCGCCTTCCACAGCCAGGCAGCATTCACATTTTTGTACATCTCCCTCTGCTTGTCTTAATGGGCAGTCCTCCTAAAAGGGCCCTTTCTGTAAGCAAGTGTGTATCTTAAAATATGGTGCTTGCCACTCTTAGGTTTAATGGTATTAAATATTACTGATAAATATGGTATTTCATGGTTTTAGGATATTCTTTTAAATGGATATCTCATGATTGTATTCTCTCATCCTTAGACATTTAGATTGTTTAAAAACCATCCTCAAATTCCTTCCTGTGTGCATCTTAAATTTTGTCCACATTTTGAATTATTTCTTTGGAACAGATTCCTTGAAATGCAAATCATGATATAAAAAGATACTGTCTTGAACTTGCTTAGAAAATGCAAGGTCTTGAATTCAATCCCCATAGAAAAAATGAAAAAAGAAACCTATCAAAATCAACAACATTAACAACAATACTTTCACTGGACATCAAAACCCTACAGTAATGCTCCTATATGCTTAATGCCAAACATTTCACTGATTCCAACAACATAATGAAGCAAATATACTATTGTCCCCATTTTATAAATGACTACATTAAGTAGAAGAGAAATCAAATTTCTTTTCTTTCTTTAGCCAGTCCGGAAGCTTGAACTCAGGGCCTGAGCACTATTCTTGGGTAGTGCTCTACCACTTGATCCACAGCACCACTTCTGGCTTTTTCTATGTATGTGATACTGAGGAATCGAACCCCAGTTTTTGTGCATGCTAGGCAAACACTCTACCACTAGGCCACACTCCAGGCCTGAGAAATTAATTTTCACAAGGTCACAGAGCCATAGGCAGAATGAGATGTGAATAAACATAGTGACATGTCAGGTTTCTGAGTGGGATGAGTGAATATTAGAAATATGTTAATGTGAGAATGCTAATTAGAAATATGTTAATGATGAGTGCTTTCTCACTGATGTGGACTGAGTTCCAACTTAATGTCTAGTGAGTTCATCTCTGAGATAAGGTGATGATAACAAAAAATAGATGAACAGATGAAAGTCTTCCAAACAAAAAATAAAGGATATCTCTAGCTGTAGAAACATATCATGAAATTGCAATTCTTAAAACATTCTGAGTCCAAGGCCAGCCTACCTAAATAGACACTTTCCTAAACAAAATCCAGATAAACAAAAGTACAGACCTTAAGCAGGTAGAGCTTTCTTGGTTTGCCCTTCCTTGCTGGGCAGGCAGCAGGCTCTCCACTGTTTCAACTGCCTTAATAAGCGTGCAGAGCCACTGCCCTGTGCCTCCCAGAAGTGAGGAGACCTGAAAAGCCAGTGTCAGAGCTACAGTTGCTTGCACACAACTTGCTTCAGCCAATGGGACCATGGTCCCTCTAAGTGGACATTTCTTCAAGGCTGGTCTTGAACGTGTAATCCTCCTGTCTCAGCCTTTTCAATGCTGGGTTCATGGGTGCAGTGCATCACTGTGCTCAGCATTAATTTAATAGATCATAACCAGAGATTTCAGCTTTAAAAATCCAAGATTCTATTCAAAAACAAGTCCTCGCTGAGTGCTGAGGGATCACACTTAGAATCTTAGCTACTCAGGAAGCTGAAATCTGAGCATTGAGGTTTGCAGTTAGCCTGGTGGAAGAAATCCACGAAACTCTTCTCCAGGTAAGCAAAAAGTTAGAAGTAGAGCTATGGCTCAAGTGGTAGAGTACCAGCCATGAGCAAAATAAAGTCAAGTGAGAGTGTGAGGCCCTAAGTTTGAGCCCCCATACTGGTAACCCTTACCCTCCCCCCTCACAGTAAAAGACAACTACCCTAACAAATCCCGAGAAGGGTTCATTCTGGAAGCTTGGGCATTTTCTCTAAACTGTCTTCCCTCTTCCCCCAGTGCCTGAATTCCCAGGTCTGAAGCAAAACCTCACTGCAGGAACAGATGCACAGATGTTCCTTACTGACGTTGGGCACAGTGGCTCACACTTGTAATCCTAGCTACTCAGGAGGCTGAGATCTGAGGATCAAGGTTCAAAGCCAGCCCAGGCACTAAAGACCATGAGACTCTTTTCTTCAGTTAGTCACTAGAAAAAGGGATGTGGGGCTATGGCTCAAGGAAGAGCTCGGGGACAGTGCCCAGGCCCAGAGTTCAAGCCCCATGACCCCCCACCCCACGCAAAATGTTCATCACCTCCAGATCACTAGTGCATGCGAACACACATACATACACATGCACACACACACACCTCGATCATTATTGTGAAAATACAGCAGGCTGGGCCCAGTTCTCATAGTTCCTTTGTATTTTGTATGTAAAACTCTTCACAAAGGATTGGAGAGAGCCACGTTGTCAGAGAAGTCCTGGGCAGAGAAATTTTACCACATTGTGTACATTCCAGGTATCAGCGTTTTCCTATTACTCATGAATAAACAAAATTATGAGCATTACAGTTAAACCTACCCTATAGGGAAATCTATTGGTATGAAATAGGAGAAAGATAAATCAGTGTACTTGTAAGCAAGGAAAATCTGGTTGCCAAGTTTTGTTTTTTTTTTAAACTCTCTTAGGATGTGAAATAGGCTGCCAAGTTTTAATCTACTATGCCTCCAGTAAAAAATATGGTTCACAATGAAAAATTTATGAGACTCTGATGCATTTTCTTGAAATGAGGCAACAATTGAAAATTTGAATGAGATATGCAAGGAATTCCATTTTATTTTATGCTGATGCAATTGTGGTATTTCCTTTTTAAGCAACTACTTCTTGTCAAATTCTTAAACCAAAGCCAAAAAATAGTGATGAAATAGTTGGATATGTCTTTAGTTGCTTTTGGACTCATATAAATAAATCTCCCATCAGTCACTCCCATCTTCTGCCATGCTACTTTCTCCCCCACCCAAAGACACGATGTCATAGTTTTAAATCATTTGCTCCCCGTTTGTACTTTGAGTTATTGTCATGTTTGTTTCCCTTCTAAACAATAAAACAAGGGCAAGATGTGAAAGTGGGTCAGTTGATTCCAACTTATGATTAGACCAGAGACGCCGTTGTGGGGTTCTGTTGCACAAGATGGTGTCTCCAGCCAGTAATCAGGTGCTGTGTATTTCAGCAAAGGCTTTTGGATGTTTACAAGGAAATGTCAAATCTCTGAGAAGATGGGTCTACTTGTACTGGTTAGAATATTACACTCTGAACGTATGTACTTAAGCATCCCACAACACCCCATAAATATGGATAACTTTCTTTTTCGGTCATGAGTGCTGTCCCTGGTGTTTTCTGTTCAAGACGAGCTCTCTTCCACTCCGATCCATAGTGCTACTTCTGGATTTCTGGTTACTTGGAGATAAGTGTCTCTAGGACTTTCCTGCCCCAGCTGACTTTGTGATCCTCAGATCTTAGCCTTCTGAGTTGAGTATTAGAGGTCAGCCTCTGGCTACTGGCTATGTACAACCTTTTATACATCAACAACAACTAAACATTAAATCAAGGACTGAGACCATGATGGTATAGTCTCTGTGCTTCAGGTTTGCCCAGTAGTCATCTAAAAATAACCAGAATCTGTGAGTTCCCAAAGAGCCTAAAGACAGAAGCTGGTAATACTTGCTGTTCTTTGCTCCCCTTGTTTGCAGTGTGTGATCCAGTTTTCAACATGGCTTCAGGTGCAGACTGTGACCAGTCTCCAGCCTTGGTTTCTGTGTGATGGCCACGCCACGCTGGCATTTCAGCTACCCCGGCCCGTGAACTAGCGCTACCCTTCTATCTGAAGTGTGCCCAAAGGCACACCTGTCAAAGGCTGGCATTGTGGACACTGTCCTCTCACTTGGTGAGGGACAGAGGGCCTAGCAGCTTCCTTTAGCAGGGTTCTGCCAGCATGTCCATGAACCCACTAAGTACTCTGCATCTTTTTGGCATGTGTGAACAAGTTCCAGCACAAGGAAGCTTGAGGGACACACACATTCAAATCATGGCAGCTTTGTCTACCACCGAGAACAGGCCCACCTCTGAGCACCCCTCTCCATAAGCAGTTGTGTCCAGCACAGCGTCTGGGATTCTTCTGGGACTCTTCCAAATCTGAGGACCTCAGATCCCTGCACCAACCATGGGCCTTGTCCTGATTCTCGGCTCCATTCTTGCTCGAGTCTCATGTCCTCTGTGCCTCCTTCCACCTCACCTGCATGCCCTCTTCCTGTGCAGCTTCTTTTCATGTCAGTGACAAAACAAGAAGTAGTATGGAAGGAAGAGCTGAGAAGCCCCAGAGGGCAGGAGCCAGTGCCTGGCTGCCTTGTCCCTTTGCAATCTTTAAATGAGTCTGCAGTCTTCATCTCGGAAAGGCTCCAATTCCACATGGTGAATGCAGAGTTTGTGTGGTCGGGTTGGGCTATACTGGTGAATCTACGAGCCTCACAAGGTAGTGGACTTTGTGTTCAGATAACACTGTGGTCGGGTTGGACTATACTGGTGAATCTATGGGCCTCACAAGGTAGTGGACTTTGCATTCAGATAACACTGTCCTAGATCCACTAAGGAATCAGAAGAAAGCCATTCCTTTCTTAGTCAGAGTCTCTCTAGGACCTAAGCTGGCCTGAGTTTGCAATCCCATTTTTTGCTCCCCAGTGCTGGGATTATTAGTGTGTGCTGCTATACCATGCCTTGAAACTCATGACTTAATAAGAGTTTTCTGATAATAAGAGAAGGGAAATACAAGAGCAAGGGAAAAAATGGTCCAATGCAATCTGTAATCTTGGTTTAAAATAACTACCCAGCGGCTGGACACTGGTGGCTCATGCCTGCAATCCTAGCTACTCAGGAAGCTGAGATCTGAAGATCAAGGTCGGAAGCCACCCGAAAGCAGGAAAGTCTGTGAGACTCTTTTTTTTTTTTTTTGCCAGTCCTGGGCTTGAGCTCAGGGCCTGAGCACTGTCCTTGGACTTTCTCAAGGCTAGAGCTCTACCACTTGAGCCTCAGCACCACTTCTGGCTTTTTTTTTCTATGTATGTGGTACTGAGGAATCGAACCCGGGTCTTCATGCATGCTAGGCAAGCACTTTAACCACTAGGCCAAAAACTCCCGGTCCCATCTGTGAGACTCTTATCTCCAGTAAACTATCCAGAAATATCCAGAAATGGCACTGTAGCTCATGTGGTAGAGTGGTTGCCTTGAGATAAACTCAGGGACAGTTTCTTGAATGCAGGGCTTTAGCATTCAAGCTGGACTGGCACAAAAAAAATTAATTGTAATGAAACAAAATAAAAAAAATTATCCAAAGAGAGAAGCATTTACCTTTTGCTGTGGAAATGTGGACTCTGTCATGGCAGTTTCGAAGCTGTGGGAGTCCCCTGCTTGTGTCTTCTCCCACAGGGCTCGGAGCAACTGCACAGACCGGCTCTGTAGGGACAGGGGCTCAGGAAACAGGCTCTGAATTGGCATCAAGAAGAGAGACATCTGATTACTCTTGGCCCAGAGACAGCATGTAATCTGCCCCATCATGTGATTGGTCCCCATCATATGATTGGGGGTCACAGCTTGATCCTGCCACCCTTTGTTGCCTTGGGGTGAACTTTCTGACAATTTAAATTGCAATGAGACAATAAAGAGATCTGTCTTGCCGTACAAACTCATTAAAGACTAGAATCTGAGAACTTGGGAACTCCAGGAAGTATGAAATTGACAGAAAAGAGAGTCAGATCCAGTACCCAAGAGTAGCTCTGGGTTTGTAATCATCTGAGTGAAAATTGGATTTTTATTTACCCTCAAGCTAGGATTCACCCAGAAGATTCTTATAGTAACAAAGGTTTTGAAAAAGAAAGAAATCATTACAGTGAAATAACAAGATCTCATACACAATGCTGTTTTGGTGATTTTGCTTAAACAGATCAGACAAAAATCCATAGAATAAGACTGCCAGGGGGAAAAGTCAAGTTTTCTTTTTTCAAAAAAAAAAAAAAAAGAAAGGAAAACCATAAAACCTAAGAACGAAGCCAAAGATGAATATCAAATCACTGGTGAAAACTAGAAGGAAACGAAGATCATTATTTAAAGAAAATCAATGTTCGGTGTCTTCTTGCAGCAAGTTCGGTTCACATGGAAATCTGAATTGCTCTGTAAGAGATGCTAGTAAGAGTTCATTAGAAGAACTGGAAGCCACACCAGTGTATATCTATCTACTATAGTGTCACTGAGTTCTGGCTGATGCTCAGCGTTGAAATTCATTTGTCCTCAATAAGCCTGACATTAGAAGATAATACGTTTATTTGACTGGTGATGTCTGTAGGAATTATTGCAGAAATAGTTTATTAGATATTTGATATATCTTGCTCTTTGGCTTAATTTGCAAACATAGAACATTGTATCCTATTTTGTCTCAACTCCCTTTTCTCTCTTCTCCACCCCTTACCCCTTCATCTTCTTTTTCTAAAACATAATTGATTTTTTTTTGAGTAGTTGTACCAAGGGATATTTTATTTGTGAAGTAAGTCCAGTAAAGAGATTGTTGTGTTGAGGAACCAACAATCTGAGTTTGCCTTGTAAAATTCCTCATTCTTAAACTTGGTGTGGGAGATCTCCTTAGTAAACCATACTTTATAATCTTCATTGGTACTTTAGAAACAATCGAATGTAGCTAAGACAAGTGTTCTGGAGCAAAAGCCTCTTTGGTAATTCACATTTTGGCATGAAACTCTTCATTGTTAAGTTCAAAGATCTTCTTCATGAAATTCCATTTAATGAGTAGTGTGTCTTACCGTTGCCCCAAAGGGTATGCTCACAATAAGATTAATTGGTTTGTGAAAGAATTTAGAGAAATAAAGGCTTGCTCTACAAAAGGGCAAGCTATCTCTCCAAAGAAGATTTTTTTTGTTGCTATTTTACAAAAAGGTATTTTCCATTGCTTTTTATTTTTCTTTGCAGTGTGGGGCAACTCAGGGCCTCATGTATGCCAGGCAAGAGCTCCACTTCTGACTTCACCCTCCGTCATTTTTCAAAGCTAATTCAAGATTGGCTTTGTCCCACTGATGACTAACCCAGAGTTCTCTATAAGAAATCTATCTTAGGGCCGGGAGTTTGGCCTAGTGGTTAAAGTGCTTGCCTAGCATGCACGAAGACCCGGGTTCGATTCCTCGGTACCACATACTTAGAAAAAGCCAGAAGTGGTGCTGAGGCTCAAGTGGTAGAGCTCTAGCCTTGAGAAAGTCCAAGGACAGTGCTCAGACCCTGAGCTCAAGCCCAGGACTGGCAAAAAAAAAAAGAAATCTATCTTAAATTATAAAGAGCCGTAGTGAAATTACTAATGGACTGTATGTGTGGCTGTCGCCTACATATTAGTTTTTACCCAAGAATTCGTGGTTCACTAACACAGCACGGCCCCGCTGGCAGACACAAAGGAGCCTACCTGCTGGAAGAGAAACATGATCTGGATCCAGGGCCGGGGCTCTGGGCTGATGAGCGTGAAGCTGGACTTACTGTACAGACAGTACTGGCCCCTGAGGGAGCAGCTGAAGAACAGCTTGGCCACGCAGCTCCTCACGGTATCTAGAAGCAAGCACACACAGGATGGCCATTACTTTCTTCCCAGAGTCCAAACCCCCTCAGGGGCCATTCTGCAGAGTGCAGGCCTGGAGCCAGCACTCCCCACCCCTGTGCTTGGAGCGGAGGGGTCTCTTTGGGAGGGCAGCCCTAAGGCAGACTGTCCTGAGCACTCCATTTTTCTTGTTTTGGATGATGACATGGAGGAGCAAACCTCTCCACAATAAAAAGACCCCTGGATCCCGCTCCACATTCCTCTAATCGGATGCCTGTGGGCAGACAGGTGGAAGAACCACGGCCATGTTCTGGGTGGTGGATGGGTTGCCACCCGTGACCTCTGTTCTCCAGGCTGTACAGAAACTACAAAGACAACTTCCAAGAGATGTTTGGAGATCATCAGTAGAGCCACTAAATGACAAGAACGTGGTGACGTGCGTGGGGGTGAAGAGCCAGTGTTGTGGGAAGAGCCATGTGTGGCACCGTCTAGGATGAGTCAATGCCCGACGCGTAGTAAACACAGGCTGAGGCAGAATATGCCAGGCTAACGACGTGACAGTCGTGCAGCCATCCATGGACTTCCATGTACAAGGCAACCCTCCGTATTTCATGTTTGCAGCCCTCCACAGCAGGCGTGGCTACTGCGTCACACTGAAATGTCCCCGGAAGACTCCTGTGGTAGTGGAGGTGAGTGGATGGCAAAGGCTCTCAGCTCATCAGTGGTTTGGAGTTACACGTGGATGATTTTATGAAGAGGTGAGGGTGCTAGCGGGAAAGAGTAGGCCCATGGTAGAGTATATCTTGTCTTTATCCCTGTCCTCTTCTTTCTGCTCCTCTTTCTTCCCCTCCACACCCATCCTCTCCTCTCCACCTTTCACTTTTTCCCTCTCCCTTTCCCTCTCCTCCCTTTCCCTTTCCTCTCTCCCCCTCTCCCTCTCCTTTCTCTCCTCTCTCTCCCTCTCTTCTCTCTCTCTCTCCTCCCTCTCTCTCCCTCTTTTCCCTCTCCCTCTCTTCCTTCTTCCTCTCTTTTGTTACTACTTTGAAGATGAGGAAATCTAGACTGTTAGAAAGTTAGCCTAAAAAGACAATAAAAAAAAAGACAATTTATGGGCTGGGAGTTTGGCCTAGTGGTAGAGTGCTTGCCTAGCATGCATGAAGACCCGGGTTCAATTTCTCCATACCACATACATAGAAAAAGCCAGAAATAGTGCTATGGCTCAAGTGGTAGAGCTTTAGCCTTGAGAAAGTCCAAGGACAGTGCTCAGGCCGAGTTCAAGGCCCAAGACTGGCCAAAAAAAAAAGTCTTAAAAAAAAAATTAAAAAAAAAGACAATTTATAATTAAAAAGGACTGCTGTGCACACCTTGTGCAACCACGCAGCCCTGTGCCACCACACAGAGGAAAGACGGATGGTATTCAGGGATCCAGAAAAGAAAAGAAAAAAAAAGTGCACGGCTGCTCATCCGAGGCAGACTTTGAGCTCAGCGTGGCTGACCCCAAATTGGGATGCATTAGGCTCTACCACAGAGTAGACTTTGAAAATTTGTAGGATGATAGTAGTAACCCAGGGAAACCTATTGTTGCTGAATTAATCAGGGCTTTTTTTTTTTTTTTGCCAGCCCTGGGGCTTGAACTCAGGGCCTGGGCACTGTCCTTGGACTTTCTCAGGCTAGCACTCTACCATTTGAGCCACAGAGCTGCCGTTTCTAGTTTTTCCTGTGTATGTGGTACTGAGGAATTGAACTCAGGGCTTTGTGCATGCTAGGGGAGCACTCTATCACGAGGCCATGCTCTCTGCCATTAATTAGAACTTTTAAATGAATTTACAAAAATGAATGGACTCGTTACTGTTAAAAAGTGGAAGTGAATTAGAGTTTCTTCAAAGTTGATAGGGACCCTAATAAAGGCTATAAGACAGTGTATAGATACTTCCACTTTCAAGGAAAAATCTGAAGCTCCAAGACACTAGTTAGCTCTAGGCCATGTGACTGGGAAGGAGCTTCCGCGTGAGCTCAGACTTCGCACGGGATGCCAGGCCCCAGTTTGCTCCACACCTGTCCAGTCATATATAGTGTGAGTCAGAAATGGGTATAATTTCCACCTAGCTATTTCTAGTTCCTTAAATCCTATACTTGTGTACCACGTTTGTCCTCACCGTATTCTAGAGACTTGTGGATCCTTTATTATTTGTCTTTGGTGCAGCTCAGCTTCTATGGAATCGGTGAGTGAGTTGCATGGCACATTCCCACACATGCTCATTCACGGCCCCACCCTTGGTGGGTCATGGGGATGCCTCTGATTCCACTCAGGGGGAGCTGTGCTTCTCTTCTTTTGTGACACATGGATGATCAATAGAAAGCAGGCAAATAAAGAATAAAGAAAATAAAAATGCGGGTACTTTGAAGGTTCTTCAAAGAGCTAAAATCAGTGCCTGGGACTGGGAGTTTCCTGTGACCTTGCCTGACCCTGTTTAGACCTCATCACACCATGCCACTGTCTCCATGTTCCACCTCATCACATCATGTTACTGTCTCCATGTTCGCGTCCCATGTCCTGTCTCCTGACTGTTCTCCGGTCACCCTGGCATTCTAATTCAACTCCCCATTGGAGCTGAATTGGCTTGTAGGTACCACATTTGTTCTTCCTTTCCTCTCTGGCCTGTTTCCTGTGTATTTTCTGGCTGCTGGTCTTTGAGTGTACTATGCAGTCACTGGTCTTTCAATAAAGACTTCAAGATTTGGCCTCTCAAAATGTGGCTTCTTTGATTTCCCACCTTACAACCACAGCACATTTTCTGTGTCTGTTTACTCACTGATGGGTGTTAGGGTTGTTTCCAGTTGTTATTTTGAACAGTGCTGCTATAAATGTATAGGAACACTTCCTAGGTTTCTTTCGACTCTTCTTTTCCATTCTTAAGAATGGAATGTCTGGCTATATGGTCATTCTATGTTGATCCTACTGAGGAATGGTCATATATTTTCAAATCATGGTTTTCTTATTGTTGTAATGCCCAGATTTAAAAATCAAGCCATCCTGTGGAGAAGCAGATGTGTCTGAATAGTGACATCAGCAGTCACTTCCTGGTCCCTGCTCCTCAGGCACACGAGGACCAGCTACTGCGAAGAGCGCCTGTCACGGCAGTTCTGATTAGATGACTGTCTACTTCACAAGTTCAGCACATGGTAGTACAGTGTCCAAATTTATATCTTTTGGTCCATTTCCATCTTGTCTTTAATATATCTAGGACTTTAGCCAATATTCTCCCCAAAGCAGTAGTACTAAGAATGTCAGTCAGAACATTTACTGAGGATTGAGCATATCTTTAAAGAATTGTATTATTTCTAGTGCACTTTGGGTTCCCCTGGGGAGTCGCTCTCCCACAACTGTGACAGGTCTGCCTCAGCTCTGGGGAGATGAACTTGATGCAGTACTGATCTGAAATCACAGAGTCCTCCCCGGGGTGGTTATCCGGAATAACTTAGTGCCTTCCTGCCGTCCACCCTCCACGCTTCCCAAACACTAGTCACACGTAAGGACACGCAGCAGCTGACATCCCCACCCACAAAAATAAATGTAGGGTATTTTCACAGGAGCGAGCAGAGCTCACAGACATGAAAGGCCTCGTGGAATTTCCATGAATTTTAAATCAAACACACATTTCTGTTTGACATGATACGAATGCCCCTGGTTTCTGTAATAATACAGAATCACTGTGGTTGCCCAGAATCAGGGGAAACCATATGTTCTAAATAAAGTTCTGGCTTTACCAAGCAGAGATTTACCCGAAGTTTGTAGAGGCAGATACGGCAGGCAAGTTGTAAGCCGCTGCAGGTACCAGCCACGTACTTCCAGTTACTCAGCAACGCTCCAAAAGGCATAACAGCAACCAGGTTGGGGGCCAGAAACCTTGAGGAAATTTGATTACTAAATTCCACTGAAACGAGCTCGTTTACATTTCCTTTTCTCCTCAGTGTGGGAAGACAAGCCCACAGCAGTCCCCCTGTGATTCACAGTCCTCCTGCTCTCTGGCTGAGAAGCATCTTCCAACTCTGGTGATGCCTTAGTGGCCAAGAGACAAACACAGTCCTCATCAGAAGGCTGATGGCGTCATAAGGCTGGAGCAGGTAAGACATCTCCTAACGCTCTTGCAAATGATGGCACTAGCAGGTCCAGAGGACGCTTCAGGAAGTCTGGGGCTGTCCCGGGCACTGGTGAGGTCTAATCAGGTGGGCAGCTGAGAAGGGTACCAGTCATCCCATTTTATTTTTTGCTGCTAAGTGGGATTCACCAAACAGAAAGTGACAAATTCTATAAAGTAATTTTCTACCTTGACTTTGGGAGCTGCTTTTAGAAAATAATGCCAGTCTGAAGGAAACCAGACTCAACAGGATCCAGGTCTCCTTGCAAGCTTCTCAGGAAGGCAATTGATTCACCCGATGGCAGTCTTCGAGCACAGATCAGGACAAATGGCCTGATCACACATCACTTTTCTTTGGTGTAGTTGCTGTTGCAGTATGGAGAGCCATTATGCTTGGAGAAGTTTGATTTCATCTGTTACCCTCTAGAAATAGACTAAGAACATCCCCAAGACTTTCCCAAGAATGGGGATCTGGGTAGAATAATCAAAAGAATGAAAGGAATGTGCCTGGGATAGAGAAGTGTAAATTATATGAACTGCAGGAGAGGAGGAAATCAAAGAGAGGGAGGAGATGGGAAGATTTATTACAGGAAATAAGTCCTGGCATCAATAACCCTAGAAGTCCAAAAGTTTTCCTCCTGAAGAGAGCACATAGGATCTGAATAGAAGCCATGTCTGCTAGGGGACAAAATAATCAGCCAACTTTTCATGTACTCAGTTTTCTCATCGATTTTCCAAACACACAGGAGCTGTTAACTGGCTCAGAGTGGGTGAAGCCTATTACATACAATTCAGGGACTGTGTACCCCATTTATTCTTTTGCACATTCCTAAACAAGTAGTTTTAGGAAGCAGTGAGCTTGGCAGTGACTTTGTATCTGTCACTATACACTATTGTTTTTATTACTTTTTAAAAATTAATAACAATATGCCATTGTTTTGTGTCATGATTTTTAATTTTTTTGTGCCAGTGACCTTGTATTTGCCAATACCAAGCCCACGGCTTCCTAACCCTGCTTTGCGTGTCCAGCTGAAGCAAAGCCATGGAACGAGGTGCCACAGCCTCCCTCCATGGTGCCTCTTCTGTGAGGAAGGCCCAGACTTTCAAGTTAGCACCCCAGAAGCCTCCTTCCTGTGCTCTTTCACTGGGCTAAAGCCCCAACTCCCAGCTTCCAATTTTCTGCTTCTTCATTGGTGCTAGAACCTCATCAATGATACCAGGAGTAACCACAAATACATATTAGCAAATATTTCCTTCACATCTTAGGGAAAAAAAGGCGAGAGAACAAGGGGTTCCAAATAGCTGAAAATTAGAGCAAAGATTGGCTATTAAATTTTAAGTTATTGCTATCATTTGAAAAAAAACAATCAGGTCATTATGCACGATCTGTCCTCACAGTTCTAGGGCTCATCTCTGGAGAGACTTGTTATCAGCCAATCAGAAGAGCTCATCTCTGGAGAGATCAGTCATCAGCCAATCAGAAGAACTCATCTCTGGAGATATCTATTATCAGCCAATCAGAAGAGCTCTTCTCTGGAGAGTTCTGTTATCACAGTCCAGCAAGGTGGCTCATATCTGTAATCCTAGCTACTCAGGAGGTTGAGTTCTGAAGGTTATAGTTCAAAGCCTGCCTGGGCACTAAATAACAGAAGACTTATCTCCCTTTAACCACTAGAAAATGGGAAGTGGTGTTGTTGCTCCAGGGGCAGGGTGGTAGCCTTGAGCTGAAGAGCACCCAGGCCATGACCCCCCCAATACATACATATATGTATATATATATATATATATATATACACACACACACACAGAGAGAGAGAGAGAGAGAGAGAGAGAGAGAGAGAGAGAGAGAGAGAGAGAGAGAGAGAGAGAGAGAGAGAGAGATCTGTTATCAGCCAATTACTTCACAGAGATCAGAAGAGTTCTCTAAGCCTTATCTTCACAGAGAGAGTGAGCAGGAATTTGGATTCATTTGTAGATAGAGTAAAAATGAACACATGGGTTACATTTCCTTAAAAATATGCTAGAGTTCCAAAGTTAACAATGGCCATTCTTCACTAACAGCGTCTGAGAATTTCTGAAACTCCAAATGTCCGGAAAACCAGCGTCTGAGTTGAAATTTGCTGGCTTTCCTTGCCCACTGGACACTCATTCATACTGAATGTATACAGCCAAGCAAGAATGGCAAAATGCTATTGTTTCATTTATTGATTTTATTTGTTGTGCCTGTCCTGGGGCTTGAACTCAGGCCTCATGATTCTCACTTCACTTTTATTTTGCTTAAGGCTGATACTCCCCCACTTGAACCACACTTTCCTTGTTGTTGTTTTTGTTTTCTGGATAATTGGAAATAAGCATCTCGTGGATTTTTCTGCTTGCACTGGCTTTAAGCCACAATTCTTAGATCTCTATCTTCTGAGTTGCTGGGATTATAGGTGTGAGCCATCAGTCCGACTCGCTTTATATTTTTTGCTTTGGAAAAATTCTCATGTATTTTGTGTTTTAATTTGGCAATTATATTCACATAGTTACTGAATTACTTTAAGAACAATTACTTTAAGCATTATTCTTCTCTGTGTGGTACACAAATTCAAAATACAAAAAAGACCATGGAATGCAAAGTTTAACATGGTAGAGTTTCTAGAAATAATAACATCAAAGTGTTTGCTATGAATTTGACATCTGAATTAATGAGATAGTACAATATCAATAATTTAGGAACATCAAGAAACTCTATGTTTGTGTTGATTCTTTTGCAGTAGACTCAACTCTTAGTCCTTTTAATGACTTTGTTGAAAGAAACAACAAGAAAATACTGAAATAAAAATTCCTCCCAGTATAACTGTTTTGATGTGGCTGTGAAATAAAAGCCCAAAGGAAAGAGAAAACAGGGTTGTAGGCATAGATGCAACTGCATTTACTGGAAAAGACAGCTTATATTTAAGCATATTCAAGGTTGTCGTGGAAAGAATTTGGCAAAAAACCAAGCAGACCCTCATGTCCACTCGGTACCACAGCAGAATAATGTCAGTTTCCGTAAAACGGGATTTCATTGGCTGATTGTCTTGGCCGCGTGCACTTGCACACGGCACCTGGACCAACGCCCTTCCCTGTGCCTTGGGTTTGGGAGATTGTATGCTGTCTCCAACTTACTTCTGCCTGATTTTAATTCTCTGCCTGGGTTAAGGGAAATGTTGACCCTATGTGTCCCCTGATTTAGCTTGGCTAAACAGGGGACAACAATACTCCCCTCATTGGTTCCCCTCAGATTCTGAGAGAAAGAACAAGAGCTTCAAATTCTTCTCTGGCTGCAGACTTGATAGCTTCCTTCATGGAGAAATGGTCTCAATCCCATGGCTAAATGAAAAAATAAAGAAGAAACCTCCCCACAAACCACTGGGTGTACCCATTCGTCACCATCCCTCTCCTCATGTTTCTGACCCCCAGCTTCACGGCCCAACTACAGAGGTCCCCAAAATTCCCACTGCCACTTTTCAGGTTTGGAACATGTGCAAACCCTCAAGCTCAGCACACTCAAAAATGTGTCCTCCATCTTTCCCTATTACCCAAGAGACTGCTGTGAGAATGAGGGAACAGTCTGCCCTGGCAGGGCTTCTGAAGTGGGATGTAGGCCTGGGGAGGGCCAGGGATTCCCCAGTCTCCTTCCCTGCCACAGGCTGTGCCCATCATCTCTTCCCTTATTTCTGAGCCATGCTCATGTTGGCTTTGCACTCTCCAAGATGTGAGTCCGTTGTGTGTGGCTATAATTGGAAGGCCTGCCCAGTCACTGCCGTATGGGGACAGACTGGACCTCCCCCCCGGAGACAGCAAGAAGTGCACTGAGCATGACAATGGCTCCTGATATTACTGTGACTTTTGCCTTAAGAAAACTGAGCTCTCGTGGGCTGACTAGAGAAAAGACATTTTAGCTTAAAAACGAGCTTTCTGTGAGTCACTACTGATAGGCAGGACAGATGAAATGGATTTTTACCAAATTGAGAAATACTTCAAAGTAACAGTTCCGGAGGGTTACAAAAATATTTTTATAAGCTTTTACATCAGCTTTTATGACAATCCAGTGATGGTCTAAGTTTTCACAGTTTTATTTTACTATTGTACACTTTTTTCTTCCTCGAATCATTTCTGTTCACATAAACAAATACCAATGATTCAGAATTCTAAGACACTCTTTGGCAGATGAGCCCAGTTCTTCTGGTCTTGTTTAGAAACAAGCAGAGTGATACAGCCTGGCTCTGCTCGGGAGTACAGAGCTTCCAGTGGCCGGAAACCAGCATCAGAGGCCTCCAGGTTTAAAAGTGATGGATTCATCTGAAACACCAGGCTATTTTTATGTTTAAAATGTCACCCAGCCCAAACTCGGGAAGACCTGGGGCATGGCACAATTACATGGATCCACCAACAGTCCTTGCCTGTCCCTTGTGGGGTGAGTACCAGACAGTAGATGATGGCTGGCTGGGGTTAGGAATGTCCTCTGTCCCCACACCTTCCATGGCCTCACCCTGTGTGAGGCTGTAAGGCTTCTTGCCTTTCAACATCATCTGTTATCGGGGTGTTAGCTTGAACTCTATGAAATTTTTGTTTCATAAGTTAACACAATCCAATATTAGTTTTTTCTTTCATATGGACAAACCTAATGCCAAGAGAATTTTTTTCCCCTTTACTTTTCATTCATTTCTTTTCTGTCTCTCCTTCCCTCTCTCCTATCTCCCCTTCCCTTATTTCCTTCTTTTTTTTTTTCTTGCCAGTCCCTGGGCTTGAACTCAGGGCCTGAGCACTGCCCTTAGGCTTTCTCAAGGCTAGAACTCTACCACTTGAGCCACAGCACCATTTCCAGCTTTTTCTATGTATGTGGTACTGAGGAATCGAACCCAGGTCTTTGTGCGTGCTAGGCAAGCACTCTACCAGTAGTCCAAACTCCCGGTCCCAGAACCCAATTTCTAAGCCCCAGTTTGATCCCAGTAGGTTCTGAAGGGAAGAAGCTGGGTGATTTTATGACGAGAAGTAGAATTGTGCCAGCTAGATGACCCTGGCTTTTCCTGAACGGGTTATACTGTTCTCTGAGATAATAATGCATCCCTAGCAACTAGTCTGAGTCCTTTCTTGGTAGATGTATCAACAGTTGAGTCATATAAACAAATCTTCCATCCCTTACACATATCCCCCCATGCAAGGAAATTGCAAAAGTATGAATGAATTCTAAAACGTCATGTTAAAAAAAATGCACACTCTGTCCAGGTCACTCCTGATAGGAAATAGCACTCTCAAACAAAAAGTGATGGATTCATTCAATAGTTTGGGAAAAAACCTCAAGTTACTTGAATCATCAACTACTTTTGATTTCAGTAATTCAAGGCAGTAAGAGGTAGGTGTTTGTGACTCGTAGGGGCTTGAACCGACTGCAGGCTTTCACCCACATTGTCACAGGAGTTCAGCCTACTCTGTAGCAAGCCTTTCACATTTTAGGCCAAATGTAAACCCACAAACACATGGAAATGTGTCGAACTTGACCTTGGCTGTGGATGCCCTCCACCCAGCCTCTCCTGCTTTAGACTCTTCAACTTGCCCATTAAGTAAATAGATTATTAGAAAAATGAGCAATTCTAAAGAGCTCATTTGATTGAATTTTATCGACTTTAGGTGTTCCCATGCTATCTTAATACAATCTTGAATATGAGCATTATGCAAGGCTTCACGCCTGCCAGCCGGGCACTCCACTGTGTGAGTCACACCCCAGCTTTGCTTGGATGGTTTCTGCGATAGGGCCTAGATTTCTACAGTCCCCTAGTCATGCTGGGATGACTGGCTTGGGCTGCCAAACCCGACATTTTCTTGTTGTTGTTGTTGTTGTTTTTAATCTTTTTCTGTTGAGATGGCCACCTGGTCTGAAGTCCTGACATTTCTCATCTCCATCTCTTGTGGAACTCAGGTCATAGCGACCCGTGGCTACGAGCAATATTACTTTTGACCATTTAACAAAGAAGTTAGGAAGCCTTGCCATGTCACTGCAGTTCTGAAAGGGCCAAAGTTCTCTACATGAGCTGCTCAAGCCTCCGTTCTACAGATCCTCCCTCCCTCTCTTCCAAGTAGGAAAGGGGTTGGGAAGCAGAGGAGAGGAACTGGCCCTTCTCATACCGAGCTCAGAGAGTCAGTCGTGGGTGAGTATGACCTGGATGGCTCTCTTTGGCTGCCTTTCTCTCTGGAAGGGGAAGCTGGGATGGATGGCAAGCTCTACCAGAGTGCTAGGACCTTAGTCCTAGTGTTCATCTCAAAGGAAGGTAACATCCTTCCTTTTCACTGGAGAAAAGTCCAAATTAGGTAACGAGGCCTCTGATCCACCCAAGCCAGTTTAGCCTGCAGGGAGAAGGGTGAGCCTGCATGGACCCTCTGTCACTGCAGCACCCACCTCTCAAATCATCATCTTTCCCCAGAAGCAGGATGAGGGTGCTAGGATGCTTGTTATCAACATAGGTAAGAAAAGTTAAAATGCAAAATAACACAAAAAATTCTGTAATTAGAGACAGGGCTGACATTACCTAAGACTCATACCTAAGATACGGTTAGCTCACTGATCTTGTCAGGACTTAAAATCTTACTATTTTTTTTTGTTTGTTTGCCAGTCCTGGGCTTGAATTCAGGGCCTGAGTACTGTCTTTGGACTTTTTCAAGGCTAGAGCTCTACCCCCTTGAGCCTCAGCACCATTTCCGTTTTTTTTTTTCTCTGTGTGTGGTACTGAAGACTCGAACCCGGGTCTTTGTGCATACTAGGCAAGCAATCAACCACTAGGCCAAACTCCTGGCCCCAAATCTTACTATTTTCTGATGACATGTCCAGTTGTGTTCCTCATGGGGTAGCTGGATGGACACCCTGCTTTTTCTGTGTATTTTATTTTCTGACTGGCTCCTAATCCCCCCACCACACACAGGATCTGAACAGTGAAAACCTACGTAGTCAGCAATGAAAATGTACCTGCTGGAAGGTCACAGACTTTCTTCCAGTGTGTGTGTGTGTGTGTGTGTGTGTGTGTGTGTGTGTGTGTGTGTGTCATGGGGCTTGAGCTCAGGGCCCAGGCATTGTTTCTGAACTTTTGTGCCTGAGGCTAACACTCTACTACTTGAGCCACACTTTTACTTCCAGGGTTTTTTGGTAGTTAATTGGAACTAACAGTCACACAGTCTTTAGTGCTTAGGCTGGCTTTGAACCACAATTCCCAGATTGTGCCTGCTAAGTAGCTAGGATTACAGGTGTGAGCCACCAGCGCCCAGATTCTTTCCAGGATATTTTTGCACATTGGGGACATGCTAGTAGGAACAACTTATTATGATAGTTTGTAAAAATCAGAGCCAGTGGCCTGATGCACCTAATTAGGTTCAAATGACCTGCTGAAAGGAGAAGAATTTTTACCCAAAAGACAAAAGTAATTAAGATAATGTAATGCTTTCAAAAGAATATACTTTGATAAATGATACCACAATGCATGTAGTTTGCTTTTCTTGACTGTGTGAAACTTCTCAAGCATGGGATGATGAATGAATGGATGGATGATGGATGGATGATGGATGGATGGATGGATGGATGGATGATGGATGGATGGATGGATGATGGATGGATGGATGGATAAATGGATGGATGGATGGATGGATAGATAGATGAATAGATGGATGGATATATAGATGAATAGATGGATGGATGGAGGGATAGATGATGGATGGATGGATGATAGGTGGATAAGAAGACTTACCTTCAATGGTGCACTGATCTGGAATGGGGACCCTCTTGGTGATTTCCAGTGCATAGGCCTTCACTGCACTGAGGTTCTCCTTCAGATGCAAGTAGAGCTTATCTTGATATTCTGTAGGACTTGCAGTGACCTCTTGAGACTTTCCTATTACTGTTTCAGTCAAATTCTCTGATTCTGCCTGTGTAATGCTTGGCTGTGAAGCAGGAGAGTTCCTCAGCTGTGCCCAGTGGGTTTCTGTCTCCAGGGACTGCCTGTCACTCCTGTGGCCCCTCTGGTTTATCTCAGACAGAGAGAGGCTGGTGGGTGGCTCTGTTCTTTCCTCCTCTTCCCCATCATCTGAGCCCACATCTCTCAAGAGCAGCGTGTGCAGAGCCAAACTTCTGGACCTACGATACCAAAGTCCATACAGTTAGGGAGGTTAAGGAAGGATGGTTATCATTCCTGCAAAGCAAAAGAAATCTTAACACAAGGACACAGATTCACTGCCTCCAGGGAGTGAAACTATTCAGTGCCTGATTCTTTTTTTCTTTGAAAATTGTACTTCTGATTTTTCACCAATAGTAAAAGAAACCCATTGGCAATCATTCTTAAAATTGGCATATGCAGCTGAGTGCCGATATCTTTGGATAACAAGAGCATTGTGGTTAATACTTCACGCACAAAAGGGCAGGGCTTTGGGTGGTAATAGGCAGAAGATGCATATAAAGTACCCCAGCCAGGCATCAGTGGCTCACACCTGTAGTCCTCGCTACTCAGGAGGCTGAGATCTGAGGATTGTGGTTTGATGCCAACAGAAAAGTCCCCATGAGTGGTGCTGTGGCTCAAGTAGTAGAGCACAAGCCTTGAGCACAAAGAGGCTCAGGGACAGCGCCCAGATATTTAGTTCAAGCCCCATAAGAACAACAAAAGAAAGAAACCCCTAAAATACCACAAACAGCAAAACTAATAGCAAACATGAAGTGCATGCTGTAAATAACAAACCAAATAAAATTTATACCTGTTAAATCTAATGGCTTTTCTTTCTTCCTTGCAAATATGGCCCAAACTGTATCGTCTGATAGAGCCAGACGAGGCATTAATTTTGTTTTCAAAGGCCTGCATTTTCTCTTGAAGCTTCTCGTCATCTTTACTTTCAGTGGCTGTGAGCTTGGCTTCCCCCAGTTTCTCAGGAAATGCAGTATCAGCACTGGTTCTTGTGCTAAACGAGCAGAAAAGACGGTAAGCCGTGTGCGGTGGCTCACTGTAATCCTAGCTACTCAGGGTGCTGACATCTGAGGATCGTGGTTCAAAGTCAGCCTGGGCACTAAAGACTCTTACCTCAAATTAATCACTAGAAAACCAGAAATGGCGCTGTGGTTCAAGGGTAGGGCGGTAACCTTGAACTGAAGAGCTCAGGGACAGTGCCCAGGCCCAGAGTTCAAGTCCCACGACCGACAAAAAAAAAAAAATTGGAGCAGAAAAGATCAAATTAGATGACAGTCATATTCAGTCTTCAGATAGTGACATTCTCCTTTTATCCTTTTATTCAGAGCTGAGAAATTTGCTGGATGATATTATTTTTCACTGGGCATTAATCAAATATTTATTGAGTATCTATTAGAGACATAGGTCTTTGAAATTGCTTCTATACAACTTATGCTAAAAGAATTGGGGACCAGGGTCAGGAATGTGGCTTAGTGGTAGAGTATTTGTCTTGCATGCATGAAGCCCTGGGTTTGATTCCTCAGTACCACATAAACAGAAAAGACTGGAAGTGGTGCTGTGGCTCAAGTGGTAGAGTGCTAGCCTTGAGTAAAAGAAGCTCAGGAATGGTGTCCAGGCCCTGAGTTCAAGCCCCAGGACTGGTTAAAAAAAGAAAAGAAGAAGAAGAATTGGGGAACATTGGTATTTAAGTCAACTTTGTATTAGAAATGCATGGTGAAGTGTTTAGAGACTTTCTATTATATTCTGAATTAAGAATGCTCCAAAAATATAGCATTCAATTAACATCACACATTTTCTAGTTTTACATGTGCTAATATGGAGAGAAGGAAGCTTTATTTATTTATTTTTTGCTAGTTGTGGGGCTTGAACTCAGGGCCTGGACACTGTCCTTGGGCTTTTCTCAAGGCTAGCACTCTGACACTTGAGCCACAGCACCACTTCCAGCTTTTTCTATGCATGTGGTACGGAGGAATTGAACCTGGGTCTTCATGCATGCTAGGCAAGCACTCTTACCACTAGGCCAAAGTCACGGCCCCAGGGGACACTCAGCTTTATCAACAAGGTAGGTCCAATTTTAATTCCAACAAATTAGAAGGTGGGGAAACTATAGAGAAAAAGATCAGGGTTATAATAACGTCCTCTGCCTTTTCTTTTCTTTATTTAGTCAGTTCTGGGCTTGAACTCAAGGCCTGAGCCCTGTCCTTGGGCTTTCCTCAGGGTTAGCACTCTACCACTTAAGTCAAGCACCACTTCCGGTTTTTCTATGTATGTGGTAGGGAGGAATTGAACTCAAGTCTTCGTGCATGCTAAGCAAGCACTCTACCACGAGGCCAATGCTTAGCCTCTCCTTTTCTGGCTTTTAAAAGAATAAAAAGCTGGACTCTGGTGGCTCACACCTGTAATCCTAGCCACTCAGGGGGCTGAGATCTGAGGATTGTGGTTCAATGTCAGCTTGGGCAGGAATGTACCTACCCTAATCTAATCTCCAATTAATCACAGAAAAAACCACAAGTGGAGCTGTGGCTCAAGTGGTAGAGCACAAATCTTGAACAATAGACGCTCAGGGACAGTGCCCAGGGCCAGAGTTCTCACCCCAGAATGAGAGAGGGAGAGAGAGAGAGAGAGAGAGAGAGAGAGAGAGAGAGAGAGAGAGAGAGAGAGAGAGAGAGAGAGAGAGAGAGAGAGAGAGAGAGAGAGAGAGGGAGAGGGAGAATATAATAGATGACTCTTTGAAAACAAAGTTGCTTTCCAGAGATAAATGAATTCTCCTGTTTTTCCTTCAAAGAAGGAAACATAGCCTGAATGCACAATTGCTGGTGGAGCCTCAGCCCCGTGGATGTTTATTTGTGGGGTGCAGGCCAGGGGATTGGGCTCAGGCAGGGGGTTGCTATTTCTTTTGCATTTGTCACTTCGGACTCCAGAGGTAATTCTACAGAAATCTTTGCCAGAGTTCTATAATCCCCTCAATATTAACTTGGCCTTAAGTCAACACGGCACATGACAAGAGGTCCCGATGATTTCTAGTCTGAATGGTTTCTGGTCTCAGTTGCCAAAGTAAAGTTTAGACAATCACCTCTAGGGATGACAGAGGGGTGGGTGATGACCTCCCTCATCCCTCTCCAGGGAGACAAGTTGGCCCTTGGGTAGCTCTCCCATCTCCTGAAACTGATGAGACTATCAGGCTGGAGGGGTGGGGAGACTGGCAGCCTTTCTTCCTGGCTCCTCAAATCAAAGACAAACAATATGAGTTAATAATATCTGACAATGTTGGCTTGCAACCACAGGATCTGCACTCGTGCAGAAGAAAGAAGACCCAAAGGCTGAGGGCCGGGAACAGTCTTCTGTCTGGTTGCTCAGTAGGTAAACGCAGTGATGGGCAAATGTGCCTGTACCTGGGGGTCAGGTAGGGTCCTGCTCCTGAAAAGCTATGCCTCTATGGCTTAGCTCCCCACAGGTCTTCAGGAAGGACCCTGAGGGTGGAGGCGGGGGCTGTCACTCAGTGATGCAGCGCTTGTCTTGCACGCACAAGGTCTAGGTTCAACCCTTATCTCTGCAAGAAGACAAACAAGCACAACAAAACAGAAGAGATGGGCTGCACGTTGCCCTAGTGTGGCAAAGGCCCAGTCCACAGCTCCAAGTTTCTGTTTATTTTGAAAGGGCAAATCACTCAATTCTCATTTTTGTCCAAGAAAAGTGGCTTGCATCACTGGGTTGCTAAAAGTATCACGAGAGATCATAGACTGGACACTGAAGCCACAGAGAATGGGAAAGCCCGAGATGTCTGTTTCTCACTGTGGACCTTTGGCCCTCAAGAAGGAGGTCTGTGTATGCCAAGCGAAGCCTGGAAGACAGGCTCTGCGGGCTCAAAGCCATGGAAGCCACCTCCACCAGAGCATCCCAGCATGCGGGTGTGTGGAGGCTGGCCAGTGTCTGAATTTGGAACAGTCTCAAACATCGAGAGGGATTTTCCCACAACTTAGACCAAAGGTATTAAGCACTGTACAAGGAAGGGGCCAACTCTCTGTGTTCAGTCTTCCGCGACGTGGAAAGACAGAGGACAGCCTGCGATCTCTAGATACGACAGCGATGTCAAGTCGCTGCAAAGCACTCCAAACGGTGAATAAAATCACCAGTGTGCACCTGCACCTGGAACAAAGCCTCGGATGCTCACAGGGAGTCAAGGTTAAATCAAGGGCACTCGTGCCTCATTTTCTTGAAGTTTGCTTTCTGGGGTTTCAGTGGCCCATGGTGTTCAGTGGAAAATTCCAGAAGTAATTCATTTGTTTCAAATCATACTCCCTGCTGGTACCATGATGAACTCTGGTAGCCTGTTCCACCTTGGCAGAGACAGGAATTGTCTGGAGCCCAGGCAGGGTATTCTCTGGTTAGCGCACTGCCTGCCAGCCTGCTCTGTGTCCACCTTTGTGGCATTGCTGTGCTACTATTGAAGTTCTACACCCCCTACCCCCAACCTTATAGCAAAGGGAAAAAGCAGAAGGCATTCCAATAAGATATTCTGAGAGGGTGACAGAGACCAGATTCACATAGCTTCCATTGCAATCGTGGTCATAATTGGTCTATTATTACTTAAGGTTTGTTCCAATTGAGCCTAAGTTAATAATATAAAATTTTATTACAGGCATGCATATATTGGAAAGAACAATCTATCTATCTATCTACCTATCATCTATATATCTCTTTATCATTGCTCTGTTCTTCTATCATCCATTTATCTATTATCTGTCTCTATTTCCTATCATCTCTGAATCATCCATCTCTATTACCTATCTTTTCTCTATAATCTTTGTTCTATCATCTATCTTCTATGAATTTATCATTATCTATCTTCTATTTTCCTCTACCATCTATTTATCTTCCTACTATTATCTATCTATCTATCTATCATCTATCTATCTATCTATCTATCTATCTATCTATCTATCTATCTATCTATCTCTTCTATTTTCCTCTATTATCTATCTATCTATCTATTCTATTTTCCTCTATCATCGCTCTCTCTTTCTCTTTCTCTCTCTAGGTACCCCTGGGGTGCATCCTAGTTCACTGTAGGAATAAGTGACACTTCAGATGCCGATGGATGAGGGAGACTGTTTCTAGGAAGAATGATCCTGTCCTGATACCTCGTGTCAGCACAGTTGAGACTTAGTCACTAGACAGTCTCCACAAGATGGAGAAAGGAATTATGCACCTTCTTGCTATCCAAACTGAAAAGATGGTCAGAAACCAAACCAGAAAACAGCAGATCAACTGCAACTGTAAAGTTCAGACACGACAGACAACAGCCAGCAACAAGGATCATTTTGGGAGACGAATGTGCTGTCGCTGGACCCCATCACGTATCCCACACAGGCAGGAGAGGGCCAGGCTCCTCTCATCTCTTCTTCCCCTCTAGAAGTCTGGGCTGTGTGGAAACGGGGTCCAGGATGTAGTTCCTCTGTTACATGTTTTCACCACTGCCCCATTCCACGGAGGCTCTTCCCCTGCCCCCTGCCCTTCTGCCCCCTGTCCTTCTGTCCCCTTGTCCTTCTGTCCCCCTGACCTCCCCCTCCCAGCAGTGTTCCTCTCACTGTGAAGCAGCTGCCCACTCCTCTGCCCCCACCTTGCCGGGCAGTCCCAGGGTCTCACATGCCCATCTCCACCATAGGAACGGTGGCCCCGCAAGTGCTCCTTGATGATTAGTGGGGTCCTCAGTACCCACAAAGCCTTGCCAGCCCCCCACCTCCACCCCAATGCTGGTTGAAGGAGGATGAAAGCCAGGTGAGCCTAAGTGGAGCCTCGTGTCATACCTAACCCTGCGGCTCCCAGAGGGGCGGAAATGAAGCCACATGTCCCACTCTGTGCTCGGAGGGGTCACAGCCCAGAGAGGGCCATGCATGCTGTTTAGGTTTTATTTTTATACAGGTGATGGCTACAGGCCTCTCAAGATCCACTCCTTCCTTAGAACACTCTGCTCTTGTCTGTCTGTCTATCTATCTATCTATCTATCTATCTATCTATCTATCTATCTTGTCTATCATTGTCATCTATTGTATATATCTAGCTATGTATACATGTATGTATCCATCCATCTGTCTGTCTATCTCTCATTTAAGTCTCAAGTTCAGGGAAGCCAGGCTGGAGTGTTTTTCCTCTGTCCTCATCCTCTGGTTTCTCCATTCTGTCTCCCTCTCCTTTCCTGTTTACTTCCTTTCCTCTTTCTTTCCATATTTCCATTCCTCACAGTTTCTAGCTCCATTCCGGGCCTGGGCTTGATCTCCTAAAACTGTCTATGGCAAACTGCTCTCCTATCAGTGCCTCTCGAGAGCAGCCTACTGGCACAAGCTGCTTGCCCAGTAGCCAGGCGCCACGTTCTTTTTGCTGGCTGTGGCTGGGCTCCAGAAGGCCAATGGTGGATGGCTAGAGACTACCCAGAAGGCTCTATAGTGCTTTCTCAGCCTCAGTTGGGGCAAATCGCCCTCTACTTGGCAATCTGTGATGGCTGCTGTACCCTTGTCTCTCCAGATTTCCTTTCAGATTCCAGATGCTCTGCTTCGAGTGTCCTGTGACTTAGTGCCTGTTGGTTATTCTTTGTAACAAGGTGATTCTTTTTACTTTTAAAAAATACTTTCATTAGCATATCTCAGTCTTCCAGGGCTGGGGGTCATGTAACATCTCATAATGCACAAAATGTCCACTGTGTCTACACATAAATTTGACTCAGATACAAACACTCTTTTTAGGATAGAGCAACAGGAAGAATGCCATCTTGAAAAACTCTGTTCTATTCAGCAGTGTTTGGCACAAAGGAGGTCCCTGCTTGTTGTCCTGTTCTCTCTGGGAGGCCATGGGCTTTCTATGAACATCCTCATAACTTGGGCCTCAGGCCTAAAATCTGGGCTGTTGAGCTAGTGTCAGATTTGTAAATGCGATGACATCTTGTTTTGTATCTTATCATCTTTAATTCCCATCCACATCTCTTTACTGCTTCTTTCCCTCATTAATTGCAAGGATCAGGTTTTGCTGTGCACTGTAGACAAAAGTGCAGGCCTTCTGCATTGGGATACAGATGGAAATGACCAGGGCTCAATTGCCTCCATGGCAGCCTTCGGGGGTGGGGGGTAGGGAGAAGCCCTAGCAACCAACCCAGGGGTGCGGGGTGGAGTCGCTGCACAATGCCTCTGAGGCTGCCATCCATGACTGGCATCCATCAGATGCAGACTGACACGAGAGGGGACACTGGCTGAGAAGGATTTTGAATGGACAGTGGGGACGCTGAGGTAGATGGGTGAGGGGTGAGGGGGGCCTTTGCCTTTTTTGGTGTGGTGCTGGGGTGGGGTTAGTTTACATAGACACAGTTGGTGCTCTGTTGCTGAGGCACAGCCTCCCCACCTGCACCCCACATTTCATACTCTTTCTTCTTTCCTTCCTTTTCCTTCTTTCTCCTCCTTTCTCTTTCCTTCTCCCCTCTCTCCCTTCCTCCTTCCCTCCCTCCTTCCCTCCCTTCCCTCCTCTCTCTTTTTCTTCCGTCTTTTTTTCTTTTCTTCCCTCTCTCCCAAGCGCCCTTCCTCCCTCTCTTTCCCCTACTTTCTTGCAAAGGTCTTCCTTGTTTTTCCAAAGGCCAGCCTACTGAAAGGGCCAGCTTTGTGTACTGCATTGGCTCCATTCTTCAATCCAGGTGCCCTGGGCTCAGCACAGCCAGACTACTGCTGGCTCACTCACCACCTCCTCGTGATTCACACCTCAGACACTGTCCTGTCCTTCCTATCTCACCTGACTCTTATCTTATTCTACCCACTGAGGCCAGAGGCTAGAGAGCACTTCCTGAAATGGGTTCTGAGCACGCCCCACCATGTGTTGGAGCTCAGAAAGACATCTCATGGCCTGCAGGATAAAAGCACAGTGTCTCCAGTGGCTGTCCTTCTCATACCTATATCCAAGTCACTCATGGTGAAATGGATAGCAGCACCTGCTTCTGCACATGCAATCCAGGCTAAGTTCTAACCATCACCTCCTCAAAGTCTTGTCTGATCTCAGCTCCTTTCCTGGAAGAGGAAGATGCTTCCATCTCAGGAGCCCCAAGTTCTTTGAACCCTCTTTTCACCAACAACCTTCCACTATTGTCAAGTTATAATCTCTATTTAACTAATTTTCTCCTTTATTACCACATAAAGGCGAGAACATGAACATGTTCAGTCTCTTTACATCTGCCCAGTTTCTTGGAATATAATAAGCAACTATCAAATGCTTGTTGAAGAAATAAAGAAGGATACAGCCTGATTACTGTACCATACTCTTAACTACTTTACTGTATTCTACACATCTTTTATAGAACATTTTGGTTTTCATAGTTGTAGCAAAGTTCTGGCCCATGATCCAGTTTATCTAGAAGTTTCTCTGCATCGATTTGGGCTTGGCTTTCCTTGGGGAGTCTCTCCTCTTGGGAGGAGGAGCGTAGCTGCAGGTACTGCCTGGGGGCACCCCAGAGTGGGCACTTACCCCCTCCCCAGCGTGGGTCTCCTTGGGTCTCCTCACCTGTTGATTTCCGCCTTGGCACTTTCCAGCTGTCGCAAGAGGAGCTTGGCGATGGTGGCAAAGCTGTTGCTCATGCAGAAGATGTCTCTGCTCTGGGGGCCCAGGATAGAGGAGAAGGCCTCGGTGAGGCCTTTGATCTCCAGCAGGAGGAGATAGTGACAAGAGTGCTCCAGGCTGGCCAGCTGGGTCACCAGGCATAGCAGGCAGCTCCGGGCTCGCTCCTGGGCAGACCAGCAGAGATGTGATTTAGTACTGCTGGTACTAGCATTGTCTTTAGGTCGTTGTACAAAGGGGTTTCAATCCAGCATGTCAGATTATGGGTACAGTGTCAACCCATCCATCCATCTCCCAAACCTCTGTTCCCCTCCCCCATCTCCTAGGTCCATGATCAGGTATGTACACTCACTATTATGACTGCATTCTCCCTACTTCCCGCCTATCTCGCCCCCTCCCACCCAGACAAAACATGTCTTTGCTTCCTGGTATTTATTTTGTTCCACTGTTCGCATGTTTTCTCTCATGTGTGGAAGTTCTATTTAAATCATAAACATCTGTAAACACATACGGGTCATGGGTGTTGGCTTCTTCATGCTTTTATTCAATCACCAAATAGGTATGGTATGCCTGTAGTATGCCTGTGCCAGAGTCTGGTGGCAAAGGTCAATGAGGGGGCATGTTTGCCTTGAAGGGGCCCCGTGGCCTTTACAATTCCCTAACAAGTCTCCTAGGGAGGCCTTCTCAGTGCTCCAGCCTGGCAAGGAACTGAGTCTATGAGCGTGTGTGTGTGTGTGTGTGTGTGTGTGTGTGTGTGTGTGTGTGTCCCAATGAAACCCCTCAATCAACTGAGTCAAGCAAAACTAATATGCTGAAATATGAAGTATTAGTTGCAAAAAAATTCTATGCTTACTACAGAGAGAATTCCAGTAGTGAAGTTTCCTAGTCTTTAGTACGAGGTTTTCAGAGACTTGGTGCTACACGGGTTCACACCTCTGGAGAATTGCCTGGACCAACGTGGCACTTCTTCCCCAGTCCTGCAGGGCCAGGCTCACTGCAAAGATGAGTGAGACAGAGGCTGGAGCTGTGGGTTTGTGAGAAGTCTCTTCAATAAAGGTTGGCCAGATGTGATTGCTGAACAATGAAGACTGGAACGAGTTCCCTGCAGCCCTGTTTCCTACTCACAATTAGCCCTACGCGTTCTGTGTCTAATAGACTTCTCTATGCCAGTGTCAGCATGGTTTTGATTCAAGACATCTACGCATGCACTGGTGCAGGCTATGTGAAATTGGAACTAGGTCTGGGTGTGGGGCCAGAGCTGCTGCCTGCTGCCTGATCTCAGGCTCAATCCCGGAGTGCAGGGCAGAGTGGCTGTGTCAGTGGCAAGCAGGCAGACAACAGGCACAACACTGGTAATTCCTGGTAAATCCTCCTATTTATAGGTTCATTGAGCTGAGCTGACAGGGGTACACCACCACACCCTGCTTGGTATTGGCTGCTAGCTTTCTTTGTGAGAGGCTATAGACTCAAGTCGCAGTCATCCTGATCTCAGCCTCTGGAGTAGTTAGGATTACAGACATGAGATATGACACTTGGCTTACTTTTCAACGTTTAAAAAAAAAGCCATTCACACCCAATGAGACCAAAGGAGGATGTTCTTGTTTTTTTTTTTTTTTAATTTTGGTCAGTTGTGGGGCTGGAACTCTGGGCCTGGGTGCTGTCTCTGAGCTCTTAGGCTCCAAGGCTACTACGCTACCTCTGGAGCCACATCGCCACTTCCAGGAGGATATTCTTAGGAGAGGAACAGAAAGGCATAATGCCTATGTGCATCTATTCATACAAAATAATATTCATTAAAATGAACTCCAGGAAATGAAAACAATAGTGTTTTTTTCTTTTTTCTTTGCTGTTTTTGTTTTCTTTCCTTTTTATTCTATATGTTCATTTCTCTGACTTTGGGAGGGGAAGGGGAGACACAGCAATGGAGGGACAAAATAAAACAAATGCAGCCGTAGTACACACTGGACACTAGATTGAAAATGAGCTATATAGTCTGTGGGTGAGAATGGGAGGGAAAAACCAGGAGAAAGCAAGGGAAGGGGAGACATCATCCGAACTGTGGCCCCTCTGGACATCACCTTTATGATAACAACACATTCTTAAAAAGCCATGTGACAATCGTATCATTTACTTTTCTAGGAAGTATCCTGTAGCCCCAGTAGGAGCTGTTCTAGAGAGGTGTGCGGCCCTGGGTTTCATCCCAGAACTGGAAAACAGTGTAAATAGTTCTCACTATGAAAATTGGCAAGCCCTTTGTTGGAAGCATCTGTCCTCGTAAAGGTGAGAGTTGGCTGCCTGGGTATTTGCTGAAATCGACATAATTCTAAATGATGTTTTGGCAATCAAGCAGAGCTGAAAGGAAAATTAATCACAACTGAGGAAAAAGAAAAATGATGACTTCTCCAACAATGACATGGGATCCAGCCACCCTGGCATGGCCTGTTCTGAGCTTGGGGTGCGTCCAGGTGTCTCTCGGGTCACAGCTAGAGCACAGAGTGGGATGCTAGGGCACAAAGAGAGTGAGGAGATTTTGAGTTCAGCCCCAAAGTACTTGGTTCCTGGGGGCGGGCAACTGCATTTTTTCTGCCTTCAGACACCCCTCCGTGGGCCTGCTGTGTGCCTCCACTGTGCACTGACAGCAAGCCGTCATTGTCATCGTTATCATCATCATCACTGCCACCACCACCACCATCATTATCAAAACTATAATAGTGGAGCCACACAGGGAAGACTAAGCACCAAGCTTTCAGTGTTCACTCACCCCACCCTCAGATCACTGCTGTTTGCCAGGAGGAAACTGAGGCACGGGTAGAAGGATCCCCTCTGTGTCTGAGGCTGTCCTGCACACAGCAGACCCACCCACCGCCAAGCAAGACCCGGGTTTCCTGTGGCTCAGGCCGGCACAGGGACAATCTTCTTTGCTGACTTGGCTTTGATTTTCTTTTTCTTTTTTTTGCCAGTCCTGGGCATGAGCTCAGGGCCTGAGCACTGTCCCTGGATTTTCTCAAGGATAGGGCTCTACCACTTGAGCCACAGCACCACTTCTGACTTTTTGCTACATATGTGGTACCGAGGAATCGAACCCGGGTCTTCATGTATGCTAGGCAAGCACTCTACCACTAGGCCAAACTCCTGGCCCTTGGCTTTGATTTTCTACACAAGCACCACACACACTCTGGAAACAACAGATAGATCAGCAATTCGATAACCTTTTGGTTCAGCACGCAGTACTTGCTTCGCTTTTATTTTTTATTTTTGGCTATAGTGAAATTGGAACCCAGGGCTTCAAGCTTTTGAGATAGGCACTCCACACTGAGTGGCATTTCACACTCCACCACTGAGTCACACTTCACGCTCCAGCCTTCTTGACGCCTCAGAGCCCGCAGCCTCTGAAGATGTTTTGTCTATCTATATCTAGAGGTTATACCTAGGGGGATTTACCACACTGGAAATTGAGAAAAAGAATCAGCATACTTTTCGAAGAGAAACACAAAGAAGCAATATCTACGTGCCTTTTTATATTTATATGAAATTATAGATAGCTAGATACCAAAATCTATGCCAAGATATGGAAACAAGGAAAAAAGAATCAACAATTCATTTGAAAATAACAATAATCTTTATACATGTTAAATCTATAACATACTTTTAAGAAAAAAGGCACACTATCTGGCAAATATCATGCAACCCTTTTATTAATTACAATAAAAAATATCAAAAAAAGAAAAAAGGCACATTTTGTGCTTTCTTTTGAACTACGACAGATTGGAATCAGGGCCTTACTACTTCTAGGCAAGCACTCTGTCGCTTTCATTTGTATTTTATTCCTGAGGTAAGATCTTGCTAACTTTGCCAGGACTGGCCTCGAACATGAGACTCTCCTGCTTCCACCTCTTGAATAACTGGCATTACAGGCAAGCACCCTCATGCCCAGCTTAAGAAAAAGCTCCATGAGCCAGCTATTGGACAAGAAGAATGGTTCCTATTCTTTTGTACAAATTTCTTTTGTAGCTACCAAAATGGGCACCAGCTGGATTCTCATATCTG
Organism: Megascapheus bottae; assembly: GCF_031878675.1. Lineage (NCBI taxonomy): Eukaryota > Metazoa > Chordata > Mammalia > Rodentia > Geomyidae > Megascapheus > Megascapheus bottae. Next base: position 16,461,055 of record NC_143509.1, read on the forward strand.
TTTCCGTATTTGGGGGTAGATCTGGCCTTAGCTGGAGAAAGAAGAGCTATTATCCAAACAGATAATTACATGTAGTTTTAGGGACTACACCCAGACTCAGTAACTAATAGCTTCTTAGAACTTGGTTGACATTGGCTAGCATTTTTGGACCCAACTCCATTAATGTCTGTGGGTCCATTTTGTACTGTGCATGATATTGTAGGTCATCTGGGAAAACACTGGCTCCCTGTTGGCCAGTCTTCCAAAGGATGTGCTTCATACACTATGCCCACAGCCTAAGTTTAATAATGGCATCAGTCCTCTGGTAAGTTCTGGACAGCCAGGCTTAGCCAGGTGGGTACAGATGGTCCAAAGTGCACATTTTCATTTCCCATCTCACATTTTCTCACCAGGAGTCAATGCAGCTCGCATGCTCTAGCCACACATTCCAAATCTGTGGGTCCAGCAAGCTGCAGATCACAGAGGTGCAGAGAAAGCACTGCGCATCTGGGCAGCCCACGATCAGACCTGGTCAGACCTGGTCAGATCTAATCAGACCTGGTTCACATCGTTGTTCCTGACCCAGTGCCCTGCAATACTCCTCACAGGACATCCCAGCAGGGAAGCAGCTCCAAGTTGTCTAGAAATGATTTATGGGAGATGATGACATGCAAATGATACATCATTTTAACAACAGAATGGGGCATCTGGGTTTTGATGCCCTGGGGGTCCTGGACTTTGTCCCTCTTGGATCCTGAGAGGAGGCTGAAATAGTCATTTTTGCCAGAAGTAAAAGTCTCAATTCATATTTTTTACAGATAATATCTACTAAATATCCAAACTCAATAATTGTAGGCTATCGATTGGCCATGCTTTCAAGTAAAAACTATTCTGTGAAAGCAATGGTTAATTGAGTTAATAGGTCAAAATCATAAATATATATGTATTTTTCCCCTTAAGATAGCCACTGTATTTCAGAACTCTTGAGCCAAGCTGTGCACTGGTAACTCATGCCTGCAATTCTAACTACTCAAGAGCAGAGATTTGATGATCACAGTTAAAAAACCAGCTTTTAACTCTGATTAACCAGCAAAAAGTCAGAAGTGGAGGTGTGGCTCAAGTGGTAGAGTACCAGCCTTGAGTGGAAAAGGCCATGGTAGATGCAGGGTCCCTTAGTCCTTGCAAGCCCCAGTACGGGCACAGAATAAAGGGGGGAAAAGGTGTCGTGCACCTCAGCATGTATCATCAGCATTGAGAGCTCATAAAATTATCTCTACTGTTTCATCAAGTTATAGCATTTCGATTCTGCAAAGCTTTGCTATTATTAAAGTATGCAAGCCAATCAGATCCAGCAGGCCAGGAATCCAAAATGAATAAATTTAGTTCTTGAAAAAAAATATACTGCACAAATAAGAATAAGACTCTGTTAGTCTTAAAATATTATCACAAAACACGGAAGCATGGGGCAGGGAGTTTGGCCTAGTGGTAGAGTGCTTGCCTAGCATGCACTGGGTTCGATTCCTCGGTACCACATACATAGAAAAAGCCGGAAGTGGTGGCTCACGTGGTAGAGTGCTAGCCCAAGGATAATGCTCAGGCCCTGAGTTTAAGATAGGACTAGATATCATATATATATATATATATATATATATATTTGATTGCAAAGGAACACATCAAATGTTAGTTTATCATATTCAAGAGTTGAGAGGCAATATGTATGTTCAAAACATACAAAAGGTGATTTGCCTGAAATCCTTTTTTGTGGATTAAGGAAATGTAAACAGATAAAAACTTTACCAATGGGGCTGGAAGTGGTGCTGAGGCTCAAGTGGTAGAGCTCTAGCCTTGAGAAAGTCCAAGGACAGTGTTTAGACCCTGAGCTCAAGCCCAGGACTGGCAAAAAAAAAACAAACCCAAACCCACAAAACTTTACCAATGTCTGTTTTGGGTAAAAATACCTAATTTTGAGCATTTCACCCCCCTTTCCGTTGTGAGGCTTGAATTCAGAACCTAGGTGCTGTCCATGAGCTTTACTGCTCAAGGTTATTGCCCCACCATTTTGAGCTACAACTCCACTTCCAGGTTTCTGGTGGTTAATTGGAGATAAAGGGTCTCACAGACTTTTCTGCCTGGGCTGGCTTTGAACTGAGATCTCAGCCTCCTGAACAGTTAGAATTATAGGAGTGAGCCACCAACACCTATTGTTTTTTTTTTTAACAAAAGTCACAATTCTCAATCACATTTCAACTGTTCTCTATCTTATCCTGAGATAATTGAGTATATTTTCTAACCACTGACAGATAAAAATGACATTAAACACAGATGTGTTTCCACACCCTAATTGATCAGTCAGATATGGAAGGAAGTTTTTCTGCCCTATCGTTTTGATACAGTTTGCAGGACCTGGGGAACAGAGTCTCTGGGGCACGTGGCAAGGTAATAAATCATGCCTAGTGAAAAATGCTGTCTGCACAAAACAATAAAAAAATAAGTTCCAGTAATAAAAAAAGTGAAGAAACAGCTGATGAGAACAGATGTATCCTTTGTTTTGCATGTAACTCAGATTTTGTCACACGATAAAAAGTAAGGCTGAACTGGAGTCAATTTGATGCTTTGTATATGGCACAGAATGCTAAAGAAACCCCATTCTTGTAGGAAGCCCAATGGGGTGTTATTTTTCCTTATTAAGCAATATGACATCAACTTACTTAAATCTGGATCTTACTATATTTCTTCCTTGAAAAGAAGTTCGGATGAAATTGACTTGGGGCTTACGATAAAAATGGAAGAATATAAGAGCTGGCTTAATGTATTGTTACTCAGCTTATGTGTTAATATTGAGATATTAACTTAATAACTTAATAATCTCAACAACTTAACAGCAACTTCATGTGCTAAAGTTGCTTAATTTAACTTCATGCTCTTTCAAGCAATAATGTAATTAAATTACATTTCCATTTCATTTTGGTCATTTCTTCTTTCTTTTTTTCTGCTGGTTACTTTTAAAAATACTTATTCACATTAAGAAGTTGTACATGGAGTTTAAATTCTGTAAGTCAGGTTTCCTTTATTTTTTCTTAAAGTACAAAAATGCTGGACATGAACTGCTATCAAATATAAATTTCCAATTTAAAATTCTATTCCAAAGAACATTTACTCAGTGTGGCCATATTTACATTTCAATACTTGTGTCCCTCTGTTTATGCTGAGTTTATTTTCCAGCATTTTTGTCTTGCATGGATCCCCAAATACTTAAGATTTTAAAGCTTGTAGCAGTCTAATTTAACCTCTGAATGCAGTGTTGTTTTGTGGATGGTAAAAGGTTTAGAGGTGGTATAGTTCAGATTTTCTTTCCCCTAACCCAGGGCTTGGGAACCAAGCCTCTTAAAGGTAAACCTTTTGTGTCAGCTCAAGGGACCCAGACTGAATTACTCTGAGCAGGAATCTCCCACCCCTTCATGCAAATGACCTCTTACAGATTACCCAGAACAAAGATGCCACTATTCCCTTTGCTTTAACTAAGCAAACTTTTTGAAACACCAGGCTGGAACTTAGCATTGAAAAATGTCTTGAGAACTGGAAGCAGCAGCCTGGTGGTGATTAGAAAATATCTGTTCAACAAATGTGGTATAATTACTGAGCTAGAGAGAAAAGTAACCACAGGACCCTAGCGAGGCATGCAGGCCAGAGCAGGCTGGTTTGAGGAGAGCCATTTCCAATGGGTTGGTAAACAAAGAAAGAGACAGGGAGAGAAAGAGAAGAATTGTTGCTAGAATAATGGAAGCAATGAGCAAAAAGCATGTGCTCAGTAAATAAAGTAGCAAAATGACAATCTTTAACTCTCACAGAAACTGTATTTTCATTGTGATCTGCCTTAACTGCTTTCTGGAAGAAAGAAGGGAAGAGAGAAAAAGAGAAATAGAGAAAGAAAGAAAGAAGGAAAGAGGAAGAAAGAAAGAAAAAGGTAGGAGAAAAGAAAGAAAAGAGGGAGAGAAGGAGGGAGGGAGGAAAGGAGAGAAGGAAGAAGAAAGGAAGGAAGCAAGGAAGCAAGGAAGGAAGGAAATTGCTCTAATGGGACCAAGTTATGAAAGTAGCATGAGGCATGAATGCCTGGCATCACTGGCTATTTTTGCATAGGGTCTTGCACCCTGCCCGGATGCACACCTGGACCACATCTGGATATTGTAGGCTTCTCCTCAGAGCCGAGCTGGGATAATAGGAGCATGCCACCATCCTCAGCTATATGGATCCTCAGGCTAGATTTAAACTGCAATGCTCTGATCATCTCCAGTAATTAGAATGGCTGTGTGAGTCACTGGTACCTGGGTAAATGTCTTCCCCAAAGCTCTTTAGGTCAAACCTTATGAACAAGTACCAACTCCCAGTGAAATAAATCAGGGCTTGTATTTTGTGATAAATGAGCAATGAAGGTTGAAATATGCCAGTCCAAAAAGCATTCATAGCTCTACAAAAATGTATCTGCGGCCAGAAATGGGTGGCGGATAGGTGAACAAATGCAGTCATGGCATTCAAGAAACGCTATGTGAAAAATCCAGAAACACTATGTGGAAAATGAGCCATGCAACTTGTGGGCAGGGATAGGAAGGAGAATTTGGGAAAAAGCGAAGGAAGGGGTGACATTTTCCTGCTTTATGAAATGGTAACTCCTCTATCCAATGCCTTAATAGAAACAGTAAATTATATTTAAAAACTGTATCTGCTTTCAGGTGCTCTCTTTGTCTATTTTGGCAGTGAGTTGTAATAATGCCTCACGGATGGTGACATTTGTCTATCTCAGCCCTCAAGGAGCTTTGAGAATGCTTCCAGGTCCTGCACACACTGTGATCGATCAAGTAAGATTTTACACAATTCCATATGAAACTTGAGCAAGAGGAATGCCTTCTGTGTCTCTCTTGACATTCTATGTGAAACCATCAGTAGAAGTGGGGTAGAGAGAGAAGTGTCAATAGTTTTGTCAAGTGAGGGGCCATTTCAAACACACACACACACACACACACACACACGAAGCCACTTACAGTGGCTCACACCTGTAATCCTAGCTACTTAGAAGGCGGAAATCTGAGGACTCTGTTTGAAGCCAGTCTGGGCAGAAAAGTTTCTTATCTCCAATGAACCACTCAGAGAAAACCAAATGTGGATCTGTGGCTCAAGTGGTAGAGTGCTAGCCTTGAGCACAAAGAGGCTCAGCAACATCAATGCTCTGGCCCTGAATTCAAGCCACACAATCGACCAAAAACACCCAAAACCCAACTGCCTCCCAAAAGGTAGAATCTTATTTCCTCTTTGCTTTTTAGTGCCTGACACATAGAGAAAGAATCACCAATTCAGCCATTATTATCATCATCATCACCACCATTATTATTATTAATATTATTTTGGTGCTAGTACTGGGGATTGAAGTTAGGGCCTAGGCACTGTCCCTGAGATTCTTTTGCTCAAGGCTTGCACTCCACCACTCCAACCACAGCACCATTTCTAGCTTTTTGTGCGTAGTTTTGTGGGGATAAGAGTCTCATGAACTTCCCTGCCAGGGCTGGCTTTGAACTCAGTCCTGAATAGCTAGGATTATAGGCATGAACCACTAGCACCTGGCTTAGTCTTTAGTTAGCGTGAACTTTTTTTGTGCAGTATAAAATGCAGGTGTTTTCAAGGGCTAGGGACATAGCTCAGTGGTATAGTGACTCCCTAGCATACACAAAGACCTGGGTTTGATTCTCAGCACTGGAAAAAAGGAAACCAAAGTTATTTTCACTGTAAAGAAAAAAAAATAAAACTTTCTCGATCAATGACAACTTTGTGGTATTAACTAGCAGCCAATTGGCACCCACCCACTGGAGAAAAATGACTCCTGATGTCATTGAGTTAACCCAAGTTTTCTTTATTCTTGGGGACCTGTGGTCTCAAACCACTGGCTGGCTCCTCCCCAGATTCTGGATTTGCAAGTTAAGCTAGTGAACTGGTTCACCCAGCTCCAGTGGCCAGGATGTTTTCCAGGCAGCAGCATGAGAGCCATACCTCACTCTCCGGTTGCCTTTGTCTTTTCTTTCCCTTTCCTCCTGGAACTGATTTTGTAGGTCTGCGGATGTCAGAGAAACATGACCCAGGTGAGACCATGGGTCACTTCTGACTCTGAGCCCAGAGAGGATGTAATAAATACTTCTGTGTGCTTGCCCAGCATATTCCAGCCAGTTAGAATAACAAGGAAGGGGCACAGGATTTAACACCCACGATGACCACATTGCCCCAGGGACAGGCCATGTAATGCTTCTCAGGTGCAGCCCAGCGATCTCCCACTCAGGAAGAACAACCACCCCGCCCCCCTGCAGCATCTTCCTGGTGCCAGGCGAGCGTTTGCTAGACCCTGCCAATGCTTCACCGCCACCCCCCCCCCCCCCAATCTCCTCTTCCACTATGTATGGCTGCTGCCTCAACGTCTGGCTTAGAGCTCAGAAATGGAGTATGTGAGACCTGCTGCCTGCAGTCTGCATGTCTGCTGTAGATCCAGTCCTAGTGAGGACGGAGCTGTTAAACTAAAACTGTTTCAGTGTGTTTGGGTGACACTTGAGTGGAGGGACAGATCGTATACATACACGATATCAAATCATTCTAGAGAGCCTTTTCCACGCTGGCCTGTGTTTGGAAGAAGACCATACGCAATCCTATGGGCTGAGGCCCTGTGCATGCTCACGTCCAACAAACAAAAATACTAAAACCCAGTCAGAAGACTGGGTGGCTCACACCTGTAATCCTAGCTATGCAGGCGGCTGAGCTCTGAGGATCACGTTTGAAACCATTCTAAGGCAGAAAAGTCCACAAGACTCTTATGTCCAAATAGCTAGCAAAAAAAACCCCCAAACTGGGGGCATGGCACAGAAAAGAAAAATAAGGACTGGATCCCACACATCCAGTAAGCCTGCAGGATGAGTGTCTCCCTGTCACCCTCACCACTCACCTCATCCCTGTGTTGCTGTCAGCACATGGCAGAGGCTGTGCTGAGCACCACCTGGGAGCACTCTTGGGGGTGACATTATGAGGACCCTAAGGAATTACTAAGTTCATTTCCCCATTGTCTGAGATCCCTCCACGGCAGTCTTCTCGTCTGAGAAAGCAAACAGGGACACCTGTGTTTTTGCTACTTGGGGGACACGTCTAATAAAATACTATTTCTTTTTTTGTGTGTGCGTGAATTTTCTTCAGCTGAGCCGCCCACAGGAGTAGAGTAAATCCTGCAGAGAGGAAGAATTGAATGTGACTTTCACAGTGACCTTTACAGGGTAGAAAAGAGCCTCTCAAGGGCATCACTGCCCACTGGTCCTTTCCACTGCACTCACCACCCAGCAGATGCACCTTAGATACGAGCAAAGTAACACAAGACCCACTCAGCTATCAATCATGGTTCTATTTAAGTTTCTGTAAGAAAGGTCTCTGAGCTCATTTGGGGAAGAGTAGAGAAAAACAAGGATGTACAGGCCTTGAAAATTATATATATAATATAAAATAATATAGAATATGTATTATATATTCTGTATATATTATATAATACATATATATAAATATATATGAGAGTGAATGCTTTGTTCTGCTGGGTAAATCAGAAGAAAAATTCCTGGTGCTGTTACCAAGCTGTTGGAAACCATTTGCCCACCCAGATGGGCCTTGGTTTGAAAGACAGTCACACCCAGTCTGTCTCCCTGGAGCCAGCTCTACAGTTCTTATGCCAGGCTCAGGCGAGCACAGAAGGTAGGACATAAGCCAATTAATAACTTTACGGGCTGAGTCTTCCCTGTGGCTATCTCTGGACTGATAGTTGTATCCTTTCTAAAGAGCCAAGCTGTGGGGGCTGCTACAGGCCAGCCAGCAGGTAGCTTCAACCCCAGATCATAGACATTTTATAAGGTGGAGTGAGTTTCCCGAAATCAAATAGATTTGTCTGTATTTCTAAAATCTTTCAAATCATCATAGGAAAAGAAGCTGATTCTTTAAAGCTCTGAATACAACTGAAACTTACTCAGGTATCAAAGTGACAGTCTGCAAGTCAAGTCTGCTTTCAACGAGGACACTTCAGGATAAGAGAGAGGAACTGAGGGCCTGAGCTCACTCGGGGCCCATGTCTCATCCTAAACACTTGGAGCATTCCACGTCACACAGCCTCCTGTCCCAGAGGCCCACAAAGATGGCCGTGGGATTTTCAGGACAAACCTTCAGCCTTCTTTCTCATTTCATGTCCCATGGACATACATCTACCACCCTGTTTTGGACTTCATCCATATCCAACTCTCCAGAAACTCTTATTTCCAGAGAGAATCAGGAAAGAAGCTAAAAAGAAACACACACACACACACACACACACACACACACACACTTCAAATATTATTCCACATTTTCTTTATATAGTTGAGCAAATTTACTTAACTCAAGCGGACACTAACAGCAGCCTTGATAACTACGCTTACACCTGAGACATAGGAGATTTAGAATTCCTTAAAGTGAAAAGGAGGGATTCTGAATGGTGACTGCAAGAGTGGAAAGCAAAAATAAGGGGCAGGGGCAGGGGACATTTGCTTCTGAGCAGGAAGTCATTGTGTACTTCTCAACACCGGTCAGTGTGTTAGGCGATCCTAAATGCAATAGGATGATAGGATCAAAAGCCAGAGCCAGAAGGGACGGCCTCTCTTCTGAGGGGAGAAAACGAACCCAGAGAAATTCTTTGGTCTGCTGTACAGCAGGCGATGCTTGTCCCTCGTTCCTTCTGCTGGTCTCTCTTGATTAGGTGGGCTATGGCCAACCAAATTGAGATGGCATGTCCCCATCTCTCTTGCAGCTAGACATTCAGTTTGCACTAGTTAGCCAGTGGGATGCAAGAGAAGGGTTGTGCATGGTTGTCTGGAAGAGTCACCCTCCCCTGCGCCGACTTTGCTGGTTGAAATGCTGGGTGGACAGGGAAGCTGACTTGGCCCCTCTTGTCATGGTTGCCATGTGCTCTTGGGTTTTGGGGAGCTGGGAGAGCAACATAGAAAGAACCCTAACTCCCGACTGACTGCCCTCTAGACATAACACTTGAGAGAAGCAGATGCTGTAATTGTTTCGATCACTGTTGCTTGGGGATGTATGTGTTACTTCCAGCCAAACCTACTCTACAATGCTGCATCCATAGTGTGGCATTCACATCGCATTAGGTGTCATAAACCATCTGGAGAGGGCTTAAAGGAAACAGGAAATGTGTAAAGGTTTGAGGTAAACACTGAGCCATTTTATGCAATGTACGTGATTACCTGCAGGGCTGGGTACCCTGAGGGGTGCTGGGACCAATCTCCTGAGCACAGAGGGATGAACTCCATCTCTCCTTGCTCTGCACCCACCGCTGCCAGCACTGCCCTTCTCGTTCAGGCCAGTCCATGGAGCGTGGGTGCTGTAGGTAGACTGCATGCGGGCAGTGGGGAACTGCATGCTCCCAACACTATCACACACCTGAGGAATCACCAGTGAGTTTACAACAACAGGAGATGCATTGAAGTGCAGACAAAGGAAGCTTCCAAGATTCCAGGCTATATGCCACAGAGACTGCATTTCTTTTTTTTTCCCTGTTGACCTTGCAAAGTTCTAAATAAGGGCAGCTCGGGGCAGGCAGCTTTTAGTGTGTACCAGCCTCCTTGGAACTGAAGACACCAATCGGTGAAGGAGGAGGTGGGAGCCAGGCATGGGGCAGGGCTTCCCCACCACAGAGGTGGAAAGGAGCAGCTGGGCCCCAGGAGACCCACTCCATCAGACGCTGCTGAGGCCCATGTCACATGACACCAGTTGGGCTGTGTGGGAGCCAAGCTCCTCCGCCTCCTTCTGGAAGCTGAACAAGACCCCACCTCAAGTGGGACCCCAGGACCCACATGGCTGAGCACAGTTCCTCGGGGAACCAGCGCCACAGACACAGGTTTACGACAAGCTCTGCGGGTGGATGCGAAGGCCGCAGGGATCTAGCTCCAGACAGCCTGCCTGGGTAAGTCATGTCACCTGCCTGGGTTTTGTCTGTTGGCTTGCTAGTTTAATCTCTTCCTTTAAGACAGAGTCTGTCTATGTAGCCCTACAGTCTTCCTGCCCCAACCCCCTGAGAGCGGGATTACAGGCATTTACTATCATGCCAGGCATGGTACCCTTGAGGCTCCAGGCCCATGTCTGGTACGCAGATGCTCTACCACATTTTCAATGTTGGGCCTTAGCTACTTTTCAGATAAAGTCTCCTACGCTTTACCTGAACCTGGTCTTGGACTGCAATCCTCTTGTATAGCTCAGATTGTAGCTATGTATCACCTCTGTCTGGTTTGTTAATACGCGATCTCAGTAGCATTTTTGCCTGGATTGGCCTTGAATTTCAGTCCCTTCATCTCTGCTTCCACTTGGGAATTATAGATGTGAGCTGGGATTATAGATGTGAGCTACTACACCTAGGTAACCTTCTTGTTTTTAAATTGTATTTTAGGGGATTAAATTTAGTGAACGATGAAATTTCCCTTTACAATCTTAACAGTTTTATCCTTGTCTAAGTGCACGTAAGTAAACGGAATGAAAAGCTCCTATCAATTACATATTTGCTTTTGTTTAAGAATACTTAAACCCTAAGCCCCTTTCATAAAGTCATCAGGGAGTAAACTTATTTTGTGTGTGTGTGTGTGTGTGTGTGAGTTTGAGTACACATCCAAATTTCTACAAGCTCTTACTTGTATAATCCCTACAGACTCTGATAGAATCCTGCTGTTCTTGCGGAAAGATTCCATTATGCAAATATTTAGGCTGGAACTATTATCATCCACAAACATTTACTTCACTCTCCTTAGTCACATGACCCAGAGGGCTCAGAACATACAGAACCCAGGCTCTTACTGACATGAAAGCTATGGGCTCTCATCAGCTCATACTGCTGACACCTAATTCCTGAGTGGAGCTCCATCCAGAATGGAAATGAAGCCCGTTTATGGGTTGTTACTATTCCAAGTGGTTTTGAATCAGTCTTAGGGGCTTCTCATCTCAACCCTCCCTCTTCCTTTTCCTCTCCACACAAGCGATGAAATCCTCATTTCTCGAACTCTGATCCCTTCAGCAGAGACCACAGATAGGCTTGAAGAGGGTTCAGAGGAATTTGGAGACTCTAGAGCTCCACTGTACCTAAGGAACTCAGGAAAACAGAGGAAAAAACCCAAACTCACTTCATCCACACGCCCAACCACTCCATAGATCCTGGCTGTCTGTCCGATGAGGTAGGGGAATTTCTCGCCGGTCTCTTTCAGCACTGGAAGGAAACTGATCAAAGCCAGTGGCTTGTAGCTGGCTATCTCTAGAAGAATGTTCAGAATGGTGTCGTTGTGAGCAGAGTCCTTCAAATGCTTGATTAAGAAAGGAACTCCTTTCTGAACTACCTGCAGACAGAGAAGAGATGAGGAGGGAAGAAAGAAGAGACAATTAGAAAAGCTTAATTAAATCAGAATTCATTTGAAAGCCCACATTGTGAGTATGAAACATGAACTTAACATATCCTGAATTATTAGCCTCATGGGAACACAGACAAATGTCTAGACTTGGGAATGTAAAATGTACAATAAGGTCTTCGGGACTTTCAGTTTCTTTCTCTTCTTCATCTGTGCCCAGGTATGGAAGAATAAGGCTCGCAATATGGTTAGAGGCTGCTGCTTATAAACCAAGTTTCATGTAGAGGAATGTTCTGTGTCTTCTGCCAGCCACGGTGCTATGATTTAGAGGACAATGGAAGTTAGCAAGAGACTTTTCACCCAAAGCCTTCAAGTTGGGGCAATACTGTGGAGATAGCTCAGTAACAGGAGCAGGAAAGACCTCCCACACTACCCTCATCTTCCATTTTGATCCAAGAAAATAGCAATCTGATAAAATTACTAAAGCAATGTCATTTCTACCACAGTCCCATTGTCCTAACATTTCTTCCTAGATTCCTGAACGCTTTTATAAATGTAAAATGAAATCATTCATATGAGAACATGTGTCTTTTTGGTAGAACAGAGTTGCTACATTGAACATAGAGACTTATGGAAGACTGGGAATGAAATGAATTATTTTGTCTACTAAAAAGAACTAAAAAGAAAAAAAATCAATGGAAAGTTAAACAGTAAGAGTAAAGAAAATGGGCCATCTATGTTTCTGTTAGGCTGTTTCTTTTGTTTGCTCTTTTAAAAAATGGCTCTATTTTCTTTTTGATAAGGTGGGTTGCAAGTGGAGTTCGGTATTAAAACTGAATCTGGTTACAGCTGCCTGCCAAAACGCCTTCTGGTCCTGAGTGTCTCCCTTCTCCTTGCATGACACCATTATCCATGGGACGGCTCCAGCCAGGCAATGGGAGTGATTCCTACAACTGCCCCTCCCGTGCCAGAGAGCACCAAGTTCTGTGGATTCCCCGTCCCTCCTCCTCCCATTCACAAACGTCCACTGAGTCCTTCCTGTAGCACCTGTTTTTAGGTGCTGGGCTTAGAGCTGCTCACAAAGGACAGGGTTCCTTCTGAACAGGAGTGACCAGGTCAGGGCTGCATAGTTACAAAATGTAGAGCCCCAGTGCAGGCTGCAGGCTCAGCGAAGGCCCCTCAGTGGGGACACCTGCTGAGACCCCGATTCCATGGCCTTGCACAGTCCATTCCAGCACTCCTCCCACCCCAGGTCCTCTGCCTGCCATCTGGCCTCTTCAGTGCCTTCCTACCCCATGGTCACAGTGGTGTCCCTTCCCCTCTTGAAGCTCTCTGCTGTCCTTGCTGTCCAGATAGAAGCTTGACTCTGCCCGTCACACAGCGCCCACCCACTCTCTCCACACACACCCTCCCACAGCCTCAATCTCAAATTTCTCCACAAATGTTCTTGTGGCTCCGGCTTTTACTCCTGTGATTTGCCCTCCTTGGAATTCTTACTCTGCAAATAACTTGGAGGCCTCAGATGAAGTGGAATTTCCAGAAACTCCTGGCTGTCATCTTCCTGGATCAGTCCAGCTCCCATAAGGCCCCTATGGGCTCTGGGGTCCCAGCACCCCCTTTTCCTACCTCCCCCTCTGACATCACTGGTCTGGATGCCTGATTCAGGCTGAACTAGGCTTCTGCAGTCTGAGAATCATGGTGATTTTGTACCAGTGGGTACGCAGTGCCCAGAGCAGTCCATGAGTTAATGAACACTGAAGATCAGCTGACTATGGTGGCTGGTGCCTGTCATCCTAGCTACTCAGAAGGCTGAGCTCTGAGGACCTCGACTCAAAGCCAGCCTGGGCACTAAAGTCCATGAGGCTCATCTCCAATTTACCACCAGAAAACTGGAAGTGGCACAGTGGCTCATGGGGTAGGTCAGTGGCCTTGAGCTGAAAAGCTCAGGGGCAGCACCCAGGCCCAGAATTCAAGTCCCATGTCAGACAATAAAAATAAAAATAAAGAAATACTGAGAACTAATCAATGGAAGGCAAATTAAGTGATTTTTTAGGGTGACATTTGAGTAAAAACATCACCACCACCCAACAACTGAGTGATCGTAGATGATAAACAAACCAGGACACAAACAACATAGCTGTGGATGGCCAGAATTATTGTCTATATAGACTGAACTTTATACTTGGATTGGAACTCTGGAAAGGAAGGATGGGCTGGTTTCCAGGGTGGCCCCACAGTTCTGTAGAGGCTTCCTGTGCACTGGGAAATGACTGTGTCCTTCAGAGGCCCCTGGCATGGAGGGAGGAGTCACAGCCAGCTGCTCTGGGTCAGGGCAACAGACCCAACCCTGGGCTTATAGAAATGGAAAACACTTACACAGTTCCTGCCTCTCCCAGCCAATCCCCTGTCCCAGCCCTTGCTCTGCAGATCAAATGCCTGGAAACCAAGCTCAACATGACATGAAGCTCTCGTCATGTGAGCTTTGAGCGTCATGGCTGAGTTTGAATGTCAGCCATATACCCCAAAGCTCACAGTATGATTTGTCTCTGAAAGAAAATAAGGAGGAGAGGGAAGGAAGGAAGGAAGGAAGGAAGGAAGGAAGGAAGGTAGGAAGGAAGGAAGAAAGGGAGGGAGGGAGGGAGGGAGGAAGGAAAGAAGGAATGAAGGAAAGGAGGGAGGGAGGAAGGAAAGAAAGAAAGGATGGAAGGAAGGAAAGAAAGAAAGGATGGAAGGAAGGAAGGAAGGAAAAGTAGAAAAGGAAGGAAGAAAAAAGGAAGGAAGGAAAAAAAAAGAAAGGGAAAAGAGAAGGGAGGAGAGAAAGGAAGAGGGAAGGGAGAGAGAGGAGAAGGAGGCAGAATGTCTTGTAAAGGGCTATATACTTTTGAGCACCATTGAATCTGAAGAAAGAAAAAAGGGAAGAGAAGCTGAGTACCATAAGCAAAGATATAATTTTTCAGAGTTGGTTATTTTGCTGTGCATTATAATAACACTGATAGAAACCAGAGCTGCTTCTTGAAGCTTATCAGACACATGAAAGAAAAGCAGTGCTTTGGGCTTCGGATAATTGTTCTTAGATTTTAGTGTCCAAACTAGGCTTTCTTCAGGCTGGCGTGCTCTGCACAGCCTGGTTGGAGCTGGCTTCACATCTCAGAGAAAGTCCTGGGTCTGCTGGGAGCAGAGGATGAGTGGAGGTCACCTGCCGGTAAGCTGTACCCTGCAGCTCCCAGATGTATGGTCATTGAAGGAACCAGGCTGGAGCTGGAACCCCGGCCCTTGCATACGGCAAGCAAGCACTCATCCCTTGAGCTCCATCCCCAGATTAATACTGCTAATACTTTGCAAGGATGAACTCTTGACCCTCTAGTCTTGCGGGTCCAAAAATCTAGAAATAAAATCTGAGAAATGTGAAGAGAGGATTTTTTTTTTCTTGTTTGTGTGCTGTGTCCTGGATCAAGCCTCATCTGAAGTCCTGTTTAACTTTTCTACCATATTGATGGTGGATTCCTTCCACCTTTCTAAGCCTTCTGTTTGGGTTCTGTGTTACTGATAACCATCAGTACCCAAATTATCTCAACCTCTCATGTAAATCCAACCAACAACCTATGTGCAAGCTAGAAAATTTAGCTTTGCTCTCATTCCAGGCTGTGTGGATTTTTTCATTGGCCCAACGTGAGAAATTACTGTTTCTTAGACCTGTATAAACACAGTAGAATTGCACTAAGGGTTCGGGCCTCTAGCTCAGCGATGGAATGCTTGCCAACTTCAGCATTCACCCTCCAGCACTGCAGAAACTAAGAAACCAGCCACGAAATTGCCCCGAGATGCCTACAGATTTGCCATTGTTGTGGCCAGGATGGGTCATGTCAGGCATTGGATGACTGTGTAACTAGATGCCCACATGCATGGTCAGGTATTCTGTCTGTGTGTCTGTGAGAATATTTATCAGTATTATCAGCATCTCAGTGGGTAGATGGAATCAAGTTTATGGTCCTTGCAATGTGTATATATACATGCATATATATATATATATATATATATATCACAAGTGGCTGAGAGTTTTCCCTTAAGAACAGTTGCTTATGTCTGCAGGAGTGAGGAGAGGCCCCGGGTATATCCAATCCCACCATCAAGAGCTACATGCTGTTGTTTGCAGTGAGTGTGCGAGGCACAGTTACCTCTGCGTGTTTTCTCTTGGCTGCTACGTGCAAAAGCTGTAGTAGATGGTACTGTTCTGGTGGCTCCAGTTGAGACATCAAGGCCAGGAGTTCGCTCAGGCGTCTGTTAATTGGCTGGGGCTGCTTTTCGTACACAGCAGGTAACACCCTTAACAACATGACATTCCCTGCGGAGGGAAAAGGCTTCATCAGTCTGTGTGCAGAAGAAATAGCATTATCATCCATACATACCTGTGCATTTACTTATGCATTAAACAGCAATGCCATTGACTGTGTTTTCTGTTGAAGAAAAAAAACCACCATCTCTTATTCTGGAAGACCCTGTCTCCCCACCCCCAACTAAAGCATGATTTAAGCTGATTTCATAAAAGGGGCTATTTCATGATACACTCAGCACTATTATCCAAGTAGAAATTTTCCTGAGTAATGCACTTCGGGCCAGAGGCACATTTGACAGTAAGCAGGCCACGCCCTTGGGAAGGAAATGGCTCCAGTGAGGAATTCTTGACAAGGAGCCATGTTTCGATGATGCTGAAATGGAAAGTCAGCGGTGTTGAAAGCCTGAACCCAAATGAAACTGAACGAGGGGGAAAAAACCCACAGAGGAATGTCTTCACATTCCTAAGGGCCACAAAGAATGATAGAGGCCAAGGACATATGGAAAGCAGGCGTTGTTTTAGGCACCATTGGAAAAGTAGCGATGTGGATTTAAATCTCCAACTTCTGCCTGATTTTAAGGGACTCAGTTTGTCGCATGTGATTTGCCCCCACGGTATATACAGACAACTGGATCTCCCATGGCAACACCTCAAGGAAAAGTAGTGCACAGGCTAGCAGCATATGGGAACCATCTGTGCATCGCTTGATGGTATGGATTTTTCTCTGGCTCCCAAATTCCTCTCAAGTACTTAAGCATCTCAGGGGAATTGGTTTCTAGGGATTTCTTGGACAAGAATTTTCTTGACACTATTTACTTTTCAGTTTTTTTCTTGGCCATGCCTGAGATTGACCCTAGGACCTCACACATGCTAAGCAGTATTCTGTCGCGAAGCTAAACACACCCCAGCCCCAAACGATTTTCTTTTGCTTTAAATTTAGCTTTGTTTATAGGAGACATACAGGGAAAGAATTAAAAAAAAATTCAGGAACTGCACATATATAGGTCTTCACGAAGGGGTGAGGATGCACTTAATGCAAACAATATTTAATTATAGGCATGAAGGAAAGCTCAGAATATCAATGCCCACCTCTAGTGAAAGGAATAAAAATGAATGCTTTGGGGGAACAATGAATTTTGAGAATTGTCTTTTCCAATTGTATTTCATGTCTTATTTGTATGCCCCCAGAATGTGTGATGTTGTAAGTACTCAGGTTTTAAAAAATTGTGTTAATTTGGATATATTTCCCATAACTTTATGCAATCTGTTTGTTTTTTGTTTATCATTTAATACGAGTTTTCTAAAGGAAAGCGTGTGTGCCTGTGTGTGTGTGTCCATAGTGAGACTTGAACTTTAGGCCTTGTGCTCTCCCTTAGCCTTTTTTTCCCCCCCTTAATTTAGCTCTCTAGCACTGGAACCACAGTTCCACTTGCAGCCTTTCAATGGTTAATTGTAGATAAAGAGTCTCAGAGATCTGAGTACCTGGGGGTGGCTCATGCATGTACTCAGGAGACTGAGCTCTGGGTATCTCCAATTAATCACCTGAAAACGGGAACTGGCACCATGGCTCACAGTTGTAGATTGCTAGCTTTAAGCAAAAAAGCTCAGGGACAGCACCCACACCCTGAGTTCAGCCCCATAACAACAACAACAAGAACAAGAAAAGACTAGTCTGCTCACGCTGGCTTTGAACCATGATTCTTAGATCTCAGGTTTCTTAGTAGCTAGGATTACAGACATGAAGTACTTGGGACCCAGCTGGATGAAGAGTTTCGTGAAACACTGAATTTGTTCAGAGCACGCTACGTCATAGGGCTTAGTTATGTTGACATGATGACCATCTTCTGATGAAAGATGTCATGGTGTGGGACAGGACAACCATGTGTGGCTTTTTGTACAACTGTCACCAAAGGTCCTAGGGGCTTAGGAGGAGAAAATCCTGGCTCAGTCACATTTCCAGTTGAGCTCAATTTTAAATCAAATAATACACAGAATAAAAGCAGAATGACTTTTTTGAGTATGCAGATGGTTACGAATGAATTAACTGAAGTGTAATAGACTATAGAGAGCTCAAATAGTATAATTCTTTGAAAAGACTAAGTCACAGCCCAATAAAATAAGTACCAGAAAGTAAGTACTTGCAAGAGGGGAGTGTGCGGACAAGAAGAGAGAGAGAGAGTGGAGAGAGAGAGAGAGAGAGAGAGAGAGAGAGAGAGAGAGAGAGAGAGAGAGAGAGAGAGAGAGAGAGAGAGAGAGAGAAAAGAATGAAGCCAGGAAGCGGGGAGAATGCAGTTGAGAGTTCATTGAATATACCACAGAATTGAGAAAAATAAGGGAAGGGTTGGTTGAAGGGGGTTAAAATGTTGAAGGGATAGCACAAAATTTTGCTAAATGGCAAAAATTTCAATAACTAACCTAAAAATGAACAAAATGGAGGGAAAGGGTGGATTGGGAAGGGTGGGTAAGAATGTTGAAAGGAGCAACACTGGCTGTGGTAGGGCCTCGTCATCCATGCTTACCTAGCATGTGTGAAGCCCTGGGTTTCATTCCTGGGTACCACATACCCAGAAAAGGCTGCAAGTGGTGCTGTGGCTCAAGTGGTAGAGCACTAGCCTTGAGTAGAAGAAGCTCCAGGACACTGCCCAATCCCAGACTTCAAGCCCCAGGATTAGGGGGAAAAAAAAAAGAGGATGGGGCGAGCAACACTGCTCAAGAAGCACTGTATTCATAAACTGCTTTGTTGACTGTGAACTCCTTTTTGTACAACTATTCAAAGAGAATAAAAAATATTCAGAAAAAGGGAAACTGATGAACACAGTGGATGAAAAAAATCTCATTTCCATCCATATGTTATTACGTTCTTTTTTTGAGTAAGAAATACTGCATGCCATCAGCAAGCACAGGTCTGCCTGACAACCACCTGGGCTAGAATCATTTCCTGGTAAGTACGTGTATGTGTGTGTGTATTTCTCATGACTTCACATTTATGAATAACACCATAGTTTACGGTGTATTAATTATAATCATCTTATGATGTATCCTGTTGCATTATATACCATGTACAGTAACATTTTCTCCATTCCACCTTGAGGTGTTTTGTTTGTTTTGAAGAATTTCTCCGTATATTCTCACAGCTGTATGGTATTCCATTTATTTATGTGGGCAGCAGTTCTTTCATCTATGGCTGGGGCCATGAATGACAACTAGTGTTTGTGATTCCACGTTTACCAGCCGCGTGTCACGTTCTCCCTGTCGCATTCGTTCCCTAGGCACTGTTTCCGAGTGTACCGGGCCTGGGAGTCTCGAGTGTGGCCCGGTGGACAGGGTGGGAAATGCGAAGCTGCACTGAGCCTGGGGGCCGTCCAGGTCCTGGGACCGCAGAATTCAGCCCCAAGACAGCCGGCCTATCCCCAAGTTGGGTCGGGTTTCTGGGCCTTCTAACATGTCTTTGCACCGTGGATGCGTTTGTTTCCCTGGCGGCCACAGCAGAGGGTCGCAGAGTACATGCGCCGTGTTCAGTTGCGGGAATTCCAGGCTTGACCGCGCGACCCCGGGCTGCAGTGAGGGCTGGGCGAGCGCCCTCGGTGGCGGGGAGACAGGGTCCACTCCGCCTGGGCGCCGCGGGCAGAGGGTCCGCTCCATCGCCTCTGGACGCACCGCGCGCCAGACGGCGACTGTAGGCGCCCCATCTCTGTGCTCCTTCCCTCCCCCCCTCCGCTCCATCCCCCCAGGCTGACCAATTCAAGTCACCACAGCTGATCTCCTGGGAGACAATGGAAGTCCAGTTCCTCTCCCCTCTCCGCTCCGACCCTCCTCCAATCAGGGTTTTCCATTGTGCAAGTTCTCGGCTCCCTCGACCTCCCCCATCCCCTCCCCCAGATGCCGAGACTCGGCTCGGCGCGGGGCGGCGTTGCGTTTTCAGCCCCGTCCAGACTCGCGGGTCCTTATTAAGGGCCGGGGCTGGGCTGGGGCGCACATTCCCTCCCCGGCTCAGACGCGGCTCGCCCGGCCGCCTCCTCCCCCGGCCATGCGGCTCCCCGCGCTGCTGCTCTGCGCGCTCTGCTCCGCCGCGTGCGCCGCGGACGACTACGATCTCCTGTACGTGAACTTGGACAACGAGCTGGACCTCGCGCCCCTCCCCACCGACGCCCGTGAGTCCCCGGCGTCCCCGCCACTCCACCGCGCGGATCTCCGGCGTTAGCGCGTTTTGGCTGCAGCGCGGCTCCGTCTCCCGCGCAGACAGAGACCGCCGCCGACGGCGCACTTTGATCGTTAGCCGCACAAAGGCGACTTGGAAGACCCACTGGGTCTGTGCCGAGGGGTCGGCCCGGGTCGTTCTGGAGACTCGCACACACATCTGCCTTGGGGGTGTCCTTCAGAGGAGGGGTGCGAGGGGCAGGCAGTGACCCGGGGACCCCAGGGAGGCGGGCAGTGATCCGGGACCACGCTCGGGGAAGGCCTCGGCGGCCCGGTGACCGCGCGTGTGTGTCCCTCTCCCTAGCCACGCCATGCGACTGTCGTCGGGAGCCCTCGGAATGGGACAAGCTGTTCACCATGCTGGAGAACTCGCAGATGAGGGAGGCCATGCTGCTGGAGGCCACCGACGCGGTGCTCCGCGGCGAGCTGCAGCGGCTGCGCGCGGAGCTGGGCCGGCTGGCGAGTGGCCTGGCCAGGCCGTGCGCCGCGGGCCCCGGGGAGGCCCGGCTGGCCCGTGCGCTGGACGAGCTGCTGCAGGGCAGCCGCGATGCGAGCCGCCGGCTGGCGCGCTTGGAGGGCTCCGGGGCCCCGCGCCCCGAGGCGGAGGGAGAGGCAGCGGGCGAGGCGGCTGCCGGGCTCGCCCTGGGCGCCGTGCTGCGGGAGCTGCGGGAGACCCGGGCGGAGCTGCGGGCTGTGCGCCGGTGGGCGGCCCGCCGAGGGCTGCCAGCAGGTAAGGACCGCGGGGATCCGGGCGCCCTCCCTCCCGCGTTGGCCGCGATCGCGCCGGGTTTCCCAACGGGGCGCGCGTGGACCTGAACGTCCGCACGCGCTCACCACGCGCACACCCCCGTCCCGGGCCGGACAATGGCCTTTCAAAACGATCCCCGATCCGAGGAGCCAGTGGAGGGCTGGGGACAGTAACCCGCCCAGCCTCCACACAGACCCAGGGTCCCCCCGCGCGGCTCCGCCGGTCGCCGCTGGAACTCCGCCCGACGGTGATAACCGTGACCCCGCGGCGGCTCGCTTCCCTCCGATCGGGATTTCCTCCCCTAGTTCTATCCGGCTCTGTCCGCAGGGTAGCTCGGGTTTCCCTCTCTGCGTCAGGCTGTCTCGAAGAGGAGCTGAGCGGACCCGCCCTCCGCCGGCTCCTCCCCGCGCCCTCCGGGCCTGTCCCCCAGGTCCCAAGCTCGGGCCCGTGAAGTCGGCTGGGCCGCGAGGGTCAGGGGCATAGTGTGGGGATCCGCGAGTGTCAGTGACCCTCTCCGCCCGGGGAGGGGGTGGAACAGACGGGAGACCGGAGGTGTCAGCTAGAGGAGGAAGGGGGAGGAAGGGAAGGTCCTAGAACCCAGAAATGACACTTCAGAAGTCAGAGTTTCTACACAATGGCGAGGTGAACAACAACAAAACCAACCAGCTATGTGCCTTGTTTCAGATGGTCAGTGCGAGGAAATATGACCTGAACTTTTTATGAGAAATCTCACAAACAACACATTTGCAAACAACGCTCTCTCCCCCGCCCCCCTCCCCCACCACGTCATTTCCAAGAGAACTAGGAGGGATCCCATTCCTGAGCCCCCTCTGAAATTTCAGAAGCCATGTCAGGATGTTAGTCTGTAACTAAGTACTGGAGGATCGCTTGTCAGAAGAGTATTTTCTTAACTACCAAGTAAGCCTCAGAGAAAAAGCATCAAATCCAAAACAGAGTAGGTCCTCAGTGACAAGGAAAACAGGGCAATCTTGTCATTTTCAATGCACAGATTCTGTTTGTCTGTTTTGCAAGCCATGGACAGCCATGGGGCAAGTAGTGTATACAAACAAACACTGGGAGAAGCTGCTCTGGTTTCCACCCTCTCCTCTGCACATCAGAAGGGCTGGAATCCACAGTCTACACCCCATAAATCTTCCCCCTGCCTCCGGCCCCTGCCTCACTCCTAGGGGATGCAAAGCATCTTGTTGGCCTTGTAAGAACCTGGTTTTAATTTTGTTTAGTCTTTGATAGAATAACTGAAAAGACTTATTAGCTAAAAGTCATTTCATGAGTGTGTTTCTTGCCATTTTAAAGAAGAATCCATAGAGTCTATTATTGGTCTTCTTCCCCACCCCCATCTCCAAATTCCACAGAAACTTCCCAACATGAACTTCCCCCAAACACTGTACCCCAACCAGAGAGAAAGTGGGGTCTCCCAGGCACCATCAAGGACTCTGTGGAATGCAGATGACTGGCTGGCCTGGTGTCAACAGGAGCTTAGTTAGTTATGTTACAGGAAGCTCCCTCTTTTTTTTTTTTTTTTGCCAGTCCTGGCCTTGAGCTCAGGGCCTGAGCATTGTCTTTGGACTTTCTCAAGGCTAGCGCTCTACCACTTGAGCCTCAGCACCACTTCTGGCTTTTTTCTATGTATGTGGTACCAAGGAATCGAACCCGGGTCTTCATGCATGCTAGGCAAGCACTTTAACCACTAGGCCAAACTCCCGGCCCCAGGAAGCTCCCTCTTGAACACATCTTCACTGAAACCTAGGGGAGGTCAGAAGGCCTCAAACACCCTCAGATATGGCCATCTCTGTCCCATAATCTTTACTGGATCTCATTAATGGGGCAAGTAGAAACTCCACACCAAGCAAAATCTCATCAAAATGCCTAATTAAAAATTAAGAACCTTTGACAGAACAATTAGAATTTTCAGGGATGACAGGACCAGTTGCAGTTATTAGTTAGTTTGTTCGTTTGTTCATTCCTTCTTCCCCTCCTCCCATTCTTTCTTCTGTTTCTTCTATTGACTGGGGCTTGATTTCAGGGCCTGGATACTATCCTTAGCTTTTTTGTTTTTTTTGCTCACGTCTGGCACTCTACCACTTGAGCCATGGCTTCACTCCTGGCTTTTTACTGGTTCATTGGAAACATGAGTCTCTTGGATTTGTCTGCTCTGGTTGGTTTTGAACTGTCATCCTCAGATCTCAGCCTTCTGGATAGCTAGGATGACTGCCTTGAACACTGGTATCTTGGCTTTTGTGTTGCTTTTAGGTGTGACTTTGCTAGATCACAATATTCTCTTTGACTATCATTGAGAGATTAAATTTACTTTTGTTTACCGTTTTCAGGACAGAGCCTGGCTCAGAACCAGCTGTCAGGTTGTAACATAGACTACCAAATTTCACATGGACATTGGTTTCCCTAATTTCTCTTTATATGCTCTAGAAATCACCATCTTAAGGCACATCTTCTGTAGGCTGTTTTAAATGAACACCCAGCTTTATGTTAATTCTTTAAAAAGTCCCTCTCTCTGGATACATATTCACCAGAAATCTGGGCTTAGCTGTGAAAGATTTTAGCACTATTGCTCTCTAAACACACATGTAGGTCTTTCTTTCCAGCTCCCAGACCAGCTGTGTGGCCTTGAGCGGGACAGGTTAACAGCAGACTGACCTCTGGCCTGATATGGCTTCTTCCTAAGGCTCTTCTACAGAAACATGCTCTCCAACGAGGCCCCTTGAAATTCACTACTCAAAGACTTCCCCAGCACTGCTTAACTATTGAGCTCAAGGTCTCACACTTCTGCTAGGCTTCTCCCTTGCAGCTGTTGCTCTATCACTTGACCCATACTTTTTCCAGCTTTTTGCTGGTTCACTGGAGATGAGAGTTTCACACTTTTCTGCCTAGGCTGGCTTTGAATCATGGTCCTCAGATCTCAGCCTCCTGAGTAGCTAGGATTACAGGTTTGAGCCACTGTCTGTAAAAGTTTTTATAGGTTTTTTTTTTTTTGAGTCAAGTAAGAGCATTTAAGTATGTCTTTTTGAGTACCACATACCTTTTTTTTTTTTTTTTTATACAGACTCACACAGGGCAAGGGGCTTTAAATACATAACACTAAGGCCTGCAGAAATTAGGAGGCTATGCTCCAAAAGCTTCACTGACTGCAACAGCACCATAGAAAATTGAATTGCAGTCCTGTATCCAAATGTAAGGATTCTGTTATTAGGATGCAGTGGAGTGTATCTGTTAGGGTATGAATGTGCTTTGGCAGACAGACAGCCCAAAAGTTAAAAGCCGCATTTAAAAACCCCATCAACTAGACATTCACAGATAAATTATTTTTGCCTTAGTTTGCTCATCTGTGAAGAGAGAGTGGCTCATGCCTGTGATCCTAACTACTCAGGAGACTGAGATCTGAAGTTTAAGGTTTGAAGCCAGCTGGGGCAGATGAATCCATGAGACTCTCATTTCCAGTTAAACAGCAGAAAGCTAGAACCGGAGGTGTGGCTTAAGTGGTAGAGTGCTGGGCTTGACCAGAAAAGCCAATTGAAAGCCAAAAGTTCTGAATAAGTCTCAATATTCACACACACACACACACACACACACACACACACACACACACACACACACACAGAGGCACACTTTTATGGTTAAAATGACATAAATAGCTGGTCACAAGTGGCTCATGCTTGCAATCCTAGCTACTCAGGAGTCTGAGATCTGAGGATTGCTGGCTTTTGCCAGCCTGGGCATGAAAGCCCCGGAGACTGTAATTAACCACAAAAAAGCTGGAAGTGGCACTGTGGCTCAAGTGATAGAGTGCTAGCCTTAAGCTGAAGAGCTCAAGGACAGTGCACAAGTCCAGAGTTCAAGCCCCAGGACCGACAAAAAAATAAAAAAATAAAGACTTAAATAGATTAGCCAAGTATCTGTCCCTTGGAGGGTGTCCAGTAGACAGTTGTCATCATAGTTGTATGTTTTTGTCTTTCAAAGGGTGATTTCTACAAACTCAGCAAACATTTACAATCATCCCTAAATGTGTGGTATATGAAGATCTACTAGCCAGATGTGGTTAGTATGTTATAGGAGCTCACATCTATAATCCCAGCTACTCAGGAGGCTGAGATCTGAGGTTCAAAGCCAGCCTGGGCAATACAAAGCGAAGAGACTCTTATCTCCAATTAATCACTAGAAAATGGGAAGTGAGGCTGTGGCTCAAGGTTAGGGTGGTAGTCTTGAGCTGAAGATCTCAGTGACAGCACCCTGGCCCAGGGATAGGGTGGTATCCTTGAGCTGAAGAGCTCAGGGACAGTGTCCAGGCCAGAGTTCAAGCCCTATGACCCATCCCTCCCCCCAAAAATCTACTCCCCAGTTCCATCAAATGGCTACAAAGATTGGGTTATGTTCATTGCGTTTCACTGTTTGTTATTCAAGGAACCTGGGCAAGGCGAGATCATGGGACTGAGTTGAGCTCCAAATCCTTGAAAATTACAGAATCATTGTCTACCGTTAACTCCATGTAACTGGACATAGTAGAGAAGCAGCAAAAGAGACAACATGCTGATTCCGAGTGGTTCTCATTCTTGTGTGGGCTGAGCCTGGTTGGCTGAGTTTTTCTTCTGTTTGTGCACTTTACCTCTCTGCTCAGGGGCTTCAGGAAGTGTGAGGCGACACTGTCCTTATTTTCTTTGCGGTCAATAGACTGAGGCCTCTTCCATCACGATGTCCTGCTTTGGAAGTTTCTCAACTATAGAGATGAACATAATGATGCCACTTAAAAATGCCAGAACCATTCAGAAGGAACTTGCATCTGTATATGTTTCTCATATTCTTCTTCTTTTTTTTTTTTTTTGTTGGCTCTGGTAGGTTGTGAAGTCGCCATCTTATTCCCAATGCGTTCCAAGGAGATTTTTGGAAGTGTGCATCCTGCGAGACCCATGAAGCTGAGGTCGTTCAGCGCGTGCCTTTGGGTCAAAGCCACAGATGTCCTCAACAAAACCATCCTGTTTTCCTATGGCACGAAAGGGAATCCATACGAGATCCAGCTGTACCTGGGCTCAGGCTCTGTAGAGTTGGTGGTGGGTGGAGCGGCGCAGAAGCTGGTGGCGCCTACGGCGGTTCCCCTGGGAAGGTGGACTCACCTGTGCGGCACGTGGACGACCCAGCACGGACGCGCGTCCCTGTGGGCGGACGGGGAGCTGCTGGCCAGCACGGCCCAGCTGGCCCCGAGTCACCTGGTTCCCGAGGGGGGCATCCTGCAGATTGGCCAAGAAAAGAACGGCTGCTGTGTGGGCGGGGGCTTTGACGAAAGCTTGGCCTTTTCTGGAAGGCTCACAGGCTTCAACATCTGGGATCGCGTCCTCAGCCCGGACGAGATCCGAGAGACGGGCGGGGAGGAGTCCTGCCACATCCGTGGGAACGTGGTGGGCTGGGGGGTCACGGAGATCCAGCCCCACGGGGGCGCGCAGTACCTCTCCTAGTGCTGCCGCGCGCGTGCCCCCCCGCGCCTGAAAGAGAACCCACGCGCCAAGCCTGGAAACCTCCACGGAGCAGGAGCACTTGAGACTCGCGGGAGGGAAGCTGAGGTCAGTCGGGATTTATCCTGGCACACGCGGGGGACATTGGAGAGAGCCCTCCGAGATGCGTCCCTAGGCTTCACCCACAGTCCCCAAGAATGCGCGCCCCGGTCAGATGAACCCTAGAGTCTGTCAGAGGGGCTGTGTTGTGGAACAGAGGGACAATTGTTTTGTTTTCCTTTGGTTAATTTTGTTTTGGCCAGAGTTGTATTTTATGTTGGAAGGAAAATGAAATGAGATTTGTAGGTCTTTGTTCATTCTTATTGGTCTGTACCTTATTATGAAAAAGGAAAAGATGGCAACTCGTATTTGTACATACCACAGTGTGACTGGATAACACACGAAGGGAGCTTAGGGGTTATACCCAAATGTCACTTTTTGAGAACATAGTCGTATAAGTTATATTGTAAAATGAGTTTGTATTAATTTTATTTTTATAAGACTACTGTAAATAAAATGTTTTATGAGATTAGCTTGTGTCCTACTGAATTTGTGTGTGTGTGTGTGTGTGTGTGTGTGTGTGTGTGTGCGCACACGCACATGTGTGTGCTGGGCATGGGGCTTGAACTCAGGGCTTGAGCATCTTTGCACAAGGCAAGCAGTTATGTGTGGTGGTCACATGCCAGAATCTAGTTCTGAGCAATATTGAAGCATTATATGTGACTGCCCCTCTCTGATTCTGCGGTGATGGTAGCTGAACTGCACTCAGATAACAAACCATTACACAGACCCTGCTCAGGAAGCAGAATTAGTGTTGCAACAATCTTAAGTGTTCCCTTTACCATACAGGCATGTTCACTTTTACCTTCCGTGACATTTGCCTTCGGGAGGTGTATATTTGATTTAAAGACAGGAAAACACTCAGCAGATCACATAACTTAAATGTGTGACTGAGAGCCTATGATTCTTTTCTTTTCTTTTGCCAGTCCTGGAACTTAAACTCAGGACTTTCTTTGGCCTTTCTCAAAGCTAGAGCTCTATCACTTGAGCCACAGCACCACTTCTGGCTTTTTCTGCATATGTGATTCTGAGGAATCGAACCCAGGGCTTCATGCAAGCGAGGTAAGCACTCTACCACTAGGCCACACTCCTGGCCCAAGGATTCTTTTACATTGAGTCATTTTCACAGTGTACCATACAAATTGGGTATTAGGCAAGCTCCACCTACTGTGCAACCCTGTTTGCTGGTGAAGTGGAGAAGGTACCTGCTCAGACTGGCTGCACATTCAAGGCTGGGCCAGCAGACCTGAAAAGGTTTTCGTCCATTCCAAATGGGGTCTCTCTCTCCGTTTTTATTCATATTACATTATGTTTCCCATGTGTATTAGTATTCAGGTTAAATATTCCTAATAAAATAAAATTAATAGCTCATTACCTAGAG
Source organism: Megascapheus bottae (assembly GCF_031878675.1). Classification (NCBI taxonomy): domain Eukaryota; kingdom Metazoa; phylum Chordata; class Mammalia; order Rodentia; family Geomyidae; genus Megascapheus; species Megascapheus bottae. The sequence goes on from NC_143509.1 coordinate 16,488,704, forward strand.
GATTGGTTTAGTAAATTATTTCCTGGCAATCTGTAATGCAGTTACCTTAAAGCTGTATCACGGAATTTTTTTAGAGATTGAGCATCCCTCTAGGAATTATTAAGGCTTACAAATGGGCATAGCTCTGACTGCAATAATTTATGAGGGACCTGGTATATAGCAGGTACTAAATTGCTGCTGATAACAGATTGAGGATAACAATGATGATGATGATGATGATATTTGAAGAATCCCAGAAATCATGGTGAAGAGTAGACTGAGAATTATTCCAAGTATAGATGCTTTATTGACTTAATATGTCCTATGTGAAACATATTTTTATTGCTACATTGGAGTGAATTTTCTAACTCCATTTCTCTGAGACCGCTCACCAAGCAGTGTTTTGAACTTTGTCTCATACCAAGAAAGAAATGAGATAAAGTTTATGTTTATTTTTAATTACCTGGACGGCCTTTTCTAGGATGTTGTCAGTAAATCAGAGAGAAGTTGAAACTCTCAAGAGACAATATAGCAATTTCTTCCCAAAAGATTTTCTTAGTTATATTTCCAGTCATTGGAGGCCATCTTGTGATTTGTGCCAGGGGCCTAGGTAGAAGGTGTGTTGAAAGGGAGGACTTGTTTCTTAGGACCCTTTCTTTAGAGATGCAGAGGAAGAGAGGTCACTGCTTTCCAACCAGATACCAAGGACGAACATTGCATCACAGAGGTCCTGATCAATGTGTGCAGTCAAGGTCTCCATTAGCCCTCAAAATGATCAGTGAAGCCCTGAGATATGCTCCTAATAATGCGATGCAAGATGAGGTGCTCATCTGCTTTTATTTCCCAGTACTGGACAGGTGGCATGGCCCTTCTGCATATGGCAAAGAATAAGTTAACTTAATACATTAAAATTCAAGTGGAAGCACTCACTATTTGTCCATTTTAGTTTATGTGAATTTTAGTTTATTTAGTTTATTAGAATTTTAGTTTATGTGAAATATTTTTTTTGTGATGTTGCTATCAGTTTTTATATTTAAGTGTCTGTGTCACCTGAAATTAAATACACATGCTATGGACAAATCCCTTAGAACAATTTATTGAATAGTTTACTCTTCTATTGCAAAGATTTGCAGTATTCAGGTATCCATGGGCTTACTTTTGTCCCTACTCTCTCTTTGTTCATGCTACTACTGGCCTGTTCTTGTACCTGCAGAGTGCTCTCTCCATTGCTAGGATTTTACGACATATGTTGAGGAAATTACTGCTTTCTCCTCCTGCTGCACATCTCCTATATTCAAAAATTGGCCAGAATATTCCATGTTGTTTTTCCTATAGCTTTGTCATCTTTTATAGGAATCTCAGGTGGTATTTTACTAAATTGAAAAGTGACCACTCTGCTATATCAACTTCTTCCATCCAGGACACAGTATATTGATGTATTTGCTTATCTTTCATTTGGCTGTTTTTCAAAACATAATTTTATACTTGGTATAAAATTAAACCAAGTATAATTTCTACTTGGTATTGTGTGTTTTTTTTGCTATAAATACTATTTACCTTTCAACCTCATATAATCTTAGTTGCTCAAAAGGCTGAGATCTGAACAACATGATTTGACACCAGCTGGTCAGATAAATCTGTCAGTCTATCTGCAATTCATTGGCAAAAAACTAGAAATGGGACTGTGGCTCAAGCTGTAAGAGTTCAAGCTCTGGTAATGGTAAGAGTAAAAACAAACAAACAAACAAACAAACAAATGACTATGTATATATTTTCAATGAATTGTTCTTGGGTTTGGGCATCACTTCCTGCAACTTTACAGCAATTTATCTTATTGTGTCTAAAACCCGACTAGGAATTATTTGGGGTTCACACTGCAGAAAATCTTATTTTCTAGATATGCTAGTCATTTCCTTTCTTATCATTATAATGTCCATTTCTTTTTTCCTGTCTAGGCTAGGGTTTCTAGTGCTCTAGTAAACAGAAATCAATACAGTAGTACTTTTTTTTTTTTTTGCCAGTCCTGGGCTTGAGTTCAGGGCCTGAGCACTGTCCTTGGACTTTCTCAAAGCTAGAGCTCTACCACTTGAGCCACAGAACTACTTCTGGCTTTTTTCTATGTATGTGGTACCAAGGAATCGAACCTGGGTCTTGGTGCATGCTAAGCAAGCACTCCACCACTAGGCCAAACTCCCGGTCAATATAGTAGTACTTTTGTCTTCATTGTGGCTTTACTGGTACATTCTCCATTAAGTAAATAAAGACCCTTCTAGTAGGTTAAGGAAGTTGCCCAAAATTACCAGTTTGCTATTCTTTTCATGAGGTTACTGAATTTTATAAGACGATCCCTCTGACCACATGATCTTCCCTGTTGATACTTATTGTGGGGAAATTTCACTTTGAATATTGAACCATCCTTATATTCCTGGGATGAGCACAGCACGGTATTTATGCATTTCATAAAGTGGGAATGGCAACAGTTTCTTCCTTACAATTTATGAGATGTTGGCATTGTGATTATACCAGCTTTGGAGAATCAGGTAAAAAGTACTTCTTTTTCAGTTATTTGGAACAATTTGAACATGATTGTAATGATCTATTCCATATTTGTTCAATTTGAAACAAAATTTTAATTAAAAAACGAGTAGATTGTGGGCTGGGAGTTTGGCCTAGTGGTAGAGTGCTTGTCTAGCATGCACGAAGACCCAGGATCAATTCCTCAGCACCACATACATAGAAAGAAACCACAAGTGGTGCTGAGGCTCAAGTGGTAGAGCTCTAGCCTTGAGAAAGCTCAAGGACAGTGCTCAGGCCCTGAGCTCAAGCCTAGGACTGGCACAAAAAATGAATAGATTGATTGCAATTTACTAGTACAATAATCCTATTTGATTTGTGGATATTCAGATTTTCTATTCCTTTATGTCTCAAGTATGAATCACAATGATACCTACAATCTCTTTACGATTTCCTTCTCACAGGGAGAATTCATAGGATAAAAAGTAAGAAAACTGTGTGATTAAAATAAAATGAATTTGTAGTTAAACTTAATGTAAAAGTTAACATTACATCTGTAATATGAGTAATGTAAAGTAGCTTAAACTACTGAAATGATTGCCTTCAGGGACAAGTATACACATCTATTTGATAATTAACTCATAAACATGTAGAAGGCTTTTGGTTTGGAATCAGGGACAGACGTATGTGTAGTATAATTGTGAGAAAAATATGAGTAGTGAAATAATATCCACCAGATCGAAGGGTAGATGCCACCGAGACACTGTAAGAGGAGACTGGCTGGGAGTCATCCGGTCAGTTTTTTTAGTCAGCATTTTAACATGAGTGGCACTGTTTATAAACAATTAGATGACCAAGACCTTAAGAAACTTATGGGTACATTCAGATTTAAGCAAGATTATCTACTAAAATCTTGCCATGGAAAAACACTAACAATCTCATAAAAGCAGATTTGTAGAAGAAAACACACATATGGCCTTTCTGCTAAGGGTTGTTAAGGATTGTTTTACATAAGGCCTTAAAACAACAAAGAAACAGCCAGAATAGGGAAGAAACTGCTCCATATGCTGAAAGAACTCTGATTATTTGAAAAAAAAAAAAAACAAACAAAAGTCTTTGGAGATTTAGTGGACCATAAGCTCAAAAGAAGTGAAGGATGTGATTGTCTGGGAATTTGCTTTTTGGATATGTTAGGCAAAATGTAGCTTCTTAACAAGAGGCTATGTGTACTTGGACAATCATGGCTAGCTAGGGGTGGCAGAGTGACAATGAGAGAGCAGGGAGACCAGAGGGCGTCCTGGAGGCAGGACTGAGTCAGTCAGCTGGCAGGAGTTCTGTGGTTGTTAAGGCTGGGGAAGAAGAGGGGTGGGGTGGAGAAGTGAGGAATGGTAGTCGAGCAGCAGCGTTTGAAAGCTTCTTGTGAGAAAGAGCAATGTGGGGTTATACCCCAGGGAAAGGCCTCACCACACGTGGGAAGCCACAGGGAAAGAACTTCTGACTCAACACAGGGATTTGTCCCAGGATAATGTAGACTGTCACAGGAAATAACAAGTTCTCTGGCACTAACGGGCTCAAATAGAAGGGGACAGTCAGGACTTTCTCTTCACTATTTTAAGCTAATACTTATTGAGACCTATGTGTGGGCCCCGTTTCATGTAATTGCCTAGACAAATCTGTTTGTGCAGAAGGAAATGAAGGCTCAGAAAGATTAAACATGCAATCAACCTTTGGTAGAGCTGGGATTTAACTGTAAAGGAGGGTTGTCCAGTGACATGGCCAAGGCTGGAATTTGGCTTTGAGTTCTCTGAGATTCAGTGAGCCCATCTAAAGATGATACAACGGGCATCTGTCGATTCTCTGTGTCCAGTGTTGGCTCCTGGCCACAGCCTGGATTTCTTCTGGGATCCACTCCTTCTTAACTCCTCACCTTGTGGTGCTGCCGAAGCCCACTCCAGCTTCTGCTCTCAAGGTGGCTCAGGCCTGTAGCCCAGCCATTTGAGGCACAGCATCCACTGGACTAGCAATGGGTTGGCTTAGAAATGGTCATGTGGCTTCTGTCAGGTGAGAAAAACTGAGAATGGCTGTGGATTTTTTAATGCAGTTGATGTTTCTGATGATGGAGCCTGAAAGCTGGGGTGGTCCACACTGTGAGACACAAAATCAACCAAATCCACAGAAGCAAGCTGAGCCACGGATCCCCAAATAGTTATAATGGAAGCCTGAAGTTTGCGTGCACCTCTTAGTCACATCGCAGGTCTGCAAATTGACATTCCAGTTCCTCTCTGTCTCCATTTCTTCTTCAAAGTTCCTTTTACTTTTCTTCAAACCATCAATAGCAGGGGTCTTCTGTTACATAATACTGCTCATTGGAGACATGGTATAATAAGATTTCTGTCATGGAGCTCTTATGGGTATCAAGTGATAAAATCTACCATAAGAAATGCATGTAATAAATGTTAGCCTTGTAGTTATTATCAGTGGTGTTGTAATTATTATGATTGGGGAGTTGACCTTTTATTTCTTTTCTTTCTTTTTTTTTGAGGAGTATAAACTATGGGAGAATAAAGGTTAGAGTACTACAAGGTAAAGAAGGTGTAAAGGCTAGGAAAAGCACTACAAGAAATGAAAAACAGGGCTGGGAGTTTGGCCTACTGGTAGAGTGCTTGCTTGGCATATATGAAGACCAGGGTTCAATGCCTCAGTCCCACATACACAGAATAAAAAAGCCAGAAATGGTGCTGAGGCTCAAATGGTAGAGCTCTAGCCTTGAGAAAGCGCAAGGACAATGCTCAGGCCCTGAGTTCAAGGCCCAGGACTGGCAAAAAAAATAAAAAAAGAAATAAAAAAGGAAATCTCAATGATGATTTCCAAAACTGTTGGCAGGAGATGGAAGGCAAAGCTTGCAGAACAGAAAACATAATGACTCAGTCACACAAAATTCTTCTGCTTTGCAACCCCAGAGAGTGACTGGAGAGTTTTACAGTTACCTCAGTTCTAAAATCCAAAACCTTTTATAGGTCTAATTGCCACTTTTATGGTAATTTAAATACTGCCTGATCAAATAAACCAAGTCATTTGTTTATATCAAATGCTTGCAATGAATTTAAAAAGTGTATTTTGTGTTTCAAAGATTCCTTTGTTATTGAAAAAGCATCAAGAACAAACAAGTGGATGAGCTAAGCTCTTGGCAACTGTAAAGACATAATTTGATTCTTTTTTTTTCTTTCATAAATTGCTTACTTACAAGTCTTACTATTATGGTTTTAAAATGCTTAGTGAGTATAAAAATTCATCCCCCAAATTGTTCTCAAGATGGTGAAAAAAAAATTGTCATTGTTCCTCTGGACTTTTAGCAAATTTAGAGCAAATGAGGCTCTCAGTTTGATCCTGAAGGATCTCACTTCACAGGGGGCTCATGTTGACTCTGAGCATGCAGAGGGGCTTGTGCCAGCCATATCCCTGAGGGGCTGTGTCAGCTGTATATGGGAGGGTTTGTGGCAATCATATAATGGGCTGAAATACTCATGCATTTTTATTAATGAGGGCTGGGGACATCTAGGTGCATATTAAATAATGCAGCACATAGTTCTTTGCCTACCAATACAAGAAAAAAAAATGGTTTCTAATAGAAACCAAAGGAAAAAGGAAAAAGCAGGCAAGTGTTCTGTCAGCAGACTTCCTTCAAATTTCATTTGAATGTGGGCATAGGCATCAGAGGTGTGCTGAGCTGGTTTTTCACCATTTCTTATTTGTTTGTCTGTGGTTGTGTTCCATGTATTTGCAAATGGTTCCCAAGCCAGGTTCCTGTGTCTGTATGCATTTGCTATAAAGGTATTGTGCATTTGCACAAAAGGTATTTCTACTTTTGGAAAGAAAAGAAAGAGGAGAGTTTTCACCCCACTGAGAGCTGCCACGCGAGTCACACCCACGCGAGTCACAGCCCCGGGTCCACGGCTGGAGGCACGCGGTGAACGGGGTCATGGGAAGGAGACCCCCAGCCTGGGAAGCGCAGTGCTGGAGGAAGCAGTAAGCCCTGGGTGGGTCATCTGCCAGGGAGCAGACACGGACTCTGCCAGCAGGTGACTTCCCACCTAGTGGGCCAATGAGAGCCTCCACGAGCCTGACCCCAGACCTGCCCGGCCCTCCGCGCCCAGCTCTCCATGCGCCTGGCCCTCTAGCATGGCTCTCCACGCGCGCGCATGGCGCTTCCCCGCCAACCTCTTCCTCCACAGGCCCCTCGCCCGCCCAGCCCCGCACTGCACCTCGGAGGACGCTCGACACCACGGCCTCCGTGTGACCGGCCAGTGGTTCCGCGTCGGCGATGGCGGCCAGCGACAGGTAGTTGGATAAATTCCTGCACAGGTCCTGGCGGCTGCGGGGCAGGAACTTCACGGCGATGGGGACGGCTAAGGCCGCGACCGGGGGCCGGTGGTAGTTCTGAGGAGACAGGACAAGCAACAGGCCCGAGTCACTCACTAGCTGAGCCCCTGGAGGACGGTTGTGAAAGCACAGACACCCGGGCATGGTGGGTGTCAACCTGAGTGGCATTAGTGGAAAAAGGACAAATCTCCAGTGCTAACTGTCTCGGGGCACCTGGCGCCAGGAGAGGGGACCGGAGGGAAACCCAGAGCCTGGACTCCAATCCCAGGCCTTCCCCAGTCTTGGGGTTCACGGGGGTATCACCCAACTCCAGATTCCCCCTCCGCAAGACTCCTCACCATCTTTCCAGTCAGTCTTGGACAGGCCGGGTGCTGGCAGCCCACATGGGTCATCCTAGCTGCTCGGGGTCAGGGGATCACAGGGTGGCCTGCTCCCAGCCCGAAAAACAGTTTCAGAAACCCTGTCTCCACAGAACAAGGTGGGCACCATGGCGTGTGTCTACAAAAGCACAAATAAGGGATGGAACTCCAGGCCCTCCTGGGAAAGAGAAGTGAGACCCAGCAAAAGAGGCAGAGATGTGGTTCCAGAAGCAGAGCACCAGCTAGGAAGTACGGAGCCCTGGGTTAAAACCCTAGAACTGCAAATGAAATAAGGAAGTAGATGATGGATGGATGGATGGATGGATGGATGAATGGATGGATGCATGCATGCATGCATAGATAAATAAATAGATACTGGCCAGTCTATGATCCATAGATCACAACCTGGCACTGACTTCTTGGCTCAGGAAGACCTCTAGGCTTCTGAGGGTCACCGACTATGTTTCAAAGAGGTCTGGGTTAAGGACCACAATCCAAACACAAGCAACTGGCATCTAGGTTCAATTCACAGAGATTGCAGCATGGAAGGGAAACGTGGGCTGGCAGGGATGATGTTTGGGCAGCTGTTCTGTTTGTTCCCTCCCTTTCCCTTGGTGGAAGATTCCTGGGTTTCTGATTGAACATGGCTAGAAGTAGCACTTCCCAGACCATTTTGTGACTGGATGTTGCCAAGTCAGTTTCAGGATAGGAGTGTGTGTGTGTGTGTGCACGTGCGTGCAAACTCACATACGTGTGCATGCACTAGGGCTTGAACTTGGGGCCTTTTACTCTCACTTGGTGTCTGAGTTCATGGATGGTACTTCACCCCTTGAGCTATGACTCCATTCCAGGCTTTTTATTCATTGGAGATAAAGTGTTTCAAACTCTTTAGCGGGGAGGGGGAGGGGGGAGCTTGGGGTTGCTTTTGATTCATGGGTCTGCAGATCTCAGCCTTCTGAGTCAGGTGTGAGCCACCTGTGCTTGGCATGTGTGTTCAACTTTTCTCTTGCTCTGGCTGTGAAGGAATGTGTTGCCCAGTGCTGTGTGCCTGCGACACAATAGAACAAATTGAGCAATTAGCTAGATCGTAAGAGAGAGAAACCAGGCACTGTGTGTGGGAGAAAGAGCTTGGGTTTGTGACACCACAGAGTCACCATACCAGCCCTGGATGGCTATTTCTGTGTTGTTTGATGAGAAATGTGATAAATTCTGTTGTTTAATTTGTAGTTCTAGTTTAACATCTTTATTATGGCATCTGTATCTTAAGACCAAAAGCCTGGGCCACTTCTGGTCTTAAAGTTTCTCTTGGAGCTTAAAGAGAAAGCTAAATCCTTAGATAGTAAGAAATAGAGGATTTCACCTTTCCCAAATCAAGTCCTACCGAAAGGACAGAAGAAACAACACAAAGCAAAGATCCTCAGTGGTACATAGGTCCCTTGAGGATATTATGTCATCTTGAAAGTGGTGGCAATTGGGGCTATTTATATGGGAGAAAACTGTCTTCACCTTTATACCAGCCACAGCAGCAATCAGTGCTAGATACAGTGTGTAAACGTGAGCAGAGTAGACAGAGGTGGAAAAGAGAACAGGCAGAATATCTCTGATGGCCTCAGGCCTACCCAGAGACCAAGGTATCTTTAAACCGAACTCAAAAACATTAACAATGAAGAGAGAGAAAAAGTTACAGAGTGGAAGAAATTAAGAACCGCCAGTCATCAAGTGACAGCATTTTAAAAGAAGAAGGATAACAGCCCAAAGGAAAGAAATCATTAGCAATGCACTAATCCAGCAAGTCTACTATGCCTAAAGTATATAAGAAAATCTCCAAATCTGGGGTGAGGAGTTCAACCTAGTGGTAGAGTGCTTGCTTAGCATTCACCAAGACCTGGGTTTGAGTCCTCTGTACCATATACATAGAAAAAAGCCAGGAACGGTGCTGTGGCTCAAGTGGTAGAGCTCTAGCCCTGAGAAAGCCCAATGACAGCACTCAGGCCCTTAGTTCAAGCCCCAGGACTGACAAAAAAAAAACCTTCCAAGTCTATGAGACACAGGAAACAACCCAATAGAAAATTAGAAGACATTTCACAAATGAAGATACCCAGACAATCTAAAAGCATGAAAAAAAAAGCTCAATTTCATTAGACAAAGTTTTGTGTAACTGAAAATTAATTCAGGCATGGTTAACCATTTTTCTGAGCTATCTTATGTCATATGAAGGAGTTGAAATTCACCTGTAAGTAGACTGAGAGCATAAATTCAGTGAACAGTCTGTGCAATGCCACCATTTGTTTCAGGATTTTCTGAATGTTGATGGCACACTATAGTGGGCTCAATATGGCAGGGAAGAAAGCATATAGAAGTTAACCCATTCACCCAATTTTTCTCCGAGAGTTTCATCAAAGAGCTCCCGGTGTGTCTGATCTACTCTGGCTCTTTTGCCAAGGACAGCCTGCAGGTAGAGAGATGCTATGTGCTTTCCATCAGGAGAACAGCCCCCCATGTACATCTACTTGTTGCTTGCTGAAAAACAAAGGTATTGGCATCAAAACTACCAGACACCAGAGGTTTTAAGCTTTGGGATGAACAGCCCTTCTGAGCATCAACAACACTGCAACCAATCCAATCTCGTCTTTACAACAATCTTAGGTGATCTGGAAAAAAACAGTGACCAGCTATTAAAGTCTGTTTCTGGTTCCAATCAAAATGTATAACCTCACCCCAGATGACAAGTGCCATTAGTTAAACAAACAAACTCAGTTTTTTCTATTTCCCTCCTGCATAGGTCTTGGGCCTCTCTCAAAGGACAGGCAAAGGAAGAAAATATCAAGAAAAGAGCAAATGGTTCCCATGAACACCAAGGAATGGCCGCCAGAGCCTCTTGGACCCGGTGTCTAGACAGTTCCTTGGGCATCGAGAAGTTGAGGCTCAGCTACAACTGACAGGATGTGAGTAAGGTACCAGGACGCCAGGATGACGCTGGACAGAGGGTCCTGGGGCCCCAACAAGTGACAAACAACCACCTCCCAGCACCCAAGCCTCACTTTCAAAGACATCGAGATCCCAGACCCATAAAATTCTTTTATCTCTCAAGTGATTTGGATCACAGATATGGCACACAGTCACAGAAAGTCTGGTGGCTCTGATCCTACAAATGCACCCTGTCAGCAGCAGCTGGCAGTGTTAGAACCCCTGGCACGGATACGAGCATCCAGTGCTGGGGCAGGAAGAGATTGAGTGAGGTTGCTTTTGGGGACAGCTATATATCGCTGGAGAGGTGAAACAAAAGGGCCTTGTTCTACTGTTGCCAGCAATCATATTTCTTAACTAGATGCACAACAATTGGTGCTTCGGGGGCAGATTTTTTTTTCTTTCAAAACTGCACTTTGGGAACATTTCCCAGTGTTTTAAGATAGGAAGGAGGCAAGCTAGAGTAGACTCTTCTAGCTGTGTACGGTGTCACCAATTGAAAAGCGTGCTGGCTTTCAGGTCTGAAATTCAACTAAAGAGCCATAGAAAATGATTGAGCTTGAGAAATACTCAATGACTAAAGCATGCTTCTTCTAGCACGGGCACACTTATTTTTTGAATTACCTATAAAGTGCCTGGTTCCTAGCATCCGGGCTGAGTCAAAAAATTGCCTGACACCATTTTCCAGGGGGCTCTGTGACAGATGATAAGGATTCAGACCCGAGGAACAAGAGAGGTGATGCCTGGGTCATCTCTTACCCTCTAGGCCTCTGTCTGAGGCTGGGATCAGATCCCGCTCCCACTTTGGAGAGACAGCAGTACCATTTCTACCTCAGAGCCCATTCATTTGTTTTGTCACTCAGTGAATATCACTGGAGCATAAGCTCTGCACTGGGTGCTCTTTTAGGTGCTGGATATACTTCAATGCATAGGGTAGAGCTAGGTGATCAGTAAATAATAATAATAAAGAAATAATTGATGACCTTCCTACTCTGTGAGAAAGTACTGAGTGCAGGTGGTGACTGCAGCAATCACACTGAACGTTCACGCAGCACTCGCTAAATATTTTATCTTTATTACTGTGCGTTTATTCCTCACCACAAACTCATTCTGGCCAGGAGAAGCTCATACGAGCTCCCAACAGGCAGTTCCTGTTGTCTGCATTCCACATATGAGGAAACTGAGGGCAGAGAATGAGGTATTTGGTCAAGATTACACTGTCAGTGATTTGTAGAAAAGAGAGTGCCTAATCTTAGCTAATCTGAAATTAGCAATCTAATCTCAATACTATTGCAATCTAATTGCCATAGCTGCTCCCTGCTCTGTAGATTTTTAATCCTCTGCTCTCTGCTCTCCAGGGGACTTTGTATGCCAGGCTGTCTTGCTTTGATTGAAGGAGAGGACCCAACCAGCCTGATGCATGGAGCCAGGGGATGGAGGTGGGCCTCTCTAAAAGAGGGAAACACATGCGTTCTGATTTAGGAATTAGTCCTGGGAAGACCCTTCGATTATGTTTCTGTTTAAGCATCAGCAGAAAATCAGGGACATGTCTTGGGCTTGATAGAACTTTCTCAGTCTATTACTTACCAGCCTTCTGGTTTCGTGACTGATGGTTTCTGGAACGTGCATGCACGCGCACGTGTGTGTGTGTGTGTGTGTGTGTGTGTGTGTGTGTGTGTGATATTGGGGATCAAGTGCAGGGCCTCACACTTGCTCTACCACGGGAACCACACCCTCCCTCCATCCATTTCTAGTTTGTTTTTCAGACAGCACCTCATGCTTTTGCTTGGGTTGGCATCAAACCAGGACCCTCCTGTCTCTGGGGTGCCAGGTACACACCACTAAACTTGTTTGTCGGTTGAGAGAGGATCTTTCTCACTTTTGCCTGGGCTGGCTTGGAACCACAATCCGCCCACCTCTACTTCTTGAGCAGCTGGGACTACGAGTATGCCACTATGCCTGGCCAGCAGTGTCCCCGGATAGGGCCTATGCTGTCCACAGCTGTCACATGCTCCCGCAACTGCCAGCCGGGCATCCAGCTGCATGGGAGAAGCACCCACCCACCTACCTGCAGAATGCAGCTCATGATGTCGGATGCATGAGGAGCATCTTCCTCTTTCCCCAGAGGTCTCAGGCTGTGTTCCAGGCAGGCATCCCAGAGCCCTACTAGGGCCTCGGCGTGCTTTTCAATGGACCCTGTCTCTCTGATGGCTGTTGTTATTCTTGTGATACAGACTTCAACCACTGCCTGGTCATTGTTACTGGTGTGATAATCCTGTTTGGAAAGGACACCTTCATGTTAAACAGAATTCTACAAAGTCATCCCTCCAAGGAGGAAACACTCGTTCAGTCACTGAGAAAATGGGAGCCATGCTGAGTGCTGGGATGGGGGGTGAGGGCCCATGGCCCCATGTAATATGTACCTTCTTCCTCAGCTATGGAGCACTTGGCGCAGGCAAAATATCTCACAGTCCTAGAGCACACAGAGAGGAGAACAGCCAGAGCCCAAAGGAGCTTTGTTAGTCATTTGCAAGTAACGTTACTCTTCAGGCTATTGGACTTTAGTCATGATTATGAAAAAGAAAACCAAGTTATTGTTTTGGTTCTCCTCATGAGCTACCTCTCTCTTTCAGCACACAAATGATAGAGCAAATGGGACCTCTTGCACAATTCCCTCTCTGCATCATGGATTCCTTGTACTATAGATGATTCTAAAGAAGATGTTTCTGAGGTGAAGCGGAGGCAGGGGTATTTCCAAGACCCACACTATGACTTTCCAGATAATTGGGGGAGGGTAAAGCCATTCACCGTAGGGATGAAGACCTGGTTAGCTTCCGGAGCCTTAGTAAGATCAAAGTATTTCAAGTTTTATTTATTTATTTTTTTAAATAATTTACTCATTGAAAAACAGTATCTCCTTGCTTCTTACCTTAGGAATTTCCTTGACCCAAAGTAAGATTGCATATTTTCACATCTTCTTGTCATTTGTGTTTCCTCCTTTGAACATTGCACACTGTGTCTTACGTCCTCACTTTACACCTTAGATGACTTTATTTTGGTTTCTTTGATGGTTCCCTTTTAGTACAATCTGTTTTTCTATTAAGGACACTAAGCCAGCATTTGGGTTGCAAATGTGACTGCACATTTTATTATTTTTAGTGTTTTGTTACTACTTACTAATGCACTAAGAATTTATGTAGTCAAACCCTATCAATCTTTTGATGTTTCATTGTTTTTCCTTTTTTAAATTAGAAAATTGATGTTTTAATGACTTTTATTGACTTAAAATACAATGCGTAGATATGGTACAAAAGTTCAAAAGATGCAAAAAGGAGTTTCTAATGATGAATGAGTGTGCCAGTAAGTTTGGCTTCCAATCCCTCTGGGTTGTGCTCCACAAACCCTAGCTCATAAATAGGGTTCAGAGAATGCATAGAAGTCATTTACACCTTCCCTTTTCTGTGATTTTTTTATGTTTTAAAATAGTTGTTTTCTTTATTGAAAAGTCTAATAAAACTCTAATAGACACCTCTGCTTTTTTCCTAGATGTATAAAAAGTCAACAAAACATTGCATTATTGTCTTTTTAGAAATTCATCTTTTAACACTTCAACTTAGCTTTTAAACTTCTTTGTGTTTAGAGAAGTAAATGAAAATGTCTATTTTCTTCCAAATAGCTAATGTCTTTTGCTGCTTACTATTAGTCACTGGACATTTCATTTCCATGGTTGGGGGTAGATCTCAGGAGGGGAGAACCTGCACAAGATTCTGGGTTCAAGCTCTGTGAACACAAAATACACACACACACACACACACACACAGAAACTCATTGCCTAGATCATTGCTTTGTGTACATGAAGTTCAGTTGCATGGCTGTATTGGCTGTTCACCTTTTCTGTTTCTCAGTTCTTTTGTAATTCTAATTTTGTCACTTGGTGTATATAAGTCCTACGACATCTTTTTTCCATGTCAGTCATGGGTCTTGAACTCTGGACCTGGGTTCTGTCCCTGAGCTCTTCAGCTCAAGGCTTAGCACTCTACCATTTGAGCCATAAGCACCACTTCCAGTTTTCTGGTGATTAACTGGAGATAAGTCTCACGGACTTCCATGCCAGAGCTGGCTTTGAACCTCCATCTTCAGATCTCAACTCTTTCCTTCCTTCCTTCCTTCCTTCCTTCCTTCCTTCCTTCCTTCCTTCCTTCCTTCCTTCCTTCCTTCCTGCCTCCTGACTTCCTTCCTGTCTTCCTGCCTTCCTGCCTTCCTGCCTTCCTTCCTTCCTTGGCCTGGGGCTTAAACTCAGGGCCTGGGCACTGTCCTTGGCCTTTCTCAAGGCTAGTGCTCTACCACATGAGCCACAGCCCCACTTCCAACCTTTTCTGTATATGTGGTTCCAAGGAATCAAATCCAGGGCTTCAGGCATGCTAGGCAAGCACTCTACCACTAGGCCACACCCCCGGCCTCATCCTTTCTTTTTTGATGTAAAACTTTATGGCCAAACCAAGAGAGCTCAGTAAATGCTTTAAATCATGTAGGACATGCCTCATTCACTTTTCAAAGTTTACATATTTTATTCTGTTTCTTTAATAAGCATAACACTGGCTTTTGTCAGTGAGATAGATATTTGGTACTACAATTTATGGCATTAAAAAAGAACCAGTGTACTCTCTTAATTACTGATTCTGGTGTTCTATCAAAGAATGAAGAGTGAATTTCATTAAAATGTCTTTCTAGAATCTATAAAGTACTCTCATTCTTACAGCTATCATGATAAATTAGAGAAACGTATTTCTTACAGTCAGCTAATTTGACACTCCTAGGAAAAACCTCCTCCTTCCTCCATCCTGGAAACCCCGGGGTGCTAAGAGTGTTCAGTCAGAAAGACAGAAGCCAGCCATGACACGTGAACTCCTCACCAAAGTTTAAGGGCTTTATCCCTCTTTGCATTAGCAGAGGCTAGACGCTGAATTATTGGATATAGAGATTAGGAACAAGAAAGTTCTAGGCACAAGATTTCATCTGCTAAAAGACGACACACGCAAAGTGTTTTAACTTCCAGGAGAGGAAGAGGAGCTTCTTTGCCAGAGTATTTTGATAGTGAGTAACAGTAAAACTTGGGGTAACTTCAGCAACTGAGGCTACTGCTGTTACCACTAGCCTGTGACTTGTAGATCTGAAGGAAATCTGATGTGCTTGGCAAGGAGAATGTGGGTGAGGCAGCTTGGGTGACAGAAACGAGTTCCTCTCTTGGCCATGATTATTGCAGTAAGTCACCTGTGATTTCTGGGAATCAGCTCTGATGGACAAGCTTAGGCGAGTAGTCTCCATCCTTCCCTCCCTCCCCTGGACAAGCTTAGGAGCCGTCTCTGACCTCCCTCCCCTGACTGGTAGGCCAGTGGCCTTCCGATAGCAGTGTGTCTTGGCAAAGACCCCATCAAGAGGGACTCTTCACCAAAAGAGAACAGAGTGCAGGACAATGCACAGGCAGAAAAGGAAACAACCCCATTACAATCCCCCCATAAAACCCTAGGAATCAACCTAACCACAAATGTAAAAGACCTTTATAAGGTGAAAACCATAGAATTCTAAAAAGAAAGAAATCGAAGAGGACACCAGGAAATGGAAAGATTTCCCATGTTCTTGCTTAGGTAGAATCAATATCGCAAAAATGCCATACTGCCAAAAATGATACACAAATTCAATGCAATTCCCATAAAAATTCCAATGATGGTTTTACTGAACTAGAGAAAATAATCCAAAAATTTATGTGGAACAACCAAAGAATAGCCAAAGCAATTCTAGGCAAAAGAAGCAATGCATGTGGTATCACAATAGCAGATTTGAACTCTACTACAGAGCCATAGTAACAAAACCAGCTTGGTATTGGCGCAAAAATAGACCTGAAGATCAATGGAACAGAATAGAAGATGCAGAAATAAAACCACATACCTACAGTCATCTGATATTTCACAAAGGAACCAAAAACATACAGTGGAAAAAACATTGCCTCTTCACCTATTGGTGTTGAGAAAACTGGGCGGCCACATGTGGAAAACTAAAAGTGAATCCCTGCTTGTAATCATGCACTAACATTAACTCAAGTGGATCAAAGGCCTCAACATCAGAACCGAAACGCTGAAACTACTTCAAAAGAGAGTAGAAGAGGCATTAGAGCTTATAGGTACAGGGAGAAACTTCCTGAACAGAGACCCACGTGAACAATAGAGAGAAGAGAAAACTGACAAATGGGACTACATTAAAATAAAAAGTTTCTGCACAGCTAAGAACATAGCTACAAAACTAGAAAGACAGCCAACCAGTTGGGAACAGATTTTTACTAGCAATATATCAGTCAAAGGCCTAATACTCAATATACACAAGGAGCTCAAGAAATGATCCCCCCCAACTTAATAACCCAGAAAATGGGCAAGGGAGCTAAGAGACTTCTCAGAAGAAGAGGTAAGAATGACAAAGAAATACATGGGGAAATTCTCATCATCCCTGGTCATAAAGGAAATGCAAATCAAAACAACCCCGAGATCCAACTTATCCCAGTTAGACTAGCCAACATTTTGAATTCAGACAACAAATGCTGGTGGGTATGTGGGGTAAAGAAACCCTACTGCACTGCTTGTGGGAATGTAAACTAGGACAACCACTCTGGAAAGCACTTTGGAGGTTCCTCAAAACCTAAATATAGACCTTCCCTGCAACCCAGCCATACCAGCCCTGGGCATCTACCCTGAGCATCATAACCCAGGATAAGACAAGGACACCTGCACAGCCATGTTCATCACTGCACTATTCACAGTAGCCAAGATATGGTCATATCTTCTTCTATTGCCTCACAATAGATGAAGGCGTCCAAAACCTGTGGTGCCTACATAAGGTGGCATTAGAAAGAATAAAACAATGAAATGTGCAGGGAAATGGATGGAACTTGAACAAGTCATGTTGGGTGAGGTAAGACAAGAGCAGAGGGACAAACAGCACATGCTCTCCCCGACACACACAAGTGTGATCTAAAACACAGTAGGATATGACAAATCAGACAGAATCCCAGATACTCACATACAGTGAAATCAAAAGAGGATATTCTTAGGAGAGAATCTCAGAGATGCACTCTCCAAGCACCTCTTTAGATGTTTATGGAATACACATGTGAACGCCAAAAAACAGGAAACAAAGGACTTCTTTATTCATTTTTTTTCATTTGCAGATGACTCTGCATTCATTGCACTGTACAAGGTGAATTCTCAAGCACATCTGGGGCAGGGAGGGAAGGGCACAGAATCCCAGGTAAACCACTGAGGAAGGGTCGCCATGGAATGCACTCGTGCTCAGGCCATGAAGGAGAGTGAGCTGTGCGATCTGCCGTGGGGAGGGGAGGGGAAAGAGGGGATAGACAGAAATGAGCTAGCAGAAGATGCCATGCAATAGAAAACGCACTGATCACCTGATGTAGGTAAAGGTAGCCCCGCTCAGGACTGGGAGCATGGCCCAGTGGTAGAGTGCTCCCCTAGCATCCTCAAAGCCCTGTGTTCGATTCCTCAGTACCACATGTACAGAAAAAGCCAGAGATGGTGCTGTGGCTCAAGTGGTAGAGCACTAGCTTTCAGAAAGCCCAAGGACAGTGCTCAGGCCCCAAGTTCAAGACCAAGGACTGGCAAATAAAAAAGGTAACCCTGCTGTTTATCACCTTTAAAACAATAATCAAGTGATTTAGGGAAAAAAGAAAGAAAATGAAGAGCAGAAAACAATACCCCCAACCTACGCCAGCCTCATCAGCATACGCCCAGGGGCCATGTCATCTGCCGGGAAGGCAGCTCTGTGCTTCTGAAGAGAAATTGATTGCTGGGACCTGGATCCTTAGGGGAAGTCCAGTCACCCAAGGAGGTCATAGGTCAGTGACAGGGAAGCAAGTCACAGGGTGGTCCTGTGGTCAGCCTGGAAAGGACAAGAAGAGGCCATAGAGAGCTGTCACCTTAAGTTTAATGTATGAAAAGTAGAAGTTTCAGGTTTTCTTCTGCTTCCATGGTTGAGGGCAAACTTTAGAAGGGAGATGTGACAGTGATACTCACAAGACAATATGTTGGACATTAACTTTAAAACTTAGGCGGGGGGGGGAGAAGGGGGGAGAAAAATGAGGGAGAGGGTAACAATGTTCAATAAGAAGTGTCCTCGTTATCTTACATATGGAATGGTAGCCCCTCTATATCTCACCTTGACAATAAAATTAAATAAATATTAAGAAAAAAAAGAAGAGATGTGAGCTGTCGGGCCAGTGGCTCAGGCCTGTGATCACAGCTACTCAGGAGGCTGAGATCTAAAAGTCATGATTCAAAGCCAGCCTAGGCAGGAAAGTCTGTGAGACTCTAATCTCCCATAAAATACTCAGAAAAAGCTATGAGTGACACTGTGGCTCAAGTGGTAGAGCATTAGTCTTGAGTAAAAAAAACAGGGACAGCACCCAGGCCATGAGTTTAAGCCCTAGGAATACAAAAAAAAAAAAAAGAAGAAAGGAAGGAAGGAAGGAAGGAAGGAAGGAAGGAAGGAAGGAAGGAAGGAAGGAAAGAAAGAGAAAAAAGTGATAGAAATTAAATGAAGGAAACCCACAGACGTCTTCCGCTCCAGATTTGCTGTTCACGTGGGGTGATAATTGGATAGCTTAACCTGCCAGCCATGCTTTTAATGAGGGGCAGTTCCAGCCTTCCCCCCTCACCAATGGAGACAGATGACAGCCCATTTGTTTTAAATCCTACCTCTGACCAAGAGAAAGCAGTTTAGAGAAGCAAAGAAGTAAGAGCCACTACTGACCTCTGGTGGAAATAAGCTTTAGGGATCTTAGCTGAGTTTTCTGTTTGTATGAGGTTTTTGTTTTTTCCTTGTAGAAAGATAAAAATCAGTGGCTGATTCAGCCAAATCATTTCTAGAAGAGCAGAAGAGGGGATGTTGGAAATGGCAGCGTCCCCCCAAGGTGGAAAGGTACCAGGAACTCTTTGTGATTCGAGCCACTCTTAATTAATGTTCTGGAAAAGAAAACGTGTACACATAAATTGCTGTCAGAGGCATTACCTGGGGAAGGAAGAGAGTTTGGGACATGACTTCATTGTTTAGAGGGGAAATATTATCTGCCAGCAAGCGAAAATGCTGACAGGCTTGAAGAGGAGCCACCCTGGCTGCCCAAATACCTCTGAAATGCCTCCTTAGGAGAATGTGGAAAGAGCCACGGAATGTGAACACATACACCAATTCCCTGCTTGCTGGCTTGAGCCTCTCTGCTCCTGCCCCTCCCTGGGGTGTTTGCCTTGTGCGCTGGTAAGCTGAATACAACTGCAGGGTGTGACAGGAGGCTGAGTGTGCTAGTCAGTGAAGAAGGAAGAAGTTCACAGAAGGTCCAAACACAAACAAGAAGGCTAACAGTCAACATCACACCACGCTGGGCCCCCCACGTCCACTTGGGGGAAATGACATCAGACTATGTAATCCAGACACAGAAGACAGAGCAAGGAGGGACGGGCTGGTGAAGGGTTTAAAATAGTCTGTTCACCGCTGGAATTAATAATGGGTGAATTGAATTAAATGGGGGAATGGAGGGTAGAGGATGGGGCACAGGAAAGGCACACAGCTCGAGAGACCCCAGAGGAGCAAATGTGGGCTTATCAAGCCCTGGTAAATGTCACTTTCTGGCACTGGCAGCTGTTGTCCGGTCTCCCAGTATCAGGGCTTCAGGAAGTGTCACCTGTCTTCTTTCATTATTCATCCTCCAGCACACACCTGCCTGGGACCCTGCAGCCCTGATATATCTCGGCAGGCCAGCTTTTACCTCTAATTTGTTACTGTGACTCACCACGTCATTTTAAGGGTGTAAAAGCTGCGCTCACTAATCCATTTGTGAGACTGTCACTCAGGGCTGCCATCTCCAGGGTTCTGGTCCCCACAGGAAGGCACACAGGAGCACACGTGCCTGCTAGGCCAGGGCCTCCTTGGATGTTTTTTCTTTTTCTTTTTTTCTTGGTTTTGCATTTTTTTATTAGCCTCCATTAGTTGTAGAATAGGGCTTCATATTGGCACAGCTACACCGCACACAACGTACCTCTGTCACTTTTCCTCATTCCATTTCTAATACAATCTCAACAAAGACTATTTTTTCATTTTCATACATGTGTATGTGTGACTGTATTCTCCCTCTGTTCCCTGGGCCCTCTCGCCGCCCTAGTACCCTATACCCCAGACAGGACCTGTTTTACAGTTGTGATCATCATTATCTTTAAAGTGTGAGCCAGTTGTTGCTCAAGGAGGGCTCCCCTCCTGGTTTATCACACACACTGTAATCATTTGACAACCTTGCACATTCTCACTGTCTTATAAAAGAGTGGGTTTGTATTTACCTTGGTTCGAAAGTTAATGATCTCGGTGGTTACTGACCTATGCACTTTATGAAGCCTCTGGCATTTGGACTGGTCAAGGTAGAACCAGATATGGAAGCCAAGAGAAAAGATTGCCTCCTTTTGAGTGTCTGCCTCCGGGGAGGTGAGTGTCTGGGCATGGAAAGGCACGTACAGCCCTGTGGACGTGGAGCAACGCAGCACTGCTCTGTAAGATTTCTTGTGCTCTGGCCAGGAATGTGGCCTAGGGGTAGAGTGCTCGTGTAGCATGCAGGAAGCCCTGGGTTCAATTCCTCAGTACCATATACTCAGAAAGAGCCGGAAGTAGTGCTGTGGCTCAAGGAGTAGAGTCTTAGCCTTGAGCCACAATAATCTCAGGATCAGTAACCAGGCCCTTAGTTCAAGCCCCAGGACTGGCCAAAAACAAACAGCAACAACGATCCTTTGTGCTAGCAACTGGATGGTTTTTCTTAGACACCAGTTAAACCACAGAGTAGACTGAAGAGATGTGAATATCACTAGTTCCTCTCCCATGGGACCATGGCTTTCCCCTTCCCCGGTGGTATCCACTCCTTTAGTCCTAGCCTGGTTACTTCAAAGATCTGGTCTATAAACCAGGGTACTTACTGGAGACGAGCTAATTATCTTAATCTGCTCCAGAGCTTCTGTCAGGCTGTCTTCAATCTCAGAGTCATCCAGAGAAAAGAGGTCCCCAGCTCGGGAGAGATCTTTTTGTCCCAACACAAGTCTGAACAGTTGATGCATGGTGAGGGATTCGATCAGTTGACTTTCTGAAGATCCATGTGTTCAGATATCAGGTGTTAGGAAGAGAAAACCATGTAGCAGGAGGGAGACTTCATATTCCGTGAGAAGCCATTTTCCTCCAGACTTTGAGGTCACTGCTGCCACTCTCTGAAAGGGGAGACAAATGACACAATGCAGCCACTGGCAGAATGACGAGAGCTCAGAACATGACCTTGGCACCCACCAGGGAGAAAAGACACTGAGAAACGAAGACAAGAGTGACAGATTCCACTTGATGGTCTTCAAATGAGTTCTCTACTTATTTTTGGCTCAGCAAGTTCTGTCAGAAGCTATTAGATCTCTCTGGAATTTAATTTTAACCTAAAAAAAAAAGCAGCAGCTCATACCCTACACTTATTTCATTCTTATTTTCTCTCTTCTACTTCAAGGAAAAAAAGTGGACAAGCAACAAATAAACCTGGCAGACTGCGGAGGGAGTCAAACAGAAAGAGAGAATGGGCGGAACCAGGGGACACAGGCCTTGCCTTTTAGACCCCCTGTCTGGTGACTTACATGGAAGCCAAGCCTTCCCCTCCTGCCCAGACTCGTTTTGCTATTTTGGACAGAAGTTTGCTTTCCCCTCAGTTCACACTGGATCTCAACCCTTACCCTTCTGCTATGTGCTCCTAATCAGGTAGTAATAAACTCTAGGATTCTGCTACAGAGCTCAAGGCTAGGTAAACCTTGGGGTTAGATCAAGCCCATGGTTGTAACCATGCCTCCAGCCCTGTTTTTCACTGGCTACTTTCAGACTGGGTCTTGCTGCCCTCACAGGTGTGCACATAAGCCACGACCCACCTCCACCTACTCTACGGTACCTGCCATCACCGGGAGCACGGGTGGCCAGAATGGCGTCCAGCTATCCTCCAAGGTGGTGGAATCAGGCAAATGTGCCGCCAGGGCTCACCAGGCACTGCCATCTTCCCAGTCTCAGCTTCCCACAAAGCCTGAGATGCCAGGGCATCCATCAGATCGCTCTGATTTTGATCCCCACACAGCCACTGGCTGAGGTCTTGTGGGTGCTGGCCTCCTGTCCTGCACACTCTCAGAGCACCGAGTCCTCCATTGTTGCAGTTCCACGGGACGAAAACCCATGCTACGAGAGGTGAGAAGCCGCCAGCCAAAAGACACCAGCCAAAAGACACGCAAAGCAAAGGCATTGTGGGGAGAGGGGTGAAGGCCTTGGGTCTCTGGACTTTGCACAGCCAGTAAGGTTATGTGCTGGTCATTTCTGAGCTCCCCTCTTCCCAGAAGTCCTCATCCTGACCTGCTGCAGCTCGCTGCCCCGTTCTGAATGATGATTGCTAAGGTGCCTGTCCTGGTCAGTGTTCTAAGCTTTTAGCCCTCTGCTTGTCTTTTTTCTTTCTTTTTTTCTTTTTTAACCAGTCCTGGGCTTGAGCTCAGGGCCTGAGCGCTGTCCTTGGATTTTCTCAAGGCTAGAGCTCTACCACTTGAGCCTCAGCATCACTTCTGTTTTTTTTTTTTTTTTTCCTATGTATCTAGTACCAAGGAATCGAACCCAGGTCTTCATGCATGCTAGGCAAGCACTCTATCACTAGGCCAAACTCCGGGCCCTTTTTTCTTTTTTGAGTTGTATTTTAATACCAGTCCTGGGGCTTGCATTCAGGACTTCGTACTCTTCTTCTGCATCTATGCTCTGAGGTTCTCCACCACTTGAACTGTGCCAGCAGTCCAGTGGGTTTCTTGTTTGTGGACTGGTTTGATTGTTTTAGATGTTTCCCCCTAATTAGAGATAGAATTTGGAGGACTTTTCCGCCCAAGCTGACTCTGAACATGATTGTGGGGTTTCAGCCTTCTGAGGGGCTGGGATTGTAGGGTGAACTGCAGCACCAGGTTCCTGCTTGTCACTTCTGCCACAGCAGATGTGGTCAGAGGCCAAGCAAATTCTGCCTCATGCTCTGGGAAACTCCTTATCCTTATGAATCTCCCATCCTGAGGGTCACCTGAATGCTTGTATACGCACATATGTACACACACTTGTGTATGCTTGAAACACATGTGTGCTTGACACACACATGCCTCCAGACTCAGGGGCTTTCCATGCTCTAAGCTCTTTGTGGAACACTTCTCTCCTCCTCGTGCTCCCACCAACCTTGCATTAATAATTATTTTTTTAGTCATTGAATTAATAATACATGTTGTTATTGAAGAGGAAACAGTTCAGTGCCACACAGAGCCCACTGTTTACATCCTGGTAGTTCAGCCTTCAAATCTCAATACTCTTTGCATCCCCGCAAGAGACCCCCAAACCTTCAAAACAAAAATAAAACCCCACTGGCTTACAAAAGTCTCCTGTCTGCGCCTCTTTCATTTCTTTCCTTCATTATTTCCTGCTCTAATCTTCACATAATCCTTATCTGAGGCTCACAGTTCTTTACTTTCTGGTTTTTCAGCACACACAGATGGAGGCCCTTTCCCTAACAAATGACCACGGCCATTTCTAGGAGACTCCAATGCCCCCCAGATCAGCCTCCCTGACTTGCTGTTTGCTAGTGGGCAGAACATCTTCCCGCTGGGCCTAGTGGGCTGGTGACATCTGCTCAGCTCAGGGGTGCAGGGCTGGCCAGGGGAGGAATTCCAGGAATGCGAAGCTATGGGCAGCCCTGGGCAGGGTCGGGTGACAGGCTACACCTGGCCACGGAAAGGCACCCAGAAGAAGCTGCTTCATGGGGGACACAAAGCCTGCTCCAGTAAAGGAGTCTTGTTTTGTTTAGGGGAGAAGACGAAACTCCAGTGTTGGTGAAAACCTATACTCACCCTGGGAAGAATGAGGCGGGCAGGGGAGGGCAGCCAGCTCCCCACGGCCCAGGGGAACAAGGGGGTGAGGCCTGATGCCTGCGTCCTTCTCAGCATTTCACCCAATGCACCACAAACTCGCTCCCCACTCAGGGTTCAGAGTCCTCTTGCTCTGCCTCTAGAACAAGAGGATTCAGATATGGAATACACTTAGTCCATGACACTGCATCTGGGGATTCTTTGTGGCAACCAGGTTTGTTGTCCTGTACTGGTGTGTGTGTGTGTGTGTGTGTGTGTGTGTGTGTGTGTGTGTGTGTGCATGTGCACGCGTGCGCGCATGTGCACGCACATGCCAGTATTGGGGCCTGAAGTCTGGGCATTGTTTGGCTTTCTGTTTTTCCTCAAGGCAGGCACTACTCTGCTTCTTGAGCCACAGCTCCACTACTGGCTTTTTTTTTTGTCTCTCTTATTTTTTTTATTAAAGAATTTATTCACATTGATTTTTACATCCTATTTCAAATGACATATTTCACAAGTATTCAAGAATCCTACTGGCTTTTTGATGGTTCAGATATGTCTTGTGGACTTCCTGCCTGGGCTTAGTTGGAGCCACTAGCCTCATTTCTCAGCCTCCTGGCAGCTAGGATTGCAGGTGTGAGTCCGAGGCCCCTGGCTTCCTGTCCCACCTTTCTAGAGGTGACACATGGACTTCTCTGCGTCAAGAAGCTTTGATCTGGTCTTCTCCGTTTGCATCTTGCATGCGCTTTGATTGCCCTGTCCCCAGGTCTTACATTCGGGTGCTGTTCATTTGCTATGGGTCATCTTCATGCTTTGAAATGTATTTCTGGAGATTTGGGGGAACAACTTTATTTTACTCTCTGGAGAAACACTCTTGTGATAACCTTACCCCCACCAAGGCTGAGAGTAACTGTGATTCCCCTCCCCTAACCAGAGCAGAAATTGATCCTAATCCTTTATATCTCAGGTCATTTTGTGCCTGGATGCAGATGCGTGAAGTTTCCAATTAGGTTTAGGAGAGGGAGCTTGAGTGTTCTTTCCCTGATCTCTCAAGGTGACTGGTACCCAACCTACACTGCTAAGTAAACGAGCACTTTATTACCCATGTATACTCTGCAGAAATACACCAACGGGAGAGTTCATCCTCTCCACTCCAGGGTATGCCAGTAGAAAATTCAGATTCTCTGAGGAGGTGGGGGTTTTTCATAAACATGCTTAGTTCAGGAAGTCAATTTATTCTGAAGAATTCAGCCCCTAGCTTCCAACTTAGTTTAGAATATTCCTGATTTCCTTAATTTCAGAAATTTCTAGAATGGAAAGGTTCTCTCTCTCTCTCTCTCTCTCTCTCTCTCTCTCTCTCTCTCTCTCTCTCTCTCTCTCTCTCTCTCTCGTGTATTTGGACAGCATTATTTTTCACCAATACATTTTCAAATATCTTTGCTGAATTAAAAATACCCATCCACTAACGCAGACCCTTCGGGTCCCAGCAGTTTTAATAACGCTATCTCAGAGATGTTTCCCCCTTGAAAGAACGGGTCGGGGTTCTTTGGGGGTGCATTGCTTTGCTCAAGGGCTGACAGGCCTGAGGCGTTCCCATGGAGTTGACCGCACACAGTTCAGCCCTTGCACAGGCCTATTGTTTCCAGGATGCCTACTCTGTGCCCTGCGCTCCCGGGTTCCTCTGCCTGGCAAGTTGCTACCCTCCACTTCTGCACAGAGCCCCCAGGCCGGGCTCTTCTGAACCATGCTTACTGGCTCTGTCTTACGGAGTGTTGGTGTGTTCTGTCATGCATGATGTGTTCATACTAGGCTGACGGCCATTAAGTTGAGACAAAAAAATCAAGGTGGACACCCATTTAGGTAAGAACTCAATCCATTTTGTTTTCCATCCACATAGAGAGGAAACTTACATTGCTCTGTAGAGGAATGAGAGAGAACTAACTTACTAAGGAGTTTTCTAAACCTAAGGCTTCTGCAGGCTTTCAGGATAGTTTCATTCTGTCTCCATTTTTTCACCTGTGGGGGATTATTGGCACGTCATCTTTGTTCTGGAATGATATGAATCTTGCTTTGCAAAAATAAAAAAGTCCTAACTACAATTCTATTGTGTCTCTTCCTTCCCCGCCCCCGCCCCCAGGAAAACATACCCAGACTCTCCAACTATGAAAAGCACTCAAGCTAGATGCTTTCTTCATTTGTATGTACAGGACACACGCTATACAACTCTAGGAGCAACTCAAGTAATCTCCCAAGTATTTTTTTTTCTATTCTTTAAATGTAAAGAACCCATGCATTTAATTGGACCCAACAGCTGCTTAGCATACTCACTTAACTGTGTATGTAGGAAAAGAGAAACTGGTGGTTAGACTGGACAATGTGGAAGTATAAGGGGCAAAAGTTAACAGCCGAGGCCATACCTCACAGTTGCTGCAGAAGAACTGTGGGCGGGGACAGTTCCTGCCCGTTTCAGTGTTTCTTGAGATCAACAAAATTATGTCGGAAAGGAGAATCGACTATCACAGAGGAAATGCATAAACAAAAGGCACACTGTGCAAATCAAAGAACACAGCAGATTTTAGCTCCTGAGGCCTAACGATGCTGCAGTCAGCCACCAAGGAGTGGACTTTACCCAATACCCACCCGCGTGGACACGCAGCCCCTGGGCCCAGTCTGTACCCAGCCCTTTCCTTGCACTTTCTGACAGCAGCTTTAGTTTCAACTGAACAAAAGGACAGGAAGGTAGATGGCCGTACCTCATAGTCCAGAGGATTGTGCTGCTGGTCATAGGCAACAGAAAGATGAAGCTTGATCCTTAGATCTGTGACCCTAGAGTGAACTGCCAGGCCCTCTGTCTGCAGCGCAGGGCTGCTGTCACTGGCTCCCAGCACTGCCGCCATCCGGGGAGACCAGTGCTGCAGCCCCTCCCTCCAGCCCCACGTGTGGGATCCACGCCCACAACTTCCCCGCCCGCTTCCCAAACTTCTCTTCAGACCTGACAACTGGCACAAAGCCTAACTGACTTCTAGGGTAGATTTCCAGCAGCTTCTCAGAACTGCTCAGCAATATGAAAGAATTAGATTTACATTGGTCTACCAACCAGTAATTTAGGTTCTGTTAATTAATAACTCACTTTAAGGAATCAAGGAAGTTTTAGGTTAATATCAGACGCAGAGCCTTTTTCTTTTTTTCTTTTTCTTTTTTTCCTGGCATAGAGGAGAGGGCTTGAGGATGAAGACAGAGAGGGGAGCAGTGGACTGAATCCAGCTAAATATGCTGGAAGAAAATACCACATGGCTCTCCGGAGTCACAGAGGAGCGGCAGGCTGCACCTGCCCTTGCTTTTGCTTCAGTCTCTATGTCTGTGTAGCACACTCTTAGAGCTGCTAAAGAAAACCCTAACAGCCCCAGGGATTTTTCCAAGCCAGCCAGGTTCCCACCCACACAGCTAACATGCTTCCTTTTATTTTCTAAGCAGAGAACTCCTCTCTCAGGCCTGTTACAACGGGGAACGGGGGTGTCTTTCTGCATGGTCCCTCATCTCTTGCTCTTCTAAGAGCATGTACTTGAAAGGCTCTGAAGACTCCTGGAGGCTCTTCTCTCCCAAAGGGACAGAAGAAAGGGGTTTTGTCTCCTCTCTGGAGACCCCAGGTCTTGCCTACCTGTGAGATGACAGAATTGATCTGAGCCTCTGGCAAATGCTGACCCTCTGGGGAGGGAACATGCAAGGGAACAATAATATGTTCACATCACTGGCAAGGCTGCCATGCAAACAAATTGCTGGCTGAATAAAAAGCCACGCTCGTGAGGTGCAAGTTATTTCCTCCCGCCTACCACCTACTCTCCATGCATCCCAGCTATAACCATACCTTAATCTCCATGAGAAACCATGTTCCTTGGGTAGTATGAAAGTCCATCACCATGATGGGCCCTAAGGGATCATGCATTTAGGGCACAGAGATGGGATCTTTCCAGGCCAAGCTGAGGGCAAGGGTGAATGCCAGTCCCTGCTGGAGGCCATATTGGTGCTGCCAGACAGGACAGCAAGAGGATAGACTGATTGTTTGTCCTTGACTTACCACCAACAAACATGGTACCTTCATGTGGGCCTCTGAAGCCAGGTGTCCTAAAGCTGGTTTGAGTGTCCAGCTACTTAAAAGCAGGGCACTAGAGAAGTAGGCCTAAGATGCAAAGTCAGTCTCATTGTGAAAGAGACATAGGGCAGTGAAGGCAGCACCTCTACTTCCAGGTCAGAGGGCCCTGCGTTGGCCCCTCCTTCCTCGTGTGGAAGCTGAGGGTTTCCACCCTCTCCTCCATTCTTCTTCCACACATCAGTGGCTTTACTGAGTCCTGGGCACTCTGTGTCCTTCACATCCTGTATGACCTGGATCAAGAGGTCTGAAAGTGCCTCCAGAATCCATTTTTTGGTCTTCTTGCTCTTGCATGAAGACCCTTCCCCCTCCCTTGACTGGGGTGGGGTTTATGGCTCCATCCAATAAATGAAATATTTAGAAGGAGAATACTAGACCTACAGCTGCCCTGTTATCAGAGACTCCCTCTTGCTGTCAGGCTTAGTGCTAAGTATTCCCTTCCTGGCTGGGTGAAGTAATTGCCTTGGGGACGGGTGAAGGGGAGATGGACCCCTAGGAGAGAAAAATGACCTTCACCTCCATCCAACTACAATGAAGCCAGGGTCCTCAGATTACAAACACAAAGAGAGAAATCCCTTCTCACACGAGGAATTCTTGGTGAGGCCACAGCTGAGCAAGTGCACTGACTATTGGCCTGCAGGACACCAGGAAACCACCCCTCGTGAAAGGCCTGTGACACGCCGGCCCGGGACCTCTCAGGCCAGGTCTGCAACATGAGCATCACACGGAGCCACGAAGTATGTGTAAGATGCCACACAGGGATAGGAAGTGGGTTGGTGGCCGCCAGCCCCTCCTGGATAAGGAGCTGGTAACCCTTCATCCTGTCGGACTGGAGAGTGACAGCTGTCACTCCAGGTCACCATCACAGCCCCCAGGCCATCCTCATAACGCTGCCACCAGACACATCACTCTTCTGCTTCAAATTCAAAATGGTGCCTTGTAGATTAGAGTACACAAGGAGATTCATAACCCTTCCCCATCAATCTCCCTCCATCTTTGTTCCTGCCTGTCACATGCTCAGGACCACCACCAGCTCTGCCACCCTTGCTGTGATCATAACAGTGTCTCAGCTCTAACTTGTGTAGGGTTTCACATTCTTGTCCAGCATAAAAACTGTCTTTGCCTTACTTGTTGATCTGAAGTTTTGCTGACCTTTTACCTAGGCTGACTTTGAAGCACAATCTTTCAGCTCTCTGCCTTCCAAGTCATATAGACATGAGCTAGCATGCTTGACTCTGATCTCTGGGGTGTGAGATGGTGTCTGGAACACGGTACACACCCAAGAGATTGAGTCCACTTTGCAAGTCACCAAAGCTCACTGCCTCTCTGGGCAAGACTGTGCTTTAGACACAAAGAACTTGGAGGAGAGGAACCACAGAAAGGACTTTGACTTTGCGTCTAGCAGCAGAAGCCTCCAAGATTCATGGGCAGATGGGGTAGCAAGGTCAGGCTGCTGGAGTGACGGAGTGGCAGGTGGAGGGGTCGGGAGCCCAGGGAGGTGGCAGCCAGGGCCAGGAGCCTGGGGCATGGCTGCCTTGTGTGGGCAGCAGCACTGCACCCCCACACTCTAGCCCTGTGATGGCTCCTGTTATCCTTCAGACAGTTCTGCCCAGCTTCGCCAGACCTTGCTGCTTCTGTCACTGACAGCTAAGAAGTGATGGATGAGATGTCCGATCTCTTCCTTCTCACCGGTGCCTTGCTGCTGTTTGTCCCCCTACTTGGGGCATGCTGCCTGTGGCCGGGGCATTCCCAAGCCCTACCCCTGGCCTCTGACCTCGTCCCCCAACCTTGGCTGTCCACCCCACCCTCTCTCAGAAGCTCCTGTAAGGAGATGGCAGTCTGGAGTTCTTTGTGGGGAACTCCAGCTCTGCTTTCTACTAGCACAAAAGAGCAACTCAGGACACACTTGATGGCACACCTCTATAAAAGCACCAGTGAGCTAAAATTCCACAACAGAAATCCTTTATGAGCAGATAAAAGAAGCTCCCGGAATGAGACACATTTCCTTCTCTTGTCAAATTGTTTAACAAATACATAAATTTCTAATTTTCTCAGTCCTAACCATGCAGAGGAAAGAAACGACAACCCTCTACTGAGGAAGGAGAAAAAGTAAAGCTCGCTAAACAGTAGGAAAAACACAGACCAGACATATATTGCCCGTGTCAGGTGTGAAAGGGGTGACATCTTAAGAATAAATAGAAGTGAAGAAGAGAGAGGGGGTCTCCCGAAGGGTGGAGGGGAGGCACTGGTACTCACCTGCTACTTCCCGAAGAGCCCACACAACAGGTGTAAAGCCATTGGTGCAGGCCAGCGCTCCCTGGAGAACTCCGGGGTTTACCAAGAGAAGAAAGGAGACCTTGTAAGATCCACAGCCTTGGTACAATAACACAGGGGGAGAAACAAAATATCCTGGCACCTGCCACCAGGCTCCAGCAAGAGGAGCGGGGTGGGGGGGAGGAGAGAGAAGGGGAGGGATGGAGAGCCTCCACTCTGCAGGGCCAGGGAGAAAGAGAGAGAGCTTTTACATTCTCTATCTGGCCCTTACCGGCAGGACTAGCTCTGGGAATGCTTCCCAGCCTCCTGGGGTGCCGCCTGTTAGATAAGCAATCTGAAGTCTGCTGGGTAGCCTGGCTTTAAAACAAAGAATTTCTATTACCTCCCAGCAAGCTCCAGCGTGCTGTGGCCAGGAATCTCCTCCCATGGACATGGGCAAACTCTTGGGTCCCACAGAGCTGGCGCTGCAGATAGCTGCCTCAGGAACTCACCTGTCTGCTGGGGGATGGGGGCACCTGTGCTGCAAGAGGTGTGGTGGCCCAAGAACTGGGCTTTGAGAGCAGGGGAGAGACTGGTCCCAGTGGCTCTCTAGGACAGAGGGCTGTCACTTGGGGTCAGCGTGCTCAGGGCTGGCCTGCACGGGGAGAGCTTGGGTTGTCTTGATGAACTCGGGGGTCTGGCTGTGGCTCTTTCCACTCTGGCCCCCTCCCAGGAGAACTCCAGCGAGAGGAACATTTTTTTCTCCCAGCTCCAGATGTGCTTTGCCTGCTCCGTCCCCGGTGAGTCCTACAGCTGAAGCAGACAGGGAGGAGACAGGTTCAGTGTACGTGACTTGCACTGGGCCTCTTCCCATGCCACCCACACCTGAGGGACCCCACGCTACCCATGGGAGAGAGTCACACAGGCTTGAGTGATAAAAGCACTGGACTCAGACGGCAGGTATCTCAGAACAGGATGTGAGCAATCCTACCCCGAGGAGAGCTGGCGTGGCCACAGGGGAGGGGAGTGGGCCTGCAGCCAGGTCACTCTAGTCTGATGGCTCTCAACATGGTCCCAGCCTATGGCCTGGGAGGGGGCTGTGGTGTGAGAGCCTGGACAGTGCTAGACAGTAGGGGGAAACTGAGCAAATCACAGTGAATAATGGACACACATGGTGCTCATTTCCCGAGATTGTATGGGGCCACAGGTGAGGCTTGTACAGTGCATGGCTGGAATTAGCTAAGCACACACCAAGGAAGACCCTGGAAGGATTCCCCGAGCCCGGGGCCAGAATTCGCCTGAGATTCTGCATGCTGGAGCATGGCGCATGGAACATTAATTTTATAAAACACTGCCAAATGACACTCCAAAATAACAGTACAGCCAATACACTCACAGTTAGGGTAGCTCTTCTGTCACCTCTCTGATAACTTAGGAAAGACTCCTTAATTTGACCTACTAGTGAAGAAAAATGCCATCTTTTTCTGTCAAGTGAGGAGATTAAATATATTTTAAATTCTGAACATGTTTTTGACTTTTCTGAAATGCTAGAGGTCATATTGCTTTTGTGCATTTGTATGAAATCTCTTTTTTCTTATGATTTATATTTTGCATATTGTTTCTAAACTCTACTACTTATATAATAATAATAATAGTAATAATATTTAAACTGTATTTCAGAGTTGTTTTCTTGTCAGGAGGTCTTTGCTACAAAAAAGCTGTATTTTGCTCTAGTTAATTTTTTTCGGGGGGGGGGGAATCATGGGGCTTGAACTCTGGCCTGGGCGCTATCCCTGAGCTCTTCAGCTCAAGGCTACTGCTCTACCCTTGAGCCAAGCCCCATTTCCCATCTTCTAGTGCCTAATTGGAGATAAGAGTCTCACAGCTTTGTATTACCGGGGCTGGCTTGAACCATGATCCTCAGATCTCAGCCTCCTGAGTAGCTAGGATTACAGGCATGAGCCACCGTGCCTGGCTTACTCTAGTTAATTTTTAAAACATTTTATTTACACATTAAGCTCTAGTAGAATCATAAAGATACCCACGAACACACCTTAGTACTCCTGTAGTCCATGACCTGGCTCCTGTTTGACACTCTAGCACAAGAACAAGCACACCTCCTCCCGAAGGTTTGAAATTCAAACACAAGTGAAAATAACCATGCGCCAGACACCAGCATTTTCAGTCATCTTGCCATTCATTATTCAAAGAATGAGAGTTCTATTGGTTTTCTTTTGCTGTTTCTGTTTCATTAAGTTCTCTTTGATCTCCACTGTCTATCTTCTATATCTTCTATTTATATTTCTCAACTCCTGGAGTGATATTCTTTGATTTCCTAATATGTATCTATGACATACAAAGACTCAGCTTAATTTTGATTATGTTCTAAACTCTACATGCCAGTGATTGTATACAGAGATTCCCTTCTTGAATACTTGTTTGTTAAACATGAAATGTGAGGTACAAATCATGTTAATAAAATCTAAAAAAAAATCTGTAGATTTTTTTTTGTCGGTTAGTGGTGGTAGGTCTTAAACTCAAGGTCTGGGTGCAGTCCCTGAGCCTCTTCGTGCTCAAGACTAGTGCTCTATCATTTGAACCACAGCACCACTTCCAGTTTTTGAGTTGTTCACTGTAGATGAGTCTCACAGGGACTTTGCTGCCATGGCCGGCTTTGAACTGCGATCCTCACTTCTTAGCCTCTCGATAAGCTAGTATTACAAATGTGAGCCATCAATGGCTGACATTCATACACTGTTACTACTTTCTCGCTGTTTCGTCTTCTTTTTTTTTGTTGGTCATGGGACTTGAACTCTGGGCCTGGGCGCTGTCCCTGGGCTCTTCAGCTCAAGGCTACCCCCATACCCCTCAAGACATAGCACTACTAAGAAAAAAATGTAGCACTCCTACTACATTTATTCTTTTTAGTTTTACTTTTCTGAGTTTGTAATTGAGGTCATTGGAAGTGGTGCTATGGCTCCGGGGTAGAATGCTGCTTGCCTTGAGCACAATAGGTCAGGGATAGTGCTCAGGTCCCGAGTTCAAGGCCCAGGATTGGTATGTGTGCACGCGCATACATGTGCCCACCGCCCCTCCCCCCCCCGCCCCAGATCAAGTGAAACTAAGGTCATTGATTCATAGCCTCTCTTTGACCTCTTACAAGAAAAAACAATAAGAACCTAGGAATCCATGCACGCCATCCTTCTTTGTTTTTCCATTTAGGTGTCATGTTTATGTATTGTCTCCATCCTTTGGCTTCCTATATTTCATTCTGGCTATTTATCCTTCTCATTCAGTTCATGACTTCTTTCCTTAGCTGTGACTAGATACTATTCCATTCACTAATTTAATCACAACATCATAGTTTTTATAGGTCTAGAATTAAAAAAAATTTTTTTTTACCAGTCCCGGGGTTTGAACTCAAGGCCTAACCACTGTCCTTGGGCTTTCTCTAGGCTAGAGCTCTACCACTTGAGCCACAGCACCACTTCCGGCCTTTTCTATGTATGTGGTGCCGAGGAATAGAACCTAGGTCTTCGTGCATGCTAGGCAAGCACTCTACCAGTAAGCCAAACTCCCAGCCCCAGAATTTTCGTTTTTAATTGTATTTTATTGTCGTGGTGATGTACAGAGAGTTACAGTGACATTTGTCAGGTAGTGGGTGCATTCATATACCTTCCCATATTTTTCTCCCACCTTCCCTCTCCCGGCCCCCTCCCAGTCATCTTATATCCCTAGACTTTTTTTAATTTGGTGAGGTTTTCTTTGTTCCCGTGTGAACACTTGGGACTATTGTTTTTTGCTTGTGTGTGAATGTGTATGTGTGCTGTATGTATCTGTGAAAGCATGTGTTGGTGTGTGAATGGACATTTCACTTGCAATGTGCACTGTACAGATAATTTAAGGCTAAGAACATCATGTTCTTAGAAAGAGGATTTACATTGGTTTTTATCAGATACCTGTGGGCATTAGCATTGGTTTTCCTCCAGTTTTGCATATGGAGATGAGTTAAGGTTCAGCTTAGCTTCTTCATTCCAATTTCCCCTGTACACTCTCAAGGGTTCAGCCAGTCTCCTGCCCTCTATGGTAGGCCTGGGACTGCATGATCTCTTCCCTTTTCTGGGCATCACTGTGAACCATCTTGGAGCTTCCCAGACGTTCGTGCCCTCTGTCACCCTAGAATCACCCAAAACCCTCCTGGCTAGTCTGTAGGGCTTCTGCTCTCTCCACATCTTGACTCAGAACTGTTTTGTATTCCCAACCTTGAGAAGATTGTTTCTTACCCCCAAATGCTTAAAAATTACATTTCCATATTTTATTGCCCTCAGCAAAGCAAAGCAAATTGGTTAGGTTTACCTAGATTATCTTTATGGAAAGTGCAATTCTAAGGCCGTAAGGATTTTCTTTCAAAAGCGCATTGTTTTTCTCATATGATTGCAGAATTAGTCTACACATGCACTGGGGTTATACTAAATTTTATTACATTTTCTTTTAAATAGCACTTGTGGATATTTTTGGTATAATGTCTATAATGTAGGTTTTAAAAGTTTAAGATCTTATAGAGTTCAGACACAAAATGAACCAATCTTTTGCCTTGAAAAGGGTCTAGCCTCCATTTATACTTTCCCAGCATAGGTAACGCTGGTTCTTTATAAACGATGCCATCAGGGTTGCTACGGAAACTTCCTAATTGGTCCTTGTGTCCTCCAGCCCTCTGAGAGATTTCCAACTAGATTTCAAGGACCAAAAAATTAGCTTATGGGGATTTTCAGAAAACAACTAGCACCCTGGATATAAAACATGTGTTAGGAAGGTTTGACTGTGAAATTAAGTATTTGGGGGTGGTATTATTGTCTTTATCTTTACTGCCCCATAAAGAGTGATTTGTGCAGTTGGTTAGCTAGGTTGCGGCCTCTATCCTTACAGTGCTTCATTATGAAAACAACACATAATTAAAAGGTCTACAAAGCCAGAAACTCGCCATGTCTTAAGGAGACTTCTTAGGTTATTTTCAGATGTTTCTAGTTTGGTAAAGCCTGTAACATATTTTTTTGAGCACATTTTATTCCTATGTGGATTTTAAGGGAAATCTAACCCATCTGTTTTATTTCATTAATATTTTGCCAAGTTTAATGGCTCTTTTGTAAGAGATACTTAATGTTAAGCTATTTTATGAGGCTTCCCCCCTCCTTGGATTATGAATCCATATGTCACCTAAAGTAACTATACTTTTATCCAAATACCTTGTAGATACACAGTGAGAAACCCACAGGAATTGGGTGTTTTCTCAATAGTTTCCCAAATAAGATTTCACTTTCTCCAACTAACATCATGGTTTTTGTTTCCCCTTGGAATTATCAGTCAGAACCTTTTTAAAAAGTAGTCATTAGCTTTTTAAAAAGCTCTGCTCTTTGATAAACTTGGAAATGACATCTGGCCAAATTCAACAGGAGCCACTGGCTCAGAAGGGCAGAGATTTCCATGTGCCCACGGTGGCGTCGACTGCGTCTCTGGGTGGGAAGACCTGGCAGGCTCCCAATCAGAGCGGCTCTCCAGGACGCTGTTGGAGCAGGACGTCCAGAGGGGGCAGGGCCCAACTGTGGGCTCTGTGACCCATCCAGGCCATGCCCAGTCACTGTGCTAGGGAAACACACAGGGAAGTGAGCGCAAAAACATGAGTGCAACCACAATTACATGCTTCAATACCAACCTAGAAGAAAAGTAATGCAATGGGATGGCGTGAATGGCTGAAGGATTGAGCGGATTGAGAACACATAAATTATGTTTGGGTGAATCTCAAAAAGTTCTGCTGAAAGGGAAATCTTTTGCTGAATAGGAATCCAGATGCCCAGAGTATGGAAGCAAGAACGGGCAATAGGACTATATTAGGTTAAAGAGTTTCTGGGCAAAAAATAAGTCACCCCAAGAGTCCAATTAAAATGGGAGAAAATCTTTTCTAACTATTCAACAGGTAAAAGGTTCATGTGCAGAATGTAGAAGAGAGTCCACAAAGTTCAACCACAAGGTAACCAGTAATCTGATCCATGAATGGGCGGTCAGACAGGACACACAGTTCACATAGAAAGAATACAAACAGCTAACAGATAACAAAGCAATGTGCATCATCCTTAGCCATACAGGAAATGCAAATCAAAGGGCACTAAGATTCCATCTCACTCCACCCAGAAAGGCCCACATCATGAAAACACAGCTGACAATAGCAAAATGAGATCATCAACCAATGTGCCCAATAGCACATGAATGGATAAAGAAAACATGATGTATCTGTCTACCTATCATCTATCTATCTACTCTCTTCCCCCATCTCCCCATCACCTATCTATGTACAGTATGGAATAGTTCAGTCACACAAAAAATGAAATAATATCATTTTCAGGAAAATGTAATTAATTAGATGAGATCATGTTGAGCTAGACAAGCCAACCTCGAAGCAAGATAACTTATGTTTTTACCCATATGGGGAAGCTAAACCTAAAAGACACACACACATACACACATATATGGACATGTACACACACATATACCCATTCACATAATTAGTTTTATGGATACACAGAAGGGAGAGGGAAAAAGAAAGAAGGTGAATAACTTGGTAGCACCTTGCAAGCATATACGAAAACAGCAAGAAGAAACTGGATGAAGAGCTGCTGACAGCACGGAGACAGGGATTGGAGGAAGGCACTGGCCCCGTGTGGGTTGGGCCAAGTTCACGGAAGAGGTTGAACACTGTCCCAGCAGAAAATTTGGAATGATGTAAGTAGCTAGGATTGCAGGCTTGACAACCAGGCCAGGCACAGCTTCTTTC
Organism: Megascapheus bottae; assembly: GCF_031878675.1. Classification (NCBI taxonomy): domain Eukaryota; kingdom Metazoa; phylum Chordata; class Mammalia; order Rodentia; family Geomyidae; genus Megascapheus; species Megascapheus bottae. Next base: position 16,526,093 of record NC_143509.1, read on the forward strand.
CAGCCTGATTTTTCAGAAACAACAACAAACAAACAACATCCATCTTGTTCTTATATAGCTGGGCTATTTCTTATAGTTTTGGAGTCGATTAAATACTATCAGGCAGCTTCTGTCATTTCACATAAGCAGTAGTGATTACTCTATCAGGAAAAAAATCTATAATAATCCCGCATAGCAGTCAATGTTTGACAAGCAAGTCTCAGCGGTGGCCGGGAGCTGTCAACACGGCCATTAGTGATGGCTGGACAGGACAGGCCATGTCCACACGGGAGGATCGGGCAACACAGGCCGAGTCCACGTGGGAGACCCAGGTCCCCCAGCAAGGCCTCGCTGGGTGCTGCCCACGAGCACATCAATATCAATGTGATTCTAAGTAGAGATCATTCTGTGGTTCATGACCTTGCTCAGTATTCTACTCCAGGAGTTTGTCTGTGGGTCTGTGATTGATTTTGTTAGTAAACTTGCATAGCAGTTCACTGTATGTCTTTATTCCAGCATATGATTCTTTCTCCATGCATAGCTGACCCATTCTGTTTTTTGTTTTTCTGTACTTATGCGACTTTGCCAACAGTTAGTATTGTTTGTTTTTTAAATTTTTCTCTCCTTTTTCCTTTTTTGTTTTTGATCTGAGACCAGTACCTGTTGTGTCCACTCACTGGCTGGTACTCCAGTATCGGAGCTATGTCTCCAAGCACAAGTCGTTGGGTGTGGAAGTCCTGTTCCTCTCAGGTCTTAAGTGGAGAGTCTACTCATCGCCGGTGAGCCTGAACATCCTCTTACCATCAATTGGCTGTTCATCTTTTCTTTTCTGCACAATTCATCTGTGTGCAGCTTTATTTCTCTTGCTTACTTGTCCATTCTTTGCTTATTCATTCGTTGTGCTCATTTTCATTAGAGCTCTTTTATTCATATACAAATATCTTCCAATATGTACAACCTATTCAAATATGTCCTCCCAGTGGGTGTGGCTTGAACTTCATTCTGTTACTATCATGTATTTTGATATACTAATTACTAATGTAGCCAAAATTATAAATATTTTTTTCTCCTCCCAGGCTTGTGATTGAAGGCCTTCTTTCAAATGGGGTGATGGCGCTGCTGAGAGGGGGTCTTGCTTGACTGTTGCCCAGGTTAAGTTCAGATGGCAATTCTTCTGCTTCATAATTTAGGACTCTTTCATGTCTTGCAATCATCAAGCCCATCTGGCCCAGTGGCTCATGCCTGTAACCTTAGCTACTCAGGAGGTTGAGATCTTGGATTGTGGTTCAAAGACAGCCTGAGTAAGAAAATCTGTGAGACTCTGATCTCCAATAAAACACTAAGAAAGCCAGAAATAAACCTGTTGGCTCAAGTGTCAGAATACTAAGTAGCCTTGAACACAGAGCCCAGGCCCTGAGGACAAAGCCCAGGCCCTAAGTTAAGCTCAGGTCTAGGGTGCAGGTACACTTGTGCTCACACACACACACACACACACACACACACACACACACACACACACAAATCATCTAACCTTATCTACACACTCACAATGTACATAGAGAATGCTGGCTCATAGATCAAATTGCATATGACTTTCTTATTCAAACAAAAATTTCCCAGCTCAAATATTCCATTTGAATCCATTTGAGAATTCCTTGATATTTCTTGAGAAATCCACTTACTGTGTGTATTAGTACACATGCAGTAGTTTTTCTTTCAATATACTTTGGCTCATTGTTGTACTTAACCCTAAGGACTGGGAAATGATGTCATAGTTTGGTGTCATATTTCTGTATTACCTAATATTCATGAAAACAGACCTCTTAACAATGAACAGTGAAAAATTGGTTCACATTCCACCTTTGACCCAAAGCCATTTGGGTCAAAGTCATTTGGCCTATCCTTTGGGAAAGTCTAACCATATTTAGTCAGGGGAGGAAGAAATTGAACGTGTGTCTTTTCCATCTCCTGCCCTCTGGCAGCACCGTGAGCCAGCAGCCGGCTCTGCCTCAGCCTTGCCCTGCTGCCAATCCCTTTTGTCTGTGACCCGCTCTCCTGTGGATTTGCTTTGGATCTTTTCTTTAGGACTGCCATCTTTCTGTTGCCCAGCACCTTATGAAAAGAGGGAAATCTATGCCCTGGAAACACAGCCTTCCCACAGCGACCATGCCAGCCGGTTGGTTAAGATAAAGTAACGGCACAGAATTAGCAGATCAAGTCCCTGCTGATACGGTAGCCAAGTCAGTGGGGCATGTGCAGCTGTGTGCAGAGCGGCCTGTGGCAGTGTGATGATCGCATCTGCTGGACGCAACTCCACCTCTGGACTTCATTCCCTCCCATTTCCCACCTGCTCCCTAGCCTGGTCACTTGTGGCCTCTAAGTCCTCTTTGTTCATAGGACACAGCGCATGTCTGACATGGTTTGATTCAAGAGCCACCCCCCTCCCCAGGGTCGATGACGCAGGCATTTCTAGGAGGTTGCTGCTGCTCCCCTACCCCACACCCAGGCGTGTGATGCTGTGGGCAGGGCCTTCCAGATGCATGGCCAAGGCATGAGGCCTGCAAGGGAGAATCCATGTTTAATTTGCATCCGAAGGGTCCGCATCCCACATCCTGCTGGACACCAGCTGGACTGCATCATCATGCTAATCAGCTTTCCCTGACATTGAACTTGACTGGCATTCTGAAACTCAGGAAGCGTTCGCTCCAACCCTTCCCACGGCTTCCACACAATCGTCTGCCCCTTGCCAGCCTGGGCGATTTGACACTCTTGTTCAGCGGCTTCTTGCTCATTAAACTGATCAAGATACAAAACTTGTTAGTTAATTTTTCATGTACTTGGGGATCCGGCTGCATATTTTAATGATCTGCTCTCAGAATGTGCTGATCAAACCGCATATTTTGTTGATTCGCCGTGACAGATCTTTAACTACAGAACTGGTCGTGCGGGGTGGGGGTGAGGCAGCTGCCTGGCTGGCGGGAGGCAGAGAGGATGCCATGGGTACTAATTCTGCAGCATGGCGGCCACGTGCCTTTGGCTCACTGAGCTGCATAGGAACCATTGGGAGGAGCCTGTTCCCTGTCCCAGGGCTCCGATGATATCAAACCAGTATGTATTAGAGGAAGATTTGTCGTAGTTGGACCTTCCGGTCTTTTTCGCATTTGCTTAAGGTTGGGCCATGGAAAGTGTGAACCACACACACACACACACTGCATTAATGAGACTAAACAAAGGAAGCAAAACCTGAGTCTAAGCAACCAAACAAGGTCCAACAGAATCAAAAACAATGCTTCCGTGGATTCTTCTGCTTCCTCGTGATGTTGAAAGCTCAGGAATTTGCTGTTATTTCTGAGAAATAAATCATCTGATGCTTCTGTCTCCGACAACAAAGCTTGGGGCCTGAGTCACGTGGGGGAGAAGGTGGGAAGGCTTTTGCTGGTGAGGAGGCTCTGGTTTCAGTGTGAAAGGCCTTCACATCCTCACTCCTGTGACCCCCTGGGGTCACATAAGCAGATCTCATGCGTTCAATCCACTTTTAAAAATGCCTGAAAAGGCAAACAAAGAAAGGAAAAGAAAAGATAGGTCAAGTCCTAGACACCACCAGTTTCTAAATTTTGTAAAATAAAAATACCAGGTTATGGTTAAAAAACATTCCTACCAAGGAAAGTTATTTTACAATACCAACAGATAGACTTTGCTGTAATCTACTATCAAAACGTAAAATAATAGCAATGGAAGATGAAAATGGGATTCGAGAGTAGTGGAGTTGCCTTCCCAGGCTATGAACAAATTGCATAAAATAAAAATGAATTCTTAGTGTGCCTGCATAGCTGTTGGGGGTTAGGTGCTGGTGGCCCATGCCTGTAATGCTAGCTACTTCAGAGGCTGAGATCTGAGGATCACGGTTCAAAGCCAGCCCAGGCAGGGAAGTCGGAGTGACTTATCTCCAACAGACTGCCAGAAAAACTGAGAGCATGCTGTGGCTGAAAGTGGTAGGGTGCCAGCCTTGAGTGAAAGTGCTCAGGGACAGCTCCCAGGCTCTGAGTTCAAGTCCCATGGCCAACAGTGGCAACAACAAAGGCTTTGAGGTTGGTGGTTAGTGAGAGCCCATGGAAAGGCCAGGTACTAATCCTTGTCATCTGCTGTGAGTGCCTCCCTCTTCTCCGTGTCCGGCCACAGCAGCGGTCACACACAGGACTGTGGCTGTGGACCAGCATGTGTTTATTTACAAACTCTGGCCACTGGCCCAAGCTGACCCAAGGGCAGCAGTTGCTTCCTTTCAGTATAGACCATCATTCTGTCATCTTTCAGTGAAAACAAGCTTGTGATTACCTAATGAAGATGCTAGGAGAATTAAATGAGCTAGTACAAAATCTGTCATCCAAGTCATTAGAGGCACAACTTAGACATGGCAAGCTCTCTGGGAGAATCAGCTGACTTCATCGCTATCCATCTAGTTGGATTGTTTGAAACAATTCCTTTAGGCTGAGTGTGGTGGCTCATCCCTGTCATTCTGGCTACTGGAGGCTGAGATCAAGGGAATCATGGCTGAAGGACAGCCACCGGGACCAATGAGAATCTGGCACAGTGTTGTACATCTGTCATCCCAACCACATGAGAAGTTTAATTAGGAGGATCCCAGTGTGAGCCAGAAAGAGAAGGCTGAAGACAAATATGAAAATCAGTCTGTGTGGAGAAAGCGGGAAAATGACCACAGATCTACTGAGTGGCAAGTGGAGATGGAGATGTAGAGCTAGCACAGCCTACAGGAGAAATGCACTGGGACAGGAAGGAGAATGAGTAAACGACTTGGAGGAGCGTCTCAGGTCCCGGGTGAGGGCCATGAGCCATGAAGAATCCATCAGAGCTGTGCGCTTTCCCTACCCCTCCCCACCACTAAAAATGCTTGTCAAGGCCCAGAAAAGGGGCTGGCCAGAGAGGAGCTACCCAAGTCCCCCGAAAGGAAGAACTGGATACAGGGCTGAGAGGATAGCAGAAGGACCAGGCCAAGGGGCCATCCATACAAAACCAGAAGTCGGTAGGCCTGCAGGGACAGTCCAAGATGGATGACTGGCGTCACTAAAGTTGGTTGTATTTGATTTCATCACATTCGAGAAGATGAATTCAGTTTCAAGGCTCTTTAAGCTGCCATTCCGTGATAGGAAATGCTAAATAAACTCACTGCTTCCCTGGTTGGGAGTGGGATGAGAACTTCCACCTGCTAGTCGAGGGACACAGAGCCCCAGATCGGCTATCAGCACCACGGGAGCAGATTTGAGAGGGTGGCTGGCCAGCCGACTGCCCTGGCACAGGGTGATGGCTGCAGGGCAGGCACCAACACCACTCTGAATGTTTCTGCCTGAGGGCAAGCAGGCAGCGTGGCCTGGGAGAGGCTCACCACTCTTGCCACTCTCCAAGGGAGGCCCTGCTCTGGGTCTCCACATTTCTGCACTAGAGGGAGTGACAGGAAAACACTTTCTTTTTGGGAAGGAAGTTTCAGAAAACATCTCAGGATGTCTTGTCATTCTGTGACACACACACACACACACACACACACACACACACACACACACACACACTATGGGTGCAATCGGACCTCTGGTAGCCTTATAAGAGAGGCAAAGGTCTGGCACTGCTTTAATGCACACACAGGAGGGAGGGGGGAGAGGGAGAGAGAGAGAGCGAGGGAGAGGGAGGGAGATCCAAACAGTGTGGTCAGCACAAATTCTAGTCATTGTTTCTCAAGCCAGACCAGATCCAGAGCGGATTCCCATCTGCTGTTCCCAGCACCTCCCACAAGGGGGCATCGTCGGACCGCAAAGTGTTTGCGGCCCTCACTTGTGGGCTAAAATACAACCAGTGTCACCCTAATACGTTCATTCTGTTATAAGAAGTGACCTTCCTGGGGCTACACAATTCACTGAGATTTCATGGAGTGGGAACGAATGGTAAAAAAGGAAACCACTTCATGTTTGTGGACTGCTTGCCCATAATTCATCGACTGGGTCTCTGCTAGGCTGTATGGAAATCATTAAGCAGGATATTGAAGCTTATGAATGGCAACCTAGTAATTCCTCTTTAATAAACATGAGTAACTTTTATTTCTTCAACTTTATTAGGCACTTACTCAAAATATTACTGAAAAAAAACCACTTGTTAATAATATGAATGATGATTTCGATTCTCTTTGCATTATTACTATGGCCAGAGGCCCTGAATACAAAGTCCGGATGAATCATAAAGATGGGGAAAAAGGCTGGCGTTTGGCTGTAAATCTTAGTGCCTGAGCTTAATTCCATCTTGACATTTCTCACCAAATGCTGCTAGGAAGGCAGTGACGCCTACCACAGTGGACTTTTTGTGCAGCTGAGGAAACGAACCCCAGAGGAGGCTTACCCCAAACCTCCCAGAGCGAGGCCCCGGCTGAGGGCCAGCCTGAGGACCAGCTGGGGGTCAGCCTGGCTGTGCCTGGATCCCTGGGGGGCTGAGCTGTCCACCAGGCAGAGCCATCACATAGGGAAGATGAAGTTATCAAGAAATCCAAATCTCAGCCAAGCACTGGTGGCTCATGCCTGTAATCCCAGCTACTCACAAGGCTGAGAGCTGAGAACCACAGTTTGAAACCAGCCTGGGCAGGAGCATCCGTGGGACTCCTGTCTCCAATGAACCACCAAAAAGCCAGTTGTATCCCATTCCACACCTCTGGTGACCTGCTGTAAAGAGCAGCAGGGCATCAGCCTCCAGGCCCTCTCTCCCCTGACCCAGCTTATGTTTCCATGGCCCAGTCCTTCCTGTCACACTGAGCAAGTCCACACTGAAGTCTCACCACAGCCCTGACACACTCCCATATCTTTCCTGCTGTGCTCCCCAGCTTCTGGGATTTCCACGCACACACTTTAGGACCTGTGTACAAAGACTAGACCCCAGCGGCTTCCTGACACCCCAAGCCTGCATGCCACAGCCAACTTTTCATTCTAGAGCACAATCACATCCTGGGTTCTGCTCCTCCGTCCACTTGGGTTGGAGAGTCCTAGATTGTGCCTCTTGCTGGGGGAATCTCATCAAACCCCGTGTCTGGTTTTCTGTCTTCCAGCCAGCCCTTCACAGAAACCAAACTCATCTTCAAACCTAACTTTGACTGTGGTTTCTCCTGCTTAAACCTTCAGTGCACACAAGATGGTGGCTACCAAAACACAATCAAAAACCCCTAAAAGTAGTAAGGTAGGTGAATGCTTTGTATGGGAAACAAATGTTGGCAGCACTCTCTTTCCCTCCTGTGTGGCAATGTATACATAATACTGTGAAGCACAAAAGACCCAGCAAAAGAAATATTTACTTTTGGGGGAGGATAATCAGAAGAGGTATCATCGTGTTTATCATGAGGCTATCAGTTATTTACAAGGAGAAAAATACACTGAAAATTGGCTTTAGCTAGGCTCTTCAGAGATGATTTTTTTCCTTATAGTTGGATTTAACCCCCAAATGATAAACAAACCTCAGGACATTACAGTAACTATGTGTGTGCTGTTGACTGTTTTAGCCCTGTGTCCGGTCTAAGCCACAGCTTGAGAGCATTTCCACCCCAGATTGAGCTGATACAAGGAAAGTCAGGTAGAGCCCCTGAGTCCCAGAGAAGGAGTGTCAGAGGGGCCGCCAAGCTCTGCCGCACCCCCACGCCCACCCCGCCCCAGCTTACAGACGAGAATGCATGGAATTCATACACAGAATTCACACGTGGGTCAGAATTAGGAAATAATCAGTCCAAGGCTGAATGAGGCTCTGCCCCATCCAACCAAACTAACTTACTTACTTTCTTTCTTGTCAGTCTTGGGACTTGAACTCTGGGTCTAGGCGCTGTCCCTGAGCTCTTCAGCTGAAGGCTACCACCCTATCCCTCCTTGAGCCACAGGGCCATTTTCGGTTTTCTGTGGTTAATGGGAGATAAAAGTATCATGGACTTTAGTGCCCAGGCTGGCTTTGAACCACGATCCTCAGATCTCAGCCTCCTGAGTAGCTAGGATGACAGGCGTGAGCCACTGTTTGTGGCTACAAACTTTCTAAGCCAAACTCAGAAACATTGACAGGAAAATCTAAACCTCCAGCACCCCAAAAAGGGAAAGCACAAAAACTCTGGCACACCAAGAGCACACACAGAAAACACTAGCTTCTTTCTTCTATTCTGCCTCACTGTTCACATGTCTATAATTCTGCAAAAACAGTCATGGCAGGATTTCTTTGCAAGCTGTGGCAATGGGCAGTGGGGTATGGACAGAATGTAAGACAAGTGAACTGGGGAAGCTGAATGAAGCGGGAAAGGTCTGGTAGGATCTGGAAACAGTGCATTTATTTCATAGCTGGCTGTGCAGACCCAAGGGGAAAATAAAAAAAAAAACTAGCAAATGGTAAGGGAAGAAATAATTAGTGAAATTTTTAAAAAAGCACAACCATAGTTTCAACTCACATCGTAAATAAAATTTATGAAGTAAACAGTAAAAATATAAAATTCAAAACTTAAAAAAAATCTTTAGGTGGAAATGTTTCTTGGGATTGGGAGCAGAATGCTAGCTAATGAGCAAAAGTCTCAGGTACCTACTTTGAGTCCCAGTCTTAGACCAAAAAAAAAAAAAAAAAGAAAGAAAAATGTTTCCTGAGGACAAAAAAAAACTATAAATGCATTTGATAAATTTAATTAGGTTGTAATTTAGAACTTCTCTTAAAATATACAAAAGAGTAAATGATAAATATACATTTTGTTTTCAGCCGGGGAAAAGATATGCCCAAGTTCATACAATGAACAATGGATGAACGTGCAACATCTATAAAGAATTAAAAAGAAAAAATAAGCAATCCAAGTCTAGGGGCTGGTGGTTCATGCCTGTAATTTTAGCTACTTAAGAGGTTGAGATGTAAACATCAGAATTCAAAGCCAGCCCAGGCAGAAAAGTCCTCAGGACCCCATCACAAACCTAACCAGTGAAAATAGGGCTGGAGGCATGGCTTAAGTGGTACATCACCAGCCAGCCAGCAAAGCTGAGCAAGCACAAGGTGGTAAGTTCAAACTCTCCTACTGGCAGGAGGAGCAGGGGAGGGGGAGGGGGAAGGGGAAAGGGGGGGAAGGGGAAGAAGGAGAAGGGGAAGAAGGAGGAGGAAGAGGAGGAGGAAGAAGGAGGAGGAGGAGAAGAAGAAAGCAGCAATTCAGTTTTGGTGAAGTGGATCAAAAGGACAGTTTCCAGAAGAGGAAACCTTCACTGGATTACTAACGAAAGCAGACATTCCAAAGGGAACATCGAAATGTCAAAATCCAGACATCTTGGAGGAGCCCAGGTCTATGATCGATGGAGGGAAGGGGGGCGGCATCTCCCCCATGAGAAGCTGGTGGTGTCTTGGTGTTTTGCATGAGAGAGCAACCTATGATCTCTCTCTCTCTCTCTCTCTCTCTCTCTCTCTCTCTCTCTCTCTCTCTCTCTCTCTCTCTCTCTCTCTCTCTTTCTCTCTCTGTCTCTCTGTCTCTGTCTCTGTCTCTCTCTCTCCCTCTCTCTGTCTCTCTCTCTCTCTCTGTCTCTGTCTCTCTCTCTCTCTGTCTCTCTCTCTCTCTCTCTCTCTCTCTCTCTCCCCCCCCCCCTGCTCTCTGGGATTCCAGTCATCTTTCATCATGGTGTTACATGGATATAATGGCTAGAATGTCCAAGGACGTGTGCGCGCTCGTGTGTGCCTTCGTGTGTGCGTGCATGTGTGTGCATGTCCCTACGTGTGTGTGTGTGTGTGTGTGTGTGTGTGTGTGAGTGTGTGCTGGGGCCTGACCTCCCTGAGGAGCACTACCACTTTGCATCACCATGCTTGGTGCCTGGAGCCAGAAGGGGGGTGGGGACAGCGAGGGAGGGGACAGTGTGGATGGGGACAGCGGGGCAGCCTGGCCCGGAGCGGAGTCCTCGGGTGTGGTGAGTGTCCCTCGGGGTCCTGGGCTGAGGAAATGGTGAGACTGTGTCCAGGCTGCGGGTGGGCTGGCTCCTGTTCTCCCAGGTGTTCGGTCGGCTTCTCCTTGCTAAGGCTACCTTAACGGGATAGAAGATCAGTAGAAAGCTGGGCAGGGTGGCACCTGCCCACAATCCTAGCACTCGGGAGTAGAGGCAGAAGGACCAGGAGTTCAAGGCCGGCCTACACTTAACTATGAGACTTTGTCTTAAAAAAAAATGTCAGGCGAGGTGGTCACGCCTGTCATCCTAGCTACTCAGAGGCTGAGATCTGAGGATCAAGGTTCAAAACCAGCCTGGGCACAAAAGATTGTGAGACTCTTATCTCCGATTCACCCCTAGAAGAGCTCAGGGATAGCACCCAGGCCCAGAGTTCAAGCCCCAGGACACACACACACACACACACACACACACACACACACACACACACACACACACACACGGGGGGGGGAGAGGGAGAGAGGGGGGGGAGAGGGAGAGAGAGGGAGAGAGAGACAGAGAGCCTCAACAAAACCAAAATTGATTCTTTTTTGTGAGGGAATGTGGGGGGGGGTGCAAACAAATTGGCAAACTCAGCTAGACCAAGCAGAACCAAAAGAAAATGCAAATAAGATGAGAGGTGAGAGCGGAGGCGATATTGCAGATTTCACAGACGTGAAAAGGGTCCAGACTCAATGCTGTGACACGCACTGGCCACAGAGGTAGACTAATTCCTAGAGAAGCAATCTGCCCAAACGGACAGAAAAAAAGGTAGAACATTTGAACAGATCTATAGAAGTATGAAAATGGAACCATTTATCAAACCCACCCAGGAAGCTGGGCCCCAGTGGCTCAAGCCTGTAATCCTAGCTACTCAGGAGCCTGAGATCTGAGGATTGTGGTTCAAAGCCAGCTGGGGTGCAAACGTCCAGAAGACTCTTAACCTTCAGTAAACTACTCAAAACAGCTGGAAGTGGTGCTGTGGCTCAAGTGGTAGAGGGCTCACCTTGAGCAATAGAAGCTCAAGCAGAGCCCAGGCCTAATGTGCAAGCCCAGGACTGGAAAACAAAAAACCAAAAAATCAACCCACCCAGAAAAGAAAAAGCACAGATGCCAGTGGTGAATTCTATCAAACATTTAAAGAAAATTGACGCCAGTCCTCAGACTTGCCCAGCAGAGCGGAAGTGAAGGGAACAAACCCATTCAAGGAGGCACAGACTCAGGTCAGGCAGTGCTACAACCAGAAAGGAAAGGTGAAAGCCATTGTCCTTATTAACATAACCCCAAAACTGATTAACAAAATACTAGCAGACTGAAACCAACAGCGAATTAAATAGATTATATACCCTGGCCCAGGGGGATTTACCCCAGGAAAGTCAATCAGTGTACTATGCCATATTAATAGAACAAAGGAAAAGCGACCCATAATCATCTCAATTGCTGTAAATATTTTTTGATGTAATCCAACACCCAATTCATGATGAAAATACTCAGCAACTAGAAACAGGAGGGAGCTTTCTTCACAGGATAAAGGTGGTTGTAGCAAAACTCACCGTTAGCATACTCAGTGGTAGAAGACTGAAAACATTCCCTACTGTCATCAGAAATAAGACAAGGATGCCCAATTCGTTCCCCAAGATTTAGAACTGTACTGGGGGCTCTAGCCAGGACAGTTCAGGAAACAGAAAAGAAAGAAATAAAACCATCTCCATTTACAGATGACAGGATTTCACTAGAGCAAATCCTGAAAGCCTACTAACAAATCTCCTGAAATTAACAGGTGACCACCAGAGTTTCAGGATACAATGACAACACACAGGAAATGGTTGTGCCTTTATGCATCAAGATGAGTCATGTGGAAAGGAACTGAAGAAAACCATTTTACTTAGAATACTATTCAAAAGAAGAACAGAGGTGGAAATAGATAGAACCACAAAAGTGAAACACCCGTGCCCTGAAAAGTACAAATCATTGCCGAAACAAATAAAAGACCTTAGAAATAAAAAAGGAAAAGCACCCACTATCCATGGATAGGAAGATGGAATATTGTTTAGACGAAGCACTGACCAAAGCGATCTAGAGATTCAGTGGGGTCCCTATCAAAACCCCAACAGCCTGAAAAAGAACTGTTTTGACAAGGATCTTCCAAGTCAAATGGAAATTCAAGGAGCTTCAAATAGCTGAAATCATATTGGAAAAAGAGAATAAAATATTCAGTGTCCACATGTGAAGATGGGACCGGATAGCTTGAGGGTTGGGTGGGCCTCTGGAGATGGTATGGGGAGAAATGATTCTGATCGCATGCATAAGCAGATACATTGACCTTTCCATAGCCATTCAAAGTCAGTAGAAAAACAAACCTAAAAAACGAACGCACTCCAAAGGAATCAGTGTTTCAATTGGGGTATCTTTCTTTTGTGGTTGTGTTGTAAGAAGATTTCTTTATGTGTTCTGCATCCTACACCCTTACAGAGGCATAATTTACAAATATTTTTTTCTATCTGCACATTGTCTGGTCAGTTTCTTTATACTGTCTTGTGATAAGTAGTTTCTTTCTAATTTAATGAAGTCAGTTTGTGTTTTTCTTTATTGTTTGTGCTTTTGTAGTTACAACTCTATTGCCAAATACAAGTTCATGTATCTTTATCGTTAGGATTTCTTATAAGATGTTTTTTTAAATCTATTTAAGTGGTGTGTGTGTGTGTGTGTTTTGCAATACTGTACATGAGATGAGGTAAGAAATGAACTTCTTTTGTATGTGGGTTTCCAGTTTCCCTCATATCATTTGTTGGGAACAAAAACTCTTTCCTTTTGAACAGTCTTAGCTTTCCCATCAAGTAACAATTGACTAAAGATATCTGGGTTTCTCTCCGGGTCTTGAGCTCTGTTTTACTCCTCAGTAGGACTATTGGAGCCTACTAATTCACTGTTGTGACTGCTATCATAAGTTCTGAAGTCACAAAGAGTGAGTTTTCCATTTGAGTTCTTTATTTGGGGTTCTTTGTGATCAACTTGTACCATTTTTCTAGGAAAAGAGGTTGTGACTTGGATAAGGATTATATCACACTTGTACATCTGTTTGGGTTATAGTCCTATCACGATATTAATTCTCAGAATCCATGAACGTGGGATGTCTTTCCTATTCCTGAAGTCTTCAATTTGAGGAAATGACATTCACACAAGAGTTAGATTTTACATTTGCAATAGATGTTTCAATATAATCTGTGGCGAAACTTCAGACCAAAGCAGGCAAGCTTTGCCAAGGAGACAATTTGTTCTAACATTAAATCCCATTGCCCAGGAACCTGCAGTATGGATTGCTCAGCCCCTCATTACAGAATCCCAAGTGGCTGTGCCCATGGCAGCTATGTGTCTGAGACCCCATGGCTCAGCCTCTGGCAGAAACGTGTGCCCAGTTCTCAGATACTGGAGTGTGGCAGTCAGTCTTGTTTCTATGATCTGCTTTCTGTTTATTGCAGTAACTTAATCTTAGCCTTCTAGGTTACAACTTAAGATTTTTCCCCCTAAAATTCATTTATTTTTATTTTAATCTCTATGTAGTTGTGCAAAGGAGTTGCCATTCAGCAAAGCAGTCAGATGTCATCCTTTTCAATATTCTGTGCCAGACCTCCCAAAACACCCTCCCCTCAATTTTCTTTATTTTGTAGAAGATGCACTGAATTGTCTTCTCCCTCTTTTGATGTTCATTTACTTTTAAAATATTAAAATGTTCTTATATTAACTGTACTGACCATTTCAAATTACATTGAGTTAAATAAGCAGTGCTCTAAAACACTTTCAATACGACAAGGTTGTCAGTACATTGTGCTTACAGTCTTTTCCTTGATTAAGACCTACAAATCTTTTATATTCATTTCAAAAAGCAATAAAACATTTATGTACCTAACCTATTCACCATCTTATGTTGAATTCATTTTGAATATATTCTTTGATAAAAGCAAGAATTTCAGCAACCTTTAGTGAGATATTGAATTATTCTTTTCTGTGGTCCTGGGGGTGATCTTTCAAAGGAGTTCAACTGTGAAAGCCAACATTTTCTATCATCACTAAGTTTATTTATAATGAGAAATCAGACACTAAGTGCATGCTCTCCAGAAAAGTTTCAGGGAAGAGAGAGTGACTTTCATAGAAACTGTGACCTATTGGTCATGTCCAGATAGGTCAGCTGCTGTAAGATATTGTAGAAAAATAAAGAGTGCAACCAGTCCTCAGATGCACTAGAAATATGAAGCATAATGAAAACTTAAAAAGAGATCATCTCCAGTGCTAGTGGCTCTAACCAGTGATCTTAGCTACTTAGGAGGCTGAGATCTGAGAATTGAGGTTCAAAGTCAGTTCAGGCAGGGAAGTCCGTGATACTCTTATCTCCAATTAATCACCAAAAGGCTGAAAGTAGAGCTGTGGCAAAAGAGAGAAAGCACTAGCCCTGAACAAAAGAGCTCAGGGACAGTGCTTAGGCCCTGAATTCAAGCCCTAGGACAGACAGACAGACAAACACACACACACACACACACACACACACACACACACACAGAGTCATAGTCAGACACTACTTACTATTTATCACCACTGGGAAGGAAATTCTAATCGATGGGCTGGGGGGGCATGTGTGAGCAGTGAGTGTCTGGGGGCCCTGGTAGTAGATGAGTGTGTTTGATCATGTAAATGTGTTTGCCACAATCATACACTACATTATGGGCCTGGGCTAATGATGGCTTTGGACTGGCTTTCCCGAACACCCCATCCTCGTTTGCACTTCATGTGTTCCAGCCATCATCTGCCTGAGTGTGGGTATGGCCCAGTTCTCATGATTTCCACACCACAAGTCAGAAGAGTTGGAGGAAAACAAAGTAACACTGAGAGCAATTCTTTTTAATACTGTTATCTTTTATTTTTCCAATCCTGGAGCTTGAACTCAGAGCCTGGGCACTGTCCTTGGGCTTTCTCAAAGCTAGCCCTCTACCACAGAGCCACAGCACCACCTCTGTTTTTTTCTGTACATGTGGTACTGAGGAATCGAACACAGGGCTTCATGCATGCTAGGCAAGCACTCTACCACTAGGCCACACTCCCAGCCCAATACCTTTGTTTTAATAGACTATTTTCTCATTTAAAACCACATATTGCATCCCATGCTATTGCCTTGTGTTTCAATTGTCCTATGTAATTTGGAAAATGAACAGAAATGATACATCAGAAAATGTTCAGTTAGGCAAAGACAGAGACTGGCTGGAAAAGTCAAGCTCTTCTAGCGATTTCTGTAAGTGGTGCCAGGCACCATTTATCTTGTAGCTGATCTGGAATGGAGCCCACACATAGATTTTGCCTGGTCACTGTTGTTCAGTCTTGCCATATCTTAATTTTCTTACCACCTGATGGGGTGGTAACATTTCTGAGTTCAGATCAGGTTCTTAACCTGTGCGTCTACTGACTGATTCAATGATACTGTTTGTGTTGTTGCTTTGGTCCCCGGGATTTCAGATGACTCTGTTTGCTTCTTCATTTGTGCCCCAACCACTCACTGGGTGCTAATGCACTGGAGAGTGAGGGATTCCCGAAGAGGGCTTCCTGCATATGAGCTTGGCTCTCTTGCTCTCCACAGCAACTGCTTCTGAACACAGGAGGAAACTGAGCCATTGCTAATCCACACCAACAGGGCCTAGGAAGAGGAGGCATACCACTTGGAAACCAACCTGAGATGCTGTCAGGTTTTATCAGGTGGATTTATGGTATAGTTGTGTGAATCATAAGAACAGGGGCTGCTTCCATCTTATCTAGTCTTGAGGCTTGAGAATTTAGCATGCTGCATGGATTTGGTGGCCAGTGGGGGGAATGAATGAATTATAAACTGGGTGGAAGCCGCTGGTAAAGCCGTTAGCATTTCAGGGCACCCAATTGCTTTCCTCCGCTGTCTTCCCTCCCCTCAGCGAGGCTACTCTGAGGCGATTTATTTAATCACAGCATCAAGAACTAAAGCAAAGTGACTACTTGGTAAAAGGTCACTAAGACAATGGAATATATATAGTCATCACTACAGCTCGTTCAATCAACCTAGAATTAATCCAGAATTTCGGCAGCAAATAGTCGGAAACAGTATAATAGCCCCGCTCTGTCCCATTTGCTCCTCAGGCCCGAACTGAGCAGCTCAGACAATTTATGAGGTTTCTGGAAGTGAGTCTTGCTTAGCTCCAATATCTTGTGTGGGAAAAGAAGACTGAATTTGGAATGCTGTTAAACGTAGGGTCAATGCAGAGTTCAAAAAAAAATTAAGTTTCACCAAGGATTGTGTATTTGATGGTCTCTCTAACCTGGAGCATTGTGGAATAAAACAGATCCCATCCGATGCAAAATGTATTTGAAGGTAATTTTTTATTGTCTCAACATGTGGTTGTAATATGTAAGAAACCATGAACTCTACCTTTGCATCCTGAGCTCCCCAAATGGTTTAAAATAAATGCTTCATCAGTTTTGATGTTAAACAAATGGAAGTGATTTACCCAGAGTCTTGCAATCACATGTCTCTGTGTCTCACGCCTCCTGATGTGAAGCCAGCAGTAAAAAATTAAGAATCGAGTAGAGAAGTTTCTGGACTCGCAGACTTATCGTGGGGGATGATGTGCTGATTTTTTTGAAAATATTTTTTTATTAAAGAAATTATTAAAAAAAGAAATTATTAACGTTGATTTTTACATCATATTTTAAATGACAAGTTTAACAAACAAGTGTTCAAGAAGGGAATTTCTATTTACAATCACTGGGACTTAGTATTTAGAACTTAATCCAAATTAGGCTAAGGGTTTATATGTCATAGAAACATATTGATTTATGAAATAAAACATTATGTCTACAGAGTCATAGGTTTTTATATCTATATATTTATGTTTATATTTCCATTACCATGTCCATAGCATTGGGTATGCAGTTATTGAGTCCTCGCTCTTGTACTCTTTGGATTTAATAGCCACATATTAAGGATACCATGCGCCTTTTGTTCCTTAGGTCTTGACTTGTCTCACTCAACATGATTCGCTCTAGATTCATCCACGTCCCTGCGAATGCCATTATTTTATCTTGCCTGTTGGCTATGTAGAATTCCATTGTGTGTGTATACCACATTTTCTGTATCCGTTCATCTGGATGTGCTGATTTTTAAGGGACCATTTTTTTTTAAAAACCTCGACATAGGTATTTGTCTTGTATATTTACTAAGATTCTGCATTCCAGTACCTCCTGGCTTCCTAAAGAAGAGCACTTACTTTGTTCATTACTCCTGGCACATCTCAAGCTTTTTATTAAAACCTGATTGAGGGAGCATAGGAACAGTCAGTGACTGCAGGGAGTGAGGCTCCCTATTCCGATAGGGAGGGTTATGGCCCCGTCGCCTTTTCATTCTTTCCCTGGAGATCTTTCAGAAACGTCCTTTGGCTGGCTCTTTTGACAAATCTTCAGCCACCTGGGCGGCGATGGGGAAGATGTATTTCCTGTGAGGTAATAACTCCGTTTTCAGCCTCTGGATGCAGAGGTGTGAATTGTGTTGTCTCATCCACTTGGCCCTCAGGAATGCACGCAATTGGTTGGTTAAAAAAATTCCTTTTCCTCATCTCAGGGTCCCTGGGTAGCTTGCTCCAGCCATCCTGGGTGTCTCACGCCATATTGCCTTTTCTGGATCTCACATTCCGGTCCTTCTGTCACCGTTCTCTCTTTTTCTCAGAGGCTGGGGCTGCACACTCTATGACGGCTTCCTGTGGTTAATTTTGGTTGTTAATTTCTACGGCTCCTGATCCCACACTTCATCTTTTTGAATGCTAGCCTGCCCTGCCTCCTTTCTTTGTGTCTGGTTGATCCCTCCTTTTCCAGGCCGGTCAGCTCCAGGGTGGCTGCGTGCCACTTGCAGGGGTGGGACAGGATGAGTCAGACAGCGTGGACCTCTCCTGCACTCTATCCAGCCACTGCCAGGGCCCTGCAGGCTGTTCACAGGCACACACTGTCACACTGCCTTCCAACCGAAGGACACTTTCCATGGGTGGCTTCCAGAGTGGAGCCATTCTCAGGGCTCAGGCCTCCTGGACATTGCATGGGAGCAGGAGGGACGTGATCCAGTCATTCCTCGGGGACGAGGGGGTTGCTGTGGAAAATCTGCTCTGTTGCTCGTGGCAACTTGTTCCCTGTGGTCTTGTGAGGAGGAGAGGTCTGCAGACCTGAAGTGGGTCAGGGCTCCTGCATATGCCATGCTGGCTGACACAATGCTGGCTGACACAATGTCACCTGAATCACTGATGGATGATTGACGCGGGGCTTGGACAGAACAGGGATCTTCATTTGGAAAGGACAGACTCTCTTTCTCTCTCATTCATTATTGGTCAAGTTTGAAAGATTCTTTGTTCCCCCCTAGATTTTTAATTGCTGTTAATCTTATCTCCACAAAGATGTTGCAGCATTGTTGAAGTTGGTTAAGAATACATATATATAAGAATATATATATAAGAATATATATATATAAGAATATATATATATATCTTCAGAAAATGGAAAGAAAGAAAGCAAGGGATGAAGGAAGAGAAAGAAAGAAGAAAAGAGAAAGAAAGAGAAGGAAAGGAGGAAGAAAAGAAACAAAAAGTGTTGGGAGTTGGTGGCTCATGTCTGTAATCCTATCTGCTCAGAAGGCTAAGATCTAAGGATCACAGTTCAAAGCCAGCTTGAGCAGAAAAGACTCCATGAGACTGTTATCTCAAACTAACCATTCAAAAACTGGAAGTGGTGCTGTGGCTCAAGTGGTAGAGTGCTAGCCTTGAGCACAAAGGGGCATCAGTGCCCAGGCCCTGGGTTTAAGCCCAGGCCTGGAAGAGAGATTTACCTCTCCCCCCTCCCTCCATGTTCTCCCAGTAAAACAATCTAGAAAAAAACCAAAACAAAACAGTAAAAATGTCTGTTAGCTTTTTGGAATGTATTTAGGATGCAGTGTTCCTCTCAGAGTAGAGTAGCTGTATACACAAGAACTGGGCAGGGCTGGATAAGACCTCCTTCTAGAGGACATCCGGGTTCTAATGGCTAGAGCTGGCCTTGTTCCTGCACGGGACGGGGGAAGTGGCCAGGGTGCAGCCCAGGCTAACTGAGGGCCTCACTGCTGATGAGTTTGCCTGCCTCCACAGAGGAAAGATAATTTTATAGATCGGGAAGAGAAGACACTGTGTGAGCGAACTAGGAAGCTAGATAGAGACCAGATTAAAGAAAAATCAGCCCACTTTGAAATTATTTCAAAAGGACAATTATTAGTCACAGTTTTTGCATGCTTGAATGCGTGGGTAATTTTTCCATCTGATGAGGAAATACCACCCACTTCTTTTAAATATTTGCTGGGTTCCAAAATAATAAGAATACAGGGAACAAATACTTGAGTTTTATCTCCAGTGACTGCTGGACTCTCTTCAAATATTCAGATTCTAATGTGTTTAGATTGTCCTCCAATAACAATTCTTCGTATGTTTCTGCTTTTAGGGTCCTCTTGGCACAACTGAGATGCCAGAGTTTGTTCATGGCACTCCATGGCCTGTCTTCTACTTGGATCTCCAGCCCCTGGCCTCTGCGGGAGCCGAGAGCATTCTTTGCTGGGCAGGCCCTGGTCCCTCTGCAGTGCCTCCTGTCTCTCTGTGTCTGCCTCCCGTGATGCCTGGGTTCTGAGCAGCGCTCTGGGGACCGATCACCTGCAGGGACGAGGGGCAGAATACATCCTTGGGGCTTCTCAGTCTCCTCTCAGTGCCACAGCAATCACATCAGCTAGAATCGAGGTGGAAATCCAGATTTCAATATTAACACCAGTGCAAGAAGACCTGAGAAGTCACACAAGCCACTTGGTGTGGACAGCGCCGTGTGTCAACTTCTGAACAAGTCACACTTTCCTTGCACTTTGTGCAGTCAAGACAGGAACCAATGAGAATCTGTGTCCTTTATCGTCCTCAACCCTTTATTTAAATTTGCACTTGTATATTCTATTATATTCTCTATCTTTTTTTCTTGTTCTCTCTTCCTAACCTCCCTCCCTCCCTTCATCACAGGTCCTAGAAATCAAAACCTTTAAATCAATGTTTAATGGGAGTAAAATCAGGTTTTTCTCATTGTTGCATTTGAGCACCCAATCAGTTGGAACCTCCTTGCATAGTAGTTAGTATGTGGAGATGAAGCATTTTTTTTTTATTGTCGGAGTTATGTATAGAGGGCTGCAGTTACATTGGTCAGGTAGTGGGTACATTACTTCTTCAATATTCCTATCCCTTCCCATGTTTTCTCCCACTTGCCCTTCCCTCATCCCCTCCCAGTTGTAAAGAAATATTCCAAGTCAAGAAGACAAAAGGCAGCAACAGCCAAACCCAGGAGCCATGCTTGGTCAAGGGAGTTTCCACAATAACATCCCCTCCTCAACCTCTGCCAGCCACCTTGACCTTGAACATGAGGGCCAACAGCATGTGGGCTTTTCCTTTACTGAACCTAGGGTAAGTTTGTGTCTAGATGATGTTTATCCCACTCAGAAACAAGATGACATATTTAAACTTTAGTGCTTTCTAATATTGAATTAGAATTAATTATAAAATTTGCTAGGGCAGTATGCCAACCATACATATAAAACTAAAAGATAAAGAAGAGATTAGGAAATAGGCATAGGACATAATTTAGTGTTGTGACAAGAACTTTCCCAAGTCAAGAAGCAAAGCAAATGAGACTTAAACCCAGACAATCAACAAGGAAGAAACAGCTGGGCGCTGGTGTCTCATGCCTATAATCCTAGCTATTCAGGAGGTTGAGTTCTGAGGAGTTCAGTTCAAAGCCCGACTGGGCATGAAAGTCCATGAGACTCTTATCTCCAACGAAACACCAGAAAACCAGAAGTGGTGCCGTGACTCCAGGGGTAGGGTGGAAGCCTTGAGCTGAAGAGCTCAGGGATAGTGCCCAGGCCCAGAGTTCAAGCCTCTTGATTGACCAAAAAAAAAAAAAAAGGAAGAAACAGGAATAATTAGTACATGTGTAATTTAGCTTCTATAGATATGGAATAAATGCACTATAAAGTAAACATAACTTTTAATCTGACAAATCAGTGAATATGAACATATTATAGGAAGGAAAGCTGGTAAGAACAGTCTTCACTCCTCATCCATACACAGTTGATTATGATCTGCAGAATATGACTCTCTTTCTAAAAAGACATTTTTAACATTTTTATCAAGAGCCTTCACCTAAATATCTATTGTCAGGAACTCCTAGGAAGATGCAAAAAGGAAGAGCTATATGAACTGAGAACTTGATCACAAGGCGATCCATAAATTTGGGAAAGCCTAAAGCAATTGAACAATGTTGATAAAGAAATTGTAATGGTGTAGAAGTATATATCATAGAGAGAAACGTGATAAAATGTTACAGACACTGCGCATGTATTATATATTAAATGAGCATTACCGATGTTGTATACACTCAGTGTATATAGGTATATATATTATATCACATGAACATAGTCCCATATCTCTTGTATAAAAATGGTAGAAACCAGGCTGAACCTATTGGTACATGCTTGTAATCTAACACTTGGGCGAGTGAAGCAGGAGAATGGCAAATTCAGAGCCAGCCTGTGCTAAAGTAGCAAGCCCTCGTCTCAAACCCAAAGCAACATCACCAATGAAAAGTAGAGACAAACAAGAATACTATCTCCAACTGTTGATATTATGGTTGATACTCTTTTAGGTTTTGTGTATTCTACATCCTTCAGAATTGGTGCAAGGCATGCATATTTTTTTGCCAGTCCTAGGGCTTGAACTCAGGGCCTGAGCTCTACCCTTGGGCTTTTTCAACGCTATCACTCTACCACTTGAGCCACAGTACCACTTCTGGCTTTTTCTATGTATGTGGTACTGAGGAATCGAACCCGGGTCTTTGTGTGTGCTAGGCAAGCACCTCTATCACTAGGCCAAACTTCCAGCCCTGCACATTTTTATTAAATAACAAGAAGATGTCATTTATACTTGTGAAACACAAGGCAAAACTTTGCTGATTTGGGAAATGATGTGTATTGTAGTGGCAAGAAAAGAACCATGAATAACATGTTGCCTGGTTGTTGCTTCTGTCAGTTTCTGAGCTCTGATGGGCCTTCCTGAGTCTGGCTACGCTGCCTGGGAATGGACCAGCATGGGCGGGTGGTTCCCTGGCCTGGGGGATTCACACTGCGTGTCCCGTGTCCCGTGTCCCGTGTCTCAGGAGTGCCTCCCCACCCCCGCCATGCAGTATTGTCCCTGGCTTGTTGCAAGTCCGAGAGTTTTCTCTCTCAGATTTTGGGGGACTCTTCTGTCATTAAAATTCCACTGAGGAATAGCAGTGTTCTTAGATATTGTCTCTTCTGAGAAATAAAATAGTGCTATAATCACTTCATCATTGTATCTGAGACGTTAATTTGTGAGGAAAGTTCTTCCTTTTCCAACGTCTCCAAGGTTATTAGCATTTTAGCAGGGGAGCAAATTCAAATGAAGGTCTTTTCCTTGGCTATCTGTAGTTCATCAAATAAAAAATGTGAGCCAAGATTAAACATTAAATTGACACATTTTAGATATTAAATTCCAGTGAGATCATATAGCAGGTACTGAGGGGGAAAAAAGAGCTGTTACTTTTGAAAAATCTCAGCAGAGAACAGTTCAAATTAGAATGATAACCCGTGCTTTTTTTCTCAATAAAAGTAAGTGCTAATAGTCTATAGAGAATAAAATATTTAGAGTGATTGCTTAATAGATTTAAAGAAATTTTCTAGAATCTTTTAATTTTTTTTCTTTTTTTTTTTGGTTGTGGGCTTGGACTCTGGGCCTGGGCACTGTCCCTGAGCTCTTCAGCTCAAGACTACAGCCTTACCCCCTGGAGCCACAGCCCCACTTCCTGTTTTCTCATAGTTAATTGGAGATAAGAGTCTCAAGGTCTTTAGTGCAGGGGCTGGCTTTCGAGATCTTCAGATGTCAGCCTCCTGAGTAACTAGGATTACAGACGTGAGCCACTGTGCCCAGCTGCATCTTTTAATTTTTAGCTTTTAATTTTTGTGCTGGTTCTGGGGCTTGAACTCAGGGCTTAGGCACAGCCCTTGAGCTCTTTTTGCTCAAGGCTAGCACTCTACTACTTGAACCACGGCACTACTTTTGGCTTTTTGGTGGTTAATTGGAGATAAGAGGTTCCTGGACTTTCCTTCATGGGCTGGCTTCGAACTGTGATCCTCAGATCTCAGCCTCCTGAGTAGATAAGATTACAGGGATGAGCTACTAACACCCAGCTTTTAATCATCTTTTGATCATGCAGAATGAACACAAGGGTTTTCTTTTCTTAACATGGATGTGTGCTAACATTTGCAGTAATTTTTTTTGAATTTCAAAGCATCCAGGTGTGAGGATTCTTATATTTTTCGTCAGCTTGATAAAACTGACACTAGCTGGAAGTCACATTGCAAGGTAAACAATGTAAGTCTCCAGGACAGAACCAAAAAATCACTTAAGAATTCTTGGCATGAGTTTTACTTTTATTTATTTTTGGACTGCACCATTAAAGAAAATCAAAACAGACTCTTGCACTTGAGCAATCTTTATGACTTCAGTACTTTGTGATATATCAGTAATTACTTTAAGAATATATATATATATATATATATATAGAGAGAGAGAGAGAGAGAGAGAGAGAGAGATTTAGAAAATTAAGAACCTCATTTAAAATTAGGTAGTTTAGGCAGAGGCCTTAGTATAGATTGGGTGGATGGAGAGTTTGGAGAGACCCCTGGGCTCAGCAGGTGGCCCCAGGACTGGGATAGAGTGAGGCTTGAGACTTGTGTTTTTTTCCTTTGTCTACCTTTCTGGTATGAAATGAAGCAGTGGGGTATACACTGAGAAATCAGAAGAGAAACTGTAGTACAAGCAGTAGAGCATTTGTTTCCATTTCTTTCAAATGGGGAGACAGAGAGAGAGAGAGAGAGAGAGACAGACAGACAGACAGATAGACAGACAGACAGACACAGACACAGACACAGAGACACACAGAGAGATTCTGATCTCTGATCTCTTCAGTGAGCACCCCAAATGACTGCATCACCCCCAGGATACCCAGAAAGACACTGTCCTCTAACTGACCTTTCCCCAAATCAAGTCCCGCTTCTAAAAGCTGTAACTTAAAACTCCAAATCACTGGCCTCAAAGACATTTCCCTGAGAGAATTAGCCCTTCCCTTTTCATTTCCAGGGCACACGTCTCATGCATGCCTTCAGGAAGTGTGGTACCCTTGGCCCCACGCCTCCTGAAGTTTGGGGTACGTGTCTAAGCAATAACCTCTCCGTTCCAACTTGATTGGAGCCTGAACCCAATCTCGCCGAAATTAGTTTTCGAATCCAAAGTCAATTAAAAACAGATGTTTCCAAGCAGACTAAAAATGGCTGTGAAAAACAAAATCAGGCCTGCTGCCTGGAGAATTGCTTGATTCCCGGAGGTGTTGTAGAGTCGCCGGGGAGGGAAGGAGAAGAGTTAGCTCTTCCTTCTGGCCACAGGCCACTCCAGGCCAGGCTTTGAATGCCGGAGTCCCCCTTCCCCAGGCAGGCTGGCCTGTCTGCACTGTCCATCGGCTTCCCAATCTATCCCAGCGCCAGATGAAGTTCGCATCTTCAGTTAGTCACGTAACAGTGCTTCTGGTTGAGAATTAATTTCTACAGACAGCGGAAGGGACACATTAAAAAATGGCTTGTTATTCCCGAAGCAAGGCATAGGAAGGATTCCTGCACATAAAGTTTCATTTACCACAGTCTTTAAAACTTCTAAAGTTAGTCTAATGGCAATTCAGGAAACATGACTGAGCTTTGGAAGGTTTTTTTTTTTTTTAAGCTTCACTGAAATCAAAACCCTATTAAAGAATGAGGAGAGAGCTTGTAGACAAATAGCGCCCATGAACTCAAACGCACTCCAATGGATGTCCCAGGTCCTCAAAGATGAAAACCAGGTGTCTAATTATTGTGAGAGGCAGCGTGCCTCCTATGCTCTGAGAAGACAGCCCTCATCTCCTTGTCTTAAGATGAATATGTCTATTTTCAGAATAATTTTTAACATTAAGTCTGGTCACCATTTGATTTTTTTTTAATATCCTTTCTTATCCCCGGAATCTTGCATTCCTGGTACATTTCATCTTCTTTTTGTGCAGAATCAGAGCCTTCGAGAAAATCTTTGATGCACTGGTGAATTAAAAGAGAAAAAAATGAAATGTAAGTGCTCGCTCTCTTTGTCATTTTTAATACGTTTTGAACGGCTTGATTTACGATTAAGCATTTCTTGGGAAAGGAGAATGTTTAAGGTGGTATTTCGAGCTCCATTTAGGGCAATTTAGTTGTCATCAGGCCTCCTCACCCTTAACCTTGGTGTGACCTTGCTTCATAAATTGGACCCAAACAACTGGCTTGTGTTTCAAGTAGACGGAGCCTTATGGAAATGATACTTGCTAAGTGTTTTTATTGGACATCTGGGTAGAAGTTAGCCTTTCTCAGCCCAGTCGCACACCCCGGAGAGCTGGACGCCAGCATTCCTGGTGGCACTTTCGACTCTCAGAAAACTCCTCTTTAAAATTTTTTTTTTAAATGGAGAGCAAATAAGATTAATTTGGATTTGTCTACCCCCCCATTCGTCGCTGTGCCCCGCAGTTGCTGCTCTCTGGTCTCCATTCACGTGGTTGGACGTGAGGTGGCGCCCTGCAGACCTTCACCTCAGCCCATCTCTGTGGGCAGTGCAGAGCTCTGTGCTTTGGCAGCCCATGGCAGCTTGAAGGCGAGAGCACCTTTGCTTCTCAGAGAAATCTCAGACCACACTAGGGCCAGGGGCCAGCAGCCCACCAGCCTGCCCACGACTCCAGGGCAACAGTTGGGCTCCCTCCCATCCCTTCCCTTCCCTTCCTCCATCTCTCCTTCCTTCTTTCCTTCGTTTTTTATTTTTTATTTTTATTTTTTTTTCTGGTTCTGGGGCTTGAACTCAAGGCCTGAGCAGTGTCCTTGAGAGTTGTGCTCAAGACTACTTGAGGCACAGCTCCACTTCTGGCTTTTCAGTGTTTAAATACACATCTGAGGAGGGGACAGGGGTGTGGGGGAATGGGAGGGAGGGAGGAGGAGGAACAGAGACAGAGACAGAGACAGAGATGGACAGACAGCTTGGAGAATGAAGGAAACAACCTTAGAGAATAGTAACAGGCTGAGAGAATTGTGGGAGGTGGATTAATTTCCTGTTGCTCAGATTTAATATTGGGAGGGGAGAATTGCTGGCAGTGACAGCGGCAGAGGCGGGGCCTCTGTGCTAGGGCAAGACCCTGAGGCCTTGGGTGGCCCTTCTGCCTTCAGCCTGTGGGTGTGTGCAAGGTGTGGGGTGTGGCATGTGGGGTGTGGGTACAGCCAGTGGGAGCCTTTCTCCCTCATCTCACTCATTGCAAAATGCTTCACCACAACCAGGGGCAGTGGTAACAAAATTAAAAGCTCTTTTGTCATCAAACGTTTCCGCAACTGTTTGAACATTGGAGGGAATTACTTCCCCTGCTTCAAACTTTTTTTCAATAGCCACTATGTGGATTTTTTCTTCTTGTTGTGCCAGTACAAGGGCTTGAACCAGGTACTGGGCACTATCCTTTAGCTTTTGTGTTCAAGACTGGTGCTCTATCACTTGAGGCACAGCTATACTTGCAGCTTTTTGCTGGTTAACTGGAGATAAGAATCTCATGGAGGGCCGGGAGTTTGGCCTAGTGGTAGAGTGCTTGCCTAGCATGCATGAAGACCCGGGTTCGATTCCATGCATGAAGACCCGGGTTCGATTCCTCGGTACCACATACATAGAAAAAAGTCAGAAGTGGTGTTGAGGCTCAAGTGGTAGAGCTCTAACCTTGAGAAAGTCCAAGGACAGTGCTCAGGCCCTGAGCTCAAGCCCATGACTGGCAAAAAAAAAAAAAAAAAGAATCTCATGGACTTTTCTGGTTGAAGCTGTTTTTAAATTGCAATCCTTAGATGTTAGCTTCCTGCATAGCTAGAACTATAAGCGTGAGCCACCAGTGGCCAGAAGTGGATTTTTTTTTTTTTTTTTTTTTTTTTTTTTTGGGAATCAAGCCTCAGCTATAATCTCTGTGACACTACTTTTTAAAGCAGATTGGGCTGGGTGGGTTGACAACCCCTTTGGTTGTGGGTAATTGTAAAACGTTTAACTTCCTAATAGCATCACCTATTGGTAAACTGTGACTTGAACTCATTCTAGAAAAAGAATACAAGCAATTTTCAAGGCAGAATCTCTGGACCCAGAAAGATTCTGACTCTAGGTCTGGTGGATTGGTTTATAAAACTTAGGGAAATTTTTGTATTTATTTGGTTTGGTTGTGATGTGGTCTCCTTAATATGTGACTAAGGCTGACTTTGAACTTGAGTTCCTCCTGTCTTGCCTCCCTCTCCCCTCCCCAAGCTCTGGCCTGGGTGTGTGTTTGGGGATTCTGGTAGAAAAAACACTGACTATATTCAACCTTCAAATGTTTATGCCAGCTCCAAGACCAAGATTAAATCTGATAACAAAGAATTTTAAATGTTAATCCTTAAGATCTTAATTCTATCAACCTTTATTAGCTTATCTTAGAGGTTTCCTAAGCTAAGATTCAGACAAGTAACTTTCAGAAGGTCACTTTTGTTTGTCTCTAGTAGGAAGAGACTGTTTTCCCTGTTCTCCATGCTCTCAAATTCTTAGCCGCTAATTGCCAAAAAAAAAAAAGCCACTTAAATAAAAGATGAAAAGCTGTTTATAAAACAGATCCCTTCTCAAAATCACCTCCAATGACACCTAACTAAACCCAAATGCCAAACTTCTTATAAAAATGTGGGCAATGAGAACACTTTCCATCAACTTAGAACTTTATTTTTCCATATTCAATTTAGACTTCAAACTCCCATTCCATGTGGTGGTAAAAAATGTCAGCAAATCAATGATGCTTATTTGCTGGCTCTCTGCCAGGGTGGCAGTGGTCTTGGGGATTTAGACTACAGCGAGATGAGCACTGGAGGAGAAGTTGTCCATCTGGTCCCCGTGATCACTTCTGCTGGCAATTGCTCTGGCCCCTTCCCCCAGGTCTTTGATGATGCCACACCACCATGCACGCAGACTTCTTCAAGTACCCACCTTTCCGTACAGCCTTCAGCCACAAGAAGGACCTGTTGTTTTCACACACCCCCACCCCTGGCAGGGGTAAACCAGGGTAAATTTAAATTTAATTTTTTGCCAGTCCCAGGGCTTGAACTCAGAGCCTGAGCACTGTTGTTAGGCTTTCTCAAGGCTAGAACTCTACCACTTGAGCCACAGCACCTTTCAGCTTTTTTTCTATGTATGTGGTACTGAAGAATCAAATCTGGGTCTTTGTGCATGCTAGGCAAGCACTCTACCACTGGGCCACACTCCTGGCCCTAAACCAGGTGTCTTCCTGGACTCCTTTGTTTCTGTAGGCAGCAGCCATTTCCAGTCCAAGACCCGCCCCTCCCCAGGCTCTATTCAGATAAGAGAGATGCTTTTTTTTTTTTTTTCCTGTAATCAGATCCCCAAGTCTCTGTGTGCTTGTCACTATACGCCCCTTCCAGAAGATTCTAGAAGATTCACAGGGCTTGGTGAATCCAAAGGATTGAGCTAGACAGAAAGTCTTAATATTTAATAGTTGCAAAAAGGTGAGATATTTACTTTAAATACACCAAAAATATGAACAACAAGGTCCTTTCTATCTCTACATCTGTGTGTTGAGTATCTTACCATGAAATGGCTCCTGGATTGGTTTGTGGTAGTTTCCTTGGAGAAATAATAGCTTTTAACTTTCATTGTTAGCATTCACAGGTCACAAATGATCTCAGAGACATGCTTGTTGGAAGGCGAGACTGCCTTGACTCACTTGAAGTCTGTGGAGGAAATTGGATTTGATGCACTGTTCATTGCTGGAGATGAGGTCCACTCATGCAAGTCTGCGTCGATTCCTGCTCCTGGCCTTCTCATTTCATTTGCGACTTGCTCTTCTTCTGGAGCCTTGGACTCGGTTCAGCTGAGAAACAGCAAGCACTTTACTTAGCTTTTTCCCCCTCTACACCTGTTTGGGAAACTCCAAGACTCTCACAGTTATGGAGTTTTGATTTTCATTTTGTGTTCATGCTGGAGACTGAAATAGAAATTTATCCTCTCTCCACTGGTGATACAAGAGATACAAAGGGAAATAAATGGATGAATACTTCATACTCTCATTCTTCCACAAAAGCTTAAATACTTTCCTAATAAGTCTTAGAGGCATACAGGCAAATTCAACATGATGATCCTGATAAATATAGAAGGGCCAGTGAAAAGCTGAGGAATTCTGATTTCTAAAGGCTAAGGAGCAGGTTTAAAGGGCACAGTTTGGTTCTGGTACTCAGAGTTCTACTTCAATAAAAGAAACCAGTCAAAGATCCTAATTACTGTCTCAATTCTTTTATAAGGGCTCATGAAGCAGAGGTTGTCTTTATTTCTATTCTGGTTATATTCTTGAGGCATTCAAAGGAACTTGATGGACAATCAACAAATACTTACTGATTATAAAAGGAAATTAGTGGGTATAGAGTTTGGCCCAGTTGTAGAGTGCTTGCCTTAGCATGCACGAAGACCCGGGTTCGATTCCTCAGCACCACATACATAGAAAAAGCCAGAAGTGGTGCTGTGGCTCATGTGGTAGAGCTCTGGCCTTGAGAAAGCTCAAGGACAGTACTCAGGACCCGAGTTCAAGCCCCAGCACTGGCAAAAAAAGAAGTTAGGAATTGGAGATGTGGTTCAAATGGTAGAGTGCCAGCCTTGAGCAAAAACGCTAAGGGAGAGTGCTAGGCCCTGAGTTCAAGCTCAAGCCCCAAGATGAGCCCTGAGTTCAAGTTCAAGACCTAGTACTAGTGCAAAAAAATTCTTCCAGTGGTCTAGATAGACTCATACCTTAAATCTAGAAAGCATTATTGGGGCCGGGCACAGGTGGCTCATACTGCAGTCCTAGCTACATAGGAGGCTGAGATCTGAGGATCCTGGTTCAAAGCCAGCCCGGGCAGGAAAGTCTATGAAACTCTTATCTCCAATAAACTACTCAAAAAGGGAAGAAGTGGAACTGTAGCTCCAGTGAGAGTGCTCACCCTGAGCAAAAGAAGCTCAGGGACAGCACCCAGGCCCGAGTTCAAGCCCCAGGACTGTCCTGCTTGATGGCATTACTGAACATGGGCTGCTCTTAGCACACAGATGTGTACATGGCTGCCGTGGGGATGCAGGTCATGGCTGCGGTGACACCCTGTCTCTGGTCTGCATCTCCGGACCATGCCTTCTAGTCTCACGGGAGAATTCTGTGACAGCCCTCTGTGTGCCTGGGCATTGTGGAGTGGACAGCCAGGCCCTGTGTCTGCAAGGACACACTCGTATATTGCACCATTCTCCCATGTGCATCTGGCATCACATTGGCACACAGGTGGTCAGTGACAGTGTAGTGAGGCCTGGAGCACAAGGAGACACTAAGCCCTCTTTTCCCCTACTCTCATGTGTTTATAGGGTATTTCTGTGAGGACCCAGGGCTGCCGGAAACAGGAGAAGGTAGAGGCGCTGTGGCTCAGGGCTTGCTCTGGTCTGGGGGCATCAGAGAAGACACAATGCCTTTATCTCCAGTTTAAAATTCACCATTTTTCAACTGCTTACACCTCACAGCAGGAATAGAAGTCACCAAGCCTTTCCCTTCACCCTGGTCCCTGCGTTCACGCTGAATGTCAGGGGAGATGGATGAGAGTGAACTGAGCATGCCCAATTGCATGTACTGCTTTGAGCTTCATATAATTTTGAAACTTAACATTTGATTTAAAAATGACTTCTTTAGATAGTAAATTTTTACATTCTTCCTGGACTAGGAAGTTGAGCTCGTGAACTGTTGTCTTTGTTTTATTCTGTTCCTTAGTGCAAAAAAGCAATTTGAAGCCTGGTGTTAGTGGCTCACACCTGTAATCCTAGCTATCCTGGAGGCTGAGATCTGAGGATCGCAGTTCAAAGCCAGCCTGGGCAAAAAAAAAGTCCATGAGACTGTTATGGCCAATTAACCACAGGAAAACTGTAAGTGGTGAGTGCCCTGTGCTCAAGTCTCAGGACTGGGAGAAAAAAAAAAAAACCCTTTCATCTTTACTGTGGCTCAAGGGGTAGAGTGCTAGCTTTGAGCTGAAGAGCTCAGGGACAGTGGCCAAGCCCAAAGTTCAAGACCCAAGTCTGACAAAAAAAAAAGCGCAATATGAATTTGGCTTGAACCCCAAGATTTTTCTCTCTTAATGTGCTGTGTCGTCAACACATTTTTTTTGTCTTTTTAAGAATTAAAAAGCTCCCATTAACAACACACTGACCACACCTACTCACTGGTTGAGCTCCCCCCTGAGCTCCTCACTCTAAATGGAAAGAGCTGCAGGTGCCAAAATGGTCACCAAAGGATGAGTTCATTGAGACTTTCAATCACCTGGCTTGTCAAAATTTCTGTGGAATGTGACTAGACTTTGCATATTAGTTTCAAGATGAAAACCAGAATTCAATAAAATTGAAATGTAAGCACTGGGTAATATTATATCATCAACATTCTCTTCCCTTGTGTGTTCCTAGCTTACTCATTCAAAGATATTGTCACCAGGAGGAGGGAAGAGAGTTAGATCAAGGGACCCTGTACCCTTCCCGTACCTTCCTACTTTTTGGTAAAGTGGAAGGTATAGAGCCCTTAATATCTGGTTGATGCACTATAGGACTTCTGATATTTAGAAGTTTCTCTGTCTTTGTCTGTCTTTCTCTCTCATCTTTTTTTTTTTGCCACTGCTTCTGTCTCTCTTGTTTTCTTTGTCACTGTCTGCCTCTCTTTTCTTTGTCACTGTCTCTGTCTTTTTGTCTCTCCTCTTTAATGGAAGCACTTTACTTCATAGATTATATGTCAAAATAAGAGGAATGAGCCATCATCCCCATCTTATATCACTGGACATGGAGGCCCCAGTGGTTAAATATCAGACATGGAGTCATGAGTATGAAATGGATGACACAGGAAAACCCTCTGACCTTCCATCAACTGTGACTTCCTGGCTAGGTCCTGGCAAACAGGTGAACCTGTAGAAGTCTCTAAGCAAGAGCCCAACCTCTGGTACTTCCTTTGATAACTTCAGACAGCAGGTGAGAGTGAGACTCGGTCACATAGCTTCAAGAGAGAGGGAAACCTGCCCTAAGACCCGAGAAAGATTCATCTCTATTTGGAGCTCAGTTTTAAAGCCTGAGCTGAAGTGTAATCTGTAGAATTACTGCCTCTTGGCTCAGTGCAAATGTTTAAAAAGCAGTACTAAAGATGTGAAATA
This sequence comes from Megascapheus bottae, assembly GCF_031878675.1. Lineage (NCBI taxonomy): Eukaryota > Metazoa > Chordata > Mammalia > Rodentia > Geomyidae > Megascapheus > Megascapheus bottae. The sequence goes on from NC_143509.1 coordinate 16,558,430, forward strand.
GGAACGACTTACTGATTTATAAGCATGAAGTTAAAAAGAATACTTTGTTGGGGCCGGGAGTTTGGCCTAGTGGTAGCATGCTTGCCTAGCATGCACGAAGACCCGGGATCGATTCCTCGGTACCACATACATAGAAAAAAGCCGAAAATTGTGCGGAGGCTCAAGTGGTAGCACTCTAGCCTTGAGAAAGTTCAAAGACAGTGCTTAGGCCCTGAGCTTAAGCCCAGGACTGGTAAAAAAAAAAAAGAATACTTTGTTTATAAATGCAAATGAATCGGATAACAGATCATCATATAATGTAAACAAAAGGAAAAGTACTTAGCCCTTTTCCTTGAAAACATGGGTGATAGAACTTTTCATACCCAACATTATTTGTTGAAAAAAAAAATAACTTAAGCAACACTTCTTGTGATGAACGCTATTTCCCCACATCAGTAGGGTACTAAATCTGGAGAGAAGGGGCCATAGACATTTTTGTTCTTCTGCTTTATTCCCATTGTGCTTCCTGCTGAAAAAAAAAGATTCTGTTTATTTCTGGAGGCTCCCTCATATATATTTTGAGACCAGCATCTCTTCAGAGAAATTTCTTAATTCTAAGGGGAATCCAAAGCTCATACTGTCTCTACTTTTTAACCTTAGAATTCAGAGCTTTCCATTGGAAGACATACAACTGACCCTTGCCTAAGTCTTGACTTAGGCAAGACTTAAACTTAGAGTTAATATGGCTAATAAAACCTTTCTTTGGGATCTCAGGGTTGGTGACACCTCTAATGAACTAGCTTTGGACAGAACGTGGTAGGAAGGCCATAGTAAGAGGAACTCTTGAGGATTGTGAACCTGAACATAGAACTACATGGATATGGCTGTTTTTCTTTAAGGATTTACTTGGGATTTTAAGTAAAATTTGAGCATGAGGGAAGTCAGTTTGAATTTGTTCATCCAAAATCCAAGTGGACTCATGGGGTTACAGAACAGTTTGATTATAAATTCCTCTCTGACAGGCAAATCTCCAGGGGGGAATTTCTAGGAAATAAAGGGTAAATTGTCCCACTGTCCTGTAGAACCAGGAGATCCTGTAATAATTGGGCAATTTCTCATCTGATACTCATCATGGCTTAAAAGCAAATCACAAGTTGTCTATAACTTTTTCTTTGTGACTTTTTTAACAGTGGAAACAGGACAGGACAAGGCTCCCTCTTCATAGTGCTCTCTTCTTGTAAACATAAAAATAATGACTGTCACAAAAACTGGCAGAAGAACCTGGGTTTTATTTATATCTTAAGAGCACCTCCTGGATCTCCTGTACTCTGTGATATTCAGCTTTCTGCCATCTACATTGTGCTTGGAGCTTTCATTATTGCAAAAAGGACTGTTGGATTTCTGTTAAATTTGGGTTCTAGGAATCTTTCTAATCAATTATTTTGACATTGCAAATACAAAAAGCCCTCTACATCCAAGGAAACCCAATGTTTCATTTTAAGCTATGCATTTTGGTTATTAGATATAGCTGTAAATAGATGATAATTTCTAAGTCTCTCTTCTCATCTCTTTCCTTATAGGTAAACGACATGTTTATGCAATGGGCATAAATGTGTAGTCACCCATGCTTTTTAGAGCCAGGTTGCTGTGTAAGCGGCTCCACATTCCATTCACAGTTCTTTGATGTTTGGACAAAAGCAAAACTATGAAGAAATCAAAGAAAGAAGACATTAAAATCATTAACTGGAGAAGCCACAGCATTTGCAGTCAGCGGATGTGTGTGACGTCACGAAGCCTGGGTGACAAATGAAGAACCAACAACTGGTTGGGAACATCTGCCAGAGCAGCCGGTGAAATGGAGGGCCCGCAAGTCACCTCTGCTGAAAATACACATTCCACCAGAGCACCTGAGCTGAGGCAAACCAGGACAATGGCCATGCGTGTTATGGTCTCAGAATGGTTCAACCAGAGGAATCATTTAAAAAACATTTACGTTTTTAAAAATTGTTATTATAAAGATGATGTACAGGGATTGCAGTCATGTAAAGCAGGTAAAGAGTACAGTTCTTTGTGGACAATGCCATCCTTTCCTTGCTCTCTCCCAATTTTTCCTCCCATCCTCATCCACTACTTGTCCAGTTTGTTTTCCACATACTGTCTTGTGAGTATCACTGCTACATTTGCTCACCTCTTTTCCCTCTAGGGATTCACATAAAAAATAAACAGATTTGTGGAAAATAACTCTGTCACTGGACTATGACAGACACCTTGTATAGCAGAGTGACTAGGAGAATGCGTGACCTCATGCTACATTTTTCTGGAATACTGAAAAACGAGACTGCATCCAGGATGAGAACATACAGGTGTGTGGTCAGCACCAACCAGCATATGGAAAGTAGGATATTGTGGCCCAAGTAGCAGAGTGTACTCCACACTCACAGCCAGAGGAGCGGGTCACCAGCCAGCTGCCAGCATGCTAAAGTGTCACACAACCCAAACTTCCCAGCTCTAGAACAAACACCGTAGAAGTAGGAGACTGGCACAATTAGGAGGAAAAAGCAGCTGATTCTGTTTAATATTGGTTCTGAGAAAGCATGATGGAGGTGGATGGAAGCCCTGTTTCCTGGTACTCTAGAAGCTGTATGATCACTGGTGGATATATTAGATCCTATGGGAGCTGTGTGATCACTGGAGGGTGTTCTAGATCCTGTAGGAGCTATGTGATCACTGGAAAGTGTTCTAGATCCTATAGGAACTGTGAGGTCTTTGGTGGGTGTGGTAAATCCTGTAGGAGCTGTGAGGTCATTGGTGGGTACCCTTGATCTTCAGGACCTTAGCTTCAACTCCTGGAGTGAAGTTTTCCATGACTTGGCTGCTCCACATCACTTTGAAGACCCCTGTGATTTGACTGTGGCAATGACTTAACCTTGCCGCTCTACTTTAGTCAGGCTAACTCTAGAATCTCACTGCCCCGAAGCCTCTTCTGCAGTCATCAGGAGTTTAAATGTCTAGTCCTCTTCAGGCATGGTGATTATGACCAGTTAATTCACTGTCAGCCCATGATCTGCCACTCACAAGCCATATGATCGGGCTTCATCATTTAAATTAGGGGAATAACAAACTTCACAGTGCCAATGAGTTCTAGACCATATTTATAAGATTTATAAGATGCCAGTTTTATCTCTTTCCTTCTTTTCCTTTTCTTTTCTTCTTTTTTTTTTTGTGTGTGCTGATCCTGGGGCTTCAACCCAGGGCCTGGGCACTGTGAACTTTTGTGTTCAAGGCTCGTACTTTACCACTTGAGTCACAGCTCCACTTCCAGCTTTTTGGTGGCTAATTGGAGATAGGAGTTCCACAGAGTTACCTGTCTAGGATGGCTTTGAACTGAAGTCCTCAGATTTCAACTTCCTGAGCAGCTAGAATTAGACTAGGTGTGAGACACTGGCACCCTGCTTGTTCTTGTTTTTAAATTTGGAATATACTATTCAAATATATAACCCACCAGGGTTAAATATTCAGGAGAACCAATGCTGACAGCAATTTTAGGCCTGTATAGGCCTGTGTGTGTAAGGTCTTTGGTTCATGTGTGTATGGGGTGGAATGGGAAAGGTTTATGGAATAACTACAAGTTCATAGAACAGGGTTTACTAAAGGATATGCGATGAAAGTCACAGCAAGACAAAGATTATGCATGTGACCACCACAGTTCTCTAGAACGAAGACCAACAAGAAGGTTTATGGGGAAAAATATCTGATCATTGTTTAAAAGGTGCTGGTGGCTCAGACTGTAATCCTAGCTTCTCAAAAGGATGAGATCTGAGTATCACAATTTGAAGCCAGTTCAGGCAGGAAAGTCTGTGAGACTCTCATCTCCAACAAACTACTCAGAAAAATCTGGAAGTGATGCTGTGCTCAAGTGGTACAGTGCTAGTCTTGAACATATAGTGGCTCTGGGACAGCGTGTAGGCCTTGAGTTCAAGCCCCAGGACCAAGCAAAAAGCACAGGAGCCACTGCTCATGCCTATAGTCCTAGCTACTCAGGAGGCTGAGTTCTGAAGGATTTGCAATCAAAGTCGCCTCTGGCAGAAAAGTGCAATTGATTTTTTTTCTCCAAAATAACCAGCAAAAACTATGCTAGAGGTGTGGCTTAAGTGGTAGAGTGTCACCAAGCAAGAAAAAATAAGCAACAGTGAGATCCCAAGTTCAAACCCTGGAGCTGCCAAAGACAAAGTGGGGGGAGGGAAGAGAAGTAGATTAATTTTAGTCAGTTCCCTTCCTCTCTCCCTCCCTCCCCCCTCCCTTCCCTTCCCTTCTCCTTCCTTCTTTCCTTTTTTCCTTCTTTCCTTCTTTCCTTCCTTCCTTCCTTCCTTCCTTCCTTCCTTCCTTCTTTCCGTAGTTCCTTCTTTCCTCCCTTTCTTCCTTCCTTCTTTCTTTTAACATTTTCTACAGATAAGACCTACCCCGTTTCCTGCCCCTGGCACCTCACCCCTTTGTCTTGTCCATGGCATACCACTCACCATCAGCTGTTTCCAGGATTTTCTGAGTCCTAGCACCTTTCCACATAGTATGTCCTTTGTGCCTAGCAAGGACCTTCGTTGAATTATGGATACCAGGAAACTTTTCCCATGCTCACTGATTTCACCAGGTGTGAGGCTGTTTATCTGATTTTGCAATCAAGAGCTGAGACATTATAAAGCATCCAGATGCACGCCATTTATGAGTTGCAGAGCTGGGGTTTGAGCCGGGGTCATCCTGGCTCCTGTGCGTCCATTCAACACATGGCCACAGCGGCTCCCCAGCTTTTGAGCTGAGCCATCATTTGCTGACACCTCTGCCTACTGATTTTAAAATTCACGATGCATAATTGAAGAGATACCCTTTGTGGGGACTATTCAAGCTTGTTTTCATCCTAAATGCAAGTTGGAGGAATATTTGGCAGTGGTGGCTGTCATGTTTATTAGGGGCCTTAAACCCTGCTGCAGCTCTGGGGATAAGCATCAACTCTCGCTAAGTCAGTCACACCATCAGCAATTCAGTCTAGAATGACATTCCCTTTCAGAGATAGAGCCTGGGACAGTCCAGGGAGGCAAGAAGCCGAGCCCCTCTGGGAGACAAATAATAGCGAGTAACTGCTCAGGGCCCTGCTGCCGGGGGCCTAGGGGAGCTGCTGTCATCCACAGGTTGAAGAAATAAAACCCAGCCGCAGTGGGGTTTCTCACTCACACAGCTACACAATCCAGGGTTTGGCGAGTGGCTGAGCCAGCACAGCCAACCATCTGTTCCAAGCCTCCTGCATTTGCCCATTCATGTCGCCATTTAATCTGCCCTTGGCAGGGTTGAAAGCGAACTTCGGGAGATTCTCTGAGAAATTCATGTCTCTGAGAAGCCTCGACTGAGATAAACCCAGGCCTTGAGGCTGCCTAGCTCTGCAGGAAGCTGCACCAAGCCCTCCCAGCCGAGGCTTTCTCCATCAGAAGTGATCCCAACCCGCAGACACCAGGGGAGCCCCGGGGGACGAGCTGGCCTGCAGAGGCCCTATTGTGGTGGAATCATCATGCATGGGAAGGCATCTGATCGTACCTGAGGTCTCAAGCAATACCAGGTAGGTTGGAACAATGTTGATTTTGCAATTTTCACACAACAGCCAAACATCTTCTACTAATAAAAATCCTTTTCATGCTGGGCACTGGTGGCTCCTGCTTGTAATCCTAACTACTCAGCTCTGAGTACTGAGCTCTGAGAGTTGTGAATCGAAGCCAGCCTGTGCAGGAAGATCTGTGAGACTCTTATCTCCAAGTAACCACCAGAACACTGCAAGTGGAGCTGTGGCTTAAAGTGGTAGAGCACTAGCCTTGAGCAAAAAAGCTCAGGGCCAAATGCCCAGGCCTTGAGTTCAAGCCCTATGATCAACACAAACAAACAAAAACCAAAACTAAACCCCCAAACCAAACTTTTTCAAAAAATTAATAACCATGAAATGCCCTCACAGTAAAGCTCCAACGTTCTGTCTCCCAGGCACTTATAAATCAGAAGATCTGCCCATGGGTCAAATGTTGAAGTCAGTGCTTCTACACTCCATAAAGCAAATAAATAAAAATAACAAAAACTCCCAGCTATAGCTCAGGGCTCCGCGACTGACCTCACTGGGAATTCACTGGCTATACTGAGACACAGAGGCACTGGGCTCTTTCTGTATTGCTCATGGTTACCAGGTTTATGGATCCTCTGGGCAGTGGTCCTCACGCCTGCCTGTGAGTGGACATCACCCGGTGTTCTTTACACAGCCTCAGTGTGGCAGGAACACCTGCAGCGAATGCTCTCATTGGCTCAGCCTGGATGTAGGCAGACAGTCCCCAGTCTACCACATTTCCTCCAATTCAATGATGACACAGAGCTCAATACCAGGCAGTAGAATTCAGGCTTGGAGTTGGGAAGTTGGATGACTTACCCCATTATGCTACTTGGTCCCTGCAGGTAGAGTGGGGAGGCATGAGAGTGGATGGCAGATACTTGGGGTGAGGATGAGGGAGGATGGCAGATATTCCACAGTGAACTACCATGGAATTCTCAGGATTGGTTTGACAATTTTTTTTTGCCAGTCCTGTGGCTTGAACTCAGGGTCTGGGCACTGTCCTTGGACACTTCTTCCTCAAGGCCAGTGCCCTGTCACTTGAGCCACAGCCCCACTTCCAGCCTTTTCTGATTATGTGGTATCAAGGAATTGAACCCAGGGCTTCATGCATGCTAGGCGAGCACGCTACCACTTGGCTACAGCTCCTGGCCCTGACAACGCCATTTCTGACATCAAAACTCTTCCTTTCACAGACATTTTAGGACAAAGGGGGAGCAAGTGCGGCAGTGATACTCGCGAGACACCATGTTGAAATGTTGAAAATGAACTAGACAACTTGTGGGAGAGAGAGGAAGAGGTGACACTGGTCAAAAAAATATACTCATAACCTGATCTATGTAACTGTAACTCCTCTATATGCCACCTTTATAATAAAAATAAAATTTAAAACCCCACAGCTCTTCCTTTTGTTATGGAGCTTCTGTGTCTGAAGCCCTCCCGAGCTCTACGGGAAAGCAGATTTGAGGACCAAGGATGGAAGAAGCCCATAGGCTCCAAACCAGAGCCCCCCCCGTCCAATCTCCATGTTTTTATAGAGAACCCAGGTAGCTGAGTTGTTTGCTTTTTTTATTTTTGGTGTGCCTTTCCTGGGGTTCGACTGAGGTCCTGAGCACTATTCCCGAGCTCTTTTTCCTCAAGATTAATGCTCTACCACTTGAGCCTGAAGCTCCACTTCAGACCTTTTGGTGTTATTTAGAGAGAAGATTCTCACTGACTTCCCTCCCCAAGCTGGCTTTGAACCACGATCTTCAGATCTCGGATGCCCAAGTAGCAGGATGGTAGGCGAGAGCCACGCGTGCCTGGCCACTAGCTGAATGTGTAACAAGCCCTGTAGTGGCCCCCGTGATCTGAGAGGTCTGTGAATCAAGTGGCCTTCCAACTTGTTTGTCCCTGGAGGCTGTGGTCTGTCCCTACCCTGGCAAAGCCACAGCTGTCATTTTGCTGGAGCTGTGGCTGGTGTGGGGCTGGGGCCTGTCTCCCTTCTCTGCCACCCATCTGCACACGTGGACGTCTCTATAAATCACTTCTGATCTGTGGTTCTCCCTAAGGAAGTGCTCTGACCATTTCCCCTGTAATGATGGAGTGGAGGAAAGGTCTAATTTTGGAACAGCGGTGGTTTGGGCAATGCCGTGTTCCCTGAGTCTGCATTTCCTAAATGCTGCTGCTCCTGCTGCAGCGCTGCTCACCACAATCACACAGCCGCTCAGAAGCACTCTATCCATCACTGCGCAGTACCGGGGTATGTGGGGGGGGGTTCCCGCTGAGGGAAGGGCTACATGGCCCGGCTGAGGGCACTCGCACAGAACCTCCTGGCTCACCAGGACCAGGCGAGGTGGGGAACAGGTCAAGGCCAGTGAATCAGTGCGGCTCCCCTGAGGCTGGCATGTGGCTGACCATACCACGAAGCAGACAAGATTCCTGAAAGCTGCTAGTGCACGGACAGCATTGGCCAGGAAGAGTATGTGTTTGTGTCAGGGGAGGAAATGAACATGGGTGAGCTATCTGATGAGAGCACTCCCTCTCTGTCTTTGTCTGTCTCTGTCTGTCTGTCTGTCTGTCTGTCTGTCTGTCTGTCTCTCTCTCACACACACACACACACACACATGCACATATGGCTCTTTCACACAAGATACCATGTCACCTACTCACCTACTCTAGACACAGGAAACACTTTACAAATGAGCCAATTGAGACGTGAATTATCCGGAACCACACAGGTAAGCAGTGAGTGAGATTTCGCTGGCCCTAAAGCTTTTGCTCAGGCTGATATCTGGTTCCATGAGATCCATGGGCCCTGAGACCCTTCCTCACAGGTCAGCTTCTAGAGTGCCGGGACGCCAGGCAGTAGGGTCAACTCTGGTGGCTGGGCAGGGACATTGAACAGGGCCATAGGATGGCTCAGCAGGGAGCAGGACACAAGATGGAACTCCACCCTACTGTGTGCATGAACCATAGCATGCCACGCCTATCCACGAGCCATGGAACTTTGTGCCCACTGTGTGCATGCGTCCTGGGACATCACAGGAAAGCACAGTGGGAGTCTTTTAGGCTTTCAGTTCTTGGTGATTTGTGGGCTCCATGGTGGCTGGAGAGGTGGGGGCAGGAGAAAGGGCTCTCAGCACCATTCCTGGATGGGCTCTCCAGCCCTGCAGTGGGTGAATCACAGTGACTGGGAGCAGTGGGACAGTGAGACAGAAAGGACAAGCAGCTGGGGGAGGGAGCGGGATGGGGGGGGGAATGGGCTGGGCTGTGTGCCCTCCTCCAGCCAGAAAGGTACAAGCCCGCTAGGGAGGAAAGGCGACTTCCCTCAGAGCAGAGGCACGGCTATGAGGACCGCAAGGCCATGGGCAAGAGAGAAGGAGGATCTGAACTCCACACCTGTGTCCTGAGATCCAGCCAGCCAGGCAAGGGAAGACGCTGATTCGGAAGGAGGGGATACCAGTCCCCCATTCCCAATTGCAGCAGACCAGGGCTGGCGGCACCTTCCTGTCCACAGGGCCGTCCTTGAGAAGAGGAAGAGAAGACAGGACCTGTGGGCTCCGGGCTCCTCCAGGGTCTGACACTAACGCTGACCAGCGCCCCGGGAGCACCTGGCCACACGGGGGCGCCCGCCCTTCTCCCTTCCCAGCCAGGGCTTCACGTCTGTTCCCAGGCTGAGGACAGCAATGCATCCTGAAGGCCTGCAGAGCCATCCAGGCTCCAGCTGCAGGGCCCTGGCTGCCCCAGGGGTTGGGAGCCTCTCAGCATGGACTCACTTCCAGTAGCCCGGGCCAGGAGATGCATGGCTGCTGCTGCCAGGAGGAGTAACTTCAGGAAGCTTCCCTGGGAAGCTGCCCTTTGTGGGATGTGGGGGCAGAAGAGGGGCAGGGGATGCTGTGTGGATATTTTGAGGAAGGGTGGATTTGAACCCCTCTCCCTCCTCTGCTATAAGTGCCCCAGCTGGCTGCCTGGCATGGCCTCTACATGGTCAAGTCCCCAGAGACCCGAGATGGCCGGATGCCATGTCTCTAGACACAGGCCACGTCCCTCAAGACAAGTGCTCTCTCTACCCAAGGTCCCTGAAAAGTCTGCAGTGGAAGCCAGCCAGTTAGGGTGGCGGGCAACAAGAGCTCCCGTGGGGGCTCCTGGCTCGAGCCTTTCTGTAGTCACACACATCTAGTAAGACAGATTTTAAAAACTGGCCTGCTTCCTTGCCAAAGATGATGATGACAATCAGGAAAAGAATTTTCCTAAAGAGGCACAGAGTTCATGTTTCCTGTGGCCTGGAGATGAAGCAGAGAGAAAAGATGTCTGACCATCGTGGCCCCTCTCAGCTTTGACCTCTGCCACCCAGCTGTCTCTGTGGGAGCCGTTTCAGTCCCATGTTTCCTCTGCACCCTCTGAATCTGCTGGGATTCATCCATGGAGGATACATCTAGGAAACAGAACTGAAACGGGCACTCAGCTTCTGAGAGCGGCCTGCAAGGGTACCTGGACCTACCATGGTACAGTTAAGGGGTGCAGGAGCTTACTGTGGGCTGCCCAGGGGTCCCTCCCAGCCTCCCCCTCCCAAGCACTCCCCTGCAGCTGCTCTGGATTGGCTGTGCTCACTGGAAGTGGGTAGGGCTCTGCATGGGGGGGGGGGAGGTGTCCCTGTCCTCCCCCCCCACCTGTGGGATTTTGAGACCTAAACCCTTCCCTTCTCCAGAGGAAGGGGGAGCTGAGCCTCTTTCTGCATGAACAGGTCACTCAGTCACACGACTGTGGGGCTGGGTCATTTGGAGCTGTGACAAACCACCACAGACTGTACACCTTACAACAGAAATTTATGTCTCACCATTTTTGGAAGTCTAAGCATGGGGCAGCAAGTGTAGGCTTGGTGTTGTGGCTAGGGCTGTGGAAAAGGGGGTGGGGAGGGGGGAGGGCCATGGAGAAGTGGGTGTGGAGAGGGGAAGGGCTGTGGAGAGGGGTGAGGGCTGAGGAGAGGAAGGATGCTGGTTTCTCTTGGCAGAAGGAGGTAGGGGGAGGACTCTTCTGAGGGAGGAGACCTGAGGTTCTAATCACTACTTAAGGCATCTATCTATCTATCCATCTATCTATCTATCTATCTATCTATCTATCATCTATCCATCTACTTATATCTAGTTGTCTATCGTCTGTCTGTCTGTCTGTCTGTCTTTCTACCTGTCTATCTTGCTATTATTATTACTAAGGTGCCAGGCAGAGGTGTTACCATCTCATAGGCTGGGTGACGAGTACACCTTTTTGTGGACAGTGTCACCCCTTCTTTCGCTTTCCCCAATTCTTAACATGTCACACTGGTGAGCCCTGAATCCCAGAGGAGCCATGAATGTCCAGCTCCAGCCGGCGTGCTCGCCTTAGGGTTTTTCCTACGAGGACCCACCCATGATCCCAATTACAGCCACTGAGCATTTCCTCCCAGCTTTGTCAAAGCCAGACCAGGCACTAAAGACCACTAGAAAATGGGAAGTGGGGCCGTGGCTCAAGGGTGATAGCCTTGAGCTGACGAGCTCAGGGACAGCGCTCAGGGGCAGCACGCAGATCCACAGTTCAAGACCCATGACCAACCAACCGACCAACAAAAACAAAATAAAACAAAACCCATTGGGTGAGGGCATGGGACGTGATGACATTGGTCAAGGCGTGTATATTGTGTTCATAATCTGCATGCTCAAAGGCAGCTCCTTTGCACAACTGCTTCAATGCAACAATAAGGACCCTTCTCCCATCAGAGATCCCAGAGAGCCATCTGATGGGGCCAGACCACGCCCAGAGTGGGGGATGTCAGGGGGTGGGGAGGGACAGAGGTGCCTCTGGGACCTGCCTTTCACAAGCCAGGTGGCTGGGGCTTGGATGCCTCAGGCCCCCTCTAGCTGTGGCACAGCTGGGCCATGGAGGCAGGCAGTGTATTCTAGCAGGGCTGACTCACCGGCCAGTGAAAGGTCAGTGAAAGGGCTCGAACCTTTAGCATCTGGCATTCCCAGCACGTCTTCCTGGGACAAGTCAGCCTTTTTCTGCATGAGGCGAGTGCTATACCACTTTGAGCCATAGCACTAGTTCCGGTTTGCTGGGGTGAGTTGGAGACCCTGGGTCTATGGTTCACAGCTCCCATCCTGGGCCTGCTCTCCTGCACCCAGATTTCTTGAGGTTCCACTTCTCGGGGTCCCTTGAGCTTACCATTCTCCTGGCATGGTCGTGCCTGCTTCTCCCAGGAGTGATTATCATCTAGAGTAATTCTCCGCTCTTCCTGCAGATCTTTCCCTGCCAGGCCCAGCCACTTGTGCCCCACCCCAGATGTCACCAGGCAGTGGCAGGGAGGAGGGGCCAGGTACACAGGGCTCCTCATGTAAGCCACGCCCCCAAGTCAGTGATGCACTGTCCCTCTTCTACAAAGCCCAGGGGAAACTGAGGCAGGGAGGTGACATCACATGCAGCTGTTGCCATCATCACTTCCCTTCATATATCTCCCCCCCCCCCAGGGTTGGGGGCAGGTTCTCCGTTGTCTTCTGCTGCCCACACTGCCCAGGGCATTGCCCCACATCACACCAATTCAGACCTGGAGGACACATAAGTCACCTTCTCTTGCCTGGTGACTTGGTTTTACTTTCCTGGGGTAAGCTTAAGGCCGGCAGGAGACCCAAGGCACACAGCAGGCCACTGATCCTGGCATGTAGGGAGACTGAGAGAGGGCGCAGAATCCATCCTGCTTGTGGAAGAGGAAGTCCTCCCTGAGTCTACCCTCGATCCAGGGCGGCTCTGGCTGGCTTAAAATGAGTGCAGGGCCAGGGAGGAGTTTGGAGGGGTTGGTGTCCTTATGGGTGCCACGACTGGGTCCTCAGGCCCAGCATCCCTCCAGGCCTCCCCGAAAGCCTGAGGAGGGCTGGAACCACACTGCGATTTGACTGAGACATTCTTTGCCTAGCGTTCAGGAGTAGAGCTCTGCTGTGCTGCTGATGGCCCATGAGGACAAGTGCTGTGTTTTGGTAGATCTTTGCTTTGATGGTCTCTAACGGTCATCTGCATGTGCTGGTGTGTGGGGAGACAGGGCCCCAGTTCGGGACTTGGGGACAAGCGGATGGAGTGCCAGTCCTCAACCCTGCGCATTCTCAGCACGTCACCACGCATGCTCCCGCCTGTCATTCCCGCTTACGCAGGAGGCAGAGGTCAGGGGTTCAAGTCTTCCCTTATCATCCTTCCTGGAGGGCTTACTGAGAATATTCTCTTTCCTCTCCTAGTTCTGTGCCCTGAATTTGGACAGAGAATTCATTCTCTTGAAACAGTGCTTGAGGGAGTTCTCATTTCACTGGTTGCTGCAGCCCTTTCCTCTACAAGAGAGGAAAACACAAAGGCGCAATGCCCATGTGCCTCTTTCTATTTCTACAAAATAATATATATCGAAACAACTCCAACACATGGAAACCAGAGCTCTTTCTTCCTAAATATACATATACATATATTTCCAATATCTATCTATACATACCTAGCCATCTACAATATATGTATACATATGTATATGTGCCATATATGTGCCATACATATGCATACAGGTACGTGTATATTGATGATTCGATATTCTCCTTATGTATGGCGTGTGCATGAGAATATCATCAGGATATGGGGAAGGGCACAGAATTCTAGGGGGAAGCTGAGTAAGTGCAGCCATGGAGCTCACTGGACACTAATGAAAGTGACACAACTGTGAAAGTCCACAGAGACAACTCGTGGGCGAGACGGGAGGGAGGGACTGAGGAGAGGGAGGGAAGCGAAGACACCATGGGAAAGGAAATGTACTCGTTACTCATTATCTGACTCATTGGAATCCCTCTGAACATCACCTCTAAAATAACAATAAAATAAATGAACTATTGAAAAAGAAGAGGAAGATGGAAGAGGCAGGAGAGACAGGAGCGCTCCCTGGTGGTCACAGAGGGTGAGGGCAGGCCCCAGTGGAAGGAGAGGCCGGGATGGTTCCAGGCTGGGGCCTGCCTGGCAGCCCACCTTTCCCCAGAGACCTGCCCCATGCCCATCTTCCCATCAGCTCCTGGGCCCACTGCTTCTGTGCCATCACTCAGTCCCCACGGTCCCCACAAACCATTCACCTGCTTACAGGAGTCGATTAGTCTTCAAGGGAAATCTTAAGGGTTTAGCAAGGCAAAGGGCTGAGCTGAAGCCCCAGCATTGATCCTTGCCTAAAGGGAAATTTTATGTCACTACTTTAATGAAAAGACATTATCAATTGCCTTTAATAAGAAATTATGACCAAAGACAACGTAAAATATAATCATATGAAATTCTAACTAGATATTGTTGCTGTGGCAAAAAAAAGAAAAATTAATAAAAAGAAGCAGGGCTGGGGTTGGGAGCTCACGCCTGTAAACCTAGCTACTCACGGGGCTGAGATCTGAGGATTTTAGTTCAAAGCCAGCCGAGGCAGAAACGTCTGAGAAACTCTAATCTCCAATTAACCAATGAACTATAAGTGGAGCTGTGGCTCAGTGGTAGAGCTCCAGTCTTGAGCAAAAAAGCTAAGGAACACTGCCCAGGCCCAGAACATGCACGCGCGCGCGCGCGCGCACACACACACACACACACACACACACGATGGCAAATTTCAGAGGTGCTAAAAGTCTTAATAAATAAAACTTCCGGCCTGGATTCTAATCTATATCAGCTTTATGTCTATGTCAACTTTATGTCCCTGAGAGGCAATTTTCTCCCGTATGATCCTTGGAGTGACCCCATACTTTGAAGTCACTGCTGCCCCCAGAGCTGATTCTCGGGACCCATTCAAGGTCATGGGGTGATCCCCCCCATCTAGCCTCCTCCATCCCCACCTGGAGCACTGAACAGATAAAGCTTTATATTTTAAAACCAATGCCCATCTCCCCCTCATTTTCACAGTAGAATACACGATGAGTTTAAGCATAAATTTGGTAATATTTCTGGCAGACCCAAGAAACAATGTCAAGTTAATTTAATTTTAGATAATGAACCAAGGAAGATGGTCTCAGCACTGAAAAGGAACAACACACACACACACACACACACACACACACACACACACTCGCACACTTGCTATGATTTAAATGGCCAATATGCAGATAGTTTTAGTTCTTGGAAGCCATTGTCAGCTGAGCCTGCCGGAAGTGAAATTCTCAATAGCTTGCTATGATTGATGCAGGCATTAGTCATTAAAACAAAACAAAAACCCTTCAAATAAGTAATTTGCATCCAAAGGATGACATCAGTTAGCACCAGAAGCCTGCTGTTCTAGAAACTAGCCACTAGATGGCAGACATGCAATTGAAAAATTCAAAATAAATATAATAAAAATCAGCCTTTGAGGTACAAACACATTACCAAAGGATCTATTGTACTTACAAACCTGCATATACACAGGCGAGAAGGCCCCACTTGCCCAGAAGACGGTGTTCTTTGCTTTCCTCCCAGACTTTGATGTGTCTATTTCTGTGTCCTGAGGACAGGTCACTCTCCCTACAGGCAGGGCTTCTGTGTGTGTTCACCTTTGGAAACTTCTAACGTGTCTTATTCTAATCCTAGCCCTGTGACTGGGTAGACAAATGTGTTTCTTAAGATGTGCTTTCTTTCTTTCCCCTGCCTTGACACTCCTCACACCTGAGAAGCCAGGCCCTGCGTCTATGCTTGGCTCCAGGATGCGATTCCAGGGCCAAGCCCAAGTCCCCGGAGAGGTAGGATTTCCCTTCTCCCCTGAATTACACGCCATCTTTATTCTCTCCTGTGATGAGGGTAATAAATCTTCCATAAAGTCGTGTGTGGGTGGGAGTGTGTGTGTGTGTGTGTGTGTGTGTGTGTGTTCAAAAAGTCCAGTCCTTATCAATGGAGGGCTTGTTCTTAGCCCAGCTCCTTAAGTATGGTCATAATGAGATACCTGAGCCCTGTTCCCGGGTGAGGACAGGAAGTGGCTATGCCACCTTCCAGCATTAGAGTCTGAAACAATAGAATGCATTGAGGTGCTTGTAGGAAGCCAGTTATTTGCAAGTTCCAATCCAAGGCTTACCCCGCCCCCCCCCCCCCCCCGCAAACACATACACACCCCATGGCTGGCTGAGGGTGTGTGTGTGTGTGTGTGTGTGTGTGTGTGTGTGACAGAGAGAGAGAGAGAGAGAGAGAGAGAGAGAGAGAGAGAGAGAGAGAGAGAGAGAGAGAGAGAGAGAGAGATGGGAAGGCACAGTAGGAAGTCTGTAGCATCTAGCTGCATACTTTCTGCACACACACATATGTACACAGAGGAGCCTGTGTGCCTAGGCTTGCCTGGCTCCAGCTTCAGAACCCCAGAACCCAGAGCTCCTTTCCAGGGCCCCTCCTTCGAAACCCACTTAACCTTCCTAAACCCAGCGTCTCCATGGGTCAGAGCAGGCCTAGAGAGGGGTCTCTCCTCAGCTTCTCTGGGAGGCTGTGGGGATTAACCCCTAGAAAGGCCGCCAGGGGCCTGCAGTTTCTCCCAGGAGATGTTGCTTACCCTTGGGTGAAAAATCACACACAAAACGTTGAATTAATATTCACTAGTGATGCAGGCCACAGTCACAGGGCCCTGTATTCTGGGGATTTCCACTTACTGTGTGTGTTTACGTGTGTGTGGGGGGGGACCAGTCCTGGGAGTTGAACTCAAGGCCTGAGTGGTGGTGTTGCGTTGGCTTTTATCCTCAAGGCTAAGAGCTCTACTGTCAGCCATGGTTCCACTCTTTGATGATTAGCGGGGTCTGGAGGACTTCCCTGCTGGGCTGGCTTCAGACAGATCCTTAGGTCTCTAGTGTCACAGGCCAGAGCCACCCCGGAGTTTTCATAGTTTTCAAAACTCTTGCTGGATTTTATCTGATGAATCTGTGTCTACAGATTTTAAACATGCTAACAGAACACACAGGGTCAAGGAGGCTGCAGATTCTGGGTACCAGGCATCTCACGGAGAGGAGGAAGGCCCCTGACAGTCCCTTGTATCGAGGTGGCTGTGATTATCACTGGTAGAGGTTTGCTGTCCCTATCTGATGACATATACTCATGCTGCACAGAACCCAAAACGCACCCTAAGGATTGATTTTACCCTGCTTTTAAAACATTGGATGGAATTCCATAGCTCTAGTTTTCGACGTGTTATAGCCAATAGCTGAAAAGAAATGTCTTGCCCCAGGCTGGGCTACACACTCTGCCTTTTGGTTTTCAGAAGCACCTGAAGACGAAGTTGCTGCTGCATCACCCCCTTACTGCACCCAAAGGTCCAGATGTGGAGCTGTGTGGAATGGCCAAGTGGTTAATTCGTACAAGAAGAGCCGAGTGTCCACTCTGTCAGCGTCCTTTGGCTTAATAATGAAAGAGATGGGCTGGAGTGCAGGTGGCAGGCCCCAAGAGATATTTGTGGGGTGTAGATGTGTTTCTATATGGCTTACGTACCAAAGTGGATAAGCAATTCTGATATTTAAGGAGAACTAAGAACAATACATAGTGAGCTGGGCTGGCTAAGGGCTCCTTTCTTTTCTAAAGCCTAATTACTGCAGTGGTTGGCTGCCTTGATGAAGGCTTTCTTCCTTAAATAATTAATTTGTCTTTCTGCAAGTCTACTTGTCTCTTACGCATCTTAACGCTGAGGACTGGGGCTTTGCAAACCCACTGCAAGCACATAAATAATTGCCTCGGAATAATTAACAACTAACCTCGCTAAAGGGAGGGGCTTTCAAAACAGATAATAGCTGTTTGGTGTCAAGAAATGTTATAAAGGCGTATATATTTATAAACTAACGTGCTTGGTAGGTTTAGGTGCTGTACTAGATTCATTAATGTGAAGGAGAAAGATCTTATTTTTAAAGATTTTTTTATTAGCATATACTAGTTGCACGAAGGTGGTTTTATTTGTTGTGCTATTTCTATACGTGCTTGCAATGAATCTGGGTGGGGAATGCCCTCATCCCATCCCTCCAGCTCTTTTCTCTTCTGAAAACAATTTCATTGTTTTATTTTCATACTTGCATATAAAATATTTCCATCATCTTCTCCCTCTTTCCTCCCCTCCCACTGGTACCCACAACCCCCAACACATGCCGTGCTATTTTCCTCTCTCTCTCTCTCTCT
Source organism: Megascapheus bottae (assembly GCF_031878675.1). NCBI lineage: Eukaryota > Metazoa > Chordata > Mammalia > Rodentia > Geomyidae > Megascapheus > Megascapheus bottae. The sequence goes on from NC_143509.1 coordinate 16,576,143, forward strand.
CTCTCTCTCTCTCTCTCTCTCTCTCTCTCTCTCTCTCTCTCTCTTTCTCCTTCCTTCCTTCCTTCCTTCCTTCCTTCCTTCCTTCCTATCTTTTCTCTTTCTTTCTTTCTTTCTCTCTCTCTCTCTCTCTCTCTCTCTCTCTCTCATTCTTTCTTTCTTCCTCTTTTGTCCTCCTCCTCCACCTTTTTCTCTGCCCTCCTCTCTCTTTTTGGTGGGCCATGGGCTTGAACTAGGCCTGGGCCCTGTCCCTGAGCTCTTCAGCTCAAGGCTACAAGGCTACCCCCTACCCTTGAGCCAAGCCCCACTTCCTGCTTTCTAGAGGTTAATTGGAGATAAGAGCCTCATGGACTTTAGTGCTCGGGGCTGGCTGTGAGCCTTGATCTTCAGATCTCAGCCTCCTGAGTAGCTAGGACTACAGGCATGAGTGAGCCACTGAGCATGGCTTTCCTCTCTCTTTTTTAAGCAAATATCAATTGTCCAAAGGGTTAGACGAGGTGTTTTACATGCATCAATTATAATTTAGGCAGATGAACCCTGTCTGTTACTGTCTATCCCTACCCAATAGTGTTGGACTGCCTTCTGCGACTTTCCTTAGGCTGTAAAGGGATGTTGGCTTTTTCATTTTATTAGTTTATTTTTATCACTGAGGTTTGAGTTTTTATACTTGTTAGGCAGGTGCTCTACTGCTTGAGCCATGCCTCCAGTCTAGGGAAGAGTTTAGCTTGCTTCATTTGTTTCACACACGCTGTGGACATAAGAAGGAGGGCTCTCCTGGGCTCCTGGCCTTCCTATGGCTGGTGGGGGAGGCAGGATCTGCACCAAGAATCTGAGGGTAGCAGAGGCAGAACCCCATGGCCCAGGCCCCTCGCTCAGGGTTCTGGCAAGGGAACTGGAGGGGTAGTGCTTGGCCACAGCACCCAGGTGCAGCTGTCAGCTCAGCCATTGACCCCCACAGCTAGGCCTGGGGTTGACCTTTTCCAAATCCTTGACCCCAAACCAACATAGCTGCTGTGAATTTTACACTTTTTGCTCTAACCAAGTCACAGTGATGGCACGGTGAGTCCGTGTGTGCATGTGTGGACAGGGGTGAACATCTATGCACAGGATTGCAAATGTATAACCGCATGCATATGCATGTGTATGCATGGGTGCACATGGGAGAGTTCATGCACCTGTGTGTGCAGATGTGTGGCTGTGGCTACGCATACATGTGCATGTATGGGTAAGCAGTGTGTGCCCCTGGTGTGTGTGTGCGTGTGTGTGTGTGTGTGTGTGTGTGTGTGTGTGTGTGTAGCAGGCTTTGATACGAAGTCCCAGAGCAAAGTGTACAAGGCTGCCACACTGGGCTGTTTTCCAAAGACACACAGGCACCATCTGCAGGAGAGGAGGACCTGCTCCCTGCCCCTGGGGTGAAGCCCCTCCCTCAGACTCAAGGTCCCCCACGAATCAGCTTTCAAGAAAACCCCATCCTAGGATTTTTTTTTTTTTTTAGTAAATTTGCCACTGTCTCAAACAGCTTTTGGTTGTTCTATACCAAGAAACAGAGCGAGGAGAAACGCAGAATAAATTTCCCTTGGGCCAGCCATGCCCGGAAGTGGAATTCCCAGCAAGAGAAAAGCGCAATCGAGGAGAGCCAGGAAGCCCAGCATTGATAATGGTATTGATTAGGTGTTGCATTAGCCTATTCGCTATTGCTATCACAAAATACCCGGAGTGAGGTGCTTACAAAAGGAAGATGTTTCCTCCCTCACTTCCGGAGCCCAGCAGCCCGAGACGGTGCCCGGCCTCCGGTCTGACCCCTAGCTGGGGTGCAATGCAGTGGAGAGAGAAAGGCTGTGAGCAGGATGGACTTGCTTTATAATAGCTCATTTTTGTGAGAAGTAGCAGGCTACCCGGGAACAGCATTAATCCCTGCTGAGGGCAGCGCCCCCAGCCATGGCAGCGCCTCCCTGGAGGCCTCATCATTTTTCAGCCCCATCACCCCAAGGAGGCAGCTTCCAGCAAGCCTTGGGGCTCACACCCCGGGACAGTGGCCCTTCCAGAGCAGGGGAGGCAGGCAGAGGGTGGCTGAGGCATGGGGTGCAGACAGAAGGCAGAGGAACAGTGGGTTGAGGAGGCCTGGTAAGAGGCTGGGCTGCCTGGAGGTAGGGATGGGGCGGGGAGGGGGGGCACGTGGGCAAATCAGGCAAGTGAGATGTCATCGTTTGCGGAATCGCTGAGCAAGTGCACCGAGGGAGGAGGGAAGGCCACCCCAGTGGTGGCTTTGCCTACCGGAATTCAGACGGTGTTAGTTTGTTGTTTGTTTATTTGCTTGCTTTTTTCTTTTTGCCAGATTGCTTGTTTGAAATTTCCTTTTTTGATCTTTAAATAGTCCTGGGGGAAACACTTAAGAGGCTGACAAGATGTTTGCAAACTTTTGTATAGTTCATTAAAAAATAAATGTTACAGAGGGGCTTGGCACGGCTAGGGCGCCGCGCTGGCAGGGTGATTAGCTAAGCAAACCCACCCTCCCCTCTGCAGTGACACCAGTGCCTTCTCCTGGCTAACCTTGGGCTTTCTGTCAGTAAATTGTGAGTGCCACCTCGCTGAGCGGTTGTTTGAAAGGGCTTTAAGGGCTGCTAGAACTCCGTGCTGTATTATAATAAGATTTATAGCTGTGCACATTTTGAGCAGAAATAGGAAGTTACTGTTCTCCATCATCGTTATTCTGAGATCTTCAGGTCTTTGCAATAATTCAAGACTTTGACAAGGAAGGATTTAGCCCAAGAGTCTGACATATCGCTCTCTTCTTATTCTGGGCAAGGTTTTGAATTAATCCAATTGAAGTTTTAAGAAACAGTGCCTACATTTCTCCAGGAAGAAATGTGATTATTGCAGCTGATTTCTTAACCCTTTGGGGCATTTAAAGCACCCTTCCTGTCTGGCTGCCCCTCAGCAGGCTGGCGTGGTTGCCATGGAGGTGCCACATGCCAGTCAATATTTGCCAATATGCACACAGATCTGGAGGTGATTTGCCCAGCTGACAGAGGGTCATCCAGCAAACAGCTGCTGCACAGGCTTTATAAATTAATGTATTTATTTTTAATTTGCAGCTCCTAGTTGTACAAAGTGGGGTTCGTGTGATATTTCCGAATGTGCATACAGTATGCGTGGCTGTCACATGCTTGGGGTGACATTTATTAGCCAGGGGTTCACCTAGCTAATAGCCAGGGTTTGTTCATGAGTGTTTAAATGTCTACATAAAACGGTATCCATTATCTTCTGTAATTATGTTTTCCTCTGGGTCCAGATCTGAGATCTTAGCACTGATACAGGTTCGTTCATTTTCACTACATGATGGGTGCCTTGAGACACATGGAGCCTGGGGTTCCTGGCACACTCAAAGTCCACATGCACACATGCACACACATAACCTTGGGGCATTCACACTCGAACACATGTGCACATGTGTAGCTTGTGGGTACACACATACACACACTGGTACCAACTCAGGCACCCATGTGCCCAATAAAATGACCTGACCAAAACCCAACGATATTGCCAAGATCACCAGTACAAAATAGGTGTTCTTTATTGTCACTAAAAAGAAAATAACTAGCCCCAAATGTGACCATTTATGCAGCCGAGAAAGGTGGCTAGTGTTGTACTTCCCCTCCACCTGCCTTCCTGCCCTGAGCCCCTCTTTCCTCCCTGCTGGCTGCTCCCTTGTGGGAGGGGAGGGGAGTGCAGAGGTCTCTGTGGGAGGGGAGTGGACGCAGAGGTCTCCTTGGGAGGGGAGTGGGGTATAGAGGTCTCCGTGGGAGGGGAGTGGGTGCAGAGATCTCCGTGGAGGAGGGAGGAAGACCCAGGGAGGCCTGAAGCTTGAGCAGGCCAGCGAATGACCTAGTGTAAAGTGCTCACCTAGCATGCACGAAACCCTGGGTTCTATTCTCTGGTACCACATACTCAGAAAAAGCCAGAAGTGGTGCTGTGGCTCAAGTGGTAGAGTGCTAGCCTTGAGAGAGCTCAAGGACAGTGCCCAGGCTCTGAGTTCAAGCCCCGGAACTAGAACAACAAAAAAGAAAAAAGAAAAAAAGAATCCCAGGAGCTTCAAGTCAACTTTTTAAAAAGCTTTCATTTCGGGATAATTTCAAATTTAAAAGAAATTACACAAACAAGGAATTTCTCTATATCTTTTCTATAGCTTCAGCAATTATTAATTTCCTTTGTTTATGTTATTCTCCTTCAATGGCCTGATCATACAAATGTTACACACTATAAATACACACAGGCAAACTCCTGCACACATGCATGTGCATGAACAAATACACACAGAATTATAATCCATCATGCCAGTTATACAAATTAGGGGGCTTCACTGTGACATGTGCACATGTGTATCTGTACTTTTACCACAGTGTCTCCCTTCCTCCCTTTCTCTCCACCCTCTTCCCATCCCCCTTTTGTCCATCCTCATTTTCAGACCTATTTTTTTTTTGCCAGTCTGGGGGCTTGAACTCAGAGCCTGAACACTATCCTCGGGCTTTCCTCAAGGCTAGCACTCTACCACTTGACCTACAGCACCGCTTCCAACTTTTAAGACCAAGGAATTGAACCTTGGTCTTCATGAATGATAGGAAAGCACTCAACCACTAGGCCAAACTCCCAGCCCCTCAGCCTTATTTTTATTCATTTACATTTTTTTTTGGGGGGGGTGCCAGTCCTGGGGCTTGAACGTAGGACCTGAGTGCTATCCTTAAACTTTTTTGGCACAGGATTAGTGCTCTACCACATGAGCCACAGCTCTGTTTCTGCATTTTTTTTTTGCTGGTGAATTGAAGAGAATTGTCTCACAGACTTTCTTGTCTGGGATGGCTTTGAACTGTGATCCTCAGATCTCAGCCTCCTGCATAGCTAGGATGACAGGTGTGAGCCACGGAGCCCAGCTATCCATTTACTTACCACATACGAGATAAAACACACAGGTCTCTTCTTTCTGTGTCTGGCTAATATTGCTTAACACGATGACTTCTCTTCCATTCATCTTCCTCAAGTGACAGGATTCTGATCTCCTTCAGGGCCAGGTAAAACTGCATTGTGTTTTCATTAGCCATTTGAAAACAAATGGCATACATGCACATCCCTTTTTCCTATATATTTTAATGTGCACTGCTAGTATGAATGTTCTTTCACAGAACCATAGTGGTATCAAATTAAAACCGTTTATATTAATACCATAGTAGTGCAGAGACACACTTGTGTGTCAAGTTCACACCTATGGACTAACCGTGTTACAACAGATGAATAAACAGGAGTTTCATCACCAGTGTGAAAGCATTCTGAGAAGATTAGGTGTGGAGGAGGGTTGTGGGAGGGCCTGCTCTGTGCCCACAGAACAAAGGTAGCCCGGCTTGCTGAGGACACAGCCCAAGGTGGCCGTCTGCCCATCAGGACAGCAGGGCCTCCTCCACTGACTTGTCATGCTGACACCTTGATTTCCAGACTCCAGATTTAAGCCTCCAGACTGTGGTATTTTGTCATAGGAGCCTTAGCTGATGAATCCATGTTCTGGTAGTGAACTGTATGGTATGTGTCTCCAAGCCAGGGTCTAGCAACGAACCTTGCCTTGAACTGAGTGAGATACTACATCTCAGGCTCTCTGCTCGGTGGTGTTTTGGCTTCTGTGATGCGGGCATTATTGATCACAGGTCAGTACTTCTGCAGATGATGCTTGGTGTGGGTTTGTCTGATGATGTCACGGTTCAAGTCTGGTTGTCCATTTTGAGTGGGACTCTTCAGTGGCAGTCACGTCTGCCTCAGTGCTTCACTCCTCAAGGGAATGCTGTCTTCCCCTCTGCTTCTTTCTCAACACTGATGCCTGGGATGTATGTAAAGAGTTTCTTATGCTTCCTTCAGGAGCAAGTGGTTGGAGCCAGCCAAAAGGAGCCATGGAAGAGCCTGAAGCTTAGCTCTGATCTAAGGTTAAAGAACAATTGGAACTCTTGCAGCACTAGCAGGGCCTGACCTCCATGGCATCCTGGAAACCTACACGTGTTGTCAGAGCCTCTCAAAGATCACGGATGGTTTAAGCACGTGTGTGTGTGTGTGTGTGTGTATGTGTGTGTGTGTGTGTGTGTGTGTGCTCTTTACTCACAGTCCTGAGCATGAGGATGGTGGTGGGGTGAGGGGAATGATGTTGTCGGTGACTTTCTGGTGGTTTGGGCACTGCTTGGCTCCTGCAGATGTTGATGGAACCAGAGCGGAGGGGCTGGTGCTGCTGTCAGGCACTTAGAGGTCGTGACCTTGAGAGCAGAGCACCAAGACCACAGACAGCCAGGCCCTGCCCCAGTCTCTGGCCTAGAGCAAAAGTTCAATAAATGCTCTTGAGGAGAAAGGAAGAAGTGGGGGGGGGGGAGACTAGAGGGGAAAGGAGAGAGAGAGTAGGAGGAAAAGCTAATGGCAGACAATTGTACAGAAAAGAGTTCTGAGTTTATCACCGTATTAAAGCTTGGCTGTCATAGAAAAATCACAAAATTGGTCATTTCTCGACACATACACATATAGACCCATATATACACAATACACACCCACAGTCACACACGTACACTCATGCATAGGCATGCACACACTCAAGTACACACATTCACACATGCACACATATAGACACATGGACACACATGTGTGCACACATATACACACATGCACACACAGAGTATTGTGTTTCCATTTTATCTACAGCAGGGAAATTACGAACAACCTAATTACTCAAAATTAGTAGATGAGTAAGTAAATTAGGTACCTCCACTCAATGAAAGAATATGCAAATATTAAAAATAATTGTTGTAATTACTAGGAGAAAACACAGGAAAGTGGATCGAATGGAAGAAGATTACTGGCTTAAATAGGAAGTAGAATATAGAAATATAAAGCAATACAGATGGATAAAAATGAAGAGAGCATCCATAGAGGAAACAGTCCCACTTTTATCTTGAACTTTTCTCTCTCCTCTCCCTCCTTTCCTCTCCCCCTCCCTCCCTCCTTCCCTCTCTCCTTCTCTCCCTCCCTTCTTCCCTCCCTCCCTCACATATAGAAAAGCAAAGCAAGGACAATTAAGCAAGAATTTATACTGATTTCCAAGGTAGAGTAACAGGAAGGAGATTCAATAGAGACAGGCACAAATACAGGAATGTGTTTCGAAGGCCATGAGAGCAGAAAAGAATATGGACTAAGACATTTGAGTGACTCAGTTTACCCTCTGGAGAGTTTCCAGGCCACTCTTGGGGGCAGGCGAGAGTACCTTGGAAGTCTCCCTGGGCTTAGGGGACCAGGAGAAATAGACAGCCAAGTAGTCAGCTATTGTTACTGAAAGGGGAAAACTTTGTGAAGTTCCAGGAAGAGGAGAGCTGTGGAGAGGAAGCTTTAGGAATCTTCATATAGTCCACTTCCCTGGATCACAGGACGTCTGTGAGCACACGTGAGAGAGAAAGGGGTCACACACAGAGGAGCTTGAGCCAAAGCACACACTCACGGGTCCTAGCAGAGAAACAAGGGAAAATTTGGAATATTACATAGGAAACTCACATGGTGTTGTTTCAGTAGCAGGGAGTAGTTTCAGTAAAGTAAGTACAATTCTGTAAACTAAGTAAACTAAATGCCAATCTTTAAGAAAATAGATTTTATTATTGTAGAGGTGAAGTACAGAAGGGTCACAGTGAATGAAAAGTCAGGTGAAGAGCACATTTCTTTTGGGACGATGTCTCCCGTTCTGATTTTTCCCTCTGGTCCCACCTGTAAGTTGCATAATTCATTATCCACATAGTGTCCAGTGAGTACCACTGCTGTGTTTCTTATTATTTTCTGTGTATGTGGTACTGAGGAATTGAACTCAGGGCCTCAGGCATGTTAAGCAAGCACTCTACCACTAACCCACATGCCAAGCTTCGCTGCTGTATTTGCTCCATCTTTTCTGGGCTCCCATTATATTCTCAAAGATGAATAAACTAACAATCAAAAGGAAAAGACAACAAAGATACCAATGATAACAGCAACAGAAATCTCTTGTTTCCATTTCTTGGAATTCATTTCATGAAATATTATTTTATATGGTCATATGTACATAACTATTGAGTCTTTGGTTGGCTCTTATCAATACCTCCCTTTGCAAAGACTAAATTTCTAATAACTTTTTTACATTTCAGAAAAAAGCTGAAGAATATTTATAGTATATTTTTACATTTTATTTTGAGTAGGTACTGGGTCTTGGAACTGTCCCTGAACTCTTTTGCTCGAGGCTAGTGCTCTACCACTTGAGTCACAGCCCCACCTCCAGTTTTTGGTGGTTAATTGGAGGTAAGAGTCTCACAGATTCTTTTGCCCAGGTTGGAATTGAACTGACCCTCACATCTCAGCCTCCTGAGTAGCTAGGATTATGGGTGTGAGTGCCTAGCACCTGACTATTAAAAGAAGCTCAATAACGTTAAGGGCAATATAAAAACCTTTAGCTATTGTCATAGCGCTATTGAAGAGATAGCATAGTTTCTAATATTCTACAGAACAGTCAGGTTACTGGTCAATAACAAACACATATTCCAGAACTTCCAGTACAGACAAAGTGGAATATTCTTCATAGTGTCTGATGTGAAAGGGTATCAATGTATGTGAATTAATGCACCTTCTATCTGGCAAATATCATGTAACCCTTTTACTAATTACAATTAAAAAATGCAAAAAAAAGTGTCTGAGTGCTGAGTATGACAATGTATCTGTTCTGATTACAGCATATTGTATATATATATTAAAATATCATACCTTAACCCATAAATAAGTGTAATTCTTATTTGCCATTTAAGAAAAACAATAAACTTTTTGACCAAAACAATTTTAGCCAACTTACAAGGTAAATTTCACAACTTCTAGTGTCCAACCAGAATTTACTAGATATTCAAAGAAAAAAAGGAAATAGGATTCATAATAAAGACAAAAATTATTAACAGCAGAGCCTCAGAGAAGACAGTGGTGGTTGAAATAGTAGACATTATTTTTAAAAACAATCATTATGACTGGAGTCCATAAGTTTGGAAAGCTAGAGAAGGCATACATGATAAGTAGAGAAAACGATAAGAAGGATACAAGGGGATCTCTGCAGGTGGAGTGGATGAAGCTGAGGCAACGGCAGGGCAGACATTGCCAAAAGTAAGGGCCGAGGACAGAGCCAGAGAGACTACCCATAATGCAACACAGAAGGCAGAAGACTAAAGTAAAAAGAGGAGCATTTCCATGAGCTGTGAGAGAACTTTAAGGAGTCTAAGGTGATTATAAATGGAGTGCCTGAAAGAGGGATCTGGGTAAAACAAGTGAAGAAACAATGGATGGAAACATTTCATATGAGAAATGACAAACTTGGAGCTCCAAGAAGCTCAACTAACTTTCAAACATGACAAAATTACAGAAGGCTACACCAAACTACGTCACAATCGCATCACTTTCAAACATCCATGAAGAGAGAATATTAGAAATAGAGAGAAAGGTGATATGACTGAGAAGGGAACAAATAATGATGGCAAGTTTCTTATTAGTAAGGAAGCCAGGCACGGTGGCTCACGCCTGTCAGCCTAGCTACTCAGGAAGCTGAGATCTGAGGATCACGGTTCAAAGCCAGCCCAGGCACTAAAGTCCATGGGACTCTTATGTCCAATTAACCACTAGAAAACAAGAAGTGGCGGTGCTGTGGCTCCAGGGGTAGAGTGGTAGCCTTGAACTGAAGAGCTCAGGGACAACGCCCAGGCCCAAAGTCCAAGCCCCATAACCGACAAAAAAAAAAAAAAAAAAGGAAAAGAAAAGCAAAAGCAGAAGTTGGTGGATTGGCATTTGTAAATACTAAAGGAAACAGTCAAGCTACAATTCTATACTTAGAACATGCTTCACTAATAGAAGTTTAATAAAGGCTTTGCTCAGGCATGGGAGAGGTGAAAAGAATTTCCTAGACGTAGATCTGCTTTACAAGATGGTCAACAGAGGGAGAAATTCTCTGTCTCTGTCTCTATCTGTCTCTCTGTGTCTCTGTCTCTGTCTCTGTCTCTCTCTCTTTCACACACACACACACACACACACACACACACACACACACACAGAGGAATGACAAATATTGCAAGGGTAAACTACTTGATCACTAAGGTTTTTTTTTTTTTCTATTTTTTTCCTTTATTTTTTCTAAGCATGTTTTAAAGCATCATCCAGATCCTTCACTAGCTGGTTTGTGCGTATAACTCACTCTTAATATTAACCCTTAAAGGTAGCGGTGAGTGTTCCATTTCGCTGGCTGAGTGCCAGGCTCAGCTCCTAGCTAGCACAGAGGCCATCAGGGTTGACAGACAAATATGATTCCCACTGCATAGAAGATTCAATTAATCGGTGTTTCTTGAACAGAAGAATGAATCCAGGGAAAACCCTCGAACTTCTTAGAAACTTTTTCATGTAGTATTTCGCAGAGAAACCCCAGAAGAAGCAGCATTAGTACAAGTGATTGACGAAGCCCACTCTATAATATACGTCACCACACACAAGCCGAAACACAATATGGGGTTCAACAGACCTTCATCACTATTTTACAAAAATGTCAGTTAGCAGCAGCAAGATGTTGCCATTTTGGTGATTACTGGGAAAAACCTACTGCACGGGAAAAGAGAGAGAAATGTATTGCACAAAAAAAGAATGAAAAAAAAATGTACATCCAAGAATCAGCTTTTGAGGAAAGCTAATACCATAAAAGGAAAAAATAGAGAAACCAAGTAAATAAGTAAGTACAAGAAACTACATAGGAAAAAATTGAGTGAAAGCCAATCAGAATATTAACTAATTTGATTTGCGATCTCCAGTGAAGGAATGGGAAAAGACTGCTTCTGCGAAAGAAGGCAAAAGTATTTAGATACAAAGGGAAGTATTCCCTCCAGCACCCCCACCCCCCAGCCTCAACACTTTTTCCAATAGGAAGAAAATAACCTCACAGCTATAGCCAACCTCACCAAAGATCTGAAAACGAGAAAGTAAAAACGGGAGCTTCATTGGAACCCTGAAAGCTAAAGAGGCTCCCTCACAGGTGGCATTGTTAACCTGCGTCTCCCACTTCTGTCAAGTGGGAGGAATAAAACAGATCAAGTGCAGTCTTCTCTGTCAGAAATCCCCTCGAACACATCTGGAGAGACGCAAGGCCCTGTGGTCACTGGTGCCGTGAGCCCACAGAGCCGCTGGGCTTGGTGAGCAGTCCAGTTAGGAGGGAAAGCTGTGTGAAGTATTTCTGCGCTGTTCTTAACTCTCTTGTTATGTCGGGCCATGCAAATGAATGCCTGTGAAGGAACAAGCAAATGAAAGACTTCCTTGAATTTTAATGAGCCCCCAAATGAAGGCTTTTGAGAAGGTCATTTCATATCTCATAAATTAACAAGAAGGAAAACAAACACTACGGTGCATGGAACTGAAGCTTCCAATTCGGCTGCTGGATCTCAGCATGCTGAGACACAAGGCAGGCAAGACTTTGAATTGCCATCGGCTCTGAGGCAAGAACTTCCTCTCATGTGTGCTGAACAAACATCACTCGGGATGTGGGGCATTAGAACCTATTATGTGATCTGGTGTGACCCCCAGAATCCTTTGGCAGCCAACAGCCCGGGCGGGGCAGGAGGACTGTGCAACCAGGATGGAGACCTAACACACAGCGCGGCCCAGAGGATTCTCAGGGCCCCGGGACCTCACCTCCTGCCTGTTGCCCTTGAAGTGGGGTTTTTGATCATATTTCAACAGCTTGCTAAAAGCACACAATCCCCCAAAGCTGGGAAAGGCATCATCTCAATCCAGATGGCCTCGATTTTGTGTCACAGTGAAACAGGTCTCGCCAAGAACTATCCTAGGTCCTTTAAGGATCCATTCTGTCCCGTGCAGTCAATTAAAAAGTCTCTGCACAACAAATCATATTCAAACTATTTTAGGTAATGATGGTAAGAAATAAGCAACTAGAAATGGGTGAAATTTGTTGTTTTCCTGCCAAACACTAGTCCTCCCAAAATGTTCAAAAGAAAAATGAGTTTCATAACCCAATCATTTGGAGCAGTGTACTACAATATAAGTTTCTCTCCTGATTCAAAATTCACTTTCAACAATTAAAGCAGTACACAGTAAAGAAATGATTAACTTTGTGAAGCCCAGTATTTCTGAAATTATCCATAGAGCTATTTGTCTGTCTATCCACGTATCCATCCATGCATCCATCGTTCCATCCACTTATCCATCCATCCAGCTATCTTTTCATTCATTCATTCATTCTTTCTTTCATTCATTCATCCATTCACCATCCATCCATCATAACAATCATGACACCTCACAGAACTCGGTTCCATGGAACACTCTTCAGGAAACATGTACTCTTGGACATCTTTCCTCTGTGTCTTCTCACCTATGCGAAGCTTCCTACAGTCCCCCAGCCAGCATGACCCCCACAGACCTCTGTGTTGCTGTAAAAATTCCCACAATGCATTTAGAGATGCATAATGAGATTAAATGAAAGATAGAGAAATGAACTTGGTGACTCCAGTAGCTAATATTATACATGTGTCTCAGATTATTCACTCCTGCAGGCATGCAATCCTTTTTATGCATTTTAATATTTCCAATGGTATATACCAATATAGTACCTTGCTAAATATTTGTTCAATTTGTATGGCCTGTCAGTGAGCCTGAGGTAGCTACCCGTGTACTTGAAATACCCTGAAACTCATCAGATAAAGGCAAGAAAATATTTGTCTCCTTTTTCTAGAATCTCAGAGGAAAAGATTGGAATGCTTTTGCTTCAGCTGGTCTTTATCTGTCCAAAACAACACAGAATTCATGTAGGAGCCAATTACAGGAGGAAGGTGAGAGGAGGAAGAACTGAAACCCTAGATTATTCTCCCACAGACACAAGTAACTCCCAAGTCTTTTTCCTTTTCTCCTCATCTCTAGCAGTGAAGATTGAACTCGGGGCCTTGCACTGGCTAGTCCCTAGGACTTGAGGCCCCAGTACCACTTGCTTTTTAGTTTGTTTTTCAGTGAGGGCATCTTCTTGCTAACTTTGTGTCAAAGCTGGAGTCCTCTTACTTCTCTGTCTCTGTTTCTCTCTGTGTCTCTGTGTTTCTCTCTCTGTCTCTGTCTCTCTCTCTCTGTCTCTCACAGCTGGGATTACAAGTGTGTGCCACCATGCCTGGCTCTCCCCTAAACAGTTAAACAAAGCTCATTCTGAGGAAAATGATTTGGTTGCCAATGTGCAGGAAGTCCATCAAATAAACGCTGATTCTTTTCTTTAAAGGGTCATGGAGACCAGGTGCCCGTCGCTCCTCAGGAGGCTGAGATCTGAGGATGGAGGTTCGAAGCTAGCCTGGGCAGGGAAGCCTGGGAGGCTCTTATCTCCAAGGAACCACCAGAAAAATGGAAGCGGCGCTATGGCTCAAGTGGTAGAGCACTAGACTTGAGCAAAGAAGCCCAGGAAGAGCGCGTAGGCTCTGGCAGCCCAGCTTGCAGCCAGTGGAAGTGGTCAGGCGCAGCTCTGGCCCACATGTTCTGGGGCAATGCCTCTTCTGGCTGTCTATGAATGTGCCATCCTCCTGCAGGTGGCCTCTGTGGGCAAGGTGTGGAGATTGGGCCTCACATGCTTGACTGGCTGGGCCATCCTGGAACCCTGGCTCTGCTTCACTTCCAGGCTCAGCATCATGCCTCTCTTGGAGTGCTGTCTTTGAGCACAGCCACTCAAGCTGGAAGGAAAGTTCTGGCTTGATCCATCCATATTGGGTTCCTGTTCAGCCCTCTGTCTACCCTTAGTAGATCAGCCTTGGCGGCAGGGTGAGCGTACTGCCAGGCAGAACAGGGAGATGCTCACCTCAGCCCCCTGCTAGCCACTGCTGGGGATTCCCTGGTACTAGCTGCAGGCCCACATTCCCACCGCTCAGGAGACAGTGCCTAGTGAAGCCTCGTAGCCTTCAAAAGGAAAAAACAGAGACTGAGGGAAGCTGGTTCCCGTGTTCACCCGGTGAAATGATTAACTGTGAAGTTATTCACCATTAACAAATATAATTAACATAATATAGGAACATACTGTTGGAAATGTATTATTTATCATCTACCCTAGTGCATACAATGAGTAAAGTGAAGGCATCACAACCAAAACATACCCACACTAAATAAACAAAAACACACACCCATGATAGATAAATACATACATAAAATACCCAGGATTCCTCATGGGTTCTGTCTCAGCCAACACACAGCTTTGTTCCTGCGGGAAGTCACATCCCACTTGGCTCTGAGCACTTACAAGATGTGTGCAGCACTTACAAGATGTGTGCAACACTTACAGCAAAGTTCTACAACTTTCTGTAATGTTGAACCCTCTTTTTCACCAAAGAGAAAACTTCCATCATGATTATTTCGATCTCAGTGGTACTGGGATATGGACTCAGGGTGTGGCACTTAACTAGGCAGGCACTGTACTAATTAAGCCAAACCTTGGCCCTTTTTGCTTTTGTCTTACTCTTTGCTTGGGCTGGGGCTGCTGGGCAGTCCCTACCACAGGGGTAGGGGTAAGGACCTTCCTTTTGGCTTTCTGATCTGGTCTTCAGAAAAAAACCCAACCTCTGCGTGGTCTGCTGCTCTCTCCCCCTGCTGCTTCCCTCCCTCCTCTCCACAGGCAGGGAAGGAGCAGCCTGAGGAGCTTGGCCACAGCCTGGCATTATGGCCTGAGAATACCAAATGATTAGAAGTAGTTGGCTTCATTTCTGGGCTCTAGTCTTTGCTGCGTGTCTCTGTGTTACCTCTTGTGCCAGTATCGTATTGTTTTGATTTCAGTGTCTTTGTAGTGTGCTTTGACCTTGCAAAAGTGGGAAATAGAATCTTGGGTATTACACAGGAGGAATGGCAAGGACAGGGACACAGAGAGATTAGAAAACCATAGCAAAGTGCAAATAGAAGGGAGGAAATGGTCATGATACAGCACTGTAAGGTAGCTATGTTTTATAACCATTGATTTGTTATTTCAGTATAAGCTGAAGAGGCTCAGGTTTTCTAACACGTAGAATTGATCAGAGTTTTCTCAGTGTAGTGATACAGGCCTGTAATCCCTGCACTTGGGAGGCAGAGGCAGAAGAACAAGCTGGTTTAGGTCACATAGCAAGATCCTACCTCAAAACAAGCAAACAACAAACCCCAAATTGATGAGAGTCTCAGGAAATGACTTGCACCCCATAAGCAGGTGTAAAGAGAATGCATCAAATACGAATTTTAAGCAAGTAATTATTGGCAATTCAAAGTTTGGAAAACCCAGATCTCTCTAATTTCATTTCTCTGACCAAAGCCCCTGATAAGTCCAGATGAGTCCCATTTCCAGCGGGCAGAGCAGAGCCAGGTCTGGCTTAGATCTCACATGTCTTTCAGTCTCTTTCTACCCTACCATGCTGCCTCAAATCCAGCTGACGAATTAGGTCAGGAGATACTCGGGATTTCACAGGATTTAGTTAATGAATCTGGTCACAAACGTAGGAGAGGTGATTGAAGGATGATCCTGTACTGGACATAATGGTTTGCAACACTGGCTGCCCATGGCTGACACTGGGTGAACCCTTCAAAATCCCCATGTCCAGGCCACATCCCAGACCAATTAAATGAGCCTCATAAGCGGATTCAGACACCTCAATTCTTTCCAAGCTCGCTTGGTGGTTTCAGTGTGCAGCCGGTAGACAAAACGCCGCCCTTACATTTTTCTCAGGAAAGACAGAAAGGTTTCCGTGACCTTCACTTCAGCCATTGCAAGAACAATTAGGAAGCGTTTACAATTAACCCGCTGTCCCCTCTGGAAGGAAGGCTTGTGTGCACAGGTGATCGATGTGTCTTTGTTTCTGGAGGAAGATTCGGTACTTACCCACCAGCTTTGACTTAAACAAGCCACACCAAATCAAAGCTGCTCTTGATTGTGGTTTTAAGAGATCTGGGTTGGAGAGGCATACTGGGGCCTGGGCTCTTGAACACAACCTTTGTAGAGAACAAAAAATAAAAAATAAAAAAGCCCACCTCATTCGCTCAGTGGGAGTTCAGAATTGGTACCTGAAATCTACAAAGACCAGACAGAAACTAAATTTGGGTGTTTCTCTCTTTCTTCCTATTCTTTAAATGGCCCATCTTTTAGGACAGAGAAGGCATTTTTTGGCGAACTGTCCTGTTTGATTTGTCCTGAAAGTGGCTGGTGGATAGCACCGCGTCTCCCAGACAGAGTGGTCACAGTCAGTGAATGAATAGAAATCCAGAAGACTCTGGGAGATGACATGATGATTTTCTATCTTAAAGGATAACTGGGAATGAACCGTAAATGGGGCATCAGAAAGCAGAAGATTCCATTCGTTTTGTTGTGGAATAACAGTACCATCTTAGAAGGGACAGAGCCCTCGGGCACCAGTTCTGTCTTGTCTCTTTCTTTGTCTTCCAGAGTTGTGTGTGAATGGACTTGGACAGTGAATGGGAATGTTGTTTGAGGGGCAGACTGTCACCCACAGGTATGGCCTCTGTGTAACCCCAGAAATGGGAAAGTAGAGGGTGTGCTGAGCCACACAGGGATGAAGAGCTGCCTGGAAGCTGTGGATGTAAAGGTGGGTTTCTGTCAGCCTGCCGTCCCAGGAAATAAAGGTGACACACACAGTCAGCCTTTGCCGACTGATTGACCCAATCTCAGACACAAACTCTCTTCTTTGTTCATGCTGTGTGCGGCTGGCTGGGCGTGCACTTGCAGTTTAGATGGAAGTGGAAGCTCTTCTGTGGTCCCCACAACAAGGAGAAGCAACTGGGATGGCTGAGATATGTCAGGACGCTTGGAACTTCTGCTGGCTGCTGTGGGGCAGGTAGCCAAGCCTAGCATGGATGGATGGACAAGGTCATGAAGGGGTCAAACTGGATTCAGATGTCCCGATCCCCACAGTCAGGGCTCCAGAGAGAAGATGCAAGCCCAGCACAGAGCAAAGAAGCCTGTGTTGGCCAGCTCTGTGCTGACCTAAGTCAAGAGAGCCAAGGATGGCTTCCAGACCCAGAAGCAAGAGGGTGGGTGGATGGGCATTGCAACCCACCAACACCTGATATTGGACTTCCAGCCTCCAGAACCATGAGAAATAAAGTCTTGTTCTCACCTACCCAATTGTGATGCTTCATTCAGCAGCCTGGAAGAGCAGCCCAGCTCTGCAGACCATGTCAAGATTCTATCTTAAGAGCGGAGATTCTGTCTTTACCCTCTCCCCTCCTCATGGTGTCTGCAGAGAAATCACTCTGTTATCAGGTCAGTGAGTCACGATTAGAGAAAACACAGAGATGCTTGGTGATGTGCGGATGGTTCACATAACACTTAAGCTTCATCTTTCCAATCATTCACGAGCCCCCTTTAAACTTACAAACACGATACATCATAGTGAATATTAAAAATAAGCTCTCATTGACTAACTTTATACTTTTTTGTTAAATGATGAAACAGCTCCAAATTAAAGCATGTTGTAGAATTTCATGCAGATGGGCACGTGTGCTCTGGTCCACTTTGAGGAAATCCACGCATCTAGGCAGAATGCTTGTTCCTGACAGAGGGCGAGGGTGGCTTCCCCTCCCCTCCCTTTCCCTGCCTTCACCCTCCTCCCTGGCTCCTCTCCATTATGACTGTGTTTGTTTAGCAGATAGAGAACTGCATCCTAGAGCCCAGTGTGAAGACAGCATCTTCAAAGAGATTGCTTGGGTATGGCTTCTTGGCTGACCCCAATCCCACCCAGCTGCAAACAGCAAGACCGCCTGGGCCGACGTACCTGCAGCCCGCTCACGCCTCACCCACAGGCCTGGATGACGTGATTATAAATGAATCCTCACCAAGGCCAGGGTGACCTCTTCATTCGCCAGGCAACACGCCCAAGGTGGGAGTCAGGGCTAAACACATGGACAATGCAAACTAATTGCAAAGGCAATCTGTGGGCCGGGGAGAGGCAGGCTGATGCAGTTCAGTCCCTTCTCCAGGAAACTGGGGCATCGATGGAACATACCTTTAATTAAGGAAGCTGGAGAGGATTCTTTATCACAAGGGTAAACAATTTCTTAGAGTAATAGAGAAGTTGTCAATGTGTCTTTTATGTTCAAAAGGCCCTATAGTGTGCTGTAAGTCAATGAGTAGCTGTGGAAGGTGAGTTCTGTTCAATACTCATGGCCTAAGGTTCGGAGAAATTTCCATAATGTAAGAAGGGTTCTATAGGGACCAGAATGCTAAACTGCTGTTTCTTTTCCCCTGGCCATCTTGGCTTCTTTTCCTTATCCTCCAGAATTATCCCTACATGATTTGTTAAACTGCCTTCTTTTAAACAAACCCAGAGATTGAAACGAAAACTTTGGCCAATCAATCTGTCTTGGAAAACAAAACAAAACAAAACTCTAACCCTATCAACCTAAGTATGCATTGGATAGCAAGGGGAAAGACTGAGGTGACAAAATGCAATTACAGAAAGGACTGGTGCCACTCCTGTCTCAGAAGCTTGGACTTGAACCCTGGAAATGTCTGGTAAACTATCTGGCCTTTTGAACCCACCACCAAGAATTCTCTTGGCCCTGTATTTTTTTTTAATTCTACTCTTCTTGTGACTAACCAATGTTGTTGAAGACATCTGGGTTCCTTGTCCATTTATTATTTCTCCTTCTTACTTTTGTTGGGTTGTTAATCCTCCTCCAATTTTCCAAGATAGGTAGAGCCCACCCTGACTCTAAAAGTTGGGAAGGTTGGTGACACAGACATAAGTGTTTCTCCAATCTTTACAGGGATCCAGAAAGCACTGGGCATGTTGAAATCATCCAGAGCTGTACGGCTTGCTGTTCATAAATAAATACCAGCACCTCGTTGCTCTAACTGCTGTGGAGAGTATGGAAATTTTTCATTTATATCCCCTCAGGGAGTGTTGCTAGTGAATGTTGATTGCTTCTCTTTAGTCTAAATTAATTAAATGACACGGTATCTATTGTAGAAAACAAACAAAGATCATTTCACACAGCCTACTGTAAACAGTGATTATAATGTGTGATCTTTCCAGAGAAATAATGGGGAACAATGAGTTCATCCAGGCAGTTTCTACTGGAAATCGACAGGCTGTCCTTGAAGTGAGAACCCATTTCTTCCTTCCCGCTAATATAGCAGACTCCCCATGACTTCATCACAGAATGACAACAGAAAGATCCAGTTAAAAGCAGAAGACCCTGATGTCTGTCATGGTGGGGGCACTGGCATTTCTCCATACAAGAGAGAAGAACAGGAGGCAAGACATGGCTTCTGAATGGCAGAAGAGAAGACAGGCTGCCCCTCAGGCTTGGGTCCACTCTAAGGTAACACATCCTGAACATATATGTGTGTGGCTTGAAGCAATTTCTAGTGCTGAGTCTTTTGTTTCCTTTAAAGCTGGCCTGGGGGGAGTATTGGAGGGTGGGGAAGGGCATTCATGAGGCTGACCAGCAGAATCCCCAGCACTCTGCCAGCAGAAGCCACCCTATATTACCCCCATGCCAGCCCCACACCACCCACTGTGGAGGTGTTCACGCAGGGAGGGAGGGCTCAGCCAGGGGAGGCCCTGGGCTGTGTGTCTCTTTGCTCCACCTCCTGGTGTTTTGCCCTGAGCTCGGTGGCTCGTCACATGATAAGAGCTCATGGATGTGTGCTCAGCTTGTAACTGAACTTCTCAGGATAGCACCCATATGGAGGAGACTGGATGTGGAAGTGCGGGCCAGGAGGAGGCTCCAGGGATGGATGTGCCACCCAGGCAGGGACGCAGGGATTTCTTCCAAAACCAGCCCAACCCAGGGAGAAGCAGCTTGTTGCTTAACTGGTGGGTTAGATTGTGTATCTGCCTGGCAAACAAAGGGCCAGCACAGATGGGGACGGTGCAAAACCAGGAGACCTCTGTCAGGCAGCAGGACCTGAGAACACACACCCATGCTGGTCTCCCTGTGCACAGCCTGGAGAGTGCAGGGCCCCAGGAGGGCCCCTCCATGCTCCCCACACCTTCACAGCACAGAGCTGCGGCTCAGGGTGCCAGCACCTGCCACAAGCCTGCCTGTGGCAGGCAGCCACAGGTCCGAAGCCTTCTTAAGCCATCCCTCCTGCTTTGTTAGCTGTCATACCACTTCTCATTACAAAAATGAGTTATCAGGAACAGGGGGTGAGGGCTGCTGTCCACTTAGAGATTTTTTTTTTTGATACAGTTCTCAGCCTAGACAACTCAGATTTTTTAAAATTATATTTTTTAATCATAGCTAAGTAGTTGTACAAAGGACCTACTATCCCGCAAATCAGTGTCTAAGTACAATGCATCTTCATCAGTATCACCCCGTTCCTCATTCTCTCCAAACCCTGCCAACCCATACATGGGCTATGCCTTAGATACTGTGACTGAATTCTTCCCCTCCCTTCCTGCTTCCCTCACTTTGCCCCACCCACACTTCTAAGTATCAATTTCCTGATGTTTATGTTGTTGGACTGTGAGTTAATTTTTCTTAGGAATTACATTGTTCCAAAATATCTCCAACAAATGCCATACTTTGGTTAGTATATTTGTGTCTGCCTGGACACAACCCCAACTGTGCTTACTTGTACATTGATAAATTAGCTCTAGTTGTCATAGACAAGAAAAAATATTTGTCCTTAGTCTTTGGGGGATTGATTTGCTATACTTAATTTTCGTTTTCAGGTCCATCCATTTCCTTACAAAGGTATAATATCATGCTTCCATTGTATATACTATAAACCACATTTTCTGGATCCCTCTATTGGCTGAGAGGCATCTGGCCGTTTCTCCACCCGGCTTTGGCGAGGACTGTTACAATGCACATGGCTGTGCTAGTGGCTTTACTGTGTTTTCATTTGTAATCTTTTGGATAAATGTGCAAGAGTGCAATTGCTGGATCATAGGGTATTTTTATGTTTTTTGAGGCGCCGCCATACCGCTTTCCAGAGTGGTTGTGTTCGTTTACATTCCTTTTCTCCCACATCATCCATGCTAACATGTGTTGCTGGTTGATAATGGTCATGCTAACTGGGTGAGATGGAATCTCAGTGTCATTTGGATTTCCTGTCAGGAATGTCCAGAGGTGTTGAGCATCTCCTCACGTGACTATGGGCTACTTTTACTTCTTCTTCTGCCAAGTCTCTATTTAGCTCATCTGCTCTTATGTTAATTGGGTTGTTGAGTCTTTGAGAGTTTAGTTTCTTGAGATCTTCACTTTGCATATTTTGAATATCAGGCTGTTGTCTGATGAATAGCTGACAAAGAGCTCCCATTTTGTAGGCTGTCTTTTTAGTGTATTAGCTATAGGACTCAGATTTTAATGACTTGTAAAATGTGTGGTGGGTTAGCCAATTCAACAGAGAAAAGATTGAACTGTTCTATTTAACTCAGAGAGTCTCTGGGACTGCTTTCATCCACTGCCTTCTTCCTGGAACCTTCTTTCCCTCTGAGAAGAGAATACCTCTCTCTCATTTTCATCCCAACCTGAAGCACCCATAAATCCAGCCTCTCTTCTTTCTATCTCAACCTGACCACTGCTCCTGGATTCTGTTGGAAGAACTTTCCTGGGAGACGGCATGGATGGTCTCACCCAGGGGGAGGCTGCCATGGACCCCTGGCTACCCTCAGAAGCAGGAGCTGGGCTCCCTTTTCATTAAGACCACCTTGAACAACAACTGAGAGTCTCCTGGTACTCAACTTGGTGCTGGGATGCAGAATATGGCACCAGGAGTGGCAGCTTCTGGGAGGCCACCTTGCTGACCTCTACCATTCTTGGTGTCAATTGTCCCCTAATGGCTACTGTGCTCAAAGGTGACAGAAGCTTTGGGGGTTGGGACCTAGTAAAAGGCTACTGGGGCTGACCTTGAGGGGGTGGTGGCCCTTTCCCTCCCTCTCTGCCTCTTTGTGCTTCCTGGCTGCCAGGAAGTCAACAGTTTGCTTGGCCATACCTGAGCCCTGAGCTCCTTCCTCACGGGCCCAAAGCACAAGGGCAGAGACCACGGACAGAAACTTCTGAAACCATAACCTGGAGAAATCGTCCTTCCGTTTACATTTCTCTTTTCTTTCAGGTACTTTGTCACAGAGATGGAAAGAGAAAAGCACAGAAACTGCTTTTGTGAGAGTAGTCATGTGCCTTTGCATGTACTTTGTAGATGACACAAAATATCTTAGTTGAGTCTCACAACCACCATTGGAATGTTACTGCTGTTGTTATTAAGAAAATAAGCCCCTGAAGGATGTATGCTCAAAGGTGCTTAGCTGGTGAGCACCAGTGTTGGGATTGGACACCCAAAGCCAGGAAGGTGTCTCTCCATCCCAGTTGGCATGGGGGCCCGCTTCCTTGTCCAACCAATCACAGGTGGCCATTCACACTGCCAGCTGGAGACACCCCCCCTTTCAACCAATCAGCGGTGGGCATTGACATCTGCTTCTCAATGTCAGTGACAATAGCTTTCAAGAACTTATCACCTGAAAAAGAATCCATCTCTTCCTGCTTGGCCTCATATAGGTGTGAGCTTCACTTAACCTCATCACACACATGCACACACACACATGTGTGCACACACATGTATGTGCACATACCCTATGCCCCCAAATGCAGGCCTGCCACATCTGTCTCGAGGCTTGCGCCCAGCAATGCTCCATCAGTGGTGTCCACTATAGGCTGAGGTGAATGGGGCCACATGTATCTTGGCAGGGGGTCACTGAAAATGACTGGCTTAAACTGGCCGTGTGCATCTGCATTGCAAACCGGTCTTTAATTTGCCTAACTCTGGTATTCAGGGGAAAGGGGCTGCAGAAAGTTTAAATCTTGGAATTAGAAGCTCAGGCTAGATATGACTTAAATGAAACCAATATGATTCTTTAACAAATGGCAACATCTGTTTGTAGAAGGAAAACAAATAAATTAAACCTTGTGAATTCCTCTTTTGGCTTTAAAAAGGAGAAAACAATAAGGCCAGTGTCCCTGTGATATGTTGAAGGGATTGTTAGAAGAACCCTTAGCAACTTAATGAAGTGCAAAACTAGCTAGAGACAGTTATAAAAGGTGGCATGCAACTCTCGCCTCCTCTCCGATCGACTAACAAGTATTTTTAAGTCACATGTATTTGGAAGGAACATTTAAACCCATTTCCTTGTTTCCTGTTGTGTTCACTACACCCCATCACCAATTTTCTAAAACACAAAACTTTTTGAGGCTTATGACCCCAGGAATTATTCTACAACGCAGACACGTCTGATGTTGATGAATTCAGCACGCACGAATAATGAAAAAATACTTGCTCACAAATACCGTGGAATTGATGGCACTCCCAGGAACCGGGCTCATAGAGTAAGTTCATCGGCCATGTCTCCAGAAAGTCCCTCTTCATCGCCATTCTCTTTATCCTCCCTTCAAGTCCTCCTGTTCCTCATCTGACAGGAACCTCTTTGTTTCCCAAGGTTTGGGAGGGAACAGGAAAAAAAAACCAACAAAACCATGGAGAAGTGAATACACACAACATGCCTTAGCTCAAATCAGCGAGGCCAAGGATGTGTCTATGGTGTATCTGAGCCGAGCACTCACAGTGTATGTGTGATATACATGTGTGTGCTAGTGTCTGTGTGACCATGCTTCTCACACGCTTGTGTGTGAGATAACCCCATAAAACTTGCCTTCGTTTCATGTTTTCATAATTAGAAACATTACTAACCTGAAAAGACATACACTCCTAGACATGTGTGTATATGCATACATGCACATACATGTACACACACTATACATGCAATAATTATTTGTTCCAATACAGATAGAACATGAATCAAGAAACTTTAGAAAAAGCAGAGGAAGGGAAAAAGTTACAAAACCTAAAGGAGAGTCTCACGCCCGTTGAGACTCTGAGTAGAATAAGGAAAGGACAGTGAACTTTACTGCTTTTGTCTGCCTGGCTGCTTGAGTTGAGAAATGGCATCTTGTCTGTCTCCTATGCTCTGTCTAGAGCATCAAGCTCTCCTGGCCTTGGGCTTTTGAACTGAACAATCCCACATCTGTGAGGTGACCAGCTTGCAGGTGGCAGCCTGTGGGACTTTTCAGCTTTGAGGATCATGTGAAGCAATTCCTATATAGTAAATGTATTCATATAGAAAGAAATAGCTATATTACACTTCATATTA